>NC_091469.1:192041549-192699549 GCF_036971445.1 Narcine bancroftii | reverse complement strand
ATCTGAGGAATTTCCTGGCTGCTGTGGTAGTGCGGATAACTTGACTGATAGAAAAGCTATGGGGGCTTCCCTGTCAGTGAGTGAGGGATATGAGCCAGATCCAGGATAAACAGTTATTTGGAACCAGAAAGGTTTTATATCAATGTTTATTTGAAAGAGGAATGCAATGGAGGAGTATATTTTTAATTGAATTTTGTTGCTATTATTGAGAATTCATGAGGTCAGAGTGGGGAGCGGTGATGCAGCTCTGCTCCAACTGTCCTATTGCTGGATCCTGATGCTGATGGCTTTAAACAGCCTGCAAAAGAAGCCAACAGAGTATTTTGATTAAGTACTGAAAGCATGGAGGTCTGTGCCCAAGATGGCGGTGCCTGTAAGGGGTTGCAGACTCTGCGGAAGCAGTGGACCAGGGGGACCATAAATGGGGAAAACACCCTCTGTTGAGAAGATGCATGGGAGACAACCCAACAGGGATGGTGACCACGACGGCAGACAAGTGAGGGCACAGTGGCTGAAAGACCCACACAAGCTGCAGGCGATTGGACACGCGGTCGAAAGGCTCACACAGTCTCTGGGCAGTTGGTGACTGGCTCATGGGAACCCAGAATGGGAACTGGGAAATGAGAGAACGCTGAGGCCAAGGACGACTCTCAAAGAGGCCTCGGGTGCTGAAAGCTTTCTGATCATATTTGGACCTAGAGCTTGGGCTGCCCGTGGTTTTAACTGGAGTCTGTGAGGGTGGAGGAGCACTGGAGACAAATCCTCGAGCACTCAGTGTCTCTAAAGGAATTCTCTTTCTCTTTCTATATGAGGGCCTGGGCAATGATCATGGCAACTTCATAAATCATAGTATAGAGTATAGGAGCTGGGAAGTGATGCTGCGGCTGTTTAAGGCATTGGTGAGGCCAGGTTTGGAGTATTGTGTTCAGTTTTGGTCTCTAAATTATAGAAAGGATATAGGTATGGTGGAGAGGGTACAGAGAAGATTTACAAGGATGTTGCCTGACTTACAGTATCTGGATTACAGGGAGAGATTAAGGAGACTGGCACTTTATTCATTGGAACGTAGACGTAGAGAGGGGACTTGATAGAGGTGTTTAAAATTATGAAAGGAATAGATAGACTAGACATAAACAGACTCTTTCCCCTGAGGGCAGGGGAGGTTGGATCAAGAGGGCACGAGTTAAGGGTAAGGGGGCAAAACTTTAGGAGAAATATTAGGGGATGCTTTTTCACTCAGTGCGTGGTGGCAGAATGGAATGATCTTCCAGGGTCCTTTCTGTCATTTAAGAGAAGGTTGGATGTGTACATGGAGGTGAGGGTTATGGGCAGAGAATGGGAAGGTTGAGCTTGTGGAGTGTTCAAGTGAACCAGTGCGGACTTGAAGGGCCGACATGGCCTGCTTCCGCACTGTAAACGGTTATATGGTTATTAACTTTTTTTTTGCCTTATGGTAGACAAAAGTTGAAGGATATCATGTACATTACATTTTTATGTGTTATTACATGACACAATCCAAGAGGCCCAATAAAACCTTCCTAAAAGAAGTCAGGTTGTGAATGATAAAGTAATTCACCACCTAACAGAGGAGTTCAGAAAGTTATTTGTCTAGCTAATTCAGATGTCATGAGGACTTCGATGCTGACAGAAAAGTGAACAGCAAATATTTGGCCGAGTATTTTGGGGAATTTGCTGCTAATAATGAATTTACTAGGGATACCAGACGTCTGGAGCATTTCATAAATATATTTATGCAGAATTCTGTCACAGCCGGTGGCAAATGACTGAACAAAGTGTGTTTGAACTAAAAAGTGTTGAAAATATCCACACTTGAATTATTTGTAGGGCTGTATTAGACTGCAGAGCCAGGGTTATGAATTGGCAGACAGTAGGGCTACAGTGCCACCAACAGGGGAACTTAATGTCATTGTACATAGATTCCACTGAAGTCATTGGAACGGAATTTGAGAAGTGAACAGGAAATGCATGTGTAACAGATGTTGAATTTACACCTGCAGTTTGCCAACCTGTGGTCTCAGCTGACTGTTCAATACAAATTTGAGGGAGTGTTCCAAAACGAAATGAGCTCAGCTGGCGATGTGTTTCGGTCTATCCCATTGAATATCCATGCAACTGAATGAAAACTTGCAGACCCTGGAAGCACTCAGCAGCTCATCCATTATCAGAACGGGTGGTCTTGGAGCTCAGTTTCCGCCTGGCCCATTGAATATTTCTAGCGGGATATCCATCTGAATCACTGACTCTATTTCCAAAGGGATCATATTTGTCAGTGAGGTAGAACATTCTACTGTCGCTGTGTTGCCTGTTAGATGTCACTGACCACCAGATGAATTTCTTGGCAGCTACCCTTTGGATGAACAATTGAGGCACCTTTTGCCTGTTTCACCTATGAATAATTCCACGAAGCTATTAGTGAGAAAGTGTAAGTCCTCCCGAGTCCTAGCCATGGTTGATTTCACCACTAAAATGTACAATCAGCTCAATGTTTTAATTGGGGGTTGGAGGACCATGGCAGTGTGCAAATACTTATTTTACCCACAATTATGAGTAATTAACTGGCTATGTGAAGCTTAATGATGACCCAAAGAAGTGGACACTCACATCTCTTGGAAGCACCAAATGCTAACTACTGAAGTTGTGAAATAGAATAGAAGGTCTTAAATCCCCAGTCGTGAGGCAGTATCTGGTGAGGGAGAAATGGTGATAACGTTTATTGTCAATGACCTTTCATCACAACAATTTCCTCTTCGTGAGGCCCCTCTGCTGTTGGTCCATCCTCAGATGGAGTTTCACTCTGCTTCCTCATTCCTCTTCATGCTTTTAGAAACTTCTTCAAAGTCAGATTTTCATCACTTCTCCACTCCCTCTTTCCCTAGCTGACATTTATATTTCCTCAAACATTATTCTGCTTCATTGAAAACATGTTGGCGCATCAGTTGGGGTGATATCTAATATTCTGGAACTTTCACCAATTTATCAAAGTCTCCAGAGTGCCTTATTACTGACTTTTTATGATATTTCAGACTAAATATGACTTTTTCATTCATTCTGTTCACCTAATGAATCCCATTCATCGTTAATAACACCTGGTTACAAAAACTAAATTTTATTATTTGTTAGTTTTCTGTTTGGAAATTAGTAACTGATGCTTCTCACCCATTTCTCTTTCCCTTCTCTAGTCCCTCCTGTCATTCACGTAGAAGGTGAGGGGCTTGGAGAGGAGCTTGCATTGATTGTAAATGAAACAGCTCAACTGCATTGTGAGGCAAACGGGAATCCAGATCCATTGATCTCCTGGCTCAGAGATAATGTGCGTATTACTCCAGATCACAGACACAAGCTTCTGGATGGTGGAAAGATTCTCCAGGTGAGAACACTGGAGATCAGTTAAATAATTGCACTGAGGAAAACAAGGCCTTGAGAAAGATTTCTGAGAGGAGTTTTATCAAGCTCTTGATCTAGAACCATGGGCACATAACATGTGAGGTAATGCATACTGGCAGGAGATATTAATGGGAGGGATTTAAGATGCATTGGGATGTAAGATCATATTTACTTGAAAATTGTAACACAGGTAGAGAGGGCTGTAAGCTTAATTTTAATGAATTTTTTTTCATGGTAACAAGCCCTTTCGGCCCATAACCCTGGGCTACCAAAATACACCAATGAACCAACAAACCCCGAAATTTTTTGAAGGGCAGGAGGAAGCTGGAGTACCTGGAGAAAACCCATGCAGACACAGAGAGAATGTACAAAGTCCTTACAGACGGTGCCAGATTTGAACCTAGGTTGCTGGTGCTCTAATAACCACTGCACTAATCACACCGCCCAATTTAGCATGCTTGCCTCCATAGGTAGGGGTGTTTATTTTAAGAGTTGGGACATCAGCTGTGCAAGACAGGGCATACCTAGAATATTTTGTGCCCTCTGGTCACCAAAACATAGGAAGGATGTAGTAGATCTGGAAAGAGTGTAGATGCAATTCAGGAGAATGGTGCCTTGAATGAAAGGCTTTCGCTTCAAGGAGATAGTGGATGGGTTGGAAGTTTATGGGGTGATGATGGGCTTAGATAGGTTCGATGGTCACTGACCTTTTCCAAGGAAAGAGGTGTAAAGTGAGAAGCAAAATATTTAAAGAGATTCTGAGGGGAAGCTATTTTTACACAGAGGGGCTGGGTTTCTGGAACAAGGTGCAGAGGAGGTGATAGGGATGGGTGCAATCACAATGTTTAAAATCCATTTGGATAGGAGACAAATTTAGGAAAGCAGGATTAGTGTAGCTATGCTGCTAGGGATGCCTGGATGAATTTAACCTGATTCCAAGCTGCACAACACCACGACTCTAGGGTTAGCTGTTCACCATGTGGAACCCAGCTAAGAGGACGTTTCTATACTCAAAGGTGTAAATCCTTGAGACTCTCTACCCTTGAGGCCTGCACCTCCTCTGTCATTGGTTTTTGAACACTTAACCACATCATGAGGATTTAGCAGGAATTTGTGGTGCAAGATTTGCTGAGGTCAATAATGGAAGGAATGTACAGGCTATACCTGTTTTAAATGTTATTCTAGTGAATATCTGCTGGTATCAAATATAGTGAGTGATTTCCTGGTTCAGGAGGAACCTCTGTTCCATTTTCTACTGTGAATTGTTCTCTGATTGGGGGCTGATTGCACCTTGCTTTTTATGCTTCTGTAGATTCACTCCGTGCAGCTATCTGACGCAGGTGGCCACCTCTGTGTTGCTGAAAACTCAGCGGGAACGTCAGAGAGGCTTTTCAGGCTCCAGGTTCAAGGTAACAATCTCTGCTTTTAGTGAACCTGCCCAAGGGCTTTCACAATGTTTGAGACTTCAATGCTGATGGAGGAAGGGTCATGGGACTTAACATTATCCTGGGCTTCAACAGAAAACAACCCCAAATGTTCTGTCCTGGAATAACCTGGGCATGGGGCCAAATGTAGAGAAGTTTAGGGAGTGAAAAGCAGTAAATAACTCAGGAGGCTGAGACTGAGTCACTGATTTACAGGCTTTTATTCACATTGGACAAGGAGCTCATCCTGTGCCGTGACTCAGGATTTCTGGGGAAGGGTCAAGGTGCTGGAGGCTTTATACAAGGTCAAAAGAGGGAGGGGCCGCAGGTACAGTCGGGGCAGAGCCAGGTAATCAGGAATACAGGGAGTGTATTTAGCAGGTTAATATTTCATCAAATACATCAATTTGGGGAGATACAAGAGAATAGCAGTGCTGTAATCTGGAGTAAAAAAAACAAATTGCTGGAGGGGGTCGTGCTTGGTTCTGGTCTCCTTACTTGAGAAAGGATATACTTGCTTTTAGATAATGTGAAGGAAGTACACCAGGTTAATTTTAGAAATGATGGGGTTACTTCTTCAGAGAGATTGAATAGCCTAGAACTATACTCATTGAAGTTTAGAAAAATGCAGGTGGAGTGGGGAATCTTGAGACAAAGTTATAAAATAAAACAGGAAAGTATTTCCAATGGCAGGTGAGATGAGAATTTGGTGTCATAGCCTCAAGATTCAAGGGTGTTAATTTTGGACAGAGGTAAGGAGGAACTGCTTCTCCAAGAGAGTGATGAATTGCTAGTATTCTCTGCCACAGGAAACAGTAGAGGGTGCCTCATTGAATGTACATAAGACACAGATAGATTTCTGAACAATAGAGGAAACTAAGGATTATGAGCAACGGGATAAATGGAGGTGTCCATGGCAAGATCAGATCTGGTTGAATGGCAGGACAGGCTCGGTGGGCCAGATGGTTGACTCTGGCTCCAATTTCCTATGTTCTTGTGTCCTAACTCAATGAGTCCTGAAATGTCGCTGCCCCTTTCCCTCCACAGATGTTGCCTGACCCACGGATTTCCTTCAAGATCATTTTTTTTTTAACTTCAGGTTGGGGAATTGGGTTTTTCTGTTTCAATGTACAGAGTATTTGTGATAATCTTTTCATTTGACTGGTGATATTTTTCACCTTTACTTTTCATTATCTTTACTTTCCAGAATCTTTATTTTCTTCCTGATTGACTCAGTCTCATCACTACCCTGCCGGTGATGAACTTCCTGAATCTTCACTATATCAAGATCAAGATTTAATTCACCACCTCTTTCCAAAAAAAAATTTTTTTTTAGTGTCCCATCTACTCTCAATCTGTGAACAAAAATGCCAGAATCACAGTATTAATAAAGGCAAATAAATGTAATACATATTTGCTGTGAATTAAGTTTTATATTTTTTGAAAAAAATTCTGCCTCAAAAATGAAGGAAAGAAATTTTAATTGTGTAAATCCCTTGGAATGTATAGCCTGGAGTAGATAATGGAAATGAATCGAGGGTAGTCAGTCTGGCTTTACATCTTGTTTTGTTCCGCAGTGCCTCCAATGGTACTTGGCCCGAATCCAGAGAATATTAATGTTGTGGTGAACAATCCCGTTTGGTTAACATGTGAATCCCAAGCAGTTCCTGCAGCTGACATCACATGGTACAAAAATGGACACCTGCTGCAGTTCACTACTGACATCCTCATTCTCCCAGGTGAGACATTGGCAAGAGGAGTGTGTGTGTATGTAACGGAACAGCCTTTGACTTTGGTTTCATTTTGCAGAGCCTCCGCTCCTCACGGGAGAGCACAGATAAGGCACATTCTCCAATATGGCCATCCATCCCTGTAATGCTTGGTCATGTCAGATTATCCATTTGTGCCAGTTATACATTTTATTTGAGTTTTTAAAAATGCCTGCAGGTGCTGGGGTCGAATGCAATACACAAATATGCTGGAGAAAGTCAGCACGTCATCCAGCACCAATAGGAAGAAAAGGGTAATGTGATGGAACGATGTATTACAGTCATTGTACTGGTTGGCCTGCCCTGATACTTTAATTGCTCCCCCTTCAGGATCCCTAATAAAGGCGATATTGCCCAATCCCCTCCCTCAGTACTGCCTTGAAATATGACCAACAGCATGTAAGATATGACTGTAAGTTTATAGAGATTAAAGCTTATCAATCTTGACCGGTTCTGTCAAATCTAATTGATAGTGCTACAGGTCACCAATATTTCAGGCCTGGGCTTTTTTCACTTGTACCGAACAAAGGGCTCAGGATCAAAATACTGGTTACTCTTTACTTCGTATTGGTGCTGCATGACCTGCTGACCTTCTCCAGCATGTTTGTGTATTGCACATTTTATTTGAACTTCTTTTGTAATATTTATGGAGGTTCCCTTCATTGAGTTATTTTATATGATGTTGAATTTGCAGTGTTGAGTTATTCTTGAGGAATTGAGGCATGGTTGGTGTAGTTGTTAGCACAATGCCTTTATAGCACCAGCGATCAGGACCGGGGTTCAAATCCCGCGATGTCTAGGAGTTTTTACGTTCTACTCAAGGGGTCCAGTTTCCTCCCACTGTTCGAAATGTACCAGGGATGTAGATTAATTGGATGTAAATTGGGCGGCACGGACTTATGGGCTGAAATGGCCTGTTACCGTGCTATATGTCTAAATTTTTTTTTAATTAAAATTTTAAATTAAAAAAATATTCTTACATCAATGCATCAATTCAGCAGTTTGTTAGTTTGGAGTTCAGAGTGTGGACATAATTCAAATGATAAATTATTCTTTTTTTTAAACTTGAATTTGACTGAAACCTAGATTCAGGCAATGAAGTCTGGATCTCCTTCAAAGGGTGACTACAGGGTGAACTGGAACACAGAGACTCAAGATTTATTTTCCACTTTTGGACAGAGGGGCTGTGTTCAATCTGATTCCTGTCAGTGTGCATTAGAGAGGATCCTGCTCCCAATTGACCTATGGTGGACTTCACTGGAAGATGTATGGCCATAATGAGTTTGGTTATATTGCTTCCACTGAAATCTTGCATGTTTTTACTGCTCAACTCACCTGTAAAGAATTGGCTAGCAGAGATTACCCATGGAACTATATCCAACATATATCCAGCCATCGTGCCTCAGCAAGATATTTTTCTCTGACTAATCATGTTTTGAAATGACAAGCCAATCCTACTTACCTGAACACAGTTTTTGAAACCAAACAGGTTGTCAGAATGCATTCTCTTCAATACGGAGACCTGGAATTCATGTGGATTATTGAAAACCTAAGAGGAAACACCTAAAGATTGAACCTCAATCACAAAGGGCTCTTGATTAACCCAAGAAGATATAGCTCAATTCCTACACCGTAACAGAACAGATGATGTCATGCTCTTTTTGATTGTTGCTTTGGATAATTGTTGATCTTTTATTTTCAATTCCAGGAGGCCATGTCTTTCAGATTCCCAGAGCAAAGGCCGAACATGGTGGCAGGTATACCTGTGTTGTTGCCAATGCAGCTGGCAGTGATGAGAAGCACATTCACCTCCATGTAAACAGTAGGTTTCAACATCAGTTCATGCCCATCAGTATGGAATGGGGTGGGGGTAAGAGGATAGATTCTTCATACAGCAACCAGCCACTGTAATAATAACACAAACTGCATCTAAGATCTACACTAAAAACTCTAACTTTGGGACACTACAGTTAGATCCATAGATCAAGCCATCATCAGTATATCTTGCATGATAGCCTTAAGTTTACAGATAATCTTGTGGATAAAAAGGGAGAAGGATAGATCTTGGAGAGCACATTTACATTAGCAGAAGACATTCTTTTAATTTTTAGTCAATGCCTTTTGTATTTTCCTTTCAAAGCACCACCCACCATCAAACAAAATGGCGATGGTGCCTCGGAAACCATTACAATCCGTGTTGGAGAGATGGTCACTCTTAGATGCGAGACAGAAGCTGTTCCAGTCCCTACTGTTGAATGGTATAAGGATGACCATGAGTTGCCCTTGGGAAATAATGCCCGTATCCTCTCTGAGGGGCAGATACTCCAAATTGAGGACGTTCAGGTGATATCTGCGTTTGGCATTTCAAACGATAACATCTATTTAACTGGTTTTCATGTTGGTGGGTGTATGATAGTCAGCATTAACTCAGTGGTTGGAAGGGCCTGTTTAGTGACCTTATCATCCACATACTTTATATGATCATGTATGGAGATGGCAGGTAGTGTCATCTAGCTTTTGAAGTCTGGATGAACATTACAATGACCAGATGTAGGGTAGCACAGTTGGTGTAGCAGTTCGTGCAATACCTTTACAGCACCAGCAATCAGGACCGGATTGGGTTCGAATCCTACATTGTCTGTAAGGAGTTTGTATGTTCTCCCTGTGTCAGCATGGGTTTTCTCCAGGGGCTCTGTTTCCTCCCATCCTTCAAAAAAGTACCAGGGGTGTAGGTTAATGGGGTGGCACAGACTCGTAGTCCGAAATGGCCTATTACTGCACTGTATGTCTAAATTAGCATATACAAATTCTGATTGCAGAGATAACGTGAGTATTTCTTTGTCCATTTTCTTTTTTGATTTCCAGTTGATCTTCCTTGTTCACAGTATTGCAACTCAACTTCCAGGAACTGCAGTATCTACTTCCAAAACACAGACTTTTTTCCATCCTCAACCACCTTTGAACTATTTTAAAGTAAAGCCCTGTGCTGAATATTTGGAAAAGTTCTTCTATTTTCTCCTCTTAAACTCCAGGAGAGGATACAGGAATTTGAATTTGTATGTGTGAATTCTTAGACAACACCTGGATGAAGAAAAGGTTCTTTACTTTAAAGTTGATGCAAACAGCACTATGAGGCAAGCCATGAGGCTGCAAATCTCCATTTCAGCTCTGCATACTGTGTATCAGCTGCTGGCAGCCAAGTCCAATCAAACTGTAAGGCATTGCTAGGTGCCTTGCAACCACGATTACTATCATTACATCTCCCTTTCTTAAAACAAAAGTAGCTTACTTTTAACTAACATGTTTTCTTTGTATAACTCTGCAATTTTAACTTTAACATCAGGGACTTACATTTTCATTATTATCAACATTGTTATCATTTTTTAAACTTGTTTTGTGTGTTCACATTTACATTCACTAAAACTTGAAGAGCAAATAAGATAGCACTACTTCATTCTATACAGGAGTCTTTAAATTTGCTCTATGAGTCTCTTAGGAGGAATCATGTATCTTGACGATATCCTAATTGATTGTCCTTGAATCTGTATTGTGCCTCAGACGATGTCTTCTCAGATGTGCATTCAGGTTGTTCAACAGTATCCGTCTTTCCATTTAATGTGGCTGGTCCCATTTGAAGGTCTTGACGATTTCAACACAGAACAACACCTTCATCTGTCTGAGTGGTGTATGATCTTGGTTGGACTTCACTAAGGACAGTTCCCTTCTGACTCCATAAGTTTGTTTTGTCTCTGATTTTATGAGCTCCATTTTTGCATCTGATATGGGCAGTGCTCTTGTGATCATGTCCACGAAGGCATTCACATCTTCATCCATGTTGGGGTTTGCTGGCTTTCTCATGTCAACAGCTCCAGACAACATGTTTGCTGTGTACATTAGCTTATCCAGAGTGTACGCCACATTCAGTGTATAACGTTGCAGCCTAATCATCATTCTTTGTATTCTCAGTGGACATTCATTTGGAACAATGCAATCAAGGGCTTATGGTCAGTCTCTACACCGATTGCTTGTCCTGACACAAACTGATGAAATCTTTCACAGGTGCATGTGATGCTGAGCAGCTCCTTTTCAATTTGAGCGTATCGCGTCTCCGTGTCTGTCATTGAGTGTGATGCATACGCATTGGGTTGCCAGTCATCATATTTTTGCAGAAGAACTGCACCGAGCCCACTGTGATGTGTCTGATGATATCTTGATGGGTCTCGCTGGGTCGTAAAACCTCAGAACTGGTTCCTCTGTGAGCAGTTTCTTTAGTTCCCTCCATGACTTTTCATGCTCATGATCCCACTCCCATTCACTGTTATTTTCTGTTAGTCTTCTCCATGGAGCCATCTTTTCTGAGAGGTTGCATATGAATGTACCCACATAGTTGACCATTCCATTAAACCTCTTCTCTGATCAGTTGCTGATTTTAGATTTTACCTTTTAAAATATTTCCTTTTAATTTCCTTCATCCTACTTCTGACGCCACGTTTCTTGTATTCGTATGTGTGAGTTCTTAGACGATACATGGATGAAGGAAAAGGTTCTTTACTTTAAAGTTCTTGTAAACAACACCATGAAGCATGCCACGAGGCTACGATCCTCTATTACAGATCTTGCATACTGTGTCTCCTGCTCTGTGCCCCCTGCTGGCAGTCAAGTCTAATCAAGTAGTTACTATAATCAAGGCCTTGCTAGTGGCCAGGCAAACATGATCACTATCATTACAAGCTTGTCACTGATGCTTCTTTTTTTTTTAATTTAAAAGCCCCTAAAACCCATTCAGCCTAGTGACACCCAATTAATCTTCTGATCCCATAAGTTTCTCCCCAGTCATGGGGAGAACATACAAACTCCTTACAGACAGCACTAGATTAGAACCCGGGTCATTGGCACTGTAATAGCATTGTGCTAACTGCTATGCTCTACATGCCGCCCAGCTGTTGACCTTCAACATCTCACTCTTTCTTGGAAAGAACACTAAAAACAAAGTGCTGACTGACTTGTTAATTTATATGTCTCAGATGAATTTGGGTATTTCATGTCTGAATTCTTTTAATAGTTTTGTGATTGAATTTTCCTCTCACTCCTTAAAAGCTCTACATACTAACAGATCTCTCTGCTAACTTTATTTTTGTTTTCAGGTTACGGATTCTGGTCAATATACATGTAAAGTTACCAACTTGGCAGGTCATATGAAAAAGACCTTCAGACTGAAAGTGCACTGTAAGTCAAGTGTCTAACAATTGTTTGCTCAGCGTATTGTACTTGAATACTTTTCATCAGGTTTTTGGGAGGCTCTTCTTTTCCTCAAGTGATTGAACACTGAGAATAGGGCCGATAGCAAGGTAGATTTTGCATGTAAGAGAATGAGACAATGGAACTAATTTGTTTTCTGCTGCTTCTTCCTTCCAGTTAGAATGTTGGTGCCTCTACATCCTGGGTGAAATTTTAACATACTCCATTCAGCTAGAGTGGATGGAGTGTGATCTGTTAAAATGGAGCAGCTTCAGTTCTCGTCCTTAAACTTGGCAAGCACAACTTCACTACATTTGAACATGGATGAGACTTAGTAACATTGAAAATCAAATCTGAAGGAGCCATTTGATGATCCTTTAAGTTTGCTCTGCCATTCAACATGGTTGTGACTGATCTTCTATCTCAATACCACCTTCTTTTTCTCTCCTTGTCACCTCTGTCTCAAGACACTTCCTGAACGTGTTGGCAACCTCATGTCAAAGTACACATCAGGACATCATGATGTCCTGGTTGCATTTTAGCCTGAACTGAGATGGGAACCGTTGTGGTTTTGTAGCTGGGCTGATACAGGTCACATCTTGTTGAAAGGATGAAGACACTTTCCAGCATGTTTCCAGGAAAAGTTTCATTCTTAGGCCATTTACTGTAGAGGTATTCTTCTAGTTCCCACAGGCAGCGTAAAGCCTCTCCAGTCCTGGCACTCATAGAGGTATGTAGCATGGTCCAGGTTTTCCAGGCCAAACAAAATGCCCCACCAAGCTAGTCCCATTGTCCGTGCTTTTCCATAGCCCTCAAACCTTTTCCTATGTCTTTCAAATGTCATAATTGTACCCCACCTTTACACTTCCTCTGGCAGTGCACTTTATATATGCATCACTCTCAGGTCCCTTTTAAATAATTGCTTCCACATCTTAAATCTATGTCCTGGGGTTGACTCTTATCCTGGGGAAATGACTAGGACTATTCACCTTGGCTATGCCCCTCATGATTCAGCCCCCTGGACTCCAGGGAAAAAGTCCTAGCCTCTCCCAGTAATGTCCTCGAGAGTCTTATTTGCACCCTTTTCAGTTTAATGACATCCTTCCAAAAGCACACGTTATTGCAAATGTGGCATTACTGGTATCTTACAGCTGTCACACAACGTCCTGTTCTCAATGTCATGTTCCCCTTTTCTTCCACGCACCCCTTAGCTTGAATCTAGACACTGAACTTAAGCCATTCTCATCCTATCCTCATCTGCAATCCTTTACGTGCAATCCTTCTGTTCCTTCTTCTGTGTCCAATAGAATGAACATCAATCATCCATTAAAGTATAAGTTTACTCAAGACCTGCCATCACTTCTCAAGCATCTGTCCTGCCCTCACCCATTGAAATCAGCCATGAGTTATAATCACTGACCCACTTATCGTGCTCCAACGTTTCTTGGCATTTAACATCACACATCATTCATTTATTTGGAATGTGGAGTGGCCACTTCTCTTAGAAACCATGGCAGATGGCTCCCTAAAGGTGCAGTAATATATCTGGGGATGACCAGCCACTTCTCTCACACCCCATTGGTCTCTCTCTCTCTCCATTAGATTTTGGCTAATGTTGCTGACAGGTGATACAATAGAAACAGTAAAACCACCTGTAGGGTATTTAACCTTTGCCTCACAATTGACTATCATTCAAGTCAAACATTTTCTTATAAATATTTTTTTATTGAAATACTTTTATAGAAATATTTAAAGCTTTCAATTGCAAGCAATCAAGTTTTATCTACTTTTATTTTTGAAAAGTGAGCAAAGCAAAGACTTAAAGAGTAACACGTTGCCACGGTTGAGATCAAGCAGGGAAAATTGAAAGAAGCATCAAATTGTTGATCTGCGATTTTCCTGAAACTATTCAAGATGTTGCTCTTTCGTCCATGATTCTTTTCTTTTCCCTGTAATGTTTGAAACCTGTTCCTTTTTTCAGCCCCGCCAGCATTTGAAGAGCCCCTGCAGGAAGTGGTCATTCAGACTGCTGGCAGTGCCCTGGTTTTATCATGCCACGCCACAGGAATTCCACCCCCCACCACCACCTGGCTAAAAGATGGTGAATCAATAGGTAGGACTGAGCAAAATAATAGTTTGAAAGAAAGACAAGTGTATAATTGAATTGTTTATTACTAATTTACAGTGGAAAAACATTGTGTTGTGCTACCTAGGGAAGTTAGCCCCAGTAGGCAGTGCAATAATAAAACATAAGTCTGGTATATATTAAATGAGTTCAAAAAGTGCAGAGTATAATGTTCCTAGGACCAAGTGTAAGATGTAAAGAAAGGTCAGTTAAATGTTGCAGGGGCATCATCTTTTACCAACAAGAAGTTCAAGAGTCTGATAACAGCAGGAAGAAACTGTCCTTAAATTCTGGCTCATGTGTCTTCTGGGTGATGGAAGGGGAGAGAAAAGAGTGGGTCGTTGTCAGCTTTCCAGAGGCAGCAGGAGATGTAGATGGAGTCAATGGAGGGGAGGCTGGTTTGAGTGATTCACAACTGTTTGCAGATTCAATGGGTCAATAATATTCTTTCACTAATAATCTTTCGGGAAAACTCTCTATAGCCCAATGAAATGATTTTTAACATTTGATGAAGTTTGAAAAGTGAGATAAAAAAATATCAGAAAGTTCTACTTTTATTTTTTTTTCCCCCTTTAAATATTGCTCGAGTTAAAATCTGAGTGAAAAATCTTTATTTTGGAACATGCAATGGGGTCTGCTCAGTTAACCTGAGAAGGCCCGTCATCATAGAGCTGAACAGCATGGAAGAAATGCCACTTCTTTTTTTGTGCGTCAACACACCAGCATATCGTCCCTGTGAGTGGTGTGCTTTTCCCAGAATGCTCACTTCCCCTCTGCCTCTTCTGCCACAAAGGAATATCCTGCTGTATGGATGGATTCAGAAGAGTCAAAAGGCCTTGTACATCAGTGAAATGATTGAGTGTTGGGGTGGGGAGGGAAGAGTAGGGTGAGGATCCGTAAAGGATGCATGTAAAACCTCCTACATTTACTGAAAAACCAGCCATTTCTTTGATTTGTTCTGGGTTTGGCCCAGGTACCAGAATTTGTTTTTCAACCCAAGAGCTTGAAGTCAAATATGTTATGGGACCCAGTGCAGAACAATGTGAAATTTAAGGTTAAAATGTTTGATTCAAAAATACTCTTGAAGAAGGAAATCAAATCCTTAAAATGAAGGGAGATTGTTCTGTTTGATGAAAGAGGAGGAAGAAACAACTTTGAGGCTCCCACAATGGGCCTAGCATGACATTGTGGGCTGAGTGGTCTTATGCTTCATGGTTCTGTTCTAGCCATGCTCCTTTATTCCTGTCCCTATTGAGTCTGGTGTGCTTCCAGTTCCTTTCCCTTACAATAATATCACTGTTTTAACAGAGAAGAGTAACGGGCTGGACTGGTATGTTCTGCCCAGTGGCAGTGAACTGCAGACCATCCAGGTGCAGCCTTCCCATGGAGGAAATTATACCTGCTTGGCAAGGAACTCCGAGGGAGAAGTAAGCAGGCAGTATGCATTGATAGTTCAAGGTAAGGTAATGATTTACAGCAAAGAGATAGGTCTCAGATTAATCACTAAACTTGGCTATGGGGGTAATGGATGACCTTCATTCTTAGAGACGCAAGAGAAGGCAGATGATGATGCGGCAAAGACAAACTGCTAGAAGAACTCAGTGGGCCAGACATTTATAGGACACCTTTCATAACCTCAGGGTGCCCGAGCTGCTTTACTGCCTATTTCTTTTTTCTTCTTTGGCTTGGCTTCGTGGACGAAGATTTATGGAGGGGTAATGTCCACGTCAGAAATATCTGAAAAATAGCAATAAGTGTGCACGCAACAAGCTCTCACAAGTAGCCATATGATAAAGGGTAGATATTCTATTACACACTGATAATTATTGTGTCATGAATCACTCTGATATAAGGTTCTGCACTGTGGGATGTTCTAAGTTTTTAGAAGAGCTGTTAAGTTAGATAAAACTACCGTGTATCTATTAAAACAAAAACAGAAAATGATAGAAATATTAATTTGTCACCTGTGTAAAGAAAAATAAAGTTACTATTTCAGGCCAAGGAACCTTAAGTAGAACTGAGAAAGTGAAGGAACGAATTGGTTGCAGAGAGCCTGTGAGAAGGATGGTGGGCCAAGGGAATATCTCGGAAGCTGAAGGGTTGTCAAGGTTATCCTAACCTTTGGCTGCTATTTGCTTCACTGATTGAGGGTCATTAGAGAAAAAGGAAATCCTAATAAAGGGTTGTGTTAAAGCTGTGAAATATAGGTCAGCTAACATTTAAACCAACAGCTTGTACAACAGCTATTACACCATTAGTGACCCAGGTTCAAATCCAGCACTGTCTGTATGTACCTTCTCCCCATGTCTTTATTGGTTCCCCTCCCCCACCAGATGCTCAGGTTTCCTCCCACCCTGCAACGAAAAAACATTCAGGGGTTGTAGATTAATTGTGGTATTTAGGTGGCACAGGCCTGTGGGCCCGAAAGGCCTGTTACCTATGTCTAATTTTTTTTTAATTAAAATTTTTAAAAAGGAGAATGCTGGAAATGATGAACACAGTGCCTATAGAGAGACAACGACAGATGGATAACCTTTCAGAATATCTGGTTATTTTTGATACAGAGAGAAAAAGGGAATGGCATGAAATAATAGAGCTCTGAAGGCTGTGAAATGCCCAGATGAGATACTGTTTCTTTGAGCTTATTTTGGGCCTTGTGTGAAGAGTGGAGGGGACTATAGAGAGAAAGATCAGAGTGGAGCTGAGATGGAGAATTCAAGTGACAGGTCATGAAGGCCAGGGTTGAACTTGTTGACTGAATGCAGTGGCTTCATAAAACATTCACCCAACTTAGATGACCCCATATTTTGACTACTGACTGGATGCCTTTGAACAGAAGAAGTCCAAGTAAATCGCTGCTTCACTTGAAAGGAGTTTGTGGCTCCCTGGGTGGTGGGAAGGGACGTGGTAAAAGAGCGGGTGTTGCATTTCATGGGATCTTTATCCTTTGGCTTGGGACTTAAGGATGCTGGTCAATAAATTAGATCTGGCCCTTCAAAGGTTGAAGTTAAGGAATGTGTCTGTATGCAGAGGGTGGTGGAAACTTTGAACACTTTTAGAAATATTGGTTGATGCCAAATTAATCAATAGGTTTAAATCTAAGATCAATAAATTTTTGTTAACTAAAATAATTTGAGGTATGGTGCAAACCCAGGATACATGGAGCCTGGCCAAAGATGTTGCAGCAGTCTCATTGAAAGAGGGAATGTGTTTTGTAGCCCTACTTCTATATTACTGTTTCCTTCAGCTCACTGAACCACCCAGTCTTCCTTTAGTCTGTTGTCCATTATCTCCTCACTCTATTCCCCTTCTAAATTTCTCTGGAATCTTAACATCAGTCAATTTTCTGATTATGAAATGTTTGTTTATTTTCTCATGACCAGTGTCACCAAGTATTCTCAGCTCAGAAGTGCCCAGTGAGTATGATACTGTGGTGAATGAAGATGTGAATTTGGAATGTGTGGCTTCAGGGACACCAAAACCCACTCTAAAATGGTTAAAAGATGATCAGCCATTGGAAACGCTGGGGAAAATGCACATTAAGTGAGTATGTCTTTTATTATTACATCTCTAATGCTAAACAGGCATTCTCAGGATGCAATTAGATATTGCATTGATTTGATTTGCTTGGTTATAGTGTAGTGGCACACTCCTGTGGCAATTGGGCTGGCACTCCGGGTGGCAAGCGCAACCAGGGGCCAGCAGACTGCACAGCAGTACTGGCCCCAGCAAGCGAATGGGTGGTCAGGAGGCTGAGGCAGTGTAGGGGCCAGCATCCCCAACCTGATGCTGGCCCCGCTGCATAGCCAACAGAGAGGGACAAGCGCACGGGGAAGATGGCATTGTCATGTAAGAATGTACCCGCACTCAGGAGATCCACTATTGTTAAGCGAGCAGTGATGTTAGCAAGCAGGCAAACGGCAGGAACACAAATGGAATAAAAGTTGGGCTTTCAGCCCCAGTAAACCCGACTACACTCGTGTGTGTGTCTTTACTTCAAGTAGTGCATGGCTACAATACCAACCTTAAATTTTTGTTTCAAGTTCTGGTTATATTGTCTCATGTGAGTAAATTTATTTTTTGAGCAGTCCAGCTTGTCAATCCATTCATAGTACAGCAGGAAAACGCAGTGCAGAGTTAGTCGAGTCAAATCTCATTTATTGTCATCTGACTGCACAAATACAACCCGACAAACAGCGTTCTCCGGTGCAAAACACGCAGACACACAACCGGACATTACACACATACAGACAAACAACACATATGCAGGACAAGTATTCATATAAATACAAACAAATAAATAAATGAATATTGTTTCATACCTATGAGAGTCTGGATAATTAGTGTGAGTAGATCCTTTGGTTGTTCAGCATTCTCACTGCCCATGGGAAGAAGTTACATAATTGCAAGGGGAGGTCAGTTAGTGCAGAGTAAAGGCAACATTAATTTACTAGTGTGAGGTTCAGTCAGGAATCTGATAAAGATGAGAAAAATTTTGAAAATATTGTTTTGCTTGACATATATCCACAATCTAAGATAGAGACGGATATAAATATATACATTAAAAGCAGGAACAGGCTGTCAAACATTAAGCAAATGCACAAAATTCAGAATAACTCAGCAGGTCCCACAGCGTCAATAAAAAGCAAAGATCTATAACAAACATTTCAGGCCTGGGACATTTGTCAAAGTATGAGGAAAGAGCAGGCAGGCACTGGAATAAAAAGGTGGGGGGGAAGAGGGAAGAAGGAATAGGGGAGAAAGGAAGAAGGGGTAGGCGGGAGGAGCGCAAGGGAGAAGAGCACAGGCCAACAGGTGAACGTGAATAGGAGGGCAGGATAGAAAAGCAGAGAATTGATTAGAGGAGGAAGCTATCTCTGTAAATGAAGAGCTGGAAGAAAGGAGATGGAGTGATAGGGAAAGAGAGAGAGACAAGGGGTGGGGAGCTGAAGGAAAGGGGACATAGGAATGGGGAATGAGAGAGAAGATTGGGGAAGAGCCTCATGGAAATTGGAGAACTCGATGTTAATGCTGTCTGGTTAGAAGGTGCCTAAATGCATTATGAGGTGTCGTTCCTCAATTTGTGGGCGGTCTCAAAATGTTGGCATGGGAATGGGGCTGGGAATTGAAGTGGTTGGCCACTGGGAGATCTCGCTATTACCATGGACAGAACAAAGGTGACCAGCCAAATTACCTCCCAGCCTGTGTCCAGTTTCTCTGATGTAGAGAAGACCACAAGGGGAACATTGGATGCAGTAAATGGCCCCTGCAAATTCTCCAGTAAAGTGTGTTGTTTCACCTAGAAGGACTGTTCCATAAGGCACTCTGGTTTAGTCTATGAGGCAGAGAGTAATCCCAGAAAGTGCTCAGTAATTCTTGGACTGGAACACCTGGCCAGCAAAGATTCATACATCAGAATACACTTTGTCGACTACAGTTTGACATTTAACACTATCATCCCCTCAAAACTGATCAGGAAACTCAAAGACCTGGCACTCAACACCCGACTGTGTAAATGGATCCTGGATTTCCTCACCTCCAGACCACAACCAGTGAGAATTGGTAAGAGCATCTCCTCCACAATCTCCATCAGTTCCGGAGCACCATAGGGTTGCGTTCTCAGACCCCCTGCTCTACTTGCTTTACACCTATGACTGTGGCTCAGTACAACAACAACACAATCTACAAATTCGCTGATGACATCACTAGCGGGTTGTATAAAAAAGGGTGATGAGTCAGCACACAGGAGGGAGAATGAAAACTTGACTGAATTGTGCACCTGCAATAGCCTTGTACTCAATGTCATGAAAACCAAGGAGCTGATAGTTGACTTCAGGAAGGGAAAACCAGAGGTGTATGATCCAGAGATCATTAAGGGAATCAGAGGTGCAGAGGGTGAGTGAATTTAAGTTCTTGGGAGTCACTATCTCAGAGGATCTTTCCTGGACCCATCATACTAATGGCATCATGAAGAAAGCACGTCAGCACCTCTACTTCCTCAGGAGTTAGCGGAGGTTCAGTGTGGCATCGGAAACCTTGGCAAATTTCTACAGATCTGTGATGGAAACTGTGCTGACTGGCTGCATCATAGTCTGGTATGGGGACACCAATACCCCCGAGTATAAAGGCTTGCAAAGGGTAGTGGACACAGCCTAAGACATCACAGGCAAAATGCCTTCCCACTATTGAGAACATCTACAGGGAACACTGCCGTCAGAGAACAACAGCAATCATCAAGGATCCACACCACCCAGCACAAACTCTGTTCTCGCTGCTACCATCAGGAAAGAGGTCTAGGTGCCACAAGACTCACACCACCAGGTTCAGGAATAGCTGCTATCCCTCCTCCATCAGACTCCTTAACAACAAACTCAATCAGAGACTCATTTAAGGACATTTACTTTTGCACTTTTTTTTCCCCTCTCTGTACTTCATTTAGTTTGTTTATATTTGTTTATATGTGGAGATTGTATGCAATTTTTGTTGCACTACCGATAAATGGTAATTCTGCCTCGCCCACAGGAAAAAGAATCTCAGGGTTGTATGTGACGTCATGTATGTATTCTGACAATAAATCTGAAATCTAATCAAATCAGATCTAAAAGCAATATATCTACAGGTTTCCCCCACTTCCCTCCCCACTCTGGTTCATGCTCCTTCAAAAAATATTCTCATAACTTTGTCAAGCACAGTGTTCACTCATGAAGCCATGATTTTACAAATCTGTTATTACTTACCTGATAATTAATGCTAACATTTTTCTAACAATAAATGTTTGACTAATTGACCAATATTTGCACACTTTTTGACTCCCTTTTTTAATAGGAGCATTACACTGGCAGTTTTCCAATCCCAGACATTTTTCCAGAATCTAAGGAGTTTTGGAAGATTATAACTCACTATCCTCTTCTAGGATTGAATTGTTGAGCATTAGCTGGATGGGTAGTTGTGACCTGATTAACCCTGTAGCACTTTGCCTTTAGACAGAAATGCAAAATGTTGATGTGATCTGGTCATCGGGCTCTTTTTCTCTGTAGGTTATCCTCTGATGCCAGTTCCTTAGGAATAAAGGGAGTCTTAGCCTCAGATGCAGGAAGATACAGTTGTGTGGCACAGAATCCTGCCGGTGTGGAGACAAAATTGTTCATACTCAAGGTACTCGGTAAGTAAACAGTTACACAAAACTGCCTGTGATAAAAATTGTTACCTCAAGGTTCCTTAAGAGCAGAATAATCGAGCTCTGTAAACATTCCATTCTCCTTGTTTCAAGGGCAGTTCTTTAATTTCTGGTCAATCATTTACATCTATAATGTAACCTGCACCATTTGTATTATTCATGTCTTATTTTGCATCGGAGTACTGTAATTGAAGGTTTCCAAAGCTTTGAAACCGCCTTTATGTCACCAAGAAATTTGAGGTGAGGACATTATAGATTGAGAAGTCAGTTTGTTTTGCACAGAATACAAGACGAAGTGAACCATCTGCCCAGCCATGATGTGCCCTAACATCAAGCCAGCTGTTCGAACAGGTGATATGCTGTCCAATAGTGTCAATAAATGGAACAACATTTGAGTTTTTATTGAAATGTAAGTTTGAATCAAACTTGGGGAGATGTATTAATTCCTTCAAATCTCCAGTTGACAGAAAGCTTCTTGCTGTCAGTTGACACTGACTTTAAAAGAGAAAGCAGTGGTAAAGTGGATGTTACAGACATGAGTTGGGGGACACTAAAATTCAGGATCCCATCAATCAATCGAAGCTCCTGTCAAGTTTGTTAATTTTCATCTGGTTGTGCATATATAACTCGATGAAACAGTATTTCTCTGGACCGAACAGTATTTCTCTGGACCACATGCACACACATATGCACACAAGATACAGTACATAATAATCATGTATCTACATAAAGATATAATTTAAAAGGAAAATATATAAATATTTTGGGATGATTTACTCAATTACAGAATACTGTCCATCAATATCACAGCCTGTGGGAGGAAGGTATTTCCCAGCTTGGCAGTCTGATTTTGATGCTGCTGTACCTCCTTCTTGATGGAAGTGAGTCAAAGATACTGTGTGCTAGATTCTGGTGTAAGGTGTGTGCACCCTCAAGCTAGCTTCTCTTTTTATGCCAGCATCAACTAAAAGCAAGAAGTCTTCAGTCGTCTGGAAATTAGCAGTAAGGTTTACAATGCCCCATTTAATTTAAATATTCATTTCTGATAAAAAAAAATCTAATTTGAATCTATTTATTAACATTTCTGGACATTATGCCCTGTTTTGAAAGACTGGCTGGATGATATGAATAGACAGAGGTTTAATTTCTCAGTGCTAACATCCTGTGTTATCAGATTCAGTCATGTATTTTGCACAAAGTAAACCAGTTTCTCAATCCACAATATTCTCCTCTCACTTTTCTCGATGATATGGAGGCTGCTTCAGGCCTCAGAAACCTTCATTTACTCTGATACAAAATACAATATAAGCCTCGATGAGTGGACGACCAGCTCCTAGTTTTAGTGATATTTAATGATTGATGAATATTGATCAGGGCTAGCCAACACTATTTTAAAAAAGTCAAGGGAATTTTTGCAACCACTTTAGAAGGTTGTCAGGCAACTAATTTGACACCTGTTTGGAAAGATGACCCTGGAAATGATGACACTCCCTCAGTATGCCACTGGGAATGTAGAATTGAGAAGTATATACCATGCAAGGAGAACATTTAGCTCATCATTTCCATGCCAGCCAAAAATAAACGTTGGATTGATCCCACTTCCCAGTTCCCGATTTTTGGTTCTGCAGGTAAGGGCTCTTCAAATGCTCATCCAGTTCTGTTTAAATATGGTGAAGGATTCTACCCCACACCTTTTCAGGAAGAGCATTCCAGGCCTTGAGCATTTACTGAAAGAAAGAATTGTTTTCTCAGCCTCGCCATGGTCCTTCTACCAAAGAACTGGCTACTGACCTCTCTGCTGGAGAAATGGGTCTTGTTTGTGTATCTCTTCAGGCATCTCATAATATCAGAGACATTTTGTTTTGTGTTCCTTTTTTCCATTATAGGGGAGGTTTAATTGAGGTGCGAACCTATAGGATGAAAGCCCTAGTTCTTCAGAAAGTGCCTGCTACCCTTCCTGCACAAAAAATACTTGTTGCCAGTGCTGGTCTCTCTTTTTAATGAGTTGAGGCTGTCCCAGTGTCTGCAAGCAAATATATTTTTATTTTCAACTTTCTAGTGAAGACGATCTAAATTACATCAAAATTATTAAAGCCTTATAATCTCTGATGTTCCTATCACATTGCCTAATTAATGCTATCATGCATCCCAAATTAAGAACCACTGATCAAGATTATAGTGTCCTCCATAATGTTTGGGACAAAGACTTTTTTTTTCCTTTATTTGCCCCTGTGCTCCACAGTTTTAAAATCGTAATCAAACAATTCACATGTGATTAAAGTGCACATTCCAGATTTTATTTGTGTACATTTTTGTTTGACTGTGTAGCAATTACAGCACTTTGTCAACATAGTCCCCTCATTTCAGTGTACAATGTTTGGAACCTAGCAGTGGCATGTATATTAAAGTATCTTGTTCAGTACTTTGTTGCATATCCCTTGCATGCAATGACTGCTTGAAGTCTGTGATTCATAGACATCACTAGGTACTAAGTATTTTCTCTGGTGATGCTCTGCCAGGCCTCTACTCAGCATCTTTTGTTTTGGAGGCTTGCCCCATAAGTTTTTTCTTCAGCGTATGGAAGGCATGTTCAATTGGATTTAGATCAGGGACTGACTTGGCTATTCAAAAATGTTTGCTGTTTTTAAAACTTCTTAGATGCTTTAGCAGAGGCATCTAATGAGTTTGGAGGCACTTTCTGAACTTGAGCAGTTAAAATGTTTCTCTACACCTCAGAATTCATTTTGAAACATTATCAATGAAAATAAATCCGCCTGTACCTGTGGCAGCCATACACACTCAAGTTATGTTTTGCAGATGAGGAGATATTCTTTGGATATTGGGCAATTCATTTATACCTCCACACTTTGCTTTTTCCATCACTCTGATTCATCTTGGTCTCATCTGCCCACAAGACCTTTATCCAAAATTCTTCAGGCTATTTTAAATACTCTTGACAAACTGTAATCTGGCCACTCTGTTTCTGTGGCCAACTAGTGGTTTGTATCTTGCAGTGTAGCCTCTGTATTTCTGTTCATGAAGTCTTCTGCAGACAGTCGTCATTGACACATCCACACCTGCCTCCAGAAGAGTGTTTCTGATCTGTCGGTCAGGTGTTTGAGGATTTTTCTTCCTTGTGATGAAAATTCTTCTGTCATCAGCAATGGATTCTTCCTTGAAATACCAGTTCCTCTGTGATTACTGAGCTCACCAGTACGCTCTTTCTTCTTTAATGATGTTCTAAGCAGTTGGTAATCCTCAAGTTAGGGCGATATCGCTTTTCTGTTTTATTCTTGTTTTGCAGCCTCATAATGGCATCTTTGACGTTCATTGGCACAACTCTGGTCCTCATGTTGAAATATGGCAACTACAGACTCCAAAGGTGATCAAAAGCTTAGAAGCAAGCCTAGCTCTCTTACACCTGCACCAATGAAGCAATTAAACATATCCAAGTACTCACAAACACCTGTGAAGCCAAATGTCCCAAACATTATGGTGCCCTAAAATGAGAGGACTATGTATAAAAAGTGCTGTAATTTCTATATGGTCACGCCAAAATGTACACAAATAACCTTAAATAAAATCTGGAACGTGCCTTTAATTACATGTGAATTGTTTGATTACAAATCTAAAACTGTGGAGCATAGGGGCAAATAAAGGGGGGGGGGGGGGAAATGTCTTTGTTCCAAACATTATGGAGGGCATTCTAAATGCTCAATCCTCTGGAGAGCAGATTAAAGGACAACAGTTGCATTTGCAGATTTGAGTCTGAGTGTGAATTTTCTTCCTTCTCTGCTGACAGTACCTCCCAACATCATTGGGACATCCAGCCTTCCCGAGATCCTCACAGCAGTGCCCAACGCAGCGGTTACATTGGAATGCAGATCCACTGGTGTTCCTCCCCCACAGCTCAGCTGGCTGAAGGATGGTCTACCACTTCCAATCTCATCTCACACGAGTCTGCAGTCAGCTGGACAGATCTTGAGGTAAAATCACGAGTAACAGTGCTGCCAAATGTTCACCCTTGCCCAGCTCAGTTTTCCATTTCTATCTGAGCTGTCTCATATCCTGAGAATCTTTATCTGAAGTCTGCTGGAGCCTTCTGCTAAGACTTTTTTGTTCATTATAAGAATGGGGAAAAAAAAGTGAGAACAGTTGCAGCACCAGCTAAACCCATGTTCAAATCCATCACTGTCTATAAGGAGTTTGTACGTTCTCCCTGTGACTGCATGGATTTTCCTCGGGTTAACCAGTTTCCTCCCACCCGCCAAATCGTGTGGGGTTGCTAGGATAATTGGGTGTAATTGGGCAGTACGGGTTTCATGGGCCAGAAAATTTCATGTGCTGTATCATTCAAATTTTTTAAAAAGAAATGAAAAGAATGGACCTGAATTATGCCAACATTTTAATTCTAAGATGTTGTCAAATTAAGGCAGAAAATGCAGTAAATATGCAGCACGTCAGGCTGCATTGGTAAAAGACAAAGTGTTTGGTTCATTAGGGTAAAAGGAACCTACATTTTCTTACTGATATGGTGACAATGGAAATACATGAACAGTCACTCTTTAACCTGTGCCCTCTGCCAATTTACCATCACCTCCGAGGTTGATGGCCTTTCATCAGATCCATATTATTTACTGCAGTTTTACTTCGTGTATCTGCATCTGTGGTAACCTGCTCTGGAGTGAAACGTTTCTTCTTGCTCTCCTTCCATCCAGGATAATCAGGGTCCAGGTTTCTGATGCAGGAAGCTACAAGTGTGTTGCTGTGAGCCAGGCAGGTGTGATAGAGCGACATTACCACCTGCGTGTTCAAGGTATGTCTTTTCCTTGGAGCAAAGCTTTGCAAGAAATATCAGACCCTCTCTCTCTCCCCCATAATGTATTTATTAATATGTTTCTGCCTTACCTGAGTCTCCCAGTTTCTCCCAGTTAAATGGGTGCTTGGGAGCTCACTCTAAACTCCCTGCCTAGCATCTCCAAGACTGGCACCAGAGTAGCCTTCAGCCTGTTTGATGCAGTGCCCTGTCTGAGCACAGGAGGAGGTCAGATATTAAGCCATTCATTATGTTGGGTCACCATCCCACACTTGTCTGGAAATAAACAAACAGCTGGAGGAACTTAATAGCACAAGCTGTATCCGTGGGTGAAAGGAATCATCAGTGTTTCAGGTCAAGATCCTGCACCAGGTTCCAACTCCAGAGTAGAGTTTGTAAGCTACCCTGTTGCCTTTAAACATGACCTCCAGTCTTGGAAGAAACTGGATAGTCTCTTGTATCTCTGCACTGCTATAGGACTGGCCTCTGCATTAGGCGATTCGACTGTTTCCTACCTGTGTCTCTTGTCAGCTCTTTGAATGTCCTGGCTTTGTCCTTATTGCAAATCACAAGGCTCATGGTACTGTCTTCTCCCAAAGTTCTGATAAACAGCATAAGAAACATGTAGTGAAGGAATAACTATTGCAAAAAGCCATGAGTTTGTGTCACTATCAGGGTGAATTTATAAGTACAATGTGCAGATGCACCAAAGTACTTAATTACTCGAGCCAAACAGCTCCATAAAATGCACCATAACCTTATAAAAACATATAATTATTGCAACATCAAGAAAGAAAAAGAGTTAATAGGGCATGGATTGACACGTGGAATTATGTCATTATTGCTATTAGTGAGTCTTGTTTGCAGGAGAGGCAGGACTGGCAGCTCAATGTTCCAGGCTTCCATTGTTTCAGAGACGATAGGACAAGGGGGATAAAAGGGGGAGGAGTGGAATTGCTAGGCAGGGAAAATATCACAGCCGTGCTAAGACAGGACAGCCGAGAGAGCTTGTTTACAGAGGCCATATGGGTGGAGCTGAAGAACAGGAAAGGGGTGACCACACTGATAGGGATGTATTATAGACTGTCCCATAGTCAGAGAGAACTGGAGAAGCACATCTGTAGAGAGATAGCAGACTGATATAAGAAACAGAAAGTTGGAGATTTTAACTTTCAGCATGTTGACTGGGACTCCCATACTGTGAAAGGGCTGGATGGCTTGGAGTTTGTCAAATGTGTTCAGGAATGCTTTTGAAATCAAAATATATAGATGTACCAATGAGAGAGGATGCAATACTTGATCTCTTAGGGAACTAGACAGGTCAGGTGGCAGAAGTCTGTATAGGACAACATTTTGGGTCCAGAGACCATAATCTCATTAGTTTCAAGTTAATTATGGGCATCCTCCTCACTGACTAAAGACAAAGGAGGAAAAACCCAACCCCAACCAACCAATTTTCCGCTGCAACCGTGTCTGCCTGTCCCGCATCAGACTTGTCAGCCACAAACAAGCCTGCAGCTGACGTGGACATTACCCCTCCATAAATCTTCATCCGCGAAGCCAAGCCAAAGAGAAGAGAATTATGGGCAAGGATAGATCTGGTCCTCGAGCTGATATTGTAAATTGGAGAAAGACCTATTTTGTGGAAATGAAAACGGAACTAGGAACAGTGGATTGGGATAAGTTGTTGTCTGGCAAGGATGCATTCAGTAAGGCAAAATTTTGAGAATGCAAAGTTTGCATGTTCCTGTCAGGATTATAGTCAACAAGGAGCAAATGAGGTACTTGCAGAGTATAGAAAATGTGAGAGAATATGAAAGAAGGAAATCAAGAAGGCAAAAAGGAGATGAGAAGTTGCTTTGGCAGATAATGTGAAGGTAAACCCGAAGGGTTTCTGGAAGTATGTTAAGAGTAAAAGGGACAAAATTGGTCCCCTAGAAGATCAGGGTGGTTACCTATGTGTGGAACCTCACGAGATGGAGGAGATCTTAAACAGTATTTTTGCATCAGTATTAACTCAGGAAACTGGCAAAGGGAAACAAGCAGTAATGGCATGGAACATATGGAGATTAAAGAGGAGGAGGTGCTTGCTACCTTACAGCAAATAAAGCTAAATAAATACCCTGGGCCTGACATGATATTCCTTGAGACCTTGAGGGAGACTAATATTGAAGTTGTAGGGGCCCTGACAGCATTTAAAATGTCCTTAGACATTGGAGGGTAGCTCATGTTGTTCCATTCTTTAAAAAAGGCTCTAAAGTAAACCAGGAAATTACAGTCTGGTGAGCCTGATATCAGTAGTGGGTAAATTATTGGAGGGTGTTCTGAGAGTTGGATATACAATATTTGGACAACTTTTTTTATGACTTGTTCATGACATTAAATTCTGAGCCAAGGGCTGATTAAGGATCGTCAGCCTGGCTTTGTGCATGGTAGGGCATGTTTAACGAAACTTAAAGTTTGTTGAGGTTAACAAGAAAGTAGATAAACAGCTGTGGATGTTGTCCACATGGACTTTAGTAAAGCCTTTGACAAGGTTTCACATGGGAGGTTAGTTCAGAAGGTTCAGACACTAGTATCCATGGAGAGGATGTAAAATGGATTTGAAATTGGCTGAATGGGAGAAGACAGAGAGTTGTGGTGGATGATTGCTTCTCAGACTGTGCCTCAGAGGTCAGTGCTGTGACCATTGTTGTTTGTTGTCTATATCAGTGATCTAGATGATAATGTGGGAAATTGGATCAGTAGGTTTGCTGATGTCACTAAGATTGGAGGCATTGTGGACAGTGAGGAAGGCCTGAAGAGGGATCTAGATGGGAGGAGCCACGAGATGGAGTCGTGGCCGGTCGGGAGAACCAGCCCTCTCCAGGAAAATAGGAAAAAAGTTAGGAAAAAGCAAAGCATAACAAAAATAGAATATAAGAAATAGAAGATAAAGATACAGAGAAGAGAAAGAAGATGGCTTCCAAGATGGAGAAAGTAAGAACAACTGGAAAAAAAGGATAAAAAGTTGCCGGAGAAGAAAGAAGAAGCCCTTACCTGCACAGAGGAACAGGGTGCTGTGGTGACAAGGAGCACCCGACCCTCGAGGTCAGTGCCTGCCCTACAGGGTTGTGACCCACCAGCCGGTGCACTACAAAAATGGCTCTCGGAGCCAAACAAAAGTGCGCAATCAAAGGAGAAAGAGGACACCAGCGGGAGGGGGGCTCAGCAGAGGAGCGGGCTGTCATAGAGCGAGCAGCTGAGGGACACACGATACCAGGGCTCTCAGTTGGAGGATAAGGAAGACAGCAGAAGAGGGAGCGATGAAACAAACGTGGAAGACAGACAGAAGGAAGACTGACAAGAAGACCAACGTCAGGAAGCACAACAGATGAGCAGCCCAGGAGGGGAGGACCAGCAACAAGAGGCCCATCAAGAAGAGGCACGACAAAGAGATACAAGCAGCTCATCAGAAAAAAACAGAAGAGACACAGACACAAAGAAGAGAAGAAGACACAAACACAGATACAGACATAAAAGAAGAGGAAGAAGAAGACTAAGATCTTCACAGAGAAATAGAAGGTAAAACTGATGGCAAAGAAATAAAAGGTAAAACTGATGAACAGAATATAGATAAAGTCTTTTTTGGAGAACAAATTAGATCATTAAAAGAACGGTTATCATTAGAATTTAATGCAATTAAAAGGAAAATGAAAAGAACAGAAGATAAAATGCAAAGGTTAGAACTGGTAATGACAGAAATAGGGAAAAAAGTAGAGAATGTGGAAGAGCGGGAAACGGCTGTAGAAATGGAAGTAAATGACTTAAGAGAAAAGTTGGAAGAAAGTGACAAAAAAGTTTAAGAGACACAAGAGTTGTTATCTCAGAAAATTGATATGTTGGAAAGTTATAGTAGGCGAAACAACATAAAAATAGTGGGTCTGAAGGAGGGTGAAGAAGGCACAGACATTAAGGAATTTATAAAAGGATGGATCCTAAAGGTCCTGGAAACGACAGAAATGCAGGAAGAAATGGAAATAGAAAGGGCACACAGAACACTAGCTCTGAAACCACAGACACATCAAAAACCAAGATCCATCTTAGTAAAATTTTTGAGATACACGACAAAAGAAAATATACTGGAACTGGCAAGGAATAAAATTAGAGAAGATGATAAACCATTGGAATACAAGAGACAAAAAATATTTTTTTACCCAGACATAAGTTTTGAACTCTTATAGAGGAGGAAGGAATTTAATACAGCAAAATCAACTTTATGGAAAAAAGGTTACAAATTCATATTAAGACATCCAGCCGTGCTTAAAATATTTATACCCGGGGTGCAAAGCAGACTGTTCTCAGATCCAGAGAAAGAGCAAGAATTCGCAGAATGTTTGCAGGACAGGAGAAGAGATGAAGAGATGTAACAAGAATGAAGAACAGTGATAAAGTATGTATAAAGATGTAAAAACAATGTATATGTAAAGAACTAAAGAGGGAAAAGAGAAGGGAAGGAAGGGAGTAAGGGGGAAAAAGAAGAGAGAGAGCTTTGTTATGTGTTTTTTAAAAAAGTGCTTTCTGGAGAGAGCTGGATAGAGGGGGAATAACTGTCACTGCAAAATCAGTTGACGTTGCGAACAAGATCACAATCCAAATGGAAAGGGGAGTTGTGGTTGCCTGGCAAGGGATATGAGGCAACTCAGAGAGGGGAGAACTTTGGGGGTTAAAGAATTAGTGGATGTGGGAACTGCAGGGGTACTTTATGTCTTAAATGTGTTGTCGTACATTCAGTGTAATAAGTGAAAACTAAGAGATGAAAATGGGGAAAAGGGGGATGGAGGTGGCGAAGAGGTGTATGCAAGATATAAGATGGCCATGTTGAACTATATGACTATAAACATTAATGGAATACATAACCAAATTAAAAGGAAGAGGCTACTAAATTTATTGAAGAAGGAAAAAATAGATATAGCATTTGTGCAGGAAACGCAACTAACCGAAGCGGAACATAACAAACTAAAGAGAGACTGGGTAGGACATGTAACGGCAGCATCCTATCATTCAAAAGCTAGAGGTGTAGCCATACTAATTAACAAAAATGTACCAATCAAAATAGAGGAGGAAATAATAGATCCAGCAGGGAGGTATGCAATGATAAAGTGTCAGATATACTCAGAATTTTGGAATTTGCTCAATATATATGCACCTAATGAGGAGGATCAAAAGTTTATGCAGGACATTTTTTTGAAGATTGGAGACACACACAAGGAAATATATTGATAGGAGAGGATTTTAACCTTAATTTGAACCCAATTTTGGATAAAGACAAGTAAAAAGAATAAAATAACCAAAGTTATGGTTAAATCAATGCAGGAAATGAAACTTATGGATATATGGAGGAAGCAACACCCAAGAGAGAAGGAATTTTCATATTAATCGAGTAGGCACAAAATTTACTCAAGGATTGATATGTTTTTGTTGTCAGCCCATATTCAAGGGAGAGTAGGAAAACTGAGTATAAAGCTAGACTATTATCAGATCATTCACCCCTATTATTAGCAATAGAACTGGAGGACATCCCACCAAGAACATATAGATGGAGGTTAAACTCCATGCTACTTAAAAGACAGGAATTTAGGGAGTTTATTGAATGCCAGATTAAAACATATTTTGAAATAAACACAGGATCAGTGAAAGACAAATTTATATTATGGGACGCAATGAAAGCCTTCATTAGAGGGCAGATAATAAGTTATGTGATTAAGATGAAAAAGGATTACAATCGGGAAATAGAGCAGTTGGAAAGGGAGATAGTAAGTACAGAAAAGGAATTAGTAAAAAGGGATGATATAACAAAAAGGAGAGAATTGCCGGACAAAAAACTTCAATATGAAACATTACAAACGTACAAGGTGGAGAAGAACATAATGAAAACAAAGCAAAAAACACATAAAATATTAGCCTGGCAACTTAAAACAGAACAAGCTAAAAGAACGATACTGGTATCAAGGAAAAAGGACAAACAAATTTCATATAATCCAACAGGGATTAAATAAAAATTTTAAGGAATTTTATGAACAATTGTATCAAACTGAGAACGAGGGGGAAAATGATAAAATAGAGGAATTTTTAGCTAAAATTGAACTGCCAAAATTGCAAGAAGAGGAACAAAACAAACTGATAAAACCATTTGAAATAGAGGAAGTGCAGGATATATTAAAAAAGCTTCCGAACAATAAAACACCAGGAGAGGATGGATTTCCAATAGAATTTTATAAAACATTTAAAGAGTTATTAATTCCTCCTCTCCTGGAAGTAATGAACCAGATAGAAGAAACACAAAACTTGCCAGATTCATGTAAGACAGCAATAATTACAGTAATACCAAAGACGGGGATCCATTAACACCAGCATCATATAGACCAATATCTCTACTTAACTCAGATTATAAGATAATAGTGAAATTATTAGCAAACAGATTGGCCGATTGTGTACCTAAAATAGTAAAACAAGATCAAACTGGATTTTTTAAGAAAAGACGAACAGTGGACAATGTCTGCAAACTTATTAATCTAATCCACGCAGTTCAAGGAAATAAGAAACCAACAGTGGCTGTTGCTCTAGAGCAGTGGTTCCCAACCTTTTTCTTCCAACTCACATAATAAGAATTCCCTATGCCACAGGTGCTTTGTGATTAGTAAAGAATTGCTTAAGGTGGTAGGTGGGTGGAAATAAATAAATTTGAAAACTACTGTTTTAATTGTACCTCATTGACTCGTTATGTGCACGGTTTCATAACTCCAAAGGAAGTGGGCCAATGATAATTTTTCTCAAGCAAAATATTTCAGTAACAATTGGGTCTGGAGCAATGATTCTCAACCTTCCCTTCCCACTCACATACTACCTTCAGCAATCACTTACTAATCACAGAGCACCAATGGCATAAAGAATACTTAACGTGGTATGTGAGTTGGAAGAAAAAGGTTGGGAACCACTGCTCTAAACGCAGAAAAAGCCTTTGACAGAGTAGAGTGGAACTACTTATTTAAAGTATTACAGAAGTTCAATCAACCAGAAAAATAATAAATTGGATGAAATCATTGTATAATGGACCATTGGCAAAGGTAACAGTAAATGGATATGTATCGGGTCACTTTAAATTAAGTAGGTCAACTAGACAGGGATGTCCACTATCCCCCTGATTGTTCGCCTTAGCGATAGAACCATTGGCAGAACTGATAAGAATAGAAAATAAAATAAAAGGGATGAAAATAAAGGAGAAGGAGTATAAAATCAGCTTATTTGCAGATGATATCGTAGTATACCTAACAGAACCAGAGGTATCAGTAAAAGAATTATATAAGAAATTGAAGGAATATGGAGAAATATCGGGGTACAAGATCAATGCAAATAAATGTGAAGTGATGCCAATGAGTAACGCAGACTATACAGAATTTAAAAAAGAATCACCATTTAAATGGCAAACACAAACAATCCGATACCTAGGGATCAGGTTAAATAATAACTTAAGCCACTTGTACAAACTAAATTATCAGCCACTAATAAAGAAATTGCAGGAAGACTTAGAACATTGGAAAGAATTACCGCTAATGTTGATAGGGAGGGTAAACTGCATTAAAATTAACGTGTTCCCAAGGATACAATACTTATTTCAAACATTACCAATTCCCTTAACAGAAAAATTCTTTAAGGAACTAAAGAGAATAATAAGGAAATTCTTGTGGAAAGGGAGGAATCCAAGGGTAGCGTTAGATAAATTAGCAGAGAGGTATAATCAAGGTGGTTTACAGTTACAAAACTTTAGAAATTATTATAAGAGCTGAACAATTAAGGTATTTATCAGATTTTTACCAGACAAGGGAAAAACCAGACTGGACTAAGATAGAACTAGATAAAATAGGGGAAAAGGTACCGGAACATATACTTTATAAGTGGGATGAAAAGCTGGTGCAATATAAAAACTCACCAGTACTGCATCATTTACTTAATACATGGAAGAAGATCCACTTAGAAAGGAAAAAAAACGAATTATCAAATACCAAAATTACTATTGACGCAAAATCCGCTAATCCCTTTTACATTCTCCTTCAGAGAATGGGAGAGAAAAGGAATCAAAAGAATAGAAAACATTTTTGGGAAAAAATGTATTAACATTTGAACAGTTGAAGTACAAATATGGAATAATCTATGGTACAATGTTTGCATATCATCAATTGAAAGCTTATTTAAAGGATAAATTGGGAAACAGCTTGAGATTACCTGAAGGAAGCAGCTTCGAATACGTGATTACAGACACAATGATAATTAAAAGATTTATAACCAACATGTACATTAAGCTGCAAGATACAGAAAATGAAATAAACTATAAACCTAAGCTGAAATGAGAAAAGGATCTAAACATAAAGATAAAAAATGAAGTATGGGAAAAATTATGTTCTGGAACTATGAAGAATACAATAAACACAAGGTTATGCGTGATACAGTATAATTGGTTCCACAGGAACAAAGGGATCTGGGAATACAGATAGATAATTCCCTTAAAATGGTGTCACATGTAGACAGGTTTGTAAAGAAAGCTTTTGGCATCTTTCGAAACTCAAAGTATTGAGGGCAGGAGTTGGGATGTTATGATGAGGTTGTATAAGATATTGGTGAGGCCAAATTTGGAGTATTGTGTGCAGTTCTGGTCACCAAACTACAGGAAGGATATCAATAAGATTGAAAGAGTGCAGAGAAGATTTACTAGGATGTTGCTAGGATATTACTAGGATGATATTTCATGAATTGAGTTACAGGGAAAGATTAAACAGGTTAGGACTTTATTCTTTAGAACATAGAAGAATGAGGGGAGATTTGATAGAGGTTTACAAGATTATGAGGGGAATAGACAGAGTAGATAGGCTCTTTCCACATAGATTGGAAGAAATAAATACGAGAGGACATGGCTTTAGGGTGAACAGTTTAGGGGGGGAAGCTTCTTCACTCAGAGAGTAGTGGGGGTTTGCCACCTGACATGCTAAATACAGGCTCAGTCTTAAGTTTAAAGAATAAATTGGATAGATACATATCTGGAGGGTTATGGAATAGGTGCAAGTCAGTGGGACTAACAGAATGATGTTTTGGCACAGACTTGAAGGGCTGAATGGCCTGTTTTCTGTACTGTCGTTTTCTGTGGTTCCACATCAAAGAATAGATCAATAAATATTCACAGTTTTGGTTAATGCAAGAAAAGAACGTGATGTTTCAGTGGTGCAGACAGAATTTTTCTTACCCCTGGAGTATTTTTTGGTTAGGAGCTCTTGGATAAAATATGTTTTTGAACTTAGAGGTACTGAATTTCAGGTCCTGTGCCTTCTGCCTGCAGGTGGCAGGGAGAAGAAGTTGTGATCAGGGTTCTTTGTGATGTTGGCAGCCTTCTTGTGGCAGCAGCTCACATGGATGCTTTCAGTGGACTAGAGGTCGATGCCCCTGATGGGCTTGGTTGAGTTTCCCAACCAGGCTGTGATGCAACCAGTCAGTGCGGTCTTCACTCTGTACATGTAAAAGTTCAAGAGAGTGTCCAACAACATGTGGCAAGAAAAGAGGGAAAATGTTCCTTGTGTGGGGCATGTTCCTGCTTCCTTTTCAGTGTGATGAAGTTGAAGAAGAGACCACTTTTATCAAGTTTCCATCCCCAGAGCATTCTCCTGGGGATTTCAGGGCTATCACAGACGTGCATTGATGGAATTCTGCTGGATAAACTTTGGGCTCCAGGAAGATGAAAGAGATGTCCCTCTTTCACAGTGGCATTGGCATGTGTTACTGACTGATTTGTCAAGATTTGAATACTGATCCAAAGGTATGAGCTGGAGTCCCACCAGAACAGCAAGAGAAAGTGAAATGATTAAATAAATCTGCAGGAATCTATAATCAAGACTGGCATCAATAACCAAGACCACGAAACAACTGTCACAAAAATCCATTTTGTTTACTAATGTCCGTCAGGGTTAGAAGTCCACTGTCCTGACTCAGTCTTACCTGTATATTTCTCCAGGGACATCAATGTGGTGTATTCAGGGTGAATGCAGTGTTGGATAATTTGGGATAGCAATGAATTCACACACCCTGTGGTAGAAATGACTGTGACAGCCAGAATAAAAGAAAAAAATTGACCTCAAAATGTCTACTTCAGATGAAGGTTCATTGCTGATCTCAGTGGATTTTCGTCTGATACTGATTTTACTTTCTTCTCCTACCAAGTCCCTCCGTCAATTGAAAATTCCAGAGACACTGAGGAAGTACTGGCCATCCGAGGAACCTCTGTTACTCTCACCTGTAAAGCTGATGGAAGTCCAACCCCTACGTTCTCATGGTTGAAGGATGGTAAAGTGCTGGTGCTCAATGCCCTGGTTGCTGAGAGCCATGAAATGAGGCTGGACCTGCCATCTGTCAACCTGAATGATTCTGGCTGGTACTCCTGCATCACTATTAATGAAGCGGGAGAGGCCACCCGACACTTCAGCTTGGTGGTCATGGGTGAGTGACATGCATGCTTGGATTTATGAAAGAACACAGTTTTAAAGGGGAAGTGAAACATAGAAACATAGAAGATAGGAGCAGGAGTAGATCATTCGACCCTTCGAGCCTGCTCCGCCATTCAACGAGATCATGGCTGATCTTAAAGTTCAGTACCCTGTCCCCGCCTTCTCTCCGTAACCTTTAATACCCTTATACTGAAGAAATATATCTCATTCCCTCTTAAATATATTTAATGAACCTGCCTCTACTGTCCTCTGTGGCAATGAATTCCACAGATTCACCACCTTCTGGGTAAAGAAATTCCTCCTCATCTCTGTCCTAAATGATTTGCCTATTATCCTCAAACCATGGCCCCGGGTTCTGGATTTTCCCATCATTGGAAACATCCCTTCCGCATCCATTCTGTCCAGTCCTGCCAGAATTTTTTATGTCTCTATGAGATCCCCTCTCAATCTTCTAAGCTCCAGCGAGTACAATCCCAATTTGCACAATCTTTCCTCATAAGTCCTTCCTGCCATTCCAGGTATCAGCCTGGTGAATCGCCTCTGCACTCCCTCCATTGAAAGAACATCCTTCCTTAGATAAGGTGACCAAAACTGCACACAATACTCCAGGTGTGGTCTCATCAAGGCCCTGTACAGTTGCAGTAAGGTATCCTTGTTCCTATACTCAAACCCTCTTGATATGAAAGCCAACATACCATTTGCCTTTTTAACCGCCTGCTGTACCTGCATGCTCGCCCTCAGAGACTGGTGTACAAGTACCCCTAGGTCTCTCTGCACTTCCCCATCTCTTAATCTATTGCCATTCAAATAGTAATCTGTCCTCCGGTTTGTATTACCAAAGTGGATAACCTCACATTTATCCACATTGTAGTGCATTTGCCATGTATCTGCCCAGTCCCTCAATTTATCCAAATCACACTGGAGCTTCCTGACCCCCTCTTCCATGCACACAGCCCCTCCTAGCTTAGTGTAATCTGCAAATTTGGAGATATTACATCCAATCCCCTCATCCAGATCATTAATGTAAATTGTGAACAGCTGGGGTCCCAGTACAGATCCCTGTGGCACCCCACTGGTCACCGCCTGCCACTCAGAAAATGAGCCATTTATCCCAACACTCTGTCTTCTACCTGCCAGCCAGTTCTCAATCCACATCAATACTTTGCCCCCAATCCCATGAGCCTTGATTTTGTAAGCCAGCATCTGCAGTTAAACTGAAAGGTTATGAATTTATTATAAAAGAAGGATGAGATTCAAGAGAACTACCCTTACTGGGAAATAATGCTAAGCAAATTATTAGTGCTGCATTCTTCAGATCATGATGGACTTTATCCTAGGGTCTTAAAGGAGGTAGTAATTAGGACAGGCTTTCACTTTCCAAAAGTTCCATATCTCTGGCAGGAATCCTCGAGATTAGGAAATAGAAAATATAACTCCCTTATTTAGAAGGAGATGGAGACACAAAGCAAGAAACCTCAGGCCAAATAGATTGATATACTGTATGTCATTAAAAGACATTGGGACAGGGTTCTTGGGAAGACACAAAGTAATCAACATGTTTTTTTGTGAAAGAAAAATCATGTTCAACCCATTTATTGGAGTTCTTTGAAGAAGTGACATATGCTGTGGCAAAGGACACCAGTACTGAACTGATCTCCAGAAGACATTTGATAAGAATAGAGTGGAAAATAAAAATTCATGGTGAAGGAGGTGATGTCTTAACGTGGATTGACGATTGGCTGCCTAACATGAAGTAGAGACCCAAAAAAGGTCATTTGGTAGATGGTGAGGGATAAACGGAGGTGGCCACAGGTATTGTGTGAAGAGTCTCATCTTTTTCTATTTTTTTTTAATAAATGATGAATGAAAGCACTGAACATTTAGTTGGTAGCTTGCTGATGACGCACTGATAGGTGGGGAAGTAAATTTTGAAGCAGGCATGAGGATGCTACAAGAATATATGAAATAAAAACAGGTAAAGCTGGAATGATTCAGTTAGCATTTTTAATAGAGAAATCATAAATATTTCAGATCAAAACCCTTCATCAGAACGATGAATATTTTTGATCTGAAATATTAAATCTGTCTCTTTGTGATTCAGTGTTAAATTTTGCTTGCTAACCTTCCTTCATAGTACCTTGTTAAAAGTGTTAAATAATGCGTTGCTATTGTCACACTTATAGATGGGTAAACTTAATCAGTCAGGTTCACTGGAACTATCTTTCTTTGTAGAACCACCACATATTTCTCACTCAGGAATGTCACAGGAAGTGTCCGTGGTTTTAGATGGTCCTCTGGAGCTGATGTGCATGGCAGTAGGTATCCCTGTTCCTGAAATACAGTGGCTAAAGGATGGAGCACCACTCAATGGATTCGGCATGGTGCTGGACAATGGAAAAGTCCTCAAGATAGAAAGTGTACAGGTCAATGATTCTTAGTTCCATTTCCAGGTTCTATTTCATGAACCTCTCCATTTGTAATGCATTAGATAATACTGGTAATACTTTTAGTGCCACTGACACCTTTAGGGTGACACTTCTGGTTTGTAAATGGTTGGGTGTGTAGTAAGATAACTAATGTTTCAGTATTGCTCGGTATTTGAACTTTGTCAGCTACTTACAATGTGGGGACACAATCATTTTGATGCTGTTTGGCACTGTAAAAAATGCAACTTCCACAAAGCAGTTGTGTGCCAAAGATCAAGATGCCAGGGTTAGAATTTTGAAAAATTCATGGAACAGCATATGAAAAAGAATCCATTGAGGGTAATAGATTCATAAGGTGGGCATATTAAGAGGAAATTGTTCTTCTGGGAGGTTATAAACTTTAGATATTAGCTCTGTTTCTGTCTCCACAGATGGTGGAGTATGTCCATCATTTCCACCCCTTATTGCGCCATTATTTTTGACATTTAATCTCTTCTGTCCTCTGCCCTTTCCCCATTTATTTATTTTCTGAATCCCTCTTCCCCTTGTTTCATAGGTCATTAACATGAAGTATTAACTCTTGTTTACCATTCACAGGCATGGGCTGATGTGTAAATTATTTCTGTGTTTATTCCTCATTGTGGTTTAAATGATCCTTCCAAGCAATCTTATTGAATGACCTGGAAACAATCACCACCATTAGGGGCTACTCTTTAAGCAGACCACTAATTTGAGGAGATTTTCAGTTAACCATATGAAATTATTGTTTGTTTATTGGGGATTTTCATTCCTTCTCTACCAGCAAAGCATGAATCACCTGATTAATGAGATTTGTACCACAGTGATATAAAGTTATATTTTGATCGGTAGATTGTGGTCCAAGAAAATCAGAAGTGAGAGGGAATTGTGAAAGGATCTGAATTGCTTTCACAACTGACAGGTGAGGCCCTCCACAAAGCTGATCCAATTGACCTCCAACTTACCTTGGGATGAGCTGTAGTCCAAGGTCCAACAGTTACATAAGAACAGAAGGAAATAAGAGGAGACCACTCAGCCCTCCAACATGATTGTGAGTGATCTGCCCCAGGACTCTGCTCCTCCTTCACCATAGTCTTTGGTTCTGACTGCTGTGGAGAATTGCAGAGATTCACCACTATCTGCAACAAGTATTTCTGAGGCAATTCAGATTTAAAGGATGACCTCTTATTCTTGTTGCTATGACCCCTCTTTTGAGATTCTCCTACTAATGGAAACATCTTGACGTCTACCCTGTCATGCTCCCTTGGCCTAGACTCTACACCACTCACTGCAATGCTGGTGTGGCTGTAACTAGTTCCCTCAGTATCCCCATTACACGTCGCTTTTTTTTCCACACCAAAATATCAGCATGTGTATTCCACCTGGAATGAGGGAAACTGGACAGAGACTTGCCTTGACCCCATTTTGTTTTGTGCTATCCAGCTTGATCAAGGAACTGAGTTAATCAGCTGCTTGCACTTGGTTGGAGGCAGACAGACAATATTAATGAAAAATGCTGTGAAGTTTCTATCAATGGGTCCACATCACTGACAACTATGGTGTGGCTTATCAATAGGGTGAAGATGCCGGTCTTTATACCTGTCTGGCAACAAATCCTGCTGGGGAGGATCAGCAGCATATCTTTGTGAAGATAAACGGTATGGTTATATACTTTAAACATTCTCTCAAATGTATTTATCTCTGGTAAATGACCTCCACTGATGCTTTCATCTCTCTTGCCCACTCCCACATTGCTTCAAAAAAGCCTACAATTTCCTCATAATTTAAATTCCTGAAACTCTAAATTATCTTTGTCCTTTACACGGAATAATAATGACATAACCAAACAAATGCTCCTGTTTCTAAATAGATAACTTCTAACTTTCTTTCGAGAGAAAACTGAATGTCCTGGAGCTCAATGTTCGAGTGGTATTCTGTTTATCAGTTCAAATGGAGGCAATTTGTCCACTTGTGTCTGCTTTACCTGGATGGAACATTTGTTCTCCAACCTGTTTAGCCATTGTGTCCCAGGGACTACTTGATTTTCTCAATATGTATCACCCTTCAAAATCACCAGCCTCTTTCAAGTTGGCATTTTCTGTTTTTATTTGTTTCCTGGTTTCAGTTATATTTCTGTCTGTCTAATATAGTTCCCCCAAACGTCATGGGTTCCAGCAATCCTCAGGTGGTCACTCTGATGGCTGAAGAGCAGCTAACACTGGAATGCAAATCTGAAGCTGTTCCACCTCCCACTGTTCAGTGGTTCAAGGATGATATTCCATTGGAAGTGAGTGTTCCTGAGTGCTAGACCTTCATTGTCATTTAGTTAAACAATAGAACATTCCGTGCATCATGACAGAACAATTATTGTCAATTATCATCTACTTTTAGATTCAAAGTAGTTTTCAATAATTTGGACTCAGCACTGTACTGCAATCTGTAGGTTGATGTTTTGAAGTTTATTGTCATAAATATAACTTCAGTGAACAGATGCAATGAAGGTCTTACTTGCTACAGCTTCTCAGGTGCGTACAACACACCAAGCATGATTAATACATAAGATGCCATGAAGAATAAAAATAGATAATAAATATAAAACGAACAGGAAAGAAAGTAAATAAATGACAATGTGTTCACAGTTGGTCAAAGAGCAGAAAATGTGCTGAATCAGTAATCCAGGCAGATCTTTGGTGACCTTGGTCATTGTTGGAGTGGGCTGAGTCCAAGAGGTAAGGCTTTGGCTCAACGGGCTTTGGCGAGAACAGGTAAGAGGCGAGGGATAGTAGGAGTTTAAGTAAGAGCTGTCCTTTACAAGGAACAAAAAGGATTCTGCAGGTAGGCATAGGTAAGGTCAGGTTTTAGATATCATATATTTTGTCCCGCTAGTCATAAACAGTGGGAATGGCAGCCAAGGCAGGGAAATGCTCTTCTTGTAGAATGTGGGTCATCAGGGAAGCTAGCAGTGTCCCTTATAACTTCATCTGTGAGAAGTCCATCCAGCTGCAGCTCCTGAAAAGGCAAGTTAAGGAACTGGAACTGGAGCTGGAGTTAGGTTAGCTCCTGATCTTTGGGAGGCAGGGGATGTGATAGACTGGAGTTACAGGGACACTATCGCAGGATGAGGGCAGCTGGGTAACAGTCAGGGAATAGGCAGGCAGAGCAGGGCACCCCGTGACCATTCCCCTCAATACCAAGTATACCATTTTGGATACTGTTGTTGGGAGTGAGGGGTGGGGGGAACCTACCAGGGACAAGCCACAAAGATCAAGTCTCTGGCCCAGTGTCTGGTCCTGTGTATGAAGGGAAGGGAGGAGAAGAGGTGAATTGTAGTAATAGGGGATTCTATAATTAGGGGGATAGATAAGAAGTTCAGTGGAAGAGATCAAGAATCCCAGATGGTATATTGCCTCCCAGATCCCAAGGTCTGAGATATCGTAGATTGAGTTCACTCATTCTCAGGAGGGAGGGTGAGCAGCCAGATGTCATGGTCCATATAGGGACCAATGATGTGGGAAGGGAAGATGGAGTCCTTTAAGGAGAGTTCAGGGAGTCAGGCATTAGGTTGAAGGAAAGGACCTCCATGGTTGTGATCTCAGGATTGCTACCCATAAGGTTAGAAATAGGAGGATAGTGCAGGTTAACATGTGGCTAAAGACATGGTGTAGGAGGGAGGGTTTCAGGTTTCTGGATCATTGGGCTCCCTTCCAGGGAAGGTGGGAACTGTTCTGATGAGATGGTTTCCGTCTGAACTGAAAGGGGACTAATATCCTTGTGGGAAGGTTTGCTGATGCGACTCCTGTGGGTTAAACTAGATTTTCAGAGTGGAACCAGAGTGCCAGAGCAGATAGAGGAGTGGAGGAGGGAAGAGATTATGTGAAAATTGTATGCTCTGTTATAAGTCAATGGTTGTATGTGGTGGAAATTTTCTAAAGTGCATCTATTTCAATGCAAGGAGTACTGTAGGAAAGGCAGACGTGCTTAGAGTGTGGATTGGTATGTGGAATTATGACATTGTGGCCATTAGTGAAACTTGGTTGCAGGAGGGGCTGGACTGGCAGCTCAATGTTCTGGGCTTCCATTGCTTTAGACGTGATAGAATGTGGGAGTGGGATAAAAGGGGGAGGAGTGGTATTGTTCATCAGGGAAGTTATCTTAGCTGTGCTCAGGCAGCCTCATCTACTGAGGCTATATGGGTGAAGCTGAGGAACGGGAAAGGTATGACCACACTCATGGCGTTGTATTATAGACCTCCCAATAGCCAACGAGAATTGAGGAGCAAATCTATAGAGATAGCAGACAGCTGCAGGAAACAGAAGTAGGGGATTTTAAATTTCCACATGTTGACTGGGACTCCCATACTGTAAAAGGATTGGATCGCTTAGAGTTTTTCAAATGTGTTCAGGAAAGTTTTCTAAATCAATATATAGAGGTACCAACTAAAGAGAATGCAATACTGGATCTCCTGTTAGGGAACAAGACAGGACAAGTGACAGAGGTATGTGTAGGGGAACATTTTGGGTCGAGTGATCATAATGCCTTTAGCTTCAAGTTAATTATGGAGAAGGATAGGTCTGGACCTTGGGTTGAGATTCTAAATTGCAGAAAGGCTAATTTTGAGGAAATGTGAAAGGATCTAGAATGCGTGGATTAGGATAAGTTGGGCAAGGATGTATGAGGTAAGTGGAGAACCTTCAAAAGTGAAACTTTGAGAGTACAGTTTGTATGTTCCTGTCAGGATTAAAGGCAAGGTTAACAGGGAACCTTGGTTTTCAAAGGATATTGTGGATCTGGTTCAGAAAAAGAGAGAGGTGTGTAGCAGGTATAGGCAACAATGAGCAAATGAAGTACTTGAGGAGTATAAAAAATGCCAGAAAAACCTCAAGAAAGAAATCAGGAAGGTTGAAAAAAGACACGAGGTTGCTTTAACAGACAATGTGAAGGAAAATCCTAAGGGTTTCTGCAGGTATATTAAGAGCAAAAAGATCCCCTTGACGATCAGAATTGTCAGCTTTGTATGGTGCCAAAAGAGATGAGGGAGATCTGAAATGCTTTTTTTTAATCAGTACAATATTCACTCAGGAAAAAGACACAGATTCATGGGCAGTAAGGAAAAGAAACATGGAGCCTATTCAGATTAAAGAGGAGGAAGTGCTTGCTGTCTTAAAGCAAATAAGGGTGGATAAATCTGCAGGGCCTGACAATATATTCCCTCAGACCTTGAGAGAGGATGGTGTAGAAATTGCAGGGGGTCTGGCAGAAATATTTAAAAATGTCCTTTGCCACGGCTATGGTGCTGTTGTTCCATTGTTTAAAAGAGGCTCCAAAAGTAACCATGAAAATTATAGGCCAGTGAGCTTGATGCCAGTAATAAGTAAATTAATGGAAGGTGTTCTAAGAGATCAGATAACCAATTATTTGGGTAGCCAGAAACTGATTAGGGATAGTTAACATGGCTTGGTGCATGATAGGACGTGTTTAACCACTCTTAAGAGTTTTTCAAGTAGGTTACCCGGAAAGTTGATGAAGGAAAGGCTGTAGTTTTGTCTAGTGGACTTTAGTAAGGTCTTTGATAAGGACCCACAAGGGAGGTTAGTCAGGAAGATTCAGACGCTAGGTATTCATGGTGAAGTATTGAACTGGATTTGACAATGAGAGGAGATTTGATCGAGGCATTTAAAATTATGAGGGGGATAGACAGAGTAAATGTAAATGGGTTTTTTTTCCCACTGAGAGTAGGTGTGATACAAACCAGAAGACATCTAGTGAGAATGAAAGGGGAAAAGTTTAGGGGGAACATGAAAGGGAACTTCTTCACACAGAGAGGGGTGAGGATATGGAATGAGCTGCCAGCTGAAGTGGTGAATGCAGGCTCAATTTTAACATTTAATAAGTATTTGGACATGTACATGTATGGGAAAGGTATGGAGAGATATGGACAAGGTGCAGGTCAGTGAGACTAGGCAAAAAAACTGGTTCAGCACAGACTAGAAGGGCTGAAGGGGCCTATTTTCTGTGCTGCAGTGTTCTATGGTTCTAGTGTTAAAATGAGGCTAGGATGTGGAGGTTCAAGAGACCAATAGCTGAAACCAGACCCAACATTCAGAATTAAGCTTCTAACAGCCCAGCTTGTGGAAGTCACTCCAGTGTTGCTTCTGTTAATGTTCAAGTTTATTAAATCTGACAAAATAACATTTCTCCTGACCACAGTGCACACACATACATATAGATGCATAAAGATATAATTAAAATAAATATGTATAAATAATAACTCCCACCTGCTTTTAGGTAATGTGATATTCTTGGAGCTCAAGGGGTGACTGTTGTTACTTTTGGTTTGCAATCCAAGCTTTGCATTGTCCCTTTCCTTTCAGGTTGATGCTCGTGTTAAGAATGTGCCAGACAGTCATCACCTGGTGATCAGCAATGTTGGTCCCTCAGACACTGGCACATACAGGTGCCATATCAGCAACTTTGCAGGTGTAATGAACCGTGTATTCAAGGTTATTATTCACGGTGAGTGCTTCATTTCACTGCAGCGTTCACAGGAAGGATGAGAGTCAATCAAATGAAGTTGCTCAAAACTTTGAAAAGTGAGAAAAGTGAATAAGTATTCATAAAAGAAACATTTCAGAGGATTGAGAAAGGAGAAAGAGAATGGTTTAGTGAAAATCCTTTCCAAAAGCCAGCAGCTTTGGTGGGCTGAACGGCAAGATTTCTATGTTGTTTCGCTGTATGATTCTATAACCTTACAAATGACCTGATAAAGCAATCAAACAACAGCAGCTGTTTGTGCTGCAGTCTCAGAACAGGACATCAGTGCTCACCTAATGGAGTGAAGCATCAGGTCATAGAGTTCTACAGCATGGAAAAAGGCCCTTCAGCCCAACTTATCCATGCCAACCAAACCAGTCCATTTACCTCTGTTCAACCCATATCCCCATCCTTTCCTATTCCATTTGCCTATTGAAAGGTGTTTTAAACAATATAATTATCCCTGCCTCTACCACGGTCTGTGGAAGAGAATGTAATCTCAGCTACCAGAACTCAGTAAAGGATTACAAAATATCCACAGGCATCTTTATCAATTATTATCATCTGACTATATATACAACCAGACAAAACAGTGTTTCTCCAGACCACTTTGCATGCCTTTACACACATAATACACAGCGCGTAATAATCACATATATACATAAAAATATCATGTAAAAAATATGATAATTTCACTGCAATGTTAACAGGAACATTTCAGAATAAATGTAAATATTTCAAAATTATTTATTTGTTTCAATTATAAGAGACTCAAGGTAACAGGTTGTGGGAAGAAGCTATTTCCCAGCTTGGTAGTCCTGACTTTGATGCTCCTGTACTTCTGTCCTGGTAGTAGTAGATTAAAGATCCAGTATGATGGATAGTAGGGATCCTCAATCATTCTTTGAGCCCTGTTTAAGCAACACTCCCTGTGAAAGTCATCAAAAGAGGAAAGGGAGACCCTGGTGATCTCAGCTGTTCTAATGATTCTCTCTATTGACTTCTGGTCTGATGTTTTGCAGCTACCATACCACACTATATTGCAGCCAGACAGGACACTCTCAATTGTACTCCTTTAAAATATTGTGCAATCTTTAACCAAAATAGTATTAACTTTAGTCATGAGATTAGAAATCCCCAAGATGTAATTGTCTATGAAGGGTTTCTGATAACTTTGAGCTTGTTTTGGGCCTGCCACACTTTGGTTTGTGTGACTGTTGCTCGAAAAGTCTCCATTTTTCACACTGAGCAATATGAAAATTCAACTCTTGTATATTTGAGAAATCCCTGCTTAATGACTTTTTATTCTCAGCTGGGTTAAGAGAGGGCCCATTTAATTACTCTGTTTTGTGTCTCTACTATTTATCAGCCAATGTACATTTTAATCCACAGTTTTATTTACTTGGTACCTTCCTGTGCATTTCAGTTGCTCCAGTGATCAGCACCAGTTCTCCAACCCTCTCCGTGTTCATCAATCAGCCTGCTTTGCTGGAATGTGAAGTCCGTGGGAACCCCAAACCAACAGTCACTTGGAGAAAGGGTGGCAGTTTACTACATCCAGACAGCTCCAGGTACAGGCTGATGGCCAGAGAACAATCAATCATTAGTCCAATTCTTCTCAGTGTTGCCTCATACATAAAACTGAGATCATCCAGTCTTTTACTTCTTAAGATCCTAGCTGACTCCAAGTTTATTTATGTATTTTGATCTCAAGGTTGTTTCTTTCTCTCTTTATTTCTTTCTCAATTTTCTGCGTTCCTGTTCAGAACCTGCTGGCCTTTACAAGGTATAATTCCACGTGCATTGTTGAGTGCTAGTGTGCTCCATAACCTTCAGTCGTATGCTGAGACCAAACATCAGGAGGTCTTTCTGAACAGGAGGATGAGCCTGTTCTGTCACCCCTACAGTGCACTTTTTGTGGTTGTCAATGTGCATGTTTCATCACCAGGGATGCATGTCCATTTTACCACCAATGCACAGCTTTAATTACCAACACCCAGCATATACTTTCTATGACCAAAAATGCACACTTTCACCACCACTATCACCCATTCTTCATCGCCACCACTGTATACTTTACATCTGATAAGACGATAGAAACATAAGATATAGAAGCAGAAGTAAGCCATTCGGACCATCGAGTCTGCTCTGCCATTCCATTATGAGCTGATCCATTCTCCCACTCAGCCCCCCACTCCCCTGCCTTCTCCCAATTACCTTTAATATCTTAACTATTCAGATACCTGTCAATCTCTGCCTTAGTGATGGCCTCCACAGCTGTCTGTGGTAGCAAATACCAGAAGTTCACCACTCTCTGGCTGAAGAAATTCCTACGCATCTCTGTTTTAGATGGACAACCTTCATTCTTGGTTGTGCCCCCTTGTCCTAGACTCCCCTACCATGGGAAACAACTTTTCCATGTCTGCTCTATCCAGGGCTTTCAACATTCAAAATGCTTCTACGAGGTTCCCCCTCATTTTTCTGAATTCTGAGGAGTACAGTCCAAGAGCCATCAAACATTCTGCATTTGCTAATCCTTTCGTTCCAGGAATCATTCTTGTGAATCTTTGCATCCTTCCTGTAATTCCATGTGCTCTCATCTTGTGAAGCAGCCTCATCCATCACCTTGTCAAGGTCTTTTAAAAGTCCAAACATACAGTATCCACTGCATGTCCTTTGTCTAGCCTGCTTGTGGTTTCATCAAAAAATTGCAGTAGGTTTGTCAGGAAACCATGCTGAATTTAGCCTATCTTGTCATCCACCTCCAGGCATTCCATAACCTCATCCTTGACCATTGACTTCAACAACTTTCCAACCACCGATGTTAGACTAACAGGTTTATAATTTCCTTTCTGCTGCCTCCCTCCCTTTTTAAATAGCGGAGAGACCTTTGCAATTTACTATTGATTCTTAGAAGATCATTACTAATGCCACCACAATCTCTGTAGCTACTTCTTTCAGAACATGAGGGTGCATTCCATCTGGTCTGGGAGACTTATCTACCATTAGATGTTTCAGCTTCCCAAGCACCTTCTGATCATGACTGTTCTCCCCGACAGCCTTGAAAGTCAAGGCTGATGCAAAATACTTATTTTCTTCCTCTGCCATCTCCTTGTCTCCCATTACAATTTCTCCAGCATTAGTTTCTATCAGTGCTATATCTACTCTTGCCTCTTTTTTACTCTTAATATAGTTTAATATATTTTAGTCTCCTTTTTGATATTATTTGCTTCCTTTCAAAGTTCATATTTTCCTTCATGACATTTTTAGTTGCCTTAGGTAAGTTTTTAAGATCTTCCCAGTCCTTATATACCATTGCATTTGCTTTTACTTTGGCTTTAACTTAACCATGGGGACCCTGGTTGCTTTCCACCTGCTGCCTCGCTCAGGTTTGCAGAGTTGACTATTGAGCTCTCCCTCCACTACTGACTGATGCTTGTCTCAGAATGTCCAAGAACTGACACTAGAAGTTGTATATTTCAGTGGTCTACCACATGTCACAGCTGTTTACTTCTAAAGTACCCTTTCTTCAAAAGTTCAAATGGATTGAAGTCATTTTCATGAAGGAGAATTGTGAACATAAGGAACCCTGTTTTACCAGCCTCTTGAGTGAATGGTGCTGTTGAATCTAGTAGTAACTTGTATCTCAGTGTCTTCATCATGCTCTAATCTCTCTGTTGTTATCTGATTGCTGAATCTTGATTTCCTCACAGGTTTGACTTCCTCCCTGATGGTTCCCTTCGAATTTACTCAGTCCAAGTTTTTGATGCTGGCCGTTATCTTTGCTCAGCGTCCAGTGCAGTAGGCACGGATCATCATTACATCGAGCTGCAAGTCTTGGGTAGGTTTACTTCACAGGAATGGTACCAGGACTGTTTGAGCAGTGGTGTGTTATTCTCAGGGATAGGAGTGGTGAACCTTTAGGAAAGAGAAAAAAGGAGAGCCTAAGAGAGTAGAAAACACCTAAGCAGGGAACTGAACTCATTTCAGGCAAATACGGGGAGCAGATGAACATGTTGCAGCTGTGGGAGACCGAAGAGCACTAAGTAAAGCAAGAAATCACGATCTGTTAATATATTTTGATGTGAATCATTTTTATACAGATTAAAAGGAGAGATGTGTGAAAACCTAATGCTCTTTTACCACACTATCTCCCTCTTTCCATGAGCCATTAGAGTTGATGAAATGATTTATCTTCCTTCCTTCCTCCAATTCTCACTCTGTATCTGTTGACCATTTCTGAATTTACCTCATCATGTCTTTCAGCCCTTTCACATTTCAATATGGCATGTGATGCCACTTTAAATGGTTCTTGATATTTCTGAAAGAATGACACATTTCTGAACAAAGGCATTTCCTTTTGGACTTTTAGGTGCACCCATAATCAGCCCTTCTCCAACTAATATCACGGCCATTGCGAATACTCAAGTAGAGGTGAGTTGCGAGGTTTCCGGAAGTCCTAAACCTGAAGTGACCTGGAAGAAAAATGGTAAACCTCTGAACTTTAACCTCCAACAGAACATGTACAGGTAACATTGAAGCTCTGACTGGAAAATTGCTGCTTGCATGAAGGCCTCGATAGAAACCTTGTTTGAAGTACAGAGGGATAATTGCAGTGTCCTTTCAATCTGAGGATTGAATCTGGTCCAGACCAAAGAGCCAATAGTCTCTCTTCTGCCAGCTATTGTATCAATCTGAGAAATTAAAGGTGAATTAGAGGATGGGATGATGGATAAATTAATGAGAATGTCACATCTGCATGAAATTACACCTGCTTAGAAAGGTGGACTGTTAAACTGGTAATTTCACTCAAATGAATCAGAATGAACAGACGACCAAAAGTCAGTTAAGTGTGGATACAGCTGTAGGTGAGGATAGAATTTTCACAAATCTGTTCCTCTCACAATTTCAATTCCAGAATTTCATAATTCTTGAATGTAAATTCCTCTACAGCCACAGCGGTACCTGGTCTTTTGTTCACATCGAGATTATCCAGATCATTGGATCCTAATTCAGAATGCTTCCTTATCTTGACAGTCAGGACAGTCTCAACAGAGAATGGAAAGTGATGCATGGGAAACACAGAATATGGTCTGTTGAGTTCGTACCAGCAATCCTATTAATTTCACCTCTTCTGCATAGTTTGGCAAATTCTTTCCTTCCAGATATTTGCCCCTTGAACACTGGAGTTGAACCTACATTTCAATTGCTGTGCAAGAAAATGCTTTCCTGTGTTAGGTATTTGGAAATGTCTGATGATTGCTTTGAATGCATTTACTAAGCACCCATTAGACATAATCTCACTGCTTCTATAAATGAAACTGGGCAAACATTTAAGGGAAAGAGAGCAGGATGATGTACTGAAAAATAGAGGTAAATGGAAAGAGGGGAGATATTTATGGAATATCGTGCAGTAGCAGCTCAGAATGTTTGGACAAAAATGGCCTAATGGGTTGTATATCTTCTTTATTTCTACGATGTTGCTGGGTGTAAGGTGCTGATGAAAAGCTAAGGCTGAGTGTGGGAGCAAGAGGAACACTGTCCCCCTTGAACAGAGCTATACTTGACATAAAGCCACCTCCTGAAAGTGCCAGATGGTCCCATTTTCTGCATGTACTACTGATATGGGACTCTCACAGAAGCAGTACTCACTCCCATCACTTTGCTGTGGTCAGTTGCACAATCGATGAACAATGGTATCAAGTGTGATTTTTATTTTGAATATTTTTGATTTTATAAGACTCATAAATCCAGAACAACAATATAATCTTTCTCAGCAATGATGCTTTCAGAGCCCTTTTCTCCCCCCAACCACCCCTTTCCCTTCCCTCCCATACCCTAATATTACAAGGAAAAGATTATTTAAATTAAACCAACATAAAGAACCCAAAATCTGCAGCGTCACCAACCTTTAAGGGAACCAAATACAAACTGAGAGTAACTTAAAGTAAAAATGAAAAAGATACAAAACAAGAGCACATCATCTGCACCGTGACCCATTTCATTTATCTCAGTCATTTCACTATTAGTACAGATTTTTAAAGGTGATGTAGAGTCCTTTGTTTTGTTCTCTGCACTTTTCTTGGAGCTGTCTGAGGGCAAAGACCATGTCAGTAGTTCCTCTGTTTGCGCGAAAGCCGCACTGTGATTCTGGGAGAATATTCTCGGCGACACTAGGTATTATTCTATTTAGGAGAATCCTAGCGAAGATTTTGCCTGCAATGGAGAGCAGCGTGATTCCCCTGTAGTTTGAGCAGTTTGATTTCTCGCCTTTGTTTTTGTAAAGGGTGATGATGATGGCATCACGAAGGTCCTGAGGCAGTTTTCCTTGGTCCCCACAAAGCTTGAAAAACTCATGCAGTTTGACATGCAGAGTTTTGCCGCCAGCCTTCCAGACCTCTGGGGGGATTCCATCCATACCTGCTGCTTTGCCACTTTTCAGTTGTTCAATTGCCTTATATGTCTCTTCCTGGGTGAGGACCTCATCCAGCTCTAGCCTTAGGGGCTGTTGAGGGAGCTGGAGCAGGGCGGAATCTTGGACTGAGCGGTTGGCACTGAAAAGAGATTGGAAGTGTTCTGGCCATCGGTTGAGGATGGAGATCTTGTCGCTGAGGACTTTGCAAAGATAAGCGTATACAGAGCCGTTGTCATACCCACACTTCTGTTCAGCTCCGAATCATGGGTCCTCTACAGGCATCACCTACGGCTCCTAGAACGCTTCCACCAGCGTTGTCTCCATTCCATCCTCAACATTCATTGGAGCAACTTCATCCCTAACATCGAAGTACTCGAGATGGCAGAGGTCAACAGCATCGAGTCCACGCTGCTGAAGATCCAGCTGCGCTGGGTGGGTCACGTCTACAGAATGGAGGACCATCGCCTTCCCAAGATCGTGTTATATGGCAAGCTCTCCACTGGCCACCGTGACAGAGGTGCACCAAAGAAGAGGTACAAGGACTGCCTAAAGAAATCTCTTGGTGCCTACCACATTGACCACCGCCAGTGGGCTGATATCGCCTCAAACCGTGCATCTTGGCGCCTCACAGTTCGGCGGGCAGCAACCTTCTTTGAAGAAGACCACAGAGCCCACCTCACTGACAAAAGACAAAGGAGGAAAAACCCAACACCCAACCCCAACCAACCAATTTTCCCCTGCAACCGCTGCAACCGTGTCTGCCTGACCCGCATCGGACTTGTTAGCCACAATCGAGCCTGCAGCTGACGTGGACATTTACTCCCTCCATAAATCTTCGTCTGCGAAGCCAAGCCAAAGAAAAGAAAGAAGAACAGATTTTTACCTTTACTCTATTTAGAAGGGGTGTAACTCTATCTGCATACCTAAATGCTGCAGATGAGGCTGCCATACCCCAACGAATGTGTCATATTTCCTCCTTAAATTGTACGTAGTTTTCTCCAGGAGAATACAACTCTGCATTTCTGTATTCCATTGTGTAATATTTAACTGGGAGTCGGACTTCCACATGACCGCTATACATTTCCTGGCTACCGCCAAGGTGACCTCCACAAACTTAATTTGGTTCTTGAACAATTTAAAACTCATGTCCATAATTTTTCCCAGAAGGTACAATTCAAGATTCGGTGGAAAATTCACCTTTGTAATTTTTTTCAGAATCTCCCCAGGTCCTCCCAGAAAGATTTCACCCTTGTACACAGCCAGGTTGAATGGATAAAGGTTCCAATCTCCACACCATACCCAGAACACATTTTAGAGATTCCTGATTTAAATTTATGTAATTTTTGTAGTGTGAGGTACAGTTAACCATATAACCATATAGCCATTTACAGCGCAGAAACAGGCCATGTTGGCCCTTCAAGTCTTGATGCAGGAAATTATATTGCATATGTATTAATAACTGCTGTCATTGCTGTCCCAACACAGGTCTGACCAGTACCACTCGTGGATTGTTGTGCCCAAGTCCATCTCCCACCTTTCCCTTGCCTTGTGTAAGCCCGGCTTTTGGCCCTCACTTTGGAATAGGAGATACATAGTAGAGATAAACTTGCGCGCATTCCCTTTTTGAATTAGAATCTCCATGTTACTACATACGGGTAGGGCCATAGACAGTCCCAAATTATCCCTTAAGAAAGATCTTAGCTGAAGATGGCAGAAGAAATTTTTATTTGGACCAATCATATTTATTCCTCAGCTGTTCAAATGTCATGAGCCGCCCCCGTTTATAACAATCCTTACTACACCTGATCCCCTTTCAGCACTAGATATCCAGCATCTTATTATCCAGAGTCATAAGTATTAATTTGTTCTGGCACAAAGACATTTTAGGAGATAACCCCACCTTTAGCCTGATACATTGATTTCTTTTTGTCCATGTCTGAATTACAAGTTTTAGTATGGAGTTATCTGTTTCCCTTGATATCAATTTAGTGTCCCACTTAGATATTAACTCTCCCTCTATCTTTCCTCCTACTATGTGCAGTCCAATATGTGCCCAGGAGGGGGTACCACCTCCCTTATAGAGAGAAGCAATAAACCTCGACTAGGCTGCCCAATAGTATTTTTTTAAGTCTGGTCATTTCAGACCTCCCAGTTAGTATCCCCAACTCAATTTTTCCATGGAGACTCAAGCTACCATGTGCTTCCTGCCTCATCTGTTGAGCGCCTTAAAGAAACTCTGGGACAATGGGATAGGCAAAGAGTGAAATAGATATTAAAGTTATAGGCAGGGTTTTCCATCTATCTAAATCCTCCTCCAACTTCCGGATCAAAGGGAGATCATTGATTTTATGTAAATTAGCACTAAGTGTGATCTTATACAAATAACAGCACAGAAAGCAGGTGTGCCATTGCTTTGGCACTAGAGCCATTTCGTTTCACATGCTGTTCCCACCTGCTCGGTTGACAGTCGTGTTCCTGTTTGCTTTTTCAGGTTGTTGGCATCGGGTTCACTGCAGATCTTTTCTGCCACCACCGAGGACACAGCACTGTATGAGTGCTCAGCGTCAAACGAGGTCGGGGAATCACACAGGCTTATCCAGTTAACCGTGCATGGTGAGACTTTCCTTGCCTTTGTATGTGTGGGGAGGGTGAAGTGAACCAAGGATCCTTGCCAGCTGACTACTTCAGGAGCATAGGGTAGAGGAAGTAGAATTTAGGCAACAGTGGAGCCATTGGGAGAGGGTGAAAAGGAAAACAATCAGGACACAATAGTGCTGGGGAAACTCAGCAGGTCACATGGCATGTTTCAGGGCTGAGCCTTTCTTTAGGAATCTACCCGAGTTTCTCCAGCACTTTTGTGTACTGCCCTTGACCCCGACATCTGGATATTTTCTTGTTTACCATCACCATGAGGAGCTGATGTGATCTGTTTATGTGTTGGATTTCTGGGTAATTTGATAAAATGAATAGCTTAATTTCTCTGCATATGCTTGGAGCTGATCCTTGGTTTATTGTAATTCAATTGGATTTATTTATAAATTTTACGTTGTCTGCATTACCTTCATCATGATGTAAACAACAAAATTTTCAGATGCTGGGCAACAAGTGCTTAGTTCTCCAAAGAATTTCTCTGTTAAAGACCCTAATCTGACTTTGAATGGGTCTCTCTGTTCTATTAAGATATCCTTCCTTTCGAAGAAGACCTCTTCATATTAAAGGCACCTGTCTGCCTTCTCGGTCCTTGTGAATTGATATTTCTTCCTTCTTTTGCAATTATTTGTCCACTGGAAATGTCAGATTTCTACATTCCTGCCTTCATGCATTCGTCTTGCTCTTTCAGCTCATCTCATGCACCACTGCCTTCAGGCAACTTAAAAATCTCTGTGAAAATCGATTGAGCCAGCCTATAAGACAGAGATGGAACAGGAATTGCATCTATAGTTTATTTTGTTAAGTTATGTACTCAAATTCTTTTTTTAATCAACGTGCAACTGCAAACAGATGATTTAGAAGAAAAAAAACCACCTCTGTGAAGAGGAGAAAGCATCCTGACTACAACACAAGAGATAGAAGCATGAGATCTCTTAGATGTGCATAAGGTCATGGTTGATTCTTTGCCTGAAGTCTATGTGATTCCCTCTTAAGATCAACTTTTCTGTCTTATATCTTTGCATTGTATTATATTTGAGCTTCTTTATTCATTAATTTCCTATGTTTTTCTTCCAAGTTGTTAAGCTCTTTCATATGGTCATTTTTAATACCGTTAATATATCGAATTATCTTGCCCCTTAAATAAGCTTTTAATTTGTCCCATAATAGGGAACTATTGATAGAAGAGGGACAGATTGAGCTCTAATGGCATTACAAAATTCCATTTTTCCCAACAGCAACAAATTAAAGCGCCATCTATACACCATGACCTGCTTATCTAGCATTATAATAGATAGACTCAAGGGTGAATGGTCAGACAGTAACCAAGCTATGTACTCAGTCTCCACTATTCTATCCTCCAATTGGGCTGATGCCAAAAATAAATCAATTCTGGTGTAGGAATCATGTTGTCTTGAGTAAAAGGAGTAATCCCTTGCTCTCAGATTCTGCCTTCTCCAGACATCTATTAAATTTAGCTCTTTTATAAAGACCAGGGTAGATTTAGCTGCCCTGGGCCTTGTATCTTTCCTTGTTGACTTGTCCATGACTGGATCCAGACAAAAGTTAAAATTCCCTCCAATCAAAGCATTTTCACCCCCCCCCCCCGATATCTTTAGAAATATATCTTGTATGAATTGTTCATCATTGAAATTTGGGCATATATATTCATAAGTATCCATAGTTCAGAGTATATTTGACAGTGAATCATCACAAATCTCCCAGCCAGCTCAACGACCATATCCCGGACCACCACTGGAACGTTTTTCCCTTTGAGGATAGCCACTCCCCTGGCTCTGGAATTGAAGGAGGACATCACCACCTGACCTCCACCCACCCCCTTTTTAACTTTCCATGTTCTTGATTTGTGAGGTGGGTCTCCCATAGAAAAGCTATATCTACCTGTATTTTTTTTATTTTGGTGTGCCAAGACTCTTTTTTATCATTCCATTAATCTATCCTATTTACATTAAAACATATGAATTTAATTTAATTACCCAGGACCTCTCCATTAATTTCCTCCCTCCTTTTCCCCTGATACTTATTTTCTGTCCATTTTATCATCCATTGGCCTCTGACACAGGTAACTGCCCTCAAAATAAAACCTAAACCAACTATTAAAAAAAAAACTAAAACAACAAATCAAATAAAAAGGCCAGAAACACCCCCTGGTATCCCTCCCCTCTTCTCTTCCTCCTTGCCTTCCTTTCCCTTTCTGGCACCCAATCCCACACAACTGGCCCAACTACCCCATTCATATGGAGTGTCCCTACTGCACCCATTTTCCTCTTATTCTGTTTCTTCTCCCCTTCTCAGAGATCCCCATATTCTTTCTTTATTTAACTTTGACATTTATGTTTCTAACAATACAACAATAAAACATTCTATGTCCTTATCATTTGCAAAAAATGCCACCCATCATCTTAATTTCTTTCCCATTAATATTTACATTTAATCCCAAGAGGGCAGCAAGTTTTTAACATAAAATTCATTGCCTCTCTAGCATCCACAAAGTATGTTCACTCCCCTCCTGGCCTTGTTATTTTTAAAGATGCAGGGTGAAGGAGGGTGAACTCAATCCCCTTTTGCTTTAGATTTTTTTAAAAACTGCATTAAATTCCTTAATAGCATCGCAGTAATATCAGGGAAAAACAGGAACTTTTTCCTCTCATATTCAGCTGGCCTCTCCTCTCCCTCACTCCTCTTGCCGCTGCCCATAAAATTTGCTCCCTGTCCTGGTAGCGAAGGAGCTTGACCAGGATGGAGCAGGGTCTTTGTTCTGGGTTCAGGAGGGGAGCAAGAGACCGGTGGGCTCTTTCTATTTCCAAATTATTCCCAATTTGGTTCTTCCCCAGTGCTTCTGAGGATCCATTTTTTAAAGAATCCCACCGGGTATCTCTCTTTTGCACCCTCCTTCATCCCCCACTAAATTATTTCTCCTATAATTTGCTAAAGAAACCATTTTTCCCTCTCTCTTTTCCACACATCCATCTCACTCTCCCTCCTTTCCAATCTCTCTTCCCCCCTATCTAGTCTCTCTTCCATCATCGTTACCCTTTCAGTTACATTATCTAACCTTTCTTTAATTTCATTCTGGCCCACTACCAATGTTTTTAATGTTTTTTTGCATTTTTTGAATAGTTTCCATAATGTCCCTGGTGGTGGGTACCAATCTCTCTGTCTCCTCCCCCACCCCCTGCCTTCCTTGTCTCTCAGGCCTTCTTCTCTACTTATTTTCCTTCTCATCTTCTCTCTCTTCCGCATCACTATCAGAAGTTGTCGGGCTGGTGCTGCCCACACCTCCCAACCTCTCCTCTCTCCAATGGGTCCCCATGCCTCCCTGGTTGCATTGTTCCTGTCGCCCACCAAGCCTGATGCCTCTTCCCTCCAACGCCGCCTCAACTGTGGGCTCCTCCTGGACCTCACTCAGATCTTCTTTGTGCTGTAAGTCCTTATCTTCTCTGTTTGTCCACTGTTTCCCCTCCATCGCTGCTGCTACCATCATTGCTGCCATTTCCACGGGCCCCGGTTTCTCGCTTCTGCCACCTTGCAATCTGCGCTTGCCGATGCTCCCACCCCCTCTGTCACGACTTTCACCCGGCCCCCCTGTGATCAAACCTTTTTGGGGTCCTCTTCTCTCACCCTCCTGGGCATGAGTCCTCCTCTCTCAGTAAGTTCTGGGGCTCCGCTGTCACCAACCCCAACATCCTAGTATGGCCAGGGTCCGCCTCTCCACCTCCACTATATGGGGAGTCTTTTCCTCCTTTTTTCTTTTTCCCATCTTGGATCGCCTTACAAGCCCCTCACTTCCATTTTTTCTTCCCAAAAGGTCATCAGATTTAACTCACATTGAGCAAAGTAGGAATGACAACTGTTATTGACCCAGATCCTGATGCTGATTCTTTGCTTATCCTTGCAAAAACAAGTCTGGCTAGTTTCTCAAAGGAAACATCGGATGTCACAGCTGATTTTAGTGAACTTACATGAATAAATAAGTTCCAGGAAGTCACCATCCTGTCACTTGAATTTATCTTCCACTTTTTTTATCATTAGGAAGTTGGAGATTATAAACCAAGTTGCCTCGTATCCTGAAGCCATAGGTCTCCCATCATCATTGTGATTTCAGTGGACTTTGACCAAATAAAGCATTAATCTCTTGCTCCAAGTAATCTTTTGTGGGAAATACCCATACAATAAAATTGGGTCCACATCAGAGGTATTTAACATATAACCATATTACAATTACAGTAAGGAAACAGGCCATCTTGGCCTCTCTAGTCCGCACCGATTTAAATGAACTCCACTAGTATCTACACGTATCTTCATTGGACAATTTATCCAGCTCATGTTGTCATATTGATTCTATGATTCTGTAATAAAGTTAAAAGCATCTTTTAACTATACTATGACATGTTTTGAAGATAGATCTTTTTTCCAAAGGATTTAGGAATAAATACTCTGAAAACACGTACTGTGTGCCTTTCAAGCTAGGGTTGTGTAAAGGACCATGATTTTCAGCTTTAGCCTGACAGACTTGGAGGTAGTGCGATCAAACAGCTAAAGGTTGCTTCCAATTGCACTGAGCAGTCATGGTGTTCATGAGTCAAATCTATTCCTTTGTCAAGTGTCTCAACAAGTTAGACTGCGTAATGTAAACTATGGAGTGAAGGAGCTTGGCCAATACCTAATCCAATAATTCAGTGAAAGATTACTTTTAATACCTTTCTATATTTGCATCCCAGTCCCGCCATCAATTGCAGATGATTCTCCAGATGTTACTGTCAGTGCAATGTCGCCAGTGGTGCTAACATGTCATGTGACAGGGATCCCTGCACCATCAGTGACTTGGTTGAAGGATGGAGCCCAAATAGGGAACCGAGGGCCAGGGTACAAAGTACTGCCAACAGGTTTGTGGAAGGTTTACTTTCTCTTCATTGATTAATATACTCATGCAAGTTTTAGTTAAATGAAAAAGACTGCAGATGCTGGAGTCGAGTGCAGTACAACTCAGCACAGAATCCATAGAAAGGGTAACCAACGTTTCAGGTCTGATCCCTTTGCCTGGAATTGAAGAGCTCAGGCCCAAAACATTGGTTACACTTTACTTCCTAACTATGCTCCAATTTCTCCAGCACAATGTTGCAAGTTTTAGTACAACTTTCGGCTTTTTTTTTTTTGTAAATTTGTTGAGTGATTTAATAGCTTGTCCTTGTGAGTCCTGTCTCAAATTAAAGGTGATCATATTAACTTCCAACCAGAAAGTTGGTCAATTTCTTTGGATCCTTGCACTGTGTTTAATTTGTCAGCATCTATCACAACAGGCAACTGAGAGCAGCTCACCTGAGCTGTTTGGACCCCCTGTTTAGAAAAGGAGAAATCAGACAGTATTCCTAACATCCATCCACCCTGATGTTGAGTGTGGGAACATCTTGAAACTGGATGAGATCCAGAGCTGAGCTCAGCTGTGAGTTTCCTATTCCACCCCCACCCTACCCCAGTTCATTTTATTCTATTCCAATAATCTCAACATCAAAACCTCATCAGTATAAACTATGGATGGAAGGAGAACAACCGATATCTAATCCAATAATTCTCTCTAATGTCCAAGACCCTTTTAAAAATGTACATCTTTGTACATTTGTGTTAAGGTTCCTACATGAAACTCTTTGGCGAGATTCCAGAGGATCTCTGTGGCCCTCCTGGATAGACACCCATTCCCAAAGGTAGAACCACTCAAAGTATTTGGGCTCTGGGACAATAGTTGGGAAGATGGTAAAAATCAAAGAACATGACTGTTCATTTCAGTGATATGCCTGGAAGGGTCAGTCCGTTTTATGGATAAACCCCCGGATGGACTCCCTGCAGGCACCAGGTAGGCCATCGCTTTAACTGACACATGGGGAAAGGATGGGAAGTTGCCCAGCCCTTGAACTTGAGCTCACAGTCAAACATAGGAGGTGCACTCTGCGGAGAGTCAAGGATGGTTGGTAGTGTGCCACAGTGTCCTTACCTGGAGTACTCGCTCCTGTTAACCCATAAAAATCCTCATGACAATACTGTTGAGCCTTTTCTGGAGTGGCCACTAGTTCTCCCCAGTATCTAGCATTGCTTTCACTGCTGATTACTTGATTATACATGAAAATTGCAAATAAACACAAGTGATGTTTATACATGTATAAAAGCTTCTCGTCTGGAACAGGCAGAAGAGGTCTGTCATCCATTTATCTGAGAATTTGTTCAGCTGAACCTTGGACTTCCATAAGTTGGCAATGAACTGCCTGATTTATCAACAGCTTGTTTGTTGAGCAAGAAATGAATGGGGATATCTTCCCAGTTTTGTCAATAAAATTGCACAGATCTGTGCCTTCCAGTGACTGGCCTTGTGCATTTTCTCACGAGCCTTGCAGTTGCCAGAATTATGATGGAACTTCTGTGTTTCTCCAGGAATTCTGGAAATTGCTTCGGTCACCCTGCGCCATGCTGGTGCCTATGTCTGCATGGCTCGGAACATGGTGGGGACTGCACGTAAGCACATTAACCTCACGGTGCAGGGTAAGTAGGGAAAGAGCTTTTCATGTGCAGCACAGCATGTCCTTTGTATCATGAAAAACCTTTCATGGAAAAGGGGAGATAATATCAAACTTAACCCCAGAATTCTGTTTCTCTCTTGCCCTTGCAGCACCACCTGTTATCAAACCCCTACCTGCCATCTATGAAACTGTGGTGAACAATGGTATTATTCTACCCTGTGAGTCGACGGGCACACCAAGACCCAGTATTACATGGCAGAAAGATGGCATCACCATTTCAAGCACAGGTAAGCTGCCAGTCTGCTCGTGTGACTCACACAGAAGGGAAATACCTATTAACTCCAGGAAAAGGGTCAAAATCCCATGGGTATAGGCTTTGGTAAACAGATTAGAGAGGAGATGAGCAAGTTCCCAGGATTGAAGGGAGCGTGAGAGCGGTCTATAGAGGCAAATCCCATTGCTTTGTTATCAGCTGACAATAACAAGAAGATTAGGTTGAGCTCAGTGGCCATTTTGGAGTGGCCGTGTAATAGTGAGACAGTGAGGGCTTTGCAAGAAGGTCTCAGTGAGCGGAGGCTGCAGAACTGCAACAGGGCAAGATAAAAGTGAGGCTTACTATTGTTTTTCTCTCAGTGGTTAGTGCAGACGAGATATCATTTAGGACTGTCCAGTGCTCCTTCTGCAGAATGTGGGAAGTCAGAGTATCTCCCAGTGTCTGGCCGATGACTCCTGTGGGAAGTTGGAGCAACTACAACTCTTGTGCAACCAGATCAAGGAGCAGCTGGACGTGGCAGCAGATGATTAGGGGACTGATCTGTGCTGGCCCTATGCTGAGTACATCACAGATAAGAGCTTCAGTCAAGTTCTGTCTCGTGGATATATGAATGTAATCTTGGGGAGGAATAGAAAATGCTGAGCTTTGGCAGAGGGACAAGGTTGACCATTTGATACAGCTCAGCTCTGATAGTCATTCTCTGTGCTTGCACCACAAACAATGCACTTTGTGGTAGCACGGTTAATGTAGCGACGCTATTGCAGATCCAGCAACCCGGGTTCAAATCTGGTGCTGTCTGTAAGGAGTTTACACGTTCTCTTCAGGTCTGCATGGGTTTCCTCCGGATGCTCTTAGTTTACTCCCATCATTCAAATGTATAGGGGATGTTGGTTACTTGATGTATTTGAGCGACATGGGCTCATGGCCCAGAAGAGCCTGTCACCATGCTGTGTGTCCAAATTTTGAATCACTCTTTACAAGATGGCACCTTACAGCAGTGACTCTCTGTGAGCATCTCTGACAGGAATAATCAAATATTCCAGTTCAGAACTTCTAAAAATCAAACTCAAAACCAGAAACACAAAATCAAATTTACAAGATAACATGGATGTCCTAAGATCGCTGGCAGACCTCAGTATCAGCAGTCTCCATCAGGCCACATGACCTTTAAACAGCTGGCACTCAGGCAAGTACAACAAGAGCGTTCAAGGCCATGGATTGGGATCTTTACAAGAAATCCAGGTACAATCTATGGAAGGCCATCTCTGAAGCAAAGTGGCAATTCTGGAGGAAGTTAGAGACAGAGACAAGATACATGCCAGCTATGGCAGGGAGTGCAGACCATTACAGCCTACAAAGAGAGGGCAATACTATAGATGGCTGCGATGCTTCACTACCCAATGAGCTGAACATCTTCTATGCCCGCTTTGAGAAGAAGAACCAAACAATGCCTTCTAGAATCCCTGAAAAAACTGAGGACCCTGTGATATCTGTCTCTGTGGATGACTTCAGAACATCATTCAAGAGGGTGAACCCTCGCAAGGCTCTGATGGCGTTCCTGGCAGGGTACTGAAAATCTTGCCGAACATGAGCTGGAGTGTTCACGGACATTTTCAACCTCTCTTTGCTGCAGTAAGAGGTTCCCACCTGCTTCAAATCCCAGTACCCAAGAAGTGTAATGTGAGCTGCCTCAACAACTATCGCCCAGTAACACTAACCTCTGCTGGATTAAATGCTTTAAGAGGCTGGTCATGGCCAGAATTAACGTAATTAAACAAAGATCTGGACCCACTGCAATATACCTATCAGCACTGTACTGACAATAACCACAACAGCAGTACGAGTATAAGGCAGCTTTAATAAACTAATATGTACACTAAGAGGTGTTGTCTCTCTGCAAGACAAACCTGGAAGGCTAGACTGTAGCTCTGGACTGCTTTGCTGTATATACAAGGTCACCGGGATGACCCCTGGTGAACTAGTGGTGTAATTACATATCACCACTGGCCACCGAGACAGAGAAGAGGTACAAGGACTGCCTAAAGAAATCTCTTGGTGCCTGCCACATTGACCACCGCCAGTGGGCTGATCTCGCCTCAAACCGTGCATCTTGGTGCCTCACAGTTCGGCGGGCAGCAACCTCCTTTGAAGAAGACCGCAGAGCCCACCTCACTGACAAAAGACAAAGGAGGAAAAACCCAACACCCAACCCCAACCCACCAATTTTCCCCTGCAACCGCTGCAACCGTGTCTGCCTGTCCCACATTGGACTTGTCAGCCACAAACGAGCCTGCAGCTGACGTGGACTTTACCCCTCCATAAATTTTCGTCCACGAAGCCAAGCCAAAGAAGAAGAACAGGCACATTAGCAGCAGATGCAATATCGCTGGTTCTCGTCAGCTCTGGATCACCTCGTGTTGTGAGTGAGGAAACAGGTTTGGGAGGTCTCAAAGGCAAGGACCTGAACACAGTTTTGATGGGGAAATGGTAACTGATGCAGCACCCGCACACGCGCGCGCGCGCACACACACACACACACACACACACACACACACACACACACACACACACACACACACACACACACACACACACACACACACAGAGTTTACAGGAACTGTGGGAAAGAAATAGTGACAATTAATAACAAACGAGGGGAAAATAGCATGGGAACAAAATACACACACACAATGAACTGGTCCATACAATGATCAAGGAAAAATCACTACAATGCCCCATGTCCCCTTGACTCAGTACAGGCATGGTTCTATGCTACAAGGGACACTAATTAAACGCTCCCAACCCCTTTAATGGTGTACATCTTACCAACAGTTTCTCCAGCACCCTTCCACACTCATAGGCCTGGAGTGAAGCAAGCTGGTAAAAAGAGAACAAAGAGCACAGGCAGGCTGGACTGTTCAGTCCAGGTAATTTACATGGATCCAACAGCAAATTGTGCACTAATGGGTGGGACGGAACCAAACATTGATTGGCAGCCGGCGTGACCTCCTACTAGGTAGGGGGCAGTGCGGTCACGTGACAGCCACAACCCTTCCCAATACAATCCACCCCTTGAAGGTCACACCACTCACCAATCATAAGACAATCAACAACTCTATATAGATGTTATAGGTAAAAACAAAAAGACATAATTAAAAATCAATATATACACTAGTGCCTTCTGAATACTGCACAAGGCACATAGTCAAATTCAATGACAACACCTCACCAGCGCCCCCACCCCTGACCAAACAGGGTCGTTGCGTTACTGATGGGACAAGGTGCTGTGGGGGCTGCTCCCCAGTGTCAGAGGGGAGGGTAAAAAAAGGAATTTCTTTGGTCACTGACTGGTATGCGTGGTTTCTCCGCTTAGCTGGCAAATGTGAGCACCCTTACCACCAATGCAAGCCAGAGCCCTCTCTTGGCTTGTGCATCCTGAGCCTTGGTCTAACACTTGGGTGGTCCTTAGACACAGAACCCAGATGCCTGTCACCATACTATCCCGTTGTGAAGCAGGGGCAGGCCGGCAGGTATACATCCAGGATGGGGTGCCTGCTTTTCTGGGCTGATGTTTGATGTTCTCTTTCAACAAGTGCCCCAAGTGCCTGTGATGGTTCCCTATAATGATAATCAGGAGGAGTCGGGATGGAAAGTTAGCTAATTTAGTGTTTTTAAATAAAGTCTCCCACAGCCCCCATCCCATGAGGTATTTTTCAGTTAATGGGAGTTCTGGGGTGATCCTGTCATTGTGAAGTAAAATATATACAATGTTTCCTACCATGGTCAACTTACAAACTGTAACTTGCATCCACAGACTTCAATTATCTATCTATAAATTGTATGTTCAGTTTCTCTGAGTGTGCTTAGCGATATTATGCATAGTAAAAACCACAGCTTAGACTTGATAAGATAGAATGTCCAGTGATAAAGTTTCCATAGCAACAGCTGTTCATTTGCTGAGACTTTTTTTGCATAATACATGACAAACTATCTTGATGGCCAGTAGTCATTTCAGTGTCACTGTACAGGTGCAAGCAAAATCATAAGGGACCTTGAGGAAAGTGTTGGCCGATGTCCCAGTATCGAATGGTTTGTAGTGAGCGACAGCACCAGGCAGAGATTTTGTCCAGCAGACTGATAGGACACTGCACCCTTGGATCTTCTGCCAGAGGTTCCATTTGGTAACCACCTCACTGGTCAAGATCTGTAATTTAAAAGGAACACCGCCTGGAGGGAGGCAAGTGGCAGTGCTTGTTCAACAGCTTGCTTTGCTGTGTCAAAAGCAGCCTGTTGTTGGCCAGGAAGTACATAGCGGTTACCTGGAAATCCGACTCTTACCTGAGCATTGCGCAATGGAGCAAGGAGATGCAAACCTGTGTTCCCCTGGAAAAGATTACCTATAACCTGAGGGGAAGGTACAGTACCTTTCAAACAATCTTTTCTTTTTCAATCTTTTTATTATTATTATAATTTATAAACACATACAGTTCAAAGAGATATAAAAAAAATACATAATAAGTAATGAATTAATACAGAGATATTAAACAATAATATTACAGAATAAAAATATATCATAAAAAAATTTTTTTTGATCAGTTTAGGGTGTGAACTATCTCTAAAAAAAAGATATAATTAATAACAATATATGAAAAAAGAGAAAAAAAAACCCCAAAAAAGAAGAAAAAACAAATCTGAATTTAAAAAAACTTTAAAAAAAACTTTAAAAAAAAAACCTACAGATATAGCTAAACCACGCCGATCACTCCGATCTCATCTTACAGCCCAATTATCATACATAATCATAGAAAGAAAACAGAGCCAGGTCAACTCACCACAAATGAAAATATTGAATAAATGGTCGCCAGGTTAACTCAAACTTAGAAGGGGATTCATAGACAGAGTTTCTAATTTTCTCTAAATTTAAACATAGTATAGTTTGGGTAAACCATTGGAAAACAGTGGGAGGATTTACCTCTTTCCAATTTAATAGTATAGATCTTCTAGCCATTAGTGTAAGAAAAGCAATCATACGATCCGCAGGAAGAGATAAATAAGTCAAATCTATCATAGGTAATCCAAAAATTGCAGTAATGGGATGTGGTTGTAAATCAATATTCAAAACAGTAGATATAATGGAAAAAATTTCCTTCCAATAATTCTGTAAAGAGGGACAGGACCAAAACATATGTGTAAGGGATGCTATTTCCAATTGACATTTATCACATATAGGATCGATATGAGAATAAAAGCGATGGAGTTTATCTTTAGACATATGAGCTCTATGAACAACTTTAAACTGCATTAGTGAATGTTTTGCACATAGAGAAGAAGAGTTTACCAGTCGCAGAATTTTATTCCAATTTTCATTAGAAATATGAAGGTTGAGTTCTCTTTCCCAATCATTTTTAAACTTTTCAAAAGTCCCAGAATTTATTTTTGTAATTATATTATATAATTTAGATATCACACCTTTTGGAGGGAATTTTGAATATAGTATATCCTCTAAAACAGTCGTAGTCTCCCGATTGGGAAAAGAGGTTAAAGTCAAAACTAAGAAACTCCTAATCTGCAAATATCGAAAGAAATGAGATCGAGGTAAATCATATTTCATGGATAATTGTTCAAATGACATGAAAGAGTTATCCAAGAATAAATCCGAAAAGCATGTTATACCTTTAACTTTCCAGAGTAAATAAGCTTGATCAATTAGAGAGGGATGAAAAAGGAAATTTAGTACAATAGGAGTTTCCAAGATAAAATGACTTAGGCCAAAAAATCTCCGGAATTGAAACCATATACGTAGTGTATGTTTAGCCATTGGATTATCAATTTGTTTATATAATTTAGTAAAAGTAAAAGGGAGAGCAGCTCCCAAAATAGAGCTAATTGAAAAATTTTGTATCGGTTTAATTTCTAAATTTACCCAATGGGGATTTAGAGATAATTCTGAATAATTCAACCAATACCTTAAGTAACTAATATTAATTGCCCAGTAATAAATTCTAAAGTTGACCTTTCAAACAATCTGGCAAACTACCTGAACCACATAGGAGCGTGGGTGTGAAAAGTACAATCTTGCCTTGGGGCCCAACTTGCCCTAAACAAGGGGCCTGCCTTAGCCCAGCCAGGAAAAGTCAGAGAACAAAGGGAAATCAGCCTGGTTCCTCCTTGCTGCACCAGACCTGACCCATAATTCCCTGATATGATTTATCCCTATGTTTTGATGTTAAATGTCCTTTTTGGTTACCCACTTGTCCTTAGGTTGAGTGTTTGAAGTTCAGGGAATGAGATGGGGGGGGGGGTGAAGAGAGAAGATAAGGGGTATTAGGCTTGGACTTGACTGTAAATTTATATAGATATGACATAGACAAGTGGTAATTGATGTTGACTGTAATGTCTATTGGTGACAAACTGTAAATAACTGTGTCTAAATTATAAATAAAATATTTTTTAAAAAGCAGCCTGTTGTTCTGGTGCCCATAGGAACTGGGCTTTCTTACAGGAGACCCTATAGGGTGGTTTAAGGATCATGGTAAGGTGGGGTGCCACCAATAACTTAGGAGGCCCACGAGGCACTATTAAGACTGTTACAGATATATGTGGCCTCAGGTCCCCCGGGCAGGAATGGGCACTGGAACAAATGTGCCGGGGGCCCTGGCCTTCATCCTATGGTAGGGGGGGGGGAGGGGGAGGGTCTTCCATCCCATGGGTGAGAGTTCCTGCTGGCGCAGATGCAACAGTTCCTGTCTCTGAACTCAGCCTTAAGGGCAGGAGAGACTGTTTCCAGTGAGGGAGGAGCAGAGACGGCTGTCCATTTCACGTCAGGCCTCCGGCTACAAGAGTGGATCAAAAACTTAAAACTTACCTTTCAAGACAGCAGTCCTAAAAGGCTGCTCCAGCGTCCCATTCACATCCAGAGGTGCCTCATAGTGCCCTCCAGAGCTGATGGAGGTGCAGTGACTGGTGCCGTAGCGCCATACATCATAAATACACAGCAGAGCAATGGACGTCATTCCTAACCATAATCCCCCACGCAGCTGGAAGCCACGTTTTGAGCCATAGAGAGGTCTCTCAGCCCGCACCGGCCACCCTCTGACAGCTCCCGCTGCCCCGAGGTCTCCTGCTGCCCCGACTGTCTCTGATGGCTCCCGTTGCCATGACACCCTCCGCTGATGGCTCCCGCCAACCGCTCCTGCCTTGGAGGGAGAGGGGTGAGTGGGGAGATGGGTCGCAAGCTGACAGCATCATCAGCCCACCCCTAACCAGCCACTTGCAGTGGCTGTACATTCAGGCCAGGCAGCAGAGTGCAGCGCTCCACTGATTATCCTTCCTGGAGAAGGGTTGGAATCGACACCTCAGAGCCAGCCACAGCGCATTCAGGAAGGTACGTCTTTAGCCGTAAGGGCAAAGAACCTCCGCCTTTACAGATGGGTGTTTCCCTGCTTGAAAATTCTTGTCAGTGTCGGCAGGGGCAGCCCTAGGCTTTATCCCAGGGTGGATGTAGGTTTTCCCCTGGCCTTTTGCCCCCACAAAGCTCCTTCCACATGGCGCAAATGGCAGAGGTCTGGATCCTATCTATGCTGGCACGGTCAACACCTGAGCGCAGCAGATCCACGAACAGCTGTCTGCGCACAAAACAGGAAGGAATGTGCTTGTAGTCCTTACTGCTGCCTTATGGACCTTGGTGGGTTTCCCCCACTGCATGTATCCTAGCCCTTCCAGGAGGGTGATGGCATCCTGCACAGTCTTCCCATAAGCCGGTGCCATGATGGGCAGGACCACTGACTTTAAATCGGAGCATGTGGTAGTGACCAGGTATCCTGCTAGGGCACCGGTCACCTGGGTAGGCTGATCATGCATGGCAAGCATGGACGACTCCTACAGTAGCTGCTGCCTAATCTCAGTTTTAATGGCTGGGGAGATGGGGTTAGGTGGAGCTGCCCCAGTCGGCATGTGACTTCTGTGCCTCGGGTCTCTAGGTCACTTGCCCTTCTTTGGGCAGCAAGAAATGCCTCCTGCAGTACGATGGGCTTCTGCTCTGCTTGTTATACACCCATGACTGTGTGGCCAGGCACAATTCCAATGCTATCTATAAGTTTGCCGATCACACCACAGTTGTCGGCAGAATCACAAACGGCAATGAGGAAGTGTACAGGAGGGAGATGATGTAATGACGACAACCTTGACCTTAACGACTGAAAAACCAAGGAGATGATGGAAGACTTCAGGAGGAAGTCAGGGTAACACGACCCAGTCCTCAATGAGGGCTCAGTAGTCAGAGAGTCAAGAACTTCAAATTCCCGCATGTCGATATCTCTGAGGATCTCTCCTGGAGCCTCCATGCTGATGCCATCTAAAGAAGGCTTGCCAGCGGCTATACTTTGTGAGGTGTCTGAGGAGATTTGGTATGTCACCGAAGACTCTCATAAACTTCAACAGATGTACCATGGAGAACTTTCTGACTGGCTGCATCACTGTCTGGTATAGAGGCGCCAACTCTCAGGACAAGAATAAACTTCAGAGGGTTGTTAACTCAGCCTGCGACATCACAGGCACCAGACTTCACTCCATCGAGGGCATCTACATGAGGCAGTGTCTTTAAAAAAAAAAGCAGCCTCTATTCTCAAAGACCCCCAGGCCATGCCCTCTTCACTCTGCTATCATCGGGAAAAATGTACAGGAGCCCAAAGACAAGCACTTAATGGCACAAAGACAGCTTCTTCCCCGCTGCCATCAGATTCCTGAATAATTAATGAACCAAAGAGTTCTTACTATTTGTGCACTATTATTTTAACTTTTTATAGTAATGTTGTAAGATGGTTATAATCTGAATGTTTGCACCATGATGCTGCCACAAAACACCGAATTTCAATGTTCATGACAATAAATCCTGATTCTTATTCTGAATCAATTGAAACAGAATCCCTGCAACTGGACATACTTGTCAGAAATACTGCATTACCACTAGAAGTGGTCTTTCTTTTCTTTGGCTTGGCTTCGCGGACGAAGATTTATGGAGGGGGTAAAAAGTCCACGTCAGCTGCAGGCTCGTTTGTGGCTGACCAGTCCGATGCGGGACAGGCAGACACGATTGCAGCGGTTGCAAGGGAAAATTGGTTGGTTGGGGTTGGGTGTTGGGTTTTTCCTCCTTTGCCTTTTGTCAGTGAGGTGGGCTCTGCGGTCTTCTTCAAAGGAGGCTGCTGCCCGCCAAACTGTGAGGCGCCAAGATGCACGGTTTGAGGCGTTATCAGCCCACTGGCGGTGGTCAATGTGGCAGGCACCAAGAGATTTCTTTAGGCAGTCCTTGTACCTTTTCTTTGGTGCACCTCTGTCACGGTGGCCAGTGGAGAGCTCGCCATATAATACGATCTTGGGAAGGCGATGGTCCTCCATTCTGGAGACGTGACCCATCCAGCGCAGCTGGATCTTCAGCAGCGTGGACTCGATGCTGTCGACCTCTGCCATCTCGAGTACCTCGACGTTAGGGGTGTGAGCGCTCCAATGGATGTTGAGGATGGAGCGGAGACAACGCTGGTGGAAGCGTTCTAGGAGCTGTAGGTGGTGCCGGTAGAGGACCCATGATTCGGAGCCGAACAGGAGTGTGGGTATGACAACGGCTCTGTATACGCTTATCTTTGTGAGGTTTTTCAGTTGGTTGTTTTTCCAAACTCTTTTGTGTAGTCTTCCAAAGGCACTATTTGCCTTGGCGAGTCTGTTGTCTATCTCATTGTCGATCCTTGCATCTGATGAAATGTGGTAGCAGGCATTGAACTCCATTGTACCCAGACTTATCTGCGCTGTTCTATGTGTTCTGACATTTATTGATTGATCGACCCCTGTCATTCCTGTTTCAGGATATTTCTTGTTGGCTAATGGAGCATTGGAGATTGTGAGAGCTACAGAAGACGATTCTGGGAATTACATGTGCATTGCCCAAAATGGCGCTGGCACTGCTCTGAGCAAGACCAAGTTGGTGGTACAAGGTAGTGGCTAAAGAGAGCACAAAAAAGGGCACTAAACAGTTGGGCTTAAGAGCTCTCCATAAACTTTGCTGTTAATGAAACACATTGGATAGTGAAACACATTAGGGTTAGTGATTGGAAGCTGTGTCCTTCTTGTGGATGTCCCATATTATGAGAGGAGGGTGAATCCACATGTTAATTTGAGTGTGTATACTTGATAAATATTTTGACATATTTTCAGTTTCCAAATATTCCATCAAAGGAATGAACTTTAACACAGAGAGACCATCAAACAATCAGGCATCAAATGGTCTGACCATCCTTGTGTGCAATTTGGTCTCCTCACTTGAGAAAGGATATTCTTGCTACAGAGGGCGTGCAGTGAAGGTTGATCAGGTATTTCCTGGGATGGCAGGACTGAAGCATGAAGAGAGATTGCAATGTTCGGTTTACGTTTGTATCCGTCCAGAAGAACGAGAGGTAATTTCATTAAAACTTATGAATTCCTGATGGAACTGAGCAGATGGGATGCAGGAAGAATGTTCCTAATGATGGGAAAGTTCAAAACTGAAGTCGCGACCTAACGATTTGGGATGCATCATTTAGGACTGAGGTGAAGAGAAATCTCTTCACCCAAAGAGTGGTGAACTGTGGAATCCCTATCGGAGAAAGCAGTTGGCCCAATTATTAAATATATTCAGGGAAGAGTTAGATCTTGTTCTTATGGCTAAAGAGATCAAAGAATGTGGTGAGAAGGCAGGAACCGGATACAGAAAATGGATGGTTAGGCATGACAACGTTGAATGGTGGAATAAGCTCGGGAGGCCAAATTTTCCAGTCATAGAAACATAGAAAATAGGTGCAGGAGTAGGCCATTTGGCCCTTCAAGCCTACACCGTCATTCAATATAATCATGACTGATCAGTACCCGGTTCCTGCCTTCTCCCCATACCCACTGTTCCTCTTGGCCACAAGGGCCAATTCTAACCTACTCTTAAATATTGACAAGGAACCAGCCTCAACTATTTCCACAGTTCCACCACCCTCTGAGATAAGAAATTTTTCCTCATCTCAGTCCTAAAAAACTTGCCCCTTATCCTTAAATTGTGACCCCTGGATTTAGAGCATTGGAAACAACCTTCCTGCATCTAGTCTGTCTAAACCCTTAAGAATTTTGTATGTTTCTATAAGATCCCCCCTCAATCTTTTAAATTCCAGAGAATACAAGCCTAGTCTATCCAACATTTCTTCATATCCAAGTCCATCCATCCCTGATATTTAGTCTAGTGAACCTTCTCTGCACCCCCTCCATGGCGAGGATGTCCTTCCTCAGATAAGAAGACCAAAACTGCACACAGTACTCAAGGTGTGGTCTCACCAAGCCCCTGTACAGCTGTAGCAGGATCTCCCTACTCCTGTACTCAAATCCTCTTGCTATGAATTCCTCTGTTTCCCTCCTGATCATCTCCACCCCTGAACCAGAGTGACTAATGATCTCTCTTCATCTGACATCTCCCCACTGACTCTCCAGGGATAAGACTAATTGACCCCCATTAGTGGCTTCTCGGCAAATACATACTGACCTCTTTTCCCAGTGAATTAGGCATGAGGCACAGGTCAACAGTTCTTAATTAACTGATAATTGATTTGGTACACATAACTAAGATGCACTTGTGTCATAATTGATTGCAAATAACATTTTTACTCTTTTACTTCAGTGCCCCCGAATATCAAAGCTAACAGCAGGGAATACAAGGCCATAATTCATCACCCTGCCATGTTACCCTGTGAGGCAGTAGGCCAGCCTCAACCAAAGATAACCTGGTTAAAAGACGGCCATCCCGTTGTTGACCACTCCTACCTACAGATGTTTGTGAATGGATCCCTGCACATTCCTCAAGTCCAACTTACTGATGCGGGATGGTACACGTGCATTGCCCGGAATAAAGCTGGGGTGGTCAGTGTGGACAGGACTCTGGTGGTACAGGGTGAGAACACATTGTCAATTTTGCCTTAGAAAGATTTAGGTCTGAGAGTTAGTTGGATTTTGAATGACTTCTTTCTACCTATGATTGGCATGTCTGCTTCTTTAATGTTAAAGAGTGAATATTTGTGACTGACATATATTACTTCATGCAATACACTAAAGTGCTGGAGAAACTCAGCAGGTCATGGAGTATACAGAAGATGTAAAAGGCAGCCAGCATTTTGGGCCTGAGCCTTCGCCATTCCTGATGAAGGTCTCAAGCTTGAAATGTTGGTTGCCATTTTCATCCCATGGATGTTGTGTGCCCTGCTGAGTTTCTCTAACACTTTGTGCATTGCACTTGACCCCAGCATCTGCAGATTTCCTTGTTTTACTGACATAAGCTCATGTTACGCTTATTATTAGAGTCTTGCGCCCTTATTTGCCCACCACCCTGAACCCAGTCACACCCTCAATAGGTGCAACACAACTGCTTTTCAAAATCTGCTGAGGAAGCTCTATCAGCCAGATCAGGTGGATGTAAAAGATCCTTTACCATCACTTGAAAGAGAGCAGGGAGTGCTACTGTGTCTAACACTCATTCTTTAACCGTTGACCAACAGAGCAGCTGGTTAATATCAGTTTCTTTCTGTGGGATCTTATTCTGCTTACGATAGGTGGTGTTTGCGTTTCAGAAGAAGTGAAATGGATCTGAAATTTTTTGGGATATACACGTAAAGTAAAAATGGAAAATAATGGAAATATTCAGTAAGATCAGGCAGTATCTGTGGAGAGAAGCATCTTTTGTCAGCTCCAAGCAAAGTTAAGAAAATTGCTTTTTGGAAGTTGTAGGGAAAGGAGGGTGGTGGAGAAAGAAAGGGGACACCTCTGATTGAGTGAGAAATTGATGCAAAGAGTGTTAGTGCTAAATTAGACGTGGTGGTGAAGGCTTTGCAATTACAAATGATTTATCAGAAGGAATGTCAATCGAAAAATGCATTAGATCAGAGGAGAAAGATTTAAGATGCTGGAATGTTGAGATGTGGAAAGTAACACTTGCTAGAGATTTGAAATGAAAGAGGACACTGGAAATACTCAGCAGGTCAGGCAGTATCTGTGGGACATGAGATGCACACCCGATCCTTCAGAGTCCATCAAACTCCATTTCATTGTGTTTTCTTTTGACACAGTTCCGCCTTTGGTTTTAATTGGCCAGTCAGAGATTTCGGTTTTGGAGGATTCACGGGTCCTCTTGCCCTGTGCTGCCCAGGGATTACCTGCACCCATGCTGTATTGGGAAAAGGATGGTGCTGCCGTGCCTGATGTACCAGGAAAATACACAGCACTGCAGTCCGGGGAATTGATAGTGGATAATACAACGGTATGTAGTTGTACCTGCGTCAGTGAACTCACCATCATTTCCGATAATGTTTTGATAAGAATTTTCAACTCTCCTGAAGGTGCTGAGACTGCGTTGCTGTTTCATGGGCACCCCTCACGTCTGCCTTTGAGATCTGAAGTACAGTACATAGCTCCTGTAAATATTGAAGCCCAAATGTGTTCCCACCTATTGTGGACACACCTGTGAACTAATAGACATGAACAATCCCACAACATTACTCTGAAGAAGAGCCTGGGAAATATCTGAGGTACCTGAGTGAACAGTTACCCTGCAGTCATCACTAATGCTGATTATGTGGCCATTATGAATGGCTGCAGAACGGAGGAAGGACATTCAGCCCATCCTGTCTGCATCAGCTCTTGGCCAGCACAGCCTTCTCTGTTCTCTTGTAAATTATTCCTCACAATACATCAATGTAATTCCCTCATGAAGGCTGCACTGTATTCTTCCTCCACCACATTAGTGGCTGTGTGTTTCAGATTTCACCCACAAGCAGCGTGAAATGTATTAATTCTCTTCCTTTATACCTCTGACCTCAGGTCCTCACCTCTCCACCGACAGAAAACTTCTAACTGTTCCATCTGACCCTCATCATTTTATGTACTTCTGTAAGACTTCCCTTTGGCCTACTCTCTGATGAATATAGTCCCAGCTTCTCTTATCTGTCCTTCATCCCAGGAACTGGCGTCCTTCATCCCAGGAATCATCCTTGTAAATCTTTTCTCATGTGTTCATATGCTTCCTCAACTGTGTCAACCACAATTCAACAATAATTCAGTTGAGACCAAGCCAGTACTTAATGACAATTTCTTTTTGTTCAAGGGTTTATTTAATTGTTTGTGAAACTTCTGTGCATAATTGTCTGCTGCATCAAATGTCTCTGTTTCATAATTAGCTAATTTACTTTAAAGAGGTCTCAATTTGTTGAGATCTTTTATTGAGGCAGCACCACACTGGATCAGGAGTTTATCAGACCTACCATGCCCAGTTACCTCCCTCTGCCCCCTTGTACCATTCTGCAACCAGAAGCAGTCATATTGTTGAAATTGACAAGCACGACCACTAGTTACTGCTGCTTTTGACATCCTTGTGTTACGGGCCCAGAGGACCCCAAGACCCAGCAGCAATAGAAATTCACCAAGACAAATGGTTACCGCTCAGGAAGGTTCTTGATGGTTTCAGAGAGAGGTTTGTTGTTTGTTGGACATACACAAACGGATTCCCTCCGATCAGCCACTTCAGAGTTTTGCTGAAGAAACTTGCCCCATCAGGGTTTTTCCAAATGATAACCTTGTCTTCTGCAGATCACCACAGAGTGGTTTCCCTTATTTCAGGTGAAACATTCTAGCCAGCCATTTCCTCTTGTATGGACCACATGGGTTGTTCCAACAGGCTGAACTCACAACCTGTCTTCAAAATGGGGTTTTAAAAGAGGGGAAAAAGGGGAGAAAATGACACTGTGTATATTCAAGAGGGAAATGTTTGTGTGTATTTTGATTAATATGGTTCATAGTGTGAAAAATAAATTTTAAAAAATTTTAAATGGGGTTTTAAACAAGCTGCCAGCTTGCCATGCTGCAGAAACTAGTTCTCTCTCTCTCTCTCTCTCTCTCTTTTAGAGAAAGTCAGTTTGGTCTCCTCTCTTTCTCTGCTTGCAAAACCACATGACCTTCTTAGAACAGCAAACTGCACTCAGACCGACTGCAGCACCAGACCTAATCTTCTGAGTCCGTCCATCTGTTGCTTTCAAAACAATAATCCATTACTACACAGTATGACCAATTCACACCTACTTGTGAAGTCCTTATAGGCATTCTTCAAATTTTTGCAAAGGCACTCGAAGCCTGGACTGTCTGGCTTTAGCAGAGCTCTGGCATTTTAAATGAGATCTGTTTTGTGAAATGTTTGTGTTTGTTTGTGACCTACACTAAAAACCCCAGTCTAACTCTTCCAAAAACATATCTATACATAATATAAAATGTGATATAATCTGTCACACTTGCCTGTCTTGCCTAAGAAACCAACAAGCCAGCTCCCCAATCATCCCACCCTCTGACCAATCAGTATCACCCTGATGCCATGGGAAAGACCAACCATCTGGTGATCCAAATGTCACAGGCTCCACTATCCTAAAGCCATGAGGATTGCTGGTAGCAATGGATCCACTCCTTCAGTTTGCATTTTACCTGAAATGTTAGAAGTAGAACACCCTTGAAACCACTATTCTGGCTGTATGTTGACTGCCATTTTTAATTCATTGAAGTCCCCTGAAGCTTAATTGGTGACAGTCTCACCTCTCAGTCAAAAGGTTGTGGGTTCAACCCCATTCCTCAGAGCTGAACACACCTATCTCATCTGACTCTGGCCATGCAATACCAAGGGAAGATTTACTTGCCAGAGGTTTACTCTTTCAGGAGAACTGTTAAACAGTCTGCACTCTCAGGTTAAAGACCCAGAACATTATTTTGAATAAAAGCAGGGGAGCTAACATGCATGTTGAGGCCAGTGATTAATTCTCTGTGAATATTAATAAATTTGGTTATATCCGATTGTTAAACTGTAGGTTGCTTTGGTATTTTTCAAGGTTGTGAAAGGTGATGATTTTATTTCAAAATACTTCTTGTGCATTTCACATTATTGCCAGGATTGGTCAACTGCCCGTGGGGAGATGAAGAGTGAAGCTTTGCTCCTTCTCCCCAGCAATTTGCGACGATTCCCAATCCCCAGAGCAGCTCACTTAAAAGTGCATTTTCTCGGGGAAATTCTGGTGCACACAAAGGCAACAGGAATCATTAATCTGCATCCTTCTCTTCATTCCACAGCCGGAGGATGCTGGTGTCTATACTTGTACAGCAGTCAACCCTGTAGGCAAGGATAGCCATCGTATTCGCCTGTCTGTAAACGTCCAACCTGCATTCACAGAGCTCCCTGCTGACGTGTCTCTCCATAAAGGTGAATGGCTGTTGTTGACATGTGCAGCAAAGGGGTTCCCAACTCCCTCCATCAGCTGGACCTTCAATAACAAGCCCGTTTCAGGTGTGTAAGGGTAAAACTGTGGCTTTCTAACTCCATTCCCTGTTCAACAAGTGTGTTGCCATCATGGAAATCCACTGTTTTGTAATATTTTTGAAAGCTTCTGTTTTACTGCTTGGCCTTCTCCTTTTTCCCCTTGTTAACCTTGTCCTCTTCATCCACATAACTCCTGAGAGCCAAGACACACAATGCTGCCAAATGGTCTGCCCATGGAATCAGAATCTGTTCTCCATTCTGATACCAGGGCTGCATCTTCCAAAGAACTCCAGGGGCAATAGACCAGAATGATACTTCCATACCCTCCTCCACAATCAATCAAGGCAAATTACACACTCATATGGATAAGCACATTGGTGGAAATGCATGGTTGTGAGATGGGACTGTAGTGAGTTGGGAGGGTAGTGGGATGGGACAGTAGAGGATGAGACAGCAGTGGGCTGAAGAGGAGTGGGACAGGAGGGGATTGGGATGGGAGGAAAGTGCGGGGGAGGAGAGTGGAATGGGATAGATGGGACAGGAGAGGAGTGGGACTGGAGGGAGAAGGGCAGGAGGGGAGTGGGATGAGAAGGGAGTGGGAGGGGAGAGATGGGAGGGGAGTGAGATGGGAGGGGAGTGAGATGGGAGGGGAGGGGAGAGGGACAAGAGGGGAGTGGGAGGGGAAGGGAGAGGGACAGGAGGGAAGAGGGGAGGGGAGGAGAGTTGAAGGGGAGGGGAGGGGAGTGGGATGGGAGGAAAGTGGGATAGAACAGTTGTCAGAAGAGACAGTAGTGAGAAGTGGTTTAAATGCTTTCACCATATCCACCCAGATGAATGTTATTCCAATACAAAATATATCAATCACATCACTCTTCAGACTTCTAAACTCAAGGAAATACAAGCTGATTTTTTTTTCCTTAGGGGAAATAAATGCCTCAAAATTCACCCCAGGCACAGAAAAACAGAAGTATGTTTTGGGGTGATTGAGTTCATGATCACAATTTGAAGTGTTAAGTACAATGTGCTTGCTACTCAAACAAATCTATATTGGAACCCCTCAAAAGCCAGTATATCCCTCATAAGGTGCAATTAACAAAACAGGTGGTGTCTGATCAACACTCTGTCTAGCAAAGCTATAACTCTCTCTTCTCTTTGAGCTAAGTGCAGGCCCTCCATTATATTGAAGCAATTGGATGGGTATTGAATGGTGTGAAGGATAAAACCTGTGCATACAGGCTGAGACCTTGAACATTCCTGCACTGTCACCTGTGTGATATTATGTAGAAATGGAAATGGGTGTAGAATGTAAGGGAAGCATTTCCCACAGAAAATCCCCATCCCCTGCACTCCCTATCCCCAGGGACTATGGACTGATATCCTTTTATTTTCCTGCACAACAAGAAAAAAGACAAGTCAGGGAATAACAAGTACAGCAAATTCATATTTAAGCTGATTGTGGAGTTCGCAATCTCAAATAAATTTGATTGTGCTTTATTTCCAATATCAGAAGAATAGATCCTACTTGACTTTACTTTGTCATTTAGTGAGAGCTCCCCAGACTGAAGGCCTGAGTGAACTAATGATAGAAAACGTTTCCAAAGAAGATTCTGGTACTTATGTGTGCACAGCAGAGAATGTTGTGGGGGTGATCAGAGCGATTGGATTTGTCTATGTGAAAGGTAAGACTATAATTTGCTATTGTCTGTCATGTGGCCTTTTGATTGGTTTCCATCGATCGTTAGGAGCAAATAATGACTTTCCACAAATCTGGTCATTAATGTTACACAGTTGGAGGATAATATTTGTGTTACAGGTGTGGGAATAAGGACCATGTAGAATGGTGTTTGTCTTATTTGTGAGTACAGTATTCTTGGTCTTGAATAATCCTGAACATATCAAAATCAGTTATTTTGATCCAGTTAATTTAATCTGGTTATTTTAGAAAATAACTTGGTGTAAGTAGCCAGTGTTAAAAACCGGTTCAAATAGATGAGGTTACGTTATACCTGGAGGTGCGTGAAAAGACAGGCCTGAGTCAGCAGGGTTTCCTTAAAGGAAAATCATGCTTGACAAATCTACTGCAATTTTTTGAAGAGTTCGCAAGTAGGATAGACAGGGGAGATGCATTGGATGTTGTGTATTTGGACTTTCAAAGGGCCTTCGACAAGGTGCCACACACAAGGCTGCTAAAGAAGATGAAAGCCCAGGGAATTACAGGAAGGATACTCGCATGGCCAGAGCATTGGCTGGTCAGCAGGAAACAGAGTAAAAGGGATCCTGTTCTGGTTGGGTACCAGTTACCAGTGGTGTTCCGCAGGGATCGATGTTGCATCTGCTCTTTTTAACGTTGAATGTAAATGATGGCTTTGTGGCTAAATTTGCAGATGATACCAAAATTGTGTGGTAGGGGAGGTGGACAATGAAAGGTTGCCGAGAGACTGATAGATTAGGAGAATGGGCAAAGGGGTGGCAGATGAAATATAATGTTGACAGTGTACGGTCATGCACTTTAGTAGCAGAAATAGACAGGCAGACTATTATTTAGATGGGGAGAAAATTCAAAATTCCAAGGTGCAAAGGGACTTGAGAGTCCTCGTGCAGATACCCTAAAGGTTCAGGTTGAGTCAGTGGTGGAGGTCAAATGCAATGTTGGCATTCATTTCTAGAGGAATAGCATACAAGAGCAGGGATGTAATGTAATTACTCCATAAAGCACTGGTGAGACCTCACTTGGAGTACTGTGTACAGTTTTGGGCACCTTATTTGAGAAAAGGCACAAGGGCATTGGAGAAGGTTCAGAAAAAGTTTACTAGAATGAAAGAGCTAGCGTATGAGGAATGTTTGTCAACTCTTGGACTATACTCCTTGGAGTACAAAGGAATGAGGGGGACCTCATAGAGGCATTTCAAATGCTGAAGGGCCTGGACAGAATAATGTGGCAATGATGTTTCCCATAGTAGGGGATTCTAAGACAAGAGGGCATAACTTCAGGATAAAATGGCATCAATTTAAAATAGAGACAAAGAAAATTTTATTTCGTCAGAGGGTCATGAGTCTGTGGAATCTGTTGCCACAGGCAGCTGTGGAAGCAAGGTCATTGGGTGTATTTAAGGTGTTTGATTATTCCAGGCATTAAAGATTACGCAGAGGAAGTCGGGGAGTGGGATGATGGATCAGATCATGATTAGAATCAAGGAAGAGACTCGATAGGGCAATGGGCCTACTTCTGCTCCTATATCTTGTGATCTGAAAAGGATGAGGTGGAATGGTTCGCACAGCATTTAGCCCAACACTATTATAGCACTAGCGACCCAGGTTCGAGACCAGTGATGTCTGTAAGGAGTTTGTTTATTCTCCCCATGTCTGCTCTGTTTTCCTCCCATCCTTCAAACATGAATGGGGATTTAGGGGGTATTGGGGGGGGGGGGGAACAGGCTCATGGGCCGGAAGTGCCTGTTACAATGTCTAAAAGAATTGATGACTTCAGATGGTTTAGTTTCAACTTAGAACCAAAAAATGTTCCATCAATATATTGGCAAGTTGGTCAACAAAGATTTTCAGTACTCAGCCAGGTACGCCATCCTGACTGGATGCTTTCCTCAGATTCACTTTCCTGAAAGCAGCCTACACATCATCCTCAAGTATGGACAAGAGAGAATCATCAGGGGACATGGGGTGTGCATGGGCTCTTCATTGTTCTAGTGGTCAAAACAAGTGTAGAAGGGGTGGAGCTCATCTTTAGGCTAACCCCAGCCCTCAATTCTAGGTCTGTGGCCCTGTGGGTAACAACTCATCCAGGTCGTGGGAGGATGACTCTACCATCCTTTCAGCCAGTGAGTTCTGGAACAAAGCTACTCACTGAGTGAAATACTTATTTTCTCAACTGGCCTTTAATCATTCGGGCCAGTATCTTAACAACATACTCAACTGCTTACTGTTTCCTTTGCTAATAAACATAATTCTTCTTAATTAGCTGAGTTGGAGGAATTCATCTCACTCTTCCAGTAAATAGAGATGTTGATTGTCCAAAACTTGACGAGAATCAAGGATGAGAATTATCCTGACATTCTCTCAGGGTTATAAAGTTATTATAAATGCAGAGAAGATGTCACAGAGAGTCAGAGGCTGTAATTAATCAAGGTTATTAATAATAAAAGATCGAGGACTTCTAATGTCAACCGTACTGCCCTCTCCACAGATGCTGCCTGTAATGGTGAGTATTACAAGCATTTTCTGTTTTTAATTGGTCATGAATAAATATGTAGAAATTGGGACTAATAAAGTGAAATTTATGGCAGATAGTGGTTGCGGTAAGTATGCTCCATTTTAACATTTAAGAAAAATTTGGACAGGTTCAAAGATGGAAGGGGTATGGAGAGATAGAGTCTGCGGAACCAAAGGGCCTGTCTCTGTGCTGTGATATTCTATGGTTCTGTTAGATTCCATCTCCTCCTTGATTATTTGAAGGCAACTTGTCAACTTCACGAGTGTGAAGGTAGGAGGTGTATATTTTAATTGAAGCAGTGGTACTCGTAGAAAGAAATCCTGGTCACTTGAATTTGGGAACAAAGTCTTGACTTACTCAAACTGAACAAAGTATTAGAGGTTTAAGAGGGCATTGATCCATCAGGTGATGGATTAGTGACAAGCAGCCACCCGGTCAGAGGCAGATTGGAGAGCTACTCCTTTGTAGGTCATTAATGTAAAACCAACACCTCCTCTGGCACAACCTACATCAGGACATCGGATGACAAGTGTTTGCCAGCACCAAGAAATCTGCAATTGAAGCTACAAGAGATTTAATTAACTTAAATTGCAGCATGTGCAATGCAGAGAGATACTGTGGATATAGGGGTTTAAGACTCATCAGCTGGGAAGTTTAAATTCAGTTAATTAAATAATTTGGAATATAATTACCATATTATTATCAGAGCACTTTTAGTGTCACTTAAGGATAGAGATCTGCTGTGGTTGTACAATCTGACCTACACATTAGCTGACATACATCATTAGCTTTAACTGCCCACTGCCAGCTGGGTATCTAGTTCAGAACCCATTGGGCATTAAAAAGCAATGCTGCCAGCAATGCCTGAACTCAAAGATGAATTTCAAAAACGCAAGGATAACTTCAACTGCAGTACAAAAAGTAAACACTTTGTTCCTGGAAAAGTAAAACGCTGGAGTTACTCAGCAAGTCAAGCAGCAGGGTGGTTGTTGTTTCAGACCAATGTCTTTTTACCAAAGTTGGACCAGAACCGAAAAAAGCTACCTGTAAAAGTTCCTGCCCTGCTCATTTTTCAGAGGCGCCAGTGCTCTGGGGAGCAATCAGTGAGTACCAGATGGAGCCTCTGGGAGGGAATGTCATATTGAACTGTGATGCCCGTGGTGATCCAGTGCCATCAATAAACTGGAATAAAAATGGAAGCCCATTGGCCGTGAGCAATCGTATTTGGCAGATGGACAATGGTTCCCTGGCAATCTACAGGACCGTGGTGAGTCATGTTTCAGTGGCCAAGCTCTCTCCTCGTTGTCCTCTTTAATTCTTCTCTCTCTTCTTTCTTCCTCTAATTTCTTCTGAAGTAACTCAATTTCTCCGTGTTCTCCTGCTCTTATCACTGGGCCCCCTTACCTCACTTCCTGAGGCTGCAGACAGCTCACTTCCTCCTACTCTTCCATCCCAAAGAGCCAAAGCTGCACCTGGAAATTTCAACCCAGTCACCTGATGGTGAATAGACCATAGACTGACTTCCACTGAAGGAAACACACTGTTGGAAAGGTACACAATGTCCACTGCTCTCTACAGTTGTGATTTAGATTTGGCCGAGGAGCGAACATGTTGAATCATTCCTGTCTGACAGACAGATACATCCCAAACAACCTGCTCTAAATAATCTTTCTAATCCAAAAGTGAGGCCAGTGGAGAAGTCTTATTCACAAGTGATGCATTTTGAAGGGTTCAACTTGAAAACAGTACATGGTTAATGGGAGCATTCTTAACAGTGTGGAAGAACAGAGGGATCTTAGGGTCGAAATCCATAGATCTCTCAAGCTTGCTGCGCAGATTCATAGGGTAGCTAGGAAGGCTTATGGTATGCTGGTCTTCATTAGTCAGGGGATTGAGTTCAAGAGTTAAGAGGTAATATTGCAGCACTATAAAACTCTGGTTAGACTACACTTGGAAAATTGTGTTCTGTTATGGTCGCCTCATTACAGGAAGGATGTGGTATAGAGCTTTGGAGAGAGTGCAGAGGAGATTTACTAGGATGTTGCCTGGATTGTAGAACATGTCTTATGAGGCAAGATTAAAAGATCTAGGGCTTTTATTTTCAAATTAAATTTTTTTAAATTGAATTTGATTTTTTAATGTTTTAAAATTTAGACATACAGCACAAATAAAAGGCACTTCCAGCCAACGAGCCCATGCCAATTAACCTACGATGTCCATACGGTTTTGAAAGTTGGGAGGAAACCTTTGGAGGGAAGAAGGATGATAGGTGTATTAGAGGTCTCCAAGATTACGAGAGGTATATGTAGGGTGGACAGCCAGCACCTTTTTCTTGTTCACCATTAGCAAACACCAGAGGATGTCTGTATAAAGTGAGGGATGGAAAGTTTAGGGGAGAGGATGGGTATATTTTTTAAACAGAGTAGTTGATGCTCGGTGATTAGTAAGGGATGGCTTTAGGTGGGATGTGAATGGAAAGAGAAAGGTTGAGAACCACTGGCCTAAATGTTTTATGTTCGATATACTCCTCTGCTTTGTTGAGCACGCTCTGTGAAAGCTCAGGCTGCATAAATGAGGAGCAGAAGCAGAAGCATTGGGATGCCCACCATGGGCACACAGTTCACATCTGGTCATGGACACCCAAAGAGGCACCCACTCCCACCCCTTTAAAGGGGCAAGGTTCATTGCCACTCTGCCGGTGCTCCCTACTTCACCACCCAACAACCAGGCAAACTGTGTGGACTGGTGGATGACCTTATTTTCCTTCACTGAACCGTCTCATGTCTTTCTGACAGAATGAAGATGCAGGAGATTACAAATGTGTCGCCAAGAATGAAGTTGGGATTGTTGAGCGGAAAGTCACCCTGATGCTGCAGAGTAAGTGCACTGGGTGGGCACCTACTCACCATCTTAAAGGGGCACTGATGCTCTTGTATTGCACTGGGGATAGGTGGATTTGTGTGACCTGACCATGCCAGGGTAAATCCTATCAGCTCATCTCTTCTCCTCACACAATAAGAGACAAGGCCACCTCTCAGATACTGGCCATCTCATGGGATCTTACTCCTAGGTATTGGAATCACAAGAGCAAGAACAGATGAAAATGGGAGCAGGGGTAGGCCATTCAGCCCTTGGAGCCTGCCCCACCATCAAATGTGATCGTAGCTGATCTCAAAATTCAAAAGTTCAAAATTATTGCCAGAATATATACTTGACATTGTCAAAAGCCCAGAGGATCCCAAAACCCAGCAGCAAAAGACAAATAGTTACTTAAAAGTTGCTTTTAATTTTCTTTAAACATGAAAAAAGGATCATAGTTTAATTTATCACTCTTAACTAACCTAACTTAACCCCTTGTAATTCAAAGCGTATGTATATGTAATGTGTGAGTAAGTTTAGAAAAGTTCTTTAATTCACAGTCCAATCTCATTTCCCATTCCTCCAAGTTTACTGGTTGCAGGCAATTCTTCTAATATGCTCAGAATTTAACATTTATGAAGTTCACCAGGCTTTGGTGCTTGAAAGGTAAATGGTTACTGCTCAGGAAGGTTCTTGTGGGTTTTCAGAGAGAGATTTGTTGTTCGCTGGACACAAATTAATTCTTTCTAATCAGCCACGTCAGTGTCTTGCTGAAGAAACTTGCCCCATCAGGGTTATCCAGATGATAACCTCTTTCTTTCAGGTCATCACAGAGTTCCTTGTTGTTTCTCTTTTTCAAATTTTATTTAAAAGATTTTTTTTAAAAACAAAATACAATCAAATAACAGCAAGAAATTTTTAGATACATAAAGAAAAACCCTCCACACCATCCCAGCCCTTCAGCCAACTCCCTTAAGGGGAGCTAAATACAAAATCAAAACAGAATATATAGAATATTTCAAAGTCTTTTCAAATTCATATATTTCAAATAAGAAGACCACATATTAACAAAGAAGGAATAATTAACATCCAAGTTACATGAAATTTTTTCCAACGGAATACAAGCTCTTAATTCATTATGCCAATGTACTATATTAATCTCCACATTATCTTTCCAAGTACTAGCTACGCATTTTTGTGCTACAGATAATGCTAAATGTACAAATGCAATTTGAAATTTATCCAATCCCAATCCCTTCAAAGAAACCATATAGCCCAACAAAAAAATCGATGGGTCTAATTTTTCCAAGACCATTCTAATTCCTTCCCAAAATGGTTGTACTTTAACATAAGACCAAACAGCATGTAAAAAAAATTCCAGTACACAATCCACATCAAAAACAAATCTGAATTGCTAAACCCATAGTTTTTCAATTTCTCTGGAGTCAAATATAACTGATGTAAAAAGAATTATAATTAACCATTCCATATCTTACATTCGTCAATTTAGTTACACTGACATGACACATAACCTCCCAATTGTCTTCAGGAAGAATATAAGTTAAATCACTTTCCCAATTAGTCCTAGATTTCTCCCATTCCGGTTTATCCATACTATCTTGTAACATTTTATACATATCCAAAATATTACCTTTCTTTGGCATAGAGAAAATCAAAGACTCAAATTTTGTCAACATAAGTAAATTCTTCTCTTTACCATAATTATCTTGTATCAAAGCTCTGAGTTGAGAGTACACAAATAAAGAATTTACAGATATATCAAATTTCTCCCTCAATTGATTAAAGGAAAGAAACTGTCCTTCTTCAAAACAATCCTGAACTATCTTTATACCCTTAAAATTCCATCTCTTTAAATTATTATTAAACATTGAAAAAGAATTAAGTTGATTATGGTATAACGGAGTTTGAATTGATAGTTTACCCTTTGACCCTAAAACCATATTTCTTTTACCCCATATCTTTAACAAGTGCTTTAATACCGGCATATTACATTCCCACAATAAATTCATATTCCATTTAAGTATAAACTGATGTACCTCAACTTCAGAAATACAAGCCATTTCCTCCGCCCCACTCAGAGGTTGATCCATATCCATCAATCTACTAACAAATTTCAATTGAGCTGCTTCATAATAATTTTGAAAATGAGGTAATTGAAGACCACCCAATGCATATTTCCATGTAAGTTTATGTAAAGCTACTCGTGCTAATTTCCCCTTCCATAAAAATTCCTGTACCACTCTATTCAAATCCTGAAAGAAACTCTTTGAAAGTATGCAAGGTATCGACTGAAACAAATATTAGATTCGAGGAAACGTATTAATTTTAATACAATTTACTCGACCAATTAACATTAACGGAAGACCTTTCCTTTTAATCAGATCCATTTTAATCCTTTTAAATAAAGGAACATAATTTAATTTATATAAAGATTGGTAATCTACATTTATTATTACTCCCAAATATTTAATTCTATCTGACCATTTCAATTTTATAATATTTTTATATTCTGAATAGTCTTCTTCTCCAACTGGTAATATTTCACTCTTATCCCAATTTACCTTATATCCAGATAACTCCACAAATTTCAGCAAGCAATCTTGCAAATATTTCAAAGACTGCTCCGGTTCTGTCAAATAGACCAACACATCATCTTCAAATAAATTAATCTTATATTCATCATTTGCAATTCTCATCCCTTTAATCTTATCATTCTGTCATATTGTCTGAGCTAACAGTTCAATAGCCAATGCAAACAAGGCAGGTGATAATGGACAACCTTGCCGAGTCGACCGTGTTAATTTAAATAGTAAAGAAGTTTGACCATTTGTCACCACCTTAGCAATTGGGTCTTTAGATAAAGCTTTAACCCAACCAATAAGGACCAAAATTAAACTTCTCTAACACCTTAAATAAAAAATTCCATTCAACCCTATCAACCCTATCAAAAGCTTTTTCCTCATCTAGTGGGGTTGGGTTGCTGTTTAGATGCATTGACCAATGCGATCAATCTAAGAATGTTATCAGATGCATTTCTATTCTTAATAAAACTTGTTTGATCTACATGTATCAATTGAGGTAAATATTTAGGAAGTATATTTGCTAATACTTTCACCATAATTTTATAATCTACATTTGGTAAAGAAATAGTCCTATACGAAGATACTTTCAATGAATCCCTATCTTTCTTTAAAATCACAGTAATTATAGCACTCAAACAAGATTCTGGTAACACCTGATCCTCAGTTATTTGCTGTAGAACATCTCCAAATACCAAGGATAAATCTTCATAAAATACTTGATAAAATTCAACTGAAAATCCATCATCCCCCAGTGACTTTCCATTCAGCATCTCTTGTATAGCTTCTTTAAACTCAAAATCTGTAAATAGAGCTTCTAATTCCCTAACCTCCTCCTCGCCTAAAACAGGTAAATTTAATTTAGATAAATAAGAATCAATAAAACCATCTTCCTGCTTTCCCTCAGAAGTATATAATTGTTGATAAAATGAATAATACTGGTCATTAATTTCCTGAGGTTTATAGGTAACTATTGAATTCTTTTCAACAGCATTAATAATTTGTGATGTCTTCTGTTTTTAATTGCCACGCTAACACTTTATGAGCCCTCTCACCTAATTCATAATAACGTTGCTTAGATCGATTGATTTATCACTCAGACTGATAGGTTTGTAGTGTATTATAACATAGTTTCAGCTTCGCTAAAGCTGCCTTTTTATCTTTCTGAAATTCCTTCCAACTCAGTAATTTGTTTCTCTAATGTTAAGCTTTCTGCGACATATTGTTTTTTAACTTTCATAGTATAACTAATAATTTGCCCATGCAAATATGCTTGCAAAGCTTCCCACAATACAAAATTACATATTAATATTCTCAGCCAAGAACAAAGTAATCTGTTCCTTAAGAAAAGTAATAAACTCTGGTTTCCTCAGTAACATTGTGTTAAACCTCCATCTATAAGACAATTGTATCACTTCAGGACTTACACAGGAGAAAAACAACATAGAGTGATCCGATATAACCCGACTTTTACATTCAGCCTGTAATACACTACCTTGCAAATGTGCCGATACCAAAAAAATCTATTCTAGAAAATGAATCATATCTAGATGAATGAAAAGATAAATCTTTCTCTGTAGGATTTACTCTCCTCCAAATATCAACCAGATTCAAATCTTTCAACAGAGCTCCTATTTGTATTGCTATCTTTGATTTCCTTATACTTTTCAGAGACCTATCCAACAAAATATCTAAAACAGTTAAAATCTCCCCCAACCAAAATATTTTCCTTGGCCTGGTTTAACAAGTAAAAAGCCTCCGACATAAACCTTTCATTATCCACGTTAGGTGCGTAAATATTTAACAAAGTCCATGATTCAGCAAAAAATTTACAATTCAACCTCAAAAACCTCCCTGCATTACCTTCAAAGGATTCCAATTCAAACGGTAATTTCTTATGAATTAAAATCACTACACCTCTCACCTTGGAATTAAAAGAAAAAAAAAATACATGACCATCCCAATCTCTCTTCAATTTCATATGTTTTTTTTTCAGTCAAATGTTTCTCTTGCAAAAAAGCAATATCGACTTTCATTTTTCTTATATAAGCCAATACCCGTTTACGCTTAATAGGATTATTCAATCCCTGGACATTAAAAGTTGCAAAGTTCAAATTAGACATTTCAGTAAAAACTCTACTATAAAATATTACTCCCCTTTCTAATTCCCTAAATATTCTAAACCCTCCCCTCGATATAAAAATACCACAAAACCAACAAAAATATATATAAACTTCCCCTCAGTAAACTACTAAGAAGTAGTAACTCCCTAAAAATCTGGGTGTGTGTGATAGTACAGATCTATCACCAATGTTCTTTCTTCGGCTTGGCTTCGCGGACGAAGATTTATGGAGGGGGTAAAAAGTCCACGTCAGCTGCAGGCTCGTTTGTGGCTGACAAGTCCGATGCGGGACAGGCAGACATGGTTGCAGCGGTTGCAGGGGAAAATTGGTTGGTTGGGGTTGGGTGTTGGGTTTTTCCTCCTTTGTCTTTTGTCACCAATGTACATAGTGTATATAGTTACTGTATCTAGACTGTGCTTACAGCGATTGGCTGAGAGCTAAGCCACGCCTATTGATTGTCTGGGCCTTAAAGGGTTGTGTCCCGAGCCAGGTCGGATCATTCCGGACTGGTCGGCCACCTGTGAAGCGCTCCTGTCTTTTGCTAATAAAAGCCTTGGTTTGGATCAACAAGTCTTTGATTCTTTCGACGCGCTCTACAATGTGGTAGAACCCACTAGTGGCAGACGACTATCAGGTCTCAGTGTCATCCACATTACTTTCACAAAGTAATTATTCAAACATATTCAACCCAGTGATTCCAATCCCAATGATTGTTCCGGGTCTTCAATATCAAGAAGACTTTGCATCAATTCAACTTTCTTTCCATTCTTTCTGTGTTTCCCATTCTTTCCATTCCCATTTCCATTTACCCTCCTTTTAGGCGACAATAGTGGCGACCAACCATTTCCTCACAAATCTGGCAACGAATTAGCAAAAATTAATGCATCATGATCATTTTCAAAAAATTGAGACTGAAAATTTCCATAAAATACTTTAAGTACAGCCAGGTAATGATAGGCAAACTTGTAACCCTTTCTTCACAATACTTCTTCAGCTGAATTAAATTCTCGGCGCCTTCTAATAATTTCTTGACTCAAATCTGCATAGAAAAACACTTTGCTATTTTGAACCTTCTGTAATATCATTTCTCTGTCTTGATATTTCAAACAATAAATCAAAACTGCCCTTGGTGGTTGACCTGGAAACGGTTTTTTTCCTCAATGCTCTATGCGCTCGATCCAACTCTAGACCATCTGGAAAAAATTCCTTGCCCAGTACCTCAGGAATCTATTACTTAAAAAATTTTACCGGACCGGAACCTTCCATATCTTCTGGAAGACCTACTATTTTTACATTATTTCTTTGACCCTGATTCTCTAATGAATCAATCTTCTTCAATAATTCCTTCTTCTGAATCCCTCAGTCCACGAAAGAGTCCTCCACTTTTTCTATTTTTTCTCTATTACGCTCTACTTGATTCTCAGATTCAAAAAAAGCTGCTTCAATTTTTTTTTAATTATCCTGTACAGTATCTACTGTTTTTATACATCTACTAACATCACTTTTAACTACAGTCATATCTTTCTTCATAGAAGTCATCTCTTCACACATATTATTCATTTTAGTTTTCACTTCCATAAATCCTTGGTTTATCTGAATAGACATCTGCATTGACATGTTTTCCATTTGGTGAGCAATCCCTTCCAATATTGTAAACACAGAATCCAGTCCAGGTTCCATCACTTCCCCTTGAGGCCTACCTTCTCTGGTCTCAGTCCCCATTTCTTCCTGTGTTAATTCCAGTAACGTTGAGCTCTCTTCCTCCCCTAACGCAGTGGCTCCTCTTCCAGTGCAGCTGCAGGTCTGGACACCCATTGACTGCGCACCGACCTCGTCAGCCCACCATCTTTCGGGCTCTCCACAGCCCACACCTTTTCCAATAACTCACGCACCCACGACGCTATAATGCGCGCCCCCGGACCACCAGGCAATATTGTGGGCTCACGAGTCTGTCCTCGCTCAGCTGATCTGCCTGCATGCCCGGGTTCACAGGCGCGCAAATCAGGGCCGGCCGAGCTCGTCACTGAACCGGCGCCATCTTGTGAATACGCGATCGGCGCCGGTGTAATATTTAGCCAAGCAGGAGTCCTCTGAGGCTTGGGAGCTCCAATCAACGACTCCGTGGCTTCAACTTGGTAGGTAGGCCTCAATTCTTCAACACTTTTATAAGGTAGTTTCTTTTGCAATTGAGCTTTTGATTTCTTCACGTTTGCAGCCATTTCAATCCTCCACTATTCCAAAGTCTGTAAATACTATTTTTAACCACTTTTACAAGTTTTTAAATTGGGTATTTATAAGTCTAACTGGGGGAAAGTGGAACTACACGTCTTCCCTCAACGCCATCTTGCCACACCCCCCCCCCTTGTTGTTTCTCTTATTTCAAGTGAAATATTAAGCAGCCAGTCCTCTCCTCTTGTATGGACCACAAGGACTTTGACCAGGCTGAACTAAGAACTCACAACCCTTCTTCAAAATGGGGTTTTTCCACAAGCTTGCCAGCTTGTCCTGTTCCAGTCCCAGCTGCTGCTGCTGAACTCGAAAACTGAATTCTCTCTCTCACTCAGAGATAAGCCTGTTTGACTGTCTCTGCTTGAAAAACCACATGACCCTCTTAGAACAGCCAACTGCACTCAGACAGCCATGACTCTGAACCTAATCCTCTGAGTTGTTTCATGTATTGCTTTTCTAAACAACAATATATTAGTGAAGTCTCTATAGGTACTCCCCCAAACATTTGCAAAGGCACTCGGAGCTGGACTGTCTGACTTGAGCAGAGCTCCAGTATTATTTAATGAGATCTGTTTTGAAATGTTTGTAGGTGACCCTCACTAAAAAATCTGCCCCAATTTATCTCCTTTAAAACATATCTATATCCAATATAAAATACAACACAATCTGTCACAACATCACATACAACACAGATTCTTTTTCTCTACAAGTAACTGTAAACTGCACTAAAAGAACTGTAAGCAAGCTGATTGAGCACATGCAGATATAGGTGTAAATCTTCATTAATAAATAATGAGCAAAATATATGTCTAAAATAAATGAGTCTCTGAATCAGTCTGTTGTTCAAGAGTCTGATGGTTGAGGGTCAGCAACCATACCTGAACCAATTCATATAAGTCCCGTGCCACCTGTCCCTCCATCCTGAGGTCAACAGCTGGAACAGAGCATATCCTGGGAGGTGCTGATCCTTGATAATTGCTGCTGCTCTCCAATGGCAATAATTCATGTCGATATTCTTAATGACGGGAAGAGTTTTGCCTGTGATATACTGGGCTATGTCCACTACCTTTTCCAGGGCTTTATGCTCAGAGGCATTGGTGTCCCCATGTCAGGCTGTGATACAGCTGGTTAGCAAACTTTTCACTGCACATCTGTGGAGGTTTGCCAACATACCGAATCTCTGCAGACCAATGCCAGCCTCAACTCCTCTATGCTATATTTTAAATATTTATCCATCTCCACCTCAATATATCTAACAATTTGGCATCCATGCCCTTTTGGGAACAGGGGGTGGAGGGGGGGAAGTGAATTCCAGAGATTCACTACCATTTGAGGGAAGAGATGTTGCATACCTTAATTTTGAATGATCAGACCCTTATTTTGTAACTGTGTCCCCCATTCGAGACTCCCCCATGAGTCAAAATATCTCAATATTTGCCCAAACAAAGCCCCCTTAGGATCATGTGTATCTAAATATGGTTAACCCTCAATTCTTCCAAAGATCAAAGTATGCAGACCTAGATTGATAAATATCAGGACTCTAACACCAGTAGTTATGCAAACTTGCCTTGGCCACTTGGAAGCTAAGCTGGGAAGAGTCTTTAGGGCATCCTCTCAAAATCGAGCGGCATGGTTGGCATAGCAGTTACCACAATGCCATTATCGCACCAGCAATTGGGACTGGGGTTCAAATCCGGCGCTGTCTGTAAGGAGTTGATACTTTATCCCCATTCCTGCATGGGTTTCCTCCGGGGGCTCCGGTCTCCTCCCACCATTCGAAACGTAGGTTAATTGGGTGTAAATTGGGCTTGTGAACGGAAATGGCCTGTCTAAAAGAAAATTGTGTGCTTCAATGAGAGATGATAAAATTAATGCAAAATTAAGGAGCTGGGGACTGGGAGGAGCTCATGCACAGGAATAAGGTGCATACTGCAGTTCTATAGAAAGAAATACTTCTTCAAGCACCGTGGTTTCCCAAAGGAAGATTCTCTCTATTGCTCTGGGGACAATCTGGGATGAACAATAAGTGTTGGCATTGTCATTAATGTCCACATCTAGTGGTCAAATAAGCCAAACATGTTTTCCTTTGCATTCCACCTTTGAGGGAGGTGGAGTAGAAGATAGTTCTGCCTACTATAACCTCAGTTTGATTGAATTTGTTGAACCGATTGTTTTCCCTTCTCCAGGTGCACCTGTATTCACTTTGAAACCCTTGGACACACTTGCGGGGGTTGGGGACAGAGTCCTGCTGCACTGCCAGGCTACAGGCGAGCCACGTCCTGTGGTGGAGTGGACTCACAATGGGCAGCCGATCAGGGAGAATACACGTCTGGTACTGCTCCCAAACTCCACACTGCAGATCGTCTCCACTGAGAAGGAAGATGCAGGGGAATACGAATGTATAGCACGGAATCTCATGGGATATGCCTTTGTAAGAATAGCTCTAACTGTGCAAGGTAGGAAGGACACAGTGGATCCCATAATGACTGGTTTTATCTGAAAGCATTATTAAAGAATGTACAATAACCTAGAAAATGGCCAGGTTCAATACCTGACCCTTACGCGCACTTATTTTATAAAAAGCTAAATATCTAGTCAGGACTAAAGGATAGGTACAGGAAAGGAGATGATTGTGTGCTCGTGGGATATGATGACTCTTGAGCTGTTGAGGAGAACCATATTAGACAAATACTCCATGCCTTGGACAATCCAAAGAAGAGCATGTGTAACATCATAACTCACTCAGTACTGAACCAGTTTAGATTATGTGCTAAAGTTTTAGATTGAAGCTTCATAATTCACTGTCAAATGGCATCATTCGGGAGATGCAGACACAGCTGTGTTGAAAGCCAAAGAGTTTTGAACACCAATGTTTATACTTCCAATTGGCCTCAAAGATCGGGAATAGTTCCTTATCAATTCCTTAAATGCCATCAGAAAATATCTGAATGACGTGTCAGAAATATTATTGCAGTAATAAGAGTGAACAGTACATCTTGCAAGGACATTAGGAGCCCGTTAAGAGTCCTCTTGAGGAGGCCGGCACTCTTGAATACATTCCCAACCACACTAGGTTACAATGGATATGTGCTGACCAATTTGTTTAATTATGTTAGGATAGCCTTGGGAAGTATGGTGCAAATTCTTTACAGGTGATCTTGGTGAATAGGAACTAGAAATCAGGCCTTGGTGTAGCATTCTGCTGCTTGATAAGGGATTGAGGATGGTGCCACAAACTTTTGTTTAATTCACTGAGATATCTTCAGGAGTATAAAAAGTGTAGAGCAGAACATAAAAAAGAAATTAAGAGACAAAGAGCAGGCAGGGAATGTCACTGGTGGAAAAGATTAAAGAAAATTCCATATGTTTTTAGATGTATATTGAGGGCAAGAGACTTAATCAGAAATGACAATCTGCATGTGGAGCAAAAGGTTGTAGGTACTTCTCATTTTATTCACTAAGGAGAAGGGTTTTGTAGTTGGAGAACCCAGAGAGGGGTTACAAGTAAAAAATAGGAACAGATGTTTTAATGAGCTTAAACATGGTCAAATCCACAGATTTGGCTGATATATATCCCAGCACAATTTTAGAGACAAGGGTTTTAGTTCAAGGGGTCATAACAGATATTTAAATCTTGAATGGACTACAATAACTGTCACACTGCATGGTCCCCACTCCAGCCACTCAAAGAACCCTCCATGCACTGGAGAAAGTCAAAGCAGCTGCTTAGAGCAAGAGGAGGATCCATCAGTGGGAAAAGAGTACAAAGCATGGAGTTTTATAGCACAGAAACAGGCTCTTCAGCTCAACTGTTCTCTGACAACCAACACACAGCATCAGCGAACCCTTTCGATGGATTATACAGACCAATCCTGGGTCTAAAGTGAATATAACGTCTCGAGAAAGCTCAATCTGTCAGACTTAACACCAGTGCTTAGGCCCCACACATTTTTTGTTTGCACGAGAGTCCCTCATGGGATCTTGTCAAAAGCCTTAGCCTACAGCCAATCAGTAATGAAATGGCGAATGGCAGAGGTGGTCCCAGCTTGTGCAGAACAATAGCAGTTGATGCTGTTGACTAACCATGATGTGAGTTCTAATCTCTGCCTGATTGCTGCTGGGGAGGACACCAGGGACAAATCCTCTGGACAGGGTGGTGTCTCACTTCACCTTCATGGCTCCACAGATGATCGATCATTGTAGGTGCCCAGGAGTAGGTCCAGTATGATGCATCATCAATTATTGTACAGAAACCAATAGGCTTTTATTCACTTAAGAACACAAGTACATCCATACTGTTCAGTTGACCTGCACTGAGCTGCAGGGGGCTGTGGAACAGTCACCTTTACACAGGAGTCTGTGGGGAGGGGCCACAGGTACAACCAGCCAATAGGTGTGCCTGACTAGACAATTATACATAGCAATGGTTTACCACACAGTATGCTCTCTCCATGGAGTTTCTACAGCTACTTTCATGACCTGGGAATGGCTGTGACAGATAATGATGCACTCTTTGAGTGGGAAACTTGGCAGCCAGATTCTGTAAAGCAAGATCCCAATTCAGCAATCAATAAAGTTGTGAAAAATCGCCCAGAGTGGGGGGGAGATTGGCGGAATGGGAGGGGTCGTGTATTAACCTGGAGGTTCTGATGACATGGATTTGTTTGTGTTGGCAGTGAATGGGAACTGGGCTTCCTGGAGCCCTTGGAAACCATGCAGCCGGACCTGCGGGGGTGGGCAGAGCAAGCGTCACCGATCGTGCAGCAACCCCCGCCCAGCCAATGGGGGCAAGGTTTGCCTAGGACCTGATATACAGATGCAGCGATGTGGCACAGACAGGTGCCCTGGTGAGCATAAACTGACAGGCAGCACAGCAGGACAAGGTGGGGGGAGGTTCAGAGCAGGAGAATGGAGGGGAGGGATAGTGGAGTTTGGGAAGAGCTGGGAACGGTAGGCCGCAGGAATGGCAGGGTTGGGTGGGACTGTGGTGGGTAGGGGAGGAATGATGTGGCTGAAGGGACTGTGGGAACAGTGGTGGGAGCAATGGTGAAGTTGGAATAGAGAAATAGTTGGAAGAAGAGGAATAATAGAGTAGGTTAGATTTGACCTTCAGCTGCGTTTTCCAGTGGGTTGACTCTTGGGCTGGCAGGATAACACTGACCCATGGGTTAAGTCCCTTTCTCCAATCCTGGGCTTTCAGACCAGACCAAATATATGAGACCAGTATAAAAATTATGAGGACTATTGACAGAGAGAGCACAGAGGTTAGGTGAGATACAAACCTGAGGACATGGGTTAATGGTGAAAGGGGAAAAGTTTAGGGGGAACATGAGGGGAAACTTCTTCATACTACGAGTGGAGGAAGTGCGACACGAGCTGCCAGTTGAAGTGGTGAATGCGAGCTTAATTTTCACATTTAAGAAAAATTTGAACAAAGTCGTGGATAGGATGGGAATGGAGGGTTAGGAACTGGGTATAGGCCAGTGGGACTAGGAGAAAAAAGGTTTGGCACAGATTAGAAGGGCCAAAGGGCCTGTTTCTGTGCTTATGTTCTATGGTTGTAAATATTTTGAGTCATACCATTCAAAACAGCACCTAAGGACAGGAGGCAAGTTGTGAATGGTGTTCTGCCGGAAGTTGGATGAGGGATGTGTGTGCATGCGCATGCTCGTCCCTCCATTCATCCATCCCCTGAGCAGGGGGATTCCAATCACTGCAACCCCAACCAAACAAGCTCCATTCAATGGGAAAACTTGTCCCGCTGTGGCTGGAAAGAGAATTTAAAGATGGTATTCCAGCAAAGGAAAAAGCTGATAATGTTGCCAAAAGTGGCAGTAAACTTTAGGATAGTGAAAATTTTGCATTTTACCACAGGATGATCAAGAAATTAATAAAGAAAGGAGTAGAAGAATATAGGAGTAATGTGATCACAAATAAAAGAAATAGACTACAGAAGCTATTAAAAACAAATGGTTAGCAAGAGTTACTCAGAATGTCTAACAAGTTAAGGTAGAAATAAATTATGAAGGATAAGGAAATGATTGAGAAATGTTAGTGTAAGATGATTAAAAAAATACTCTTAGCAAAAATGAAATAAAACAGATCCAGTGGGAATGAGGAGCTGAAAGAAGTTACTATGAATTTAACATTTAAATCGTTGGAGAAATTCATGGGACTGAGGAAGCGATGTGTCCCCATTACCTAATAACTTGGAAGGGTGGCTGTCATCTTTCAGAATTCCATACATTCTTCAGCTGTTCCCACAGACTGGAAAGTTGGAAATGTGTCCCTGCTATTTAGAAGAAGATACTTGTTAGCTTGGCATCAGTAGCAGGAGAATGAAAAAAATTGATCATTAAGAAATTGAGAGCCAGCATTTGCAAAGTAATGACAGAATAGGACAGATAATAGGGAAATTAAGGGGTCACAACAGGAAGGTGGTGTGAGGTTAATAAAAGATGACTTCTTGAACAGTAAAAGACAGTCGAGGAACTGAATGGTTTCTCATGTTCATGTTCACACTCACCACTCGGTCAGTGCCACTATGAGTTATACAAAGATGAGAAATGCAACCCCGATTCAAACACATTGGCATTCCTCTTCATATTTCTAAACCTTCATTCTACAGAGAGATTGTACATCAGACCCTTCCTCTCCCTGGTAACACTGTATTAATTAGATTCTAAGCCAATTAAGCTAGTTTTTTGCAAGATTCCGAGTTGATCATCTCTTCCCCATGATGGTAAAACTATGGTAATAGTATTGTACATAATAAATTTCACATTACAATAAAATAACAACATTAAGTTTCAGAGAATAATTATAATGCCGTCTTTTGACATCTGTTTTCTAACACACTATCCAGTGAAAGTTTCCTCTTTCTAACAGTTACTCCTCTATGTTACTTCTTCCTGACATCTTCACTACCATGCTTTATTGTTCCCTGACACACCAGTTTCACTTAGCCCTCTTATTCACTGAGACACCAGTTCCAGCAATTCTTCCTCCTCTATCACACACTTGTTCTTGTGGATCAGTTGACACAGTTGCTTCGGTTAGCGTTTCAGTTTCTCTGATACCCTCATTGCAGCCAGCATCAGTACTGTCTACCATACTGTTCCAATCTTGATTCTCTCAAGCTGCAGACACGTGCACTGTCTTTTACTAAATAGCTCCAACATAAAGCTAAACTACAGGTGTCTTAATTTTTTCTTTGGCTTGGCTTCGCAGACGAAGATTTATGGAGGGGTAATGTCCACGTCAGCTGCAGGCTCGTTTGTGGCTGACAAGTCCGATGCGGGACAGGCAGACACGGTTGCAGGGTTGCAAGGGAATATTGGTGGGTTGGGTGTTGGGTTTTTCCTCCTTCGTCTTTTGTCAGTGAGGTGGGTTCTGCGGTCTTCTTTAAAGGAGGTTGCTGCCCGCCGAACTGTGAGGCGCCAAGATGCACGGTTTGAGGCGATATCAGCCCACTGGCAGTGGTCAATGTGGCAGGCACCAAGAGATTTCTTTAGGCAGTCCTTGTACCTCTTCTTTGGTGCACCTCTGTCACGGTGGCCAGTGGAGAGCTCGCCATATAACATGATTTTGAGAAGGCGATGGTCCTCCATTCTGGAGACGTGACCCACCCAGCGCAGTTGGATCTTCAGCAGCGTGGATTCGATGCTGTCGGCCTCTGCCATCTCGAGTACTTCGACGTTAGGGATGAAGTCGCTCCAATGAATGTTGAGGATGGAGCAGAGACAACGCTGGTGGAAGCGTTCTAGGAGCCGTAGGTGATGCCGGTAGAGGACCCATGATTCGGAGCCGAACAGGAGTGTGGGTATGACAACGGCTCTGTATACGCTAATCTTTGTGAGGTTTTTCAGTTGGTTGTTTTTCCAGACTCTTTTGTGTAGTCTTCCAAAGGCGCTATTTGCCTTGGCGAGTCTGTTGTCTATCTCATTGTCGATCCTTGCATCCGATGAAATGCTGCAGCCGAGATAGGTAAACTGGTTGACCGTTTTGAGTTTTGTGTGCCCGATGGAGATGTGGGGGTGCTGGTAGCCATGGTGGGGAGCTGGCTGATGGAGGACCTCAGTTTTCTTCAGGCTGACTTCCAGGCCAAACATTTTGGCAGTTTCTGCAAAACAGGACGTCAAGCGCTGAAGAGCTGGCTCTGAATGTCTTAATACAATGAGAGAAAGCAACGGACATTTATAATATTAACAGCAGCAAATTACAACCCAGTATTTTTTGAACAGGCGATTAATCCTCTCACATTATTGCTTCTGGTAGTTTAATGGCTGTGACAATGATTTGTCATTTAGAACCTGAACAAAATATTTTGTAAACAGAATTTCAAATCCCATCATGCCAGCCATACATTCAATGAAGCTGGTGACCAGGAAGGGCAGGGGAACTGTGATGTATTGGATTGAGGCTCTGCATCAGGACTGACAGTGCAATGGTGCATTAGCCATTCGCCATCCCTCTTTATTCTGGCCTCCTCCCTACACAGACCTATTGCAGGCTCTCAAGTCGAAACATCGATGATCCCTCTACCTCCACAGAAGCTGAGTTCCTCCATTAGTTTGTTTTTTTTTGCTCCAGTTTCCAGCATCTGCAGACTTTTGTCATCATTAAAAATCCATCTATTTACTGATGTCCTTAAGGAAAAGAAATGGCATATCCTCACCCAGTCTGCATCTCCAGACCAACAGTAGTGTGGTTGCGAATAAACTGCTCTCAGAAATGGCCCAACAGGTCACAATTTTCAAGGGAAAATGAATAAAATGCAAATTGAGGGGTGTAGTCATACATTTGAAGTGCAGAAGGCGGGGATTTGCAGCAAGAGGAACTTTACAGCTGTGTGAAGTTGTTGGTTACATGATCTATTGTGTCTGTGGCAGTGAATGGAGCATGGAGTGCTTGGCAGCAATGGAGTGAGTGCTCGTCCTCCTGTGGACAGGGGAAGCAGCTGAGACATCGGCGATGTAATAGCCCTCCTCCAAAAGGCAAGGGAAGATCCTGTCCCGGAAAGAGCTTCGAGTCCGCTAGCTGCAATCTACACCCGTGCCCAGGTATGTCAGAACAGCCCAGGGCTGGATTGGGTGGCACGGCGCAAAAAACCCAATTACAGCCCCAGCCCCCTGAGTTTGAATCCAGTGCCATCTGTAATTAGTTTGTATGTCCTCACCATTGACCTGCGTGGGTTTCACTGGGTGCTCTGGCTTCCTCCCACCCACCAAAATGTATGGGGTTAATAGATAATTGGATGTAATTCAGTGATATGGGTTTCATGGGCCAGAGGGTCTTCTACTGTGCTCTATCATTTAAAATTTAAAATTAAGACAACAGCTGAAAGGCTGTTGATGTGTCAGGAGAGCCCATGCTCATGGCTGACACGGTTTCTATTCCTCTATGATTAGTACGAAGAACGATTCTTCTACCTTTATGGAAGTGGGTTTGAAACCAGGTGGTAACCTTGACTTTGAGTCAGAATCTCATGGACTTGAACCCACAATCCAGGTTATGGAATGGAGCATTATCAAGACTTCGAAATGACACCTTAAAACATTACAAAATAGAAGCCACAAGTCATTGGGCCACACAAGTCTTATTCATTATAAGTTTGGGGCTGATCTTCCAGGTAAACAATCTCCCACCCAATATTCCTTTATTCCTTTCGAGCCAAGAGTTTTCTTTTTAATCTCTGCCATCTAAGAATCCATGTTTCTTTATTGTCCTGTAATGTTGATAGTGTAACAGATGTATAGAGCCATAAAGAAATTACTTCTTATCCTAATCACCTGATGCTGTGGTCACCCAACTGAGGGCTCTCGGTGTTCAGAGTCTTATTCTGCTCCCATCCAGCCCTACACTGGTTGCTGCAAACTCTGGACATCTGATTCATAACCCAATCCCACTCATTATTGTTTGGGGGTTCGCGATGAAAGGGCCTCTTTTATTAAGCTTTTGGACTGACCTGGGCTGCCCATTTATTGCAGGTGTTCCCGGGAGAGCCAGGGGCAGCCTGATCGGGATTATCAATGACAAGGAATTTGGGATTGCATTCCTCGACACCAACATCACGGAAAACTCAGCCACGGGCATGACAAGCATTCAGGCAATCATAGAGAACTTGCCTGACCCCATTGGTTTGTATTGTGCGGTGATGTGGATGTTACCTGCACTGTGACTCTCACTCACTCCCTAATCCCCATCGAAATAATCACTGCCCCCATCCCACCCTGGCCTATTCTGATCAGCAAGAGATAGAGATGGTTTTCTTTCTCTCCACCTTTCCTGAAAGCTCTGGTGTGGTGCTGCACTTGCCACTGATGTTGACCTTGCACTGCCCTTTCTTTCTGTACTGGATGTTAAAGGTCATTTGGCAACAGGTGGCATTTTCCATCCGCACCCAGCATCGGGGGAGAACAGCAGGATTCAGAGGAGAGTCAGTACTGACCCCAAGAACTGTATATGTTCACTGAGAACACGACAGAATGGCTCAGTGATTGCAAAATGTGACTGACAAGACAATGAATCTTTGGCTCCCAAATCCAGTGATAGGGAGAATGATTACAGTCCTCAACTTTGAAGAGTGTTAAATTGGCCAACACGTGCAATGTCTCTGAGGCACACATTTTTCTCCCTCTGTCCATTCCACCCATCTCCCATCCCCCTCTTTTCTCTCTCCTGTTCTCTCCCCGTTCTCCTCTCCCACTCTTCCCTCCTCTCCTCCTCCACACCCCTCTCCCCTCCCCTCCGTCACCTTATCCACCCCTCCACACCTCCCCTCTCATATCACTCACCTCTCTCCTCTCTTCCTGTACTCTTCCACACTCCTCTCCCCTTTTCCTCTACCCCTCCACACTCCCTCCCACTCCCCTCTCTCTCTCCATCCTCTCCCTTACCCTCACTGCTCATTTTCTTCAAACAAATAATCTAGACATGAATAATTTGGACTGTGGAGCAATAAGACAATCAGGTGGATTAATTGCAAAATTCATCTTGAATTTCCAGTAACGTAAGGCAGCATGGTTGGTGTAGTGGTTAGCACAATGCCTTTACAGCGCCAATGATCAGTACTGGGGTTCGAATCCTGTGCTGTCTGTAAGGAGTTTGTATGTTCTCCCCGTGTCTGCATGGGTTTCCTCCGGTGGCTCCAGTTTCCTCCAATTGCTCAAAACGAACCGGGGGTTTAGGTAAATGGGGTGGCATGGACTCGTGGGCTGAAATAACCTGTTACTGTGCTGTATGTCGAATTTTTTTTTTTAATTTTTAAAAATTGAACCCCAGATAAGAAGATCTGCTGAGAGGAAAGTGGAGAATTCCTGTTCACGAACTGGGAGGAATGCAAGGGCCCAGTACCCATCCACTATTGTGTGTAATAATAACAACCTTTCCAGCTGACCTGAAGCATTTAACTCTTTCTCTTCACAGACACTACAGGCCTCCAGTAAACCTTCAGTCATTTTTTCCAGTTTTTAATTTATCATTCATCATTTGAAAATATTGTTTTATGAGGTAACAAGTATTTCTGTTGTTCCTCTGACCTATGCCATGGTTACCCCTGTTCTAGGCTCTCTGATAAGGATACTACCCTCGACTTTCACCCCGATTTACTGGTCATTAGCCAGCACAGCACCAGGAACCACAAACGGATTCACACTGACAAAGGGAACTTTCAGGCAGGAATCACAGGTGGAGTTTGCCACAGGTGAGGAGTGAGTGTGGCCCGTGACTAAGGTTTGTTATTCAAAGGGAACTGCATTGCACTGGGAATTTTTTTTTTAAAAAGCTAACAGCAGGGCTGGATGAAGGAAGCAGAATTGCGATCAGCAAATGGTGAGCAACATTCCACCCTGTCTCAGATCCAAACTGATCATTGTGATTCCCTCTTTTGATTTGCACTGCTGAAGCCAATGTTCCCAGTGTCATTGATCTTAGACAAAGATCATGCCTTCCAACAAGGGCTGGGTTCTGACTGAGATTGCTGTAATGAGAGCTGGCGAAGATGTTGGAATTGGAGAAGTTTGCCCTGTACCTAGCAAGAACAAGGGCAGCAGGTGCTTGGGACCACCAGCATCAAATTAAAGGATTTGTTACCTGCTGAGGGTAAGGTCGATAGCGTATGAGATTGGTGATCCAGATCTCTACAGGAAGTCCATGTAATACCTACAGAAGGCTATCTCAGCAGCAAAGAATAAATTCCAAGGAAGCTAGAAGCAGAATCAGATACTTGCCAGCTATGGCAGGGCTTGCAGCCCATTACATCCTACAAGGCGAAGCCTAACATCATAAATGGCTGTGATATTTCACTCCCTGTTGAGCTGAACTCCTTTTATGCTTGCTTTGAAAAGGAGAATTCAACAGTACTAATGACAAACCCTGCAGAAACTGACTGTGATATCTGTCTCTGAGGCCAACGTCAGAACATCTTTCAAGAGGGTGAACACTCACAAGGCGTACTTGACAGTGTACTGAAAATGCCAAACTAGCTGGAGTGTTCATGAACATCTTCAATCTTTCATTGCAGCAGTCAGAGGTTCCCACCTGCTTCAAAAGGGCAACAACATAACGGATCCCAAGAAGAGTAGTGTGAGCTGTCTCAATTACCATCTTCCAGTAGCACTAACATCTACTGTGAGAGGTTGGTCAAGGCCAGAATTAATGTACCCAAGTAAAGATCTGGACCCACTGCAATTCACCTACTGCCACTATCGCTCCACAGCAGATGCAATCTCAATGGCTCTTGACTCAGCGCTGGACCACCTAGATAACAGCAACACAAAAATCAGGCTGCTTTTCATCAATTTCAGCTCAGCTTTCAACACAATCATTTCCTCAGTATTGGTCAGCAAACTTCAAAATCCAGGCCTCTGCTCCTCCCTCTGCAACTGGATCCTTGACTCAGAAGATCACAGTCAATGAAGCTCAGTAACAACATCTCCTTCTCGCTGACAATAAACGCAGGCGCACCTCAAAGATGCGTTCTTAGCCCATTGCTTTACACCCGTGATTGTGGTAAGGCACAATTCAAATGCATTTATAAATTTGCTGACACCATGATTGTTGGGAGAATCACAATGGCAATGAGGAAGTGTACAGAAGTGCAATAGATCAGCTAGTTGAGTGGTGTGACAACAACAGCGTTGCACTCAAACTGAGGAACTGACTGTGGTCTTGAGGAAGGGGAAACCAGGAGAACACAAACAGGTTCTGAACAAGGGGTCACCAGTGGAGAGTGTAAAGTACTTCAAATTCCTGTTTGTCAACATCTCTGAAGATCTATCGTGGGGCTTTCATGCCCATGTAATCATGGAGAAGGCTGTATTCTGTTAGGAGTTTGAGGAGATTTGTTATGCCATCAAAGACTCTTGCAAATTTCTACAAGTGTATCATGGAAAGCATTCTAACTGGTTGCATCACTGGTATGGAGGTGCCATGGTACAGGGCAGGAAAAGACTACAGAGAATTGTGAACTCGCCCAGCACCTTCATGGGCCTTAGTCTTCACTCCATTAAGGATATCTGCAAGATGCATTTGTGGTGAATGTCTGCCAAGCTGCCTGTCTCCCCTCTGGCGAGCCTTGCTGTACTGACGTTAGCTGTGTATTATCTCTACTGTTAAGGACACTCCCCTTGGATATAACTGTATATGCACCTATTGTCTTTCATTATTGTACCATGAGTTTCTGCTAATAAAAGCCATGATTATTGTTTGACCACATCGTCTTTGTCTACTTCATCAACTGGCACTTCAGCAGTGTCTCAAGAAACCATCAAGAGGCAATGGAGCCTCAATATAGCTATGTACTACGTGTGTGTGTGTGTGTGTGTGTGTGTGTGTGTGTGTGTGTGTGTGTGTGTGTGTAGCTGTAGATAGATTGTGTGTGTGTGGGCTATGTGTTTTGCAGCCTGACTGCTGATGCTGGGCTGTATTTTTGCGTCCTGACGTTCTAACATTTCTGATTCTCAGGCGAGATCCTTCGAATGACCCATGTTGCCCGTGGTGTAGATTCAGAGGGGGTGCTCCTGTTCGACATCGTGATCAATGGTAATGTGCCCAGAATCCTTGCAAGTGCAGACATCATTGTGAAGGTGAGTTGTTCCTTTCCCTCACCAGTTGGAGTGGTGTCTTTTTACTGTCCTTAGTTTTCCGGGTCATCAGCTAGTGATTCAGAGCAGATTTCAAACATTTTTCTTGTTATCCTTTATATAATTTCACTGAGAGCTGCTCCTTATCAAAGCATTTGCTTTTTCATTTGGTTCCTTGAACATTTTTCATTCCCAAATCCAGCCAAGGTCTTTTCCCGTTATCTTCAGTGCTCAGCAGTTAAGTGACTGCACACTAGCAACCAGAGTTTCCAAGAATTGATTCAGAGTCTCTAATTCACACCCCATCATGAAATTTGGGGTTTTAAGATCCAGAAATTAAATAAACCTGGAATTAAAATGCTAAGATACAAAACCTCTGCATTGTTGTACAAAGTTTTCTGCTTCACTAATGTTGCCCTGATCGGGTCTGGCATGTGTGTGACCTCAGACTCACCAATATGATTAACTCTTAAATACCTGGACAACTTGGCTGACCAATAACTGCTGGCATTGTCATTAACACATACTGGGATCAAATTAAGAAAGCTCCATCAATGCTCCGGATGGCCTGGTGAATGAGCCAACAATATCTGGGAGTTTGGCCTCCGAGCAAGCATGTGTTGTCCACATACTCAAGCTGTCCATTAGGAAAGAAGAGAGATAACATATCTATACCCTGTCTCCCATTCTCGCAAGATGTCCCAAAGTTCCTTACAGCCCTTGATTTAACATAGGGAGAAACAGTGGCCAGATTTCAACCAGCAAGGACACAAAGAGCAAGTTTTTTTGAACTTGGTTGACTTGGTCATTTCAGAATGCATGGGGGCAGCATCTCTGAGGATGGACCTTCTTCATTTCCTTATGGGACTGTGTCCCCGTGTATTTATACCTAATATCCATGATGCACAACATTCCAACCCCCCCCCCCCACCCTCCAAATCTCCCTCACAAACCAATAACAGTTCAGAATGGATGAGAAGATCAGGATTGTGTGCACACCAGCAACTTGTTCCCCCCACCCTGTCATTCCCCACATTGACATTCTTTCTCAGATCTAACTCTGAAACCTCTACACATGCTCCCAAATGGCTGAGCGTCAATCCTCTGTGCGTGACTTTAGGTTCGAACTTGCTCTTTGAGTTTTCCGGTGGGAAATTGAGGGAATCTCCCGGCTATCACGATAACATGGCAAGAGAATCCTCGTGGATGGCAACAGCTCCAAGTTAGCACACTAACCTCTGCAGAGAAAGACCAGCCTGGGGTACTGATTCAAGATTCAGCCATTGCCCTCTGTTAAAAATGTACGTTTGACCATCGCATTGCACTGATAAGCTTTTTATTGTGTTCTGTGTGGTTAACCAACATTAACCAGGCTCCAAGAGGGGAAACACCCACATTAAAACATAGATCTTACAATTCTTTGACAGAATGAGCGTGCAGAGAATGTATCCTCTTGTGAAAAAATCTAAAACTGGAGTTACTATTTAAAAGTTAGGGTTCACACATTTAAGAGAGGAGGTGATTTTTTTCCTCCTTTAGAAGTTTTTTCTTCAAAGAGCAGTCGAAACAGACTTTGAAAACTTTAAGTCAGTTAGATTCTTGATACAAGGAGGTGAAAGGGTACCATGGACAGAGAAGGATGTAGAGTTGAGGTGTGATCAGATTTTATTAAATGGTGATGTGGAGTGATCTACATCTGTTCGTCTATTCATATATTCGCATGTCACCATCTGTAGAAAGTTGCCATCCTTGGTAGAACAGAACACAACAGAAATCTTCAAATCCAGCTTCCCATGAATACCTGGTCAATAATGAACTTCTGAAGACCAGGCTGAATTAATACTAGTTCAAAATATTCTTGTATTTCTATAGGATTTCAGTACAAGTTATGTACAGACTGGTCCTGGGCAACTCTATGGATTGTCAAGCCAAGTATTCCTCCAGGATGGTGCACCTATTTCCTTTCGATGCAACCATACTATTGTGTATGAATCTACTCTGGGCCACCAGCCCTCCCTTTTGCAGATCCTAAAGGCAGAGTACATTTCCATCAACTATTCTGAGGAAAGAGAGGAGTTGAGTTTTCACATCACAACCTCCTTCAGGAAAGGTGAGCACTCAAACGACAGGAACTGCCATCTAATTGGCTATGTAAATGCCCAGTGTTTTCTCTAATTAATCAATTTTCCTCTGAAGTCAATCAAAATAAGTCTCAGTGTCCCTTGGAAGCTTTATAGGTTGCTGGTGCCCTGTAAACCATGTTTTATGCTTGATCTTCACCAACCCTTTTCCTGTGTTAGTGCATTGAATTTCTTTTTTGAAGTAGTCTACATCTTGCAAGGCTCTATTGTTAACCTTTAGCGGGAAGTGGGGTCAGTTGGTAGTTGATTCTCGGGAAGGCCCATCCTCTCGGATGGCCTGGTGAATGAGCCAACAATATCTGGGAGTTTGGCCTCCGAGCAAGCATGTGTTGTCCACATACTCAAGCTGTCCATTAGGAAAGAAGAGAGATAACATATCTATACCCTGTCTCCCATTCTCGCAAGATGTCCCAAAGTTCCTTACAGCCCTTGATTTAACATAGGGAGAAACAGTGGCCAGATTTCAACCAGCAAGGACACAAAGAGCAAGTTTTTTTGAACTTGGTTGACTTGGTCAGTATTAGCTAGAACTCTGGGATAAGTGTCACAGAGGAGTTCCCTCTGCTCTCCACGGCCTCCCCTGACAGGGGCCAAATCAAGATATCTGTGGGCTGTAAACTGATGGATTCTTAAGATTGAGGTTTCATTTTGAAGGTTGGGCTTTCATTCACAAACTCCTCAGAGTTGAATTCCTTGGCACTTTTTTGTCTCTGGGAATAATTAAACAGTTGAAAGACTATTCTTCATAATCCATGGATATGAGTGGAACTACTGAGGGATATGCCCACAAAACTGGTCTCAAGCTAATAGTTTAATCACTGAAGGAAAGGTGTTTACATCATCAGTTGAATTTTCTAGTATTCTTGTTTGAATCCCTCTTCTTGCTATGTTTCAGATTCCAAGAAAGATCAGTGTCCTGAAGGATTTTTACTGGATTCATCCTTATACTGTGCAGGTAGTTTCTGATTGTTATGGATCCTTATGTTCAATGAAAATAGGATTGTTGCTTCATGGTTTGCTTTTTGTATTCAAGTTATGAAACAGTCCATGGCCTCAGCATTATTCCAAACCACCTTATTGCTACTGTCTGCAAAATCTGAAATATTTGTCAGAGAATGAAGCTTCAATTATTCCATAGAGGTTCTTCTCTTTCTCTTCCTGTGTGAATCAATGTGGAATGGATTTGGAATTCAGGATTTAAGTAATCAAAGTAATATGGGATCAATGTAGGGAAATGTCCCTGAGAAAAGATCATCCTGAGCAGAATGAAAGACTGAATGGACTTCTCGTGCCCCTAAGTTTTAGGTTCCCAAGATTAGACACCAGCTAGATACTGGATAGTACATGTATACCTAACAAAATGTTCCTAAATTGTCACTAATTAATAATAAATCCATGGCACAAAGGATGCTTATATCCCATAGATCAGGGATGGCCAACCTTTTAATTTTTAATTTAGACATTCAGCATGGTAACAGGCCATTTCAGCTCACCAGTCCATGCCGCCCACTTAACCTATACCCCCTGTAAGCACCAAAATATGTAATTTGTTTACTTTGTTTGGAAGGCATCCCATTGGTCTCAGCGGGCGTTGGAGGCATCCTGGGTTTGATTGGTTGGATGTGGCCATCCTTGTTCTTGTGTGCATGCGCTAGTTCCAGGAACGTGCGCAGTCTGTTTGTGTACTAGAGTGCTGGTTGGAGCATGCACAGTAGTGCATGCCGCAAATTGGGAGCTTTGGACTATTTATAAAAACATAGCGACAGTGATGTTTCTTTTATTGCAATAAATAAACTTGGATTTTTTTTTTAAACAACTAGATTTATTAACTAAGCAAAAAGCACTAAGAACAGAACACACATAGACAGGTCCTCATGTGGAGGCATCCATCTTGAATCTGCCCAAGATGCAACTTCCCCAGATGCCACACACTGTGTATATGATTCCTCCTGGTGGTAGCCCTCTATCACTACATTCCCTTTCCTTGAGATGTTTAATCTAAAATGACACATTAATATAGTATTCTTTCAATTTAAATTTCAACACAAACATAACATGAACATCAGCAACACAAGCTTTTAAGAGTGCAGTTCTTTTTCTTTTATAGATTCAATCTGTCAGGTGCTTTGACAACTCGTGTGGATCTTCTTAACACAGGTGCTTGTGTCGGCTCTACTGGTTCACTACTGTCTAGCACGGGTGGTGTTTCCTCTGTTTCTCTGCAGGCTGAATCCTCTGCATCTGTCTGTTACTGCAGTATCTCTGGCATTTTCAGTAGGCTTCTTCAATTCCTCCTCAGTATTTAACCCTTCTCTGTTCCGACAGTGTAGGATCTTGGATTTACTTCCTCCAGAACAATAGCCTTTTTGCCCCAAGTGTTGGAATATCTGAGTCTCACTGTGTCATGTTGGGCCAGTGGCCCCAAGTTTCTTGCTGACTTGTCATAGTTTACCTTTTGTCTCCCTTACAGATGCTTTTGTTTTGACATCTCTGTTTTTGTTTGGGCCTGCAGAGTAGGAAAATGTAGTGCGTAGTCTATGTCCCATCAGAAGCTCAGCAAATAACATGCCATGTTAAAATGGCGAAGCTCCGTAACTCAACAGAGCTAGATACAGATATCAGCCACTGTCTGTTCTTTCTTGAGCAACTGTTTAACTATGTGAACTCCTTTTTCTGCTTTACCATTTGACTGTGGATGCAGAGGACTTGAAATCGTATGTTGGAAATCATACTCTTCTGCAAAGTTCTGGAATTCTCTACAACTGTAGCATGGTCCATTATCACTGTAAAAATTTGAGGAATTCCATGTCTTGCAAAGATCAATTTCATATATTTGATCATACACACAGCAGACATGCTAAGAAGCAGCACAATCTCCAGATAGTTTGATAGATAATCAATAACCAGCAAGTAATTATTTCCATCCATGTGGATCAGATCAGTCCCAACTTTCTGCTGTGGTTCTGCTGGTAAGTCAGTTATTATCATGGGTTCATTTGTCTGCTTTGTGTGATGTTTCAAACAGGTCTCACAGCTTGAAACCATTCTTTCAATGTCAGTATTTATTGATGGCCAATAAACAGCAGTTCTGGCCCTCCTCTTACATTTTTCAATTCCAAGGTGGCCCTTATGCTCCCTTTTCAGCATCTCTTGCCACAGTGATTGAGGAATGATAATTCTGCTCTGTCTGAGTAGAAGCCCATTGACAACACTCAGCTCAGCTTTAATGTTGTAGTATGGCTGACATTCACCTCTAGGTCATTCTTCATTCAGATTCTTGTTGACCTTCTGTAGAACTGTGTCCTTTTCTGTTTCAGCTGTGATCTGCTTGGATTTCATGTCAGATACAGGAAGCAATTCAGTGATCAGGTTCATGTCTGTCTCTGTGGAACTCTCATTGTGTGCTTCACTCTGCGTCATTGCCATGGATAACACATCAGCTGACACAGTAAGTTTCCCTGGTGTGTACACCAATTCAAAGTCATAATGTTGTAACTTCATCATCAGTCTTTGGATTCTCAGCAGCATTTCCCTGTGATTTTTCTTGGTTATTGCTATTAATGGCTTGAGGTCTGTCTCTACCATGAATGTTGGTAGACCATACACTTAGCTGTGGAATTTTACGGGTCCATAGACCAGACCTAGACACTCTTTCTCAATCTGTGCTCGTCGACATTCAGATGTTGTCCTTGCCCTTGATGCATATGCTACTGGCTCCAATCTTCCCCCACAGCCTGAAGTAGTACGGCATCTATTCCATCTTTTGAAGCATCCATGGATATTTTCATCTTTATGGATGTGTCAAAGAACATCAAAAGTACTGATCCTGTAGTTAGAATGGTCTTCAGTCGTCCCCATTCTTCCTTGTGGTGGTCTGATATTTGTCCTGTAACAACTCCCTCTGGTACATTGTTTTGGAAGACAAGTTCGGTATGAATTCCCCAATGAAATGGAATATTCCCAGCACTCTCAATATGCCTTTTTTGTCAGTGGGTCTGGGCATCTCTAGAATTGCTTTCACCTTGCTCTTGTCTGGCTCCACACCTGCCTCCGACAGTTTATCTCCCAGAAAGGTGATTTCCTTCACACCAAACGGACATTTTTCTCTGTTTAACTTTAATCCACACTTCTGGATGCATTGTAGCACTTTGATGAGCCTTTTGTTATGTTGTTTTTGTGTGAATCCCCATAGGATCATGTCATCCAGGTACACACGTACCCCATTTATGCCTTCTGTGATGTGCTCCATTGCCCTGTAGAACACTTCTGGAGCTGAGGAAATTCCAAAAGGCATTCCCAGAGAGGAGTATCGGCCAAATGATGTATTAAATGTACAGTATTTTGTGCTATTATCATGTAGTTTTATTTGCCAGAAGCCCTGGGATGCATCCAATTTAGTGAAAAACTGCACTGGCCACCTCACTTGTAATTTCATCCTTGGTTGGAATCTGTTAACGTTCCCTCTTTATATTGGCATTCAAGTCTTTTGCATTCATGTACATATGTGGGTCACCGTTCTTTTTGACACACACCATTGAATTCACCCATTCTGTGGGCTCCTCCACTTTCTTTATGACCCCTAGTGCCATCAATTGGTCGAGTTCCTGCTTGAGCTTTTCTTTCAGTAGCACTGGAACCCGCCTCAGGGCCTGCAGGACTGGGTGTGCATCCTCTTTTAACTGTCTCTTATAGGTGAATGCTAGAACTCCAAACTCCTTGAAGATGTCGGGAAATTGATCCAGTATTTCCTCTACTCTGTTCTGGACGTTGTCACTGCTAATGTGGTACATCCTCTTGACTAGGCTTAAGTTTTCACATGCTTTGCCTCCAAGCAGTGAATAATGTCCATCTGGGACTACTGTGAACCTGAGGTTGTGCTCTTCATCTTTAGCTTTCACCTTGAGTTTACATGTACCTTTCCTGTCGATGCTTTGTCCATTGTATGCTTTGAGCAGTACAGGATTTGCATGGATGTATGGTTTTATCTTCATTGCCCTGATGTCACATTCACAGATAAAACTGACCTTTGCCCCTGTGTCCATCTTTTTTTTTAACTTCATTAATTTGTTCAAAAAACAAATAATATATGACATATGCAGCAGTTAAACATGAACATGAACTTTTTTTATATATAGGGAAAAAAAGAAAAGAAAAGGACCCCCCCCCCCCCAACTTCAGCCAACTCTCCTAAGGAGAGCCATTAAAAAAAGAAAAAAGAAAGAATATTAAAGAAAAAGTGAAATATACATATTGAAATCTAGTCAATATAAATTGAAATGTAAATATTCCGAGTATAACAGCCACTTATTAATAAAAAATTATAATTATCATGCAAAACATATGTAGTTTTTTCCATTATTAAACAATATTTCATCTCATTATGCCATCTATTAATATCAATCATATTTGTATCTTTCCATGTACTAGCAATACATTTTTTCGCTACGGATAAAGCTAAATATACAAAAGTAAGCTGGAACTTATCTAATCCCAAACCTTTCAGAGGTTGCAAACTACCCAATAAAAATACTGTTGGATCTAAAACTATTTTAATCTTATACAGGTATTCTAAAAACGATAGAATTTTCTTCCAAAAAGATTGTATATGTATACATAACCAAACAGCATGAAAAAAAGTTCCAACCGTATCACCACATCTAAAACACAAATCTGATTCATTAAAACCATTTTTTTTTTATTTTTCAGGTGTCAAATATAATTGATGTAAAAAAAATTGTAATTAATCACCAGTTACTCTATCATAACAGATATCTAACCAATCATCTTCAGAAAAAATAAAACCAATATCCGCTTCCCATTTAATTTTAAATCTATCCCAACCCTTTTTATCCATACCATCCTGTAATATTTGATACATAGATGAAATATAACCCTTCTCTGGTACCTTCATAAAAAAATTCTCAAATTTCGTCATTTTAGGTAAAATCATATCTCTACCAAACATACATTTTACCAAAGATCAATTTGATAATAAAGAAATAAAAAATTCTTATCAATACCAAAATCTTTCCTCATCTGATTAAAAGATAAAAACTTACCCTCTTTAAAACAATCTCTCAAATTTTTCACACCTTAAAATCTCCAATGCAATTAACTTTGATTATGTATTGAAAAAGAAATAAGTTGATTATTATACAATGGAGTCAAAGCCAATAATTTACCCCTAGAGCCTATCGTTTTATTTTTCTTTATCTATAACTTCATTAAATGTTTTAGAGTAGGCACATTATATTGTTGTAACTAATTTATATTCCACCTAAACAAAAATTGATGTATTTCAAATTCAGAAATACTTGCCATCTCAATTTTAGCCCAACTAGGAGGCTGTACCAAATCCATCAATGAACTAATAAATTTAAGTTGGGCTGCTTCATAATAAATTTGAAAATGTGGTAAATGTAGTCCCACTAACTCATATTTCCAAGTTAATTTATTCAATGCTACTCTCGAAAATTTACCCCTCCATAAAAACTCCATAACCATTTTATTCAAATCTCGAAAAAAAAATTATCAAATAAATACGGAATAGATTGAAACAAATATTGTATACACGGAAAGATATTCATCTTATTTGTATTTATCCTTCCCATTAAATTAATAGGTAAATCTTTCCATTTAATCAAATCAGTTTTAATTTTTTCATTTACGGAGCATAATTTATATAAAGATTGATAATTAGCACTCAAAATTATACCCAGATATTTAATTCGATCAGTCCACTTCAAATTAATAATATTCTTATAAACTGAATAATCTCCTTCACTTACCGGTAATATTTCACTTTTTTCCCCAATTAACTTTATATCCAGAAAGACATCCTTATTGTATTAAACATTCCTTCAAGTGCAAAAGTGACTGAGCTGGATTTATTAAATAAACCAATACATCATCAGCAAATAAATTAATTTTATACTCCTCATCTAAAACTTTCATACCTTGTATCTTTGTATTTTGTCTTATCAACTGTGCTAAAGGTTCAATCACTAATGCAAACAAAGCTGGTGATAAAGTTGACGAGTTGATCAAGTTAACTTAAAAGATTCCGAAATCAAACCATTTGTCAATACTCAAGCTACCAGTTTACTATATAGAGCCCTAATCCAACCAATAAAAGAAGGACCAAACTTAAATTTCTCCAAAACTTTAAACAAAAATTCCATTCAACTCTATCAAATGCTTTTTCTGCATCTAAGGATATCATCATCGGGTGATCTAAAGATTATCCAAATCTATTAATCACGCAAAATGTTATCTGAAGCATATCTATTCTTTATAAAACCTGTTTGATCAATATGAATCAACTTTGGTAAAAATTTAGCCAATCTATTCGCTAATATTTTAGCTATTATTTTATAATCTACATTTAACAACGAAATTGGTCTATATGAAGATACTTTCAAAGGATCGATATCTTTTTTAGGAATTACTGTAATTAAAGCATTAGAACAAGACTCAGGTAATTCATAATGTTCTCCAACTTGACATAATACATCCCCAAACACTGTAGATAAATCATCATAAAAAATTTATAAAATTCAATCGAAAATCCATAATCACCAGGCAATTTACCATTCAGCATTTCCAGCATAGCCATTTTAATTTCCAAATCAGTAACTGGTTCTTCTAACTCCTGTATATCTCCATCCTCTAATATTGGTAAATTCAACTGTGATTAAAAAAAAGATCAATCGATCCAGTTTCTTGTTTTCCTTCAGATGTATATAACTTTTTATAAAATAAATAAAATTCATCATTAATCTCACGAGGTTTATAAATAATAAGAGAATTCTGTCTAACACCAGTAATAGTCCTCGATATCTGTTCTTTCTTTAATTGCCACGCCAATACCTTATGTGCTTTCTCTCCCCATTCGTAATGCCGTTGTTTAGTCCTATTAAACACACATTCAAATTGATAAGATTGCAAAGTATTATATTTCAATTTCAGCCTAGATAATTCTATTTTCTGATCTTCTGTAGCATCTTTCTGAAATTCCTTTTCTAACTCATCAATCTGTTTCTCTAATCAAGACTCTGATTTAATCGATTCTTTTTTATTTTAGAAGTATAACTAATTATTTGTCCTCTCAAATAGGCTTTCATAGCATCGCATAATACAAACTTACTTGGAACAGAATTAGAATTTTCTTTTAAAAAAAATTAATTTGTTTTTTCAAAAAATCAATAAATTCCATATTTTATCAACATTGTATTAAATCTCCAACGATAAGCTAGTTTTCTCAGAAGTTTCATATGTAAACTATAACAGAGAATGATCTGAAATAACCCTATTTTTATATTCCACTTGTTGTATTTTCCCTTGTAAATGTGCCGATACTAAAAAGAAGTCAATCCTTGAAAATGATTCATGTCTAGATGAATAAAAGGAAAAATCTTTCTCTGTCGGATTAAGACATCTCCAACTATCTACTAAATTAAGATTTTTCATCACCGCTTGGACCTGAATTGCCATCTTGGATTTTTTAACTTTCTTCAGAGATTTATCTAATAAAGGTTCCAAAACACAATTAAAATCACCACCAACTAAAATATTATCATTAGCCTGACCCAAACATAAAAATGCATCTGAAATAAATAATTCATCATCTGCATTTAGGGCATAAATATTAAGTAAAGTCCAAAATTCACTAAAAATCTTACAATTCAATTTAAGAATACATCCTGTCTTTTCTTCCATTGATTGTAATTCAAAAGATAAATTTTTATGTATCAAAATTGCTACACCTTTAGCTCGAGAATTAAATGAAGAAGAATATATATGCTCAACCCAGTCCCTTTTTAATTTCATGCTTTCCTTCACATTCAAATGTGTTTCTTGTAAAAAGGCAATATCAATTTTCATTTTCTTAATATCCGCCAAGACTCGCTTACGCTTAATCGTACTATTTAATCCTCGAACATTAAAAGTAGCAAACCTCAACTTTGACATATCTACTATTATTACTAAATACCAATAATATCTTTATGTAAAAACTCAAATCAACATATGTAGACCCTCCAATAGAAAAAAATCACAAATTAAAAACAAAAAAATAAAAATAATAAAAAAAGAAACCCCCCCCAAAAAAAACTACCAAAAATAGTAATCCCCGAAACAAAAATTGGGTGTGGGTCACCCACCAGTGGCTGATGACTAGTAAAGAACTTAGTGCAAATTTCTCCCTCCCCAGCCAAACAGTCAATAACATCAAAATATCATAATAACAAAAGAAAAAAATCGAATCAGAAAGTTCTTCTTTTCCACCGGAAGATTCCAATCTCCAAGATCCCATTTCAGAAGGAGGTAGACTCTTTCCATTCCCGTTTTTCCCATTTCTGCCATTTCTTCCATTTCCAGAGCAACCAGATTTTTCTTTAGGAGATAATGGCGGGCTACGTCTTTGTCCTCTTATATCAAGCAATGAATCAGCAAAAATCATTGCATCACGATCAGTTTCAAAAAACCAAAATTGATAGTCTCCATAAAACACCTCCAACACTGCAGGGTAACGAAAAGTAGACTTATAACCTTTACGTCACAAAACTTCTTTAACTGGATTGAATCGATGTTGACGTTGAATGACCTCTTGACTCAAATCATGATTAAAAAAAGACTCTGCTATTCTGAATCAATAATGGGGCTTGTCATTGTCTCGCATTTTGCACTGCAAGTCGAAGTATTGCTTCTCTGTCCAAATAATTCAAACATCGAATTATTACCGGTCTCAGTGGTTGACCAGCTGAGAGTATTCTTCTTAAAGCTCTATGGGCTCTTTCCAGTACCAATCCCCCAGAGAAAAATTCTTGCCCTGATATTTGCGGAATCCAGTCTTTAAAGAAACGAAGAGGATCTTGTCCTTCTACACCTTCTGGCAAACCAACAATTTTCACATTATTCCTTCTGCTTTGATTCTCCACGTAATCTATTTTTCTTTCTAGCTCCTTCTCACGTTCTCCTAGTTCTTTGATTGATTTTTCCACCTTCAACACTTTTTCTGTTAGAAGTCACTTGTTGTTTACAGTCCAAAAAAGCAGTCTGAATTTTTTTAAATTCTTCATAAGATGCATCCACACATGCCTTAACTATATTTAATTCAGAACTCATACCAGCATTCATTTGAACCATTTCATTCATTTGAACCATTTCATTCATTTGAGATGTCAACAAATTCATTCCATGTTTTATAACAGCTTGAACAATAGCATTCAATTGCTTACACTGTGATTCAGTAAAGCTCAGCTCTGCTCTCTCTCTGACATAGTGGCAGAACAAGGTAACTGCAGCTCAACAGAAGGCATTTTAAAAGTTTTACTGCGGGTCTGGACTCCTAGCGACGGCACTCCGACTTCCTCAGGGGGTCGCTGCTGGTCTCCCCCCCCCCAACCCCGCATCTCATTTTTTCATCAATTCATGAAGAAAAATGATTTCTTCAGATTGAAATGCTACCTGATGCATTTCCAACAATGGAGTCATCTTCCTGCGTGCTCCCCCCATTGAAATCGAAAGGCTTTCCAAATCGGGGTCCACTTCTTAGGAACACGCACCTTCTTCCGGAGAACGGGTAATTTCAGCGCCGTTCTTCATTTGGTGAGCAATAGACATTTTTTATTCAGCCCCTACAGGCAATCTTTGGGGTTTAGACAATGAAGAGATTGAGCCTGGGGCTGTATCAAGTTGTCTAGGCCCCAAATCTTCAGCACTTCAAAAATGTAACTTCTTCTGAACTTGAGGTTTAGTCTTTTTACCATTAGTGGCCATAATAATTCCTTAATACTTTAAACTAAAATTTAAAAAGTTTAAACTTGGAAAACAAAGGGTTAAAAAACAGGTACTTAAAAGTCTGGCCAGAGAGGTCGAGATTACATGTCTAGACTCTACGCCATCTTGCCACGCCCCCACCCCTGTGTCCATCTTGAAAGAAATATTTGTTCTATTTGTATGCAAACTTATCCTGTTTGACACTGTTCACTTCGGGCACTATCATGCCCATTAAAAGTGTATCACTGAGAGCAGTTTCTTCGATAGTGTGTACAATGTCTTCTATAGTGTGTACACTTTTACTTCTGTCTTGTTTCCCTTCAGAAAAATATTGCTCTGCATAGTGATTCTGCCCTTTGTACGAAGCTGGGCATTGCTTTGGTGCATGTTTATGCCACATCATTTACAATCTTTTTGTTGTTTCCCATGTCTCATATTTTGTTTGAGTCTCTGTCCTGATACTGTGGCTACAACTATGCCTTCATTTTCACTGAACTTTTTCATGTGCTGCAGAGCTAATTCCCTGGCTCCAGCTAAGGTAAGCTCTGTCTCTTGCAGCAACCTCTCTCTCACTTTCTTATCAATAATCCCGATCACAATTTGATAACAGATCATTGAATCTTGCAACAATCCAAAATTACATGTATCAAAGCTCTCTCCCTGCAGCTACTTGTGCGAGAAAAACATGTACTTCTCAAAGGTTTCATTTTTCTTTGGTGAACAGTGTTCATCAAACATCTCAATAAACTTATTGAATTTGTTCTGGTCTTCTGCATCAGCAAAAATAAATGTGTTGAAAACCTCTCGAGCTTTAGGTCCCACCATGGTAATTAGCATTGCAATCTTCCATGTATCCAGTTTGCTATTGATTCCAGTCATTTGCAGGTACAGCATGAATCTTTGTTTAAACAGCCTCCACTCATGGTCAACATTTTCAATCCATTTTACAGCATCAGGAGTTTGTAAAACTCTCCATATTTTCTCAGCTAATATTGACTATTACTCATTATGCACACTGTGGTGTTTCTGTCACTCGTGTGCACAGCAGCACACTCCTGGTGCTCCTTCCCCTCCTGGCTGTTTCTTCCTCTCCTGGTACCATGTGACGTTTCTTTTATTACGATAAAGAAACTTGGGTTCTTTTTAAACAACTAGATTTATTAACTAAGCAAACAGCACTAAGAACAGAACACACACAGACAGGTCCTCTTGTGGAGGCAGCCACCTTGAATGTGCCCCAAGATGCAACATTCACCAGATGCCACACACTCCATCTCTGACTCCTCCTGGTGGTAGCACTCTATCATTACAGTGACGGTGTTGAAGGAGGGTGAGTGAGATTGTCATAACTTTCCTTAACCACCTTCATGAATGTTATTTTGTATTTACGGAGCATTAATGTAGATGTTATTTATAGTAATTTCATCAAATGTTAAAGAAGATAGTTACCAGTTTATGTGTAAAATAAAGGTTTTAACTATATCTGACTTGTACTGGAAATAATTGGAACGCATCACGAACAAATATCTCATTCGCCTCCAAGCGACTATTTATTGGATCAAATTCACTTTACCCCCAGTAAATACTCATGGGCAGAAATTAAAAGGTTGGCCACCCCTGCCATAGATGGACACCTGGGACCATATTGTAAAAGTATTCCATATCCCTGGCCAGTACTGTATGTTCTTGAGCAGTGATGAAGCTACACTTACTGTCCCTCTCTCATTCCCTGTGTAAAAGTTGGTGGGGGGGTGGGTCACTTCACGGACCATTTGGGTAATAATTAAGATGGAATAAAGGTGTATGATGTGTAAATCAGCTTATGTGACAAGGATGGGAACCCAGAGCAGATGGTGTTCCTGCAACATTGCTGTTATAATTCCTCCTGCTGCTAAAGCCTGCAGCACAGGCTATTTAACCCATAGAGGAAAGGTGGCAGTCACTCTGAAATTGGAATCTGTATACATGGTCACACGTCCTTATTGCTTCCCCTCATTTCTATAGAGGATTTGCATGGGGTCAGTTTGTTGGTCCTTGGCCTTGTCTGTTCCCATCTGACCTACTGACACAAGTTGGCCTACTATTGTTCACTTGTTTTCTTGATAGAAATGTGGAGGACATGTTCTCCTCCTCCATCCACAGACGCCCCACTTAGAGTCAGAGTTATCTGTATTGCTGAAGGCATCATTCTGCCTCACTATGGACTTTGCTAATGAGTGCCATGGCCAGGAAATGGTGCCCGTGGTGTTGAGGCAGGTTAGTGAACAGGCGCTCTGAACAGACATTGGCATTGAACTTCCAGCAGAGGAACACCCGAGTTGATGTGTGCTGCTATTAATGCCAGCTTCCTCTAACCTGACTCTGCCTCCACCAACCTACCCTTCCATTGAATGTCCTCTGTTCCATTCTGTTGACAGATCTTGATGAATGCCAGCTCGGGACCCACACGTGCCACTTTGGCCAAGACTGTCAGAATGAGGGAGGTTCATACCGCTGCCTGGTACATTGTGGAATTGGCTTTAAGCGATCTGCAAGAGGACCAGGTTGTGAAGGTACTGGCTATGGCAAATCTCTTAAAGCAGCCATTCTCAACAGGGACCATGGGGGCCACAAAACGTTTAAGTAAAAACCTGGTTTTCTTTTCACCTCACGTACGATATATACATGTGTTACAGTCGATCCCCTTCCTATTTTTGGCCCCTAAATCTGATACTTTCCATATATCATGTGTAAAAGTCAACATCCCTGATTTTTGGCCCTGGCCACCCACCCATCTGAGCTCTTGACACCTTGACCACAGACTCTTGCCCAGGCCCTGGCCACCCGCCCATCCAAGCTCCCCATACCTCAACCCTGGAGTCCCTCTTAGGCCCTGTCTACCGGCCAATCCGAGCTCCTGATGCCTTGACCGCAGACTCTCACCTAGGCCCTTGGTCAAAAGTAGCATGTGCGTGATAGTCAACTCCCTAAATTTTACACTAAAAATTGATGCACAAAATTCAACTATTACACGCGAATACATGGTAGCATAAATATTTTTTTTATGATTTTATGCAGTCAGTAGGAGAGAAGTAGGGAAGAAACCAAAACTTGATTGTTTCACAGGGAAGGGGGTCCATAAACTTTGAGTAGAGTCCTAAGGGGGCCATAAGCCAAAAAAGGTTAAGAATGGCTGTTCCTAAATAATTCATCGTTTGTCTGGAAAAATTAATCCAATGGATATAAGCCATAGGATTGGTCAGTGGTGTCGAACTGAAGATGGTGGACAAAAACTAGAGGGAGTCAACCATCCATCTTTCCCTTTATCTCTTCTCCATTCATCTCCTCCATGCCCTATTCCCTCCTCCACTGTCCTCCTCCTGCATCATGTTCCTGTCCCGTTTCTGTGTCCCTTCCTCAGCCCTCCTCCTCACCCCTCTCCTTCCTCTATAATCCTCCTTTTCCTCTTCCTTCCTTGATTTCCTGATGTCTGAGGCAACATTACACTCTCAGCATTGAGCTTCCCTTTACCATTCTTACTGGTGGCATCAAATTAACTTTGGATTGCTCCTTCTTGAGTACAACAGAGCGCATTATTGAAGGTCCATAACGTGGACCTAAACCTTTCAAGAATGGGAGATTAAATAGATGTAGTACCTTCTCTATAGGCCAGATATTGTGAAGGGCTTTGCAGGCAGTGAAATCCTTGGAAGATGTAATGATGTTGGAAGATCAGTAACCAATATGAGCACAGAAAGATCAGACAAGCAAAAATAATGGCCAGAAAATGAAGGAATAAATACTTCCATGTCATTGGGACAAACTCCCCCACTTTTCTTCAGACTTCCATGAGATCTTTCGCATCCACCCAGTGAGACAGACAGACCATTAGTATGAGATGGTGCCTGCAAGGCAGGACCTCTGTCCATTTAGCAGATCGGGACCCAGGTCTTTGGAGTGAGACTCGAATGCTCACTCGGGTGAGACAGCTACCTACCATTAGCAGGAGGTAACGCAGACTTTGTCGAAGAGCTCATTGCATACAAGCAATCTTTAGTACAATATTTTTCAAACATTAAAAAGGGATACTCAACCGGTATTTGTTGTCTGAGGACCACATGCATTTCACACAGATCAAAAAGAATGCTTGGCTGATTTTGTTCCTTACTCCATCCTTGCATGAGGGAGGGTCACTCTGATGCTCCATCATTACACAGGGTAAGATAATCAGATACCGCAAACCAGGCCTTGCTCCTGTGCGCTGGTGTGCCAAACCGATCAGCACAACTGAAGGGAGACTTAAAGTTGAATTCTGTTTTCATTTTTCCTGCTAGATGTTAATGAATGCAAGGAGTCAGGCAGCCTTCCTTGTCATCAGCGTTGCCTCAATGCTATTGGCACCTATTGGTGTGCATGTGATCCGGGCTACCAACTCCTGGCACAGCGCTGTGTTGGTGAGTATCTGGTTTTCTTTTAACCTTTCCAAGAAGCTTCCAATGCAAACTGAAACCAAGGGAAAAGATCCACATACAATGGACAATAGGGCATCTGTTCTTGGGGAATATAGAAAGTGCAGATGCTAGAATCTAGAGCAAGCAATGAGAAGGTGGAGCCACTCAACAGGTCAGGCAGCATCTGTGGAGAGAAATGGCCACAAATGAGCGGCATGGTTATTGTAGTCGTTAGCACACCACTATTACAGCACAGGTTCGATTCTGGCACTGTCTGTAAGGAGTCTGTATGTTCTCCCCAAGACCTGCGTGTGTTTTCTCCACGTGCTCTGGTTTCCTCCCACCATCCAAAAACATACAGGGTTAGTTGGTTTAATTGGGTAACATGGGTTTCAATGGCTGGAATTGGTGTTGTAAATAAAGTTCTAAATTTCAATGTTTCGGATCAGGACCCATTATCGAAACATAAACATAAGTATATATTTCTCTCCATGGATACTGAAGATTGGTATTGATGACTTTAGTCAAGAGAGAACATTGGTCTGGAAATTCTTCCCTGCTCTGATTCACAATGGTGGCCATGGGGATCTATGGTAAACACCCGAGAGAAGATGCCAGGCAATAATTTAATCTGCTACAAGAGCCAGGGTCTCTGACAGTGCAGCATCCCTACAGTGATGTGTGGGGGGTGGGTGGGTTCAGGGTCAGGAGAGGGCAGGGATCACAGATGAAGTCAAGATTCTAGCTTTAGTGTCCAGAGTTTTCTTTTTCTGATCACAGATATCAATGAATGTGACATGAATGTCTGCCACCCGTACCAGGATTGCCAAAACACCAAGGGAGGATACCATTGCCACGAGAGCTGTCCTCGTGGCACCATCCGGCTACCTAGTGGAACCTGTGGGGGTAAGTACAAATCACTTTTTCAAAACACGAGGTAATCTTTCCCAGTCAAGAATTGCCAGCGCATGTTTTAGCTTGATGTCAAGAAATGGAAGGCTTGCCACAGGAATAGCCAGCCTGGAGGAACAAGCATATTACAAATCTCCAGTCCCTTCAGTTCTCCACCCCATAGCTGCCCATCCACTGCAGGCATTGGTACACTGCTCCTATTTGCTTACAGGCCTGCCTTGAATCTCCATCCATCAATGCCTTGGGATTTAAATGTCTTCTGGAGTTCCCTCCTCCAACTCTTCATGTTCCTCTGGTGCAGTCTTCCATGCTTCCCTTAATCTCAATACTCCCACACATTTCTAGCAATCGCTGCAACTTGAAGAACCCCCCCGATTCAAGGACAGTTTATTTCCGGCTGTTATCAAACTCTTAAATGGATCTCCCACTGGCTAAAAGTCATGCCTGCTCACTGCTTTCTTTACTTGTACTTTTCTCTTGAGCTTACTGCAACTGTCAGCCTCTCCCAACATTAAACACCTGAACTAAATCTTATCTCAGCTCCCTCTGTGCCCAAGAAAACAGCTACTCAGACTCTCCATCCCTTGGAGTAACCTCTGCCCCCTCTGTGGTTTCCTCCTCACCAGAACTGTACACAGCGACCTCACTATGTGTGGTTCTTTCTGCTCCGATATTCTCAAACCATTGTGGTTGTTTGCTTATTCCTGATCCCTATCCATTTGGACAATCCTGCACTCCCAAATTTTCTGACCAACACCCTTTTGTCTAGATGTGGATGAGTGCAGAGGAGGGAGTCACATGTGCCGCTACAACCAGAGGTGTGAGAACACAGTGGGCAGTTACCGCTGCAGCTGCCCTCGGGGTTACCGATCGCAGGGAGTGGGAAGTCCATGTCTGGGTAAGTAGCTGAGGACAGGTGAGGGGGTGAAAAACGGAGAGCAGAAAGGTCAAGACTTCTGATCCCCAGTGATAGTGCATGTCCACTAACATTGAACAACTCAAGCCCCAGCAGCATTGATGTGAGCCTGGAGCCAGGCAGTCTCTGATGGTGAGCGATATCAGCTCAGGCTGATCATAATCATTACCACCAATCTGATGTCGCCAAGCCACTTCCAGCCTTTGGAAACAAGGGTGACACAGTGGTCACGGTTAGTGCAGCGCCAGCTTTGAATCCCTGCTGTTTGTGAGGAGTTCGTAGGTTACCCTGAGACCAGCATCCATTTTCTCCGGGTGCTCCAGTTTCCTCCCACGCGTGGGATTGATGGGTTAATTGGGTGTAATTAGGCTTCATAGGTCTTCTACCGTGCTGCAACATTGAAAAATATTGAAGAGACTCCACCTGGATTCTCAACATTCGGTCAGATTGTTCTGAGTTTTTTTCCATCGAATAAACGTACTCTTGAAGCGATGGATCATATAAAAGTGATGGAAGCTGTGTCCAAAGGATTAAAGTTCACCTTGGAGAGTGTAGAGGAGTCGTGGAGGTTTGGCCATCCCAGCATAGGCTTCCAGTCATGGAAATGACGGGTTGGCAGCAAATAGAAGAGGAAGAGATGGAAAAGAATTACTCCCCAGTTAAAGAATAAAAGTGAAGTTTCCACTTGTCTTTTTCAAAGGATTTCTGGTGCTCATAACCTTGCAAATGGGTGTTCTGAAGCTCCTTGAGGTCCCCCTGTTTGAAAAGAGAATCTGAGATCCCAGTGTACCATGCGCCAATGGAGGATTACTTTGAGAGCCCTTGTGAGTGTATGACTGCAGTCAAGGTTCATAGAGAGCAGAGAAGATGATGGGTGTGATTGCTTTTGATTTTATTTCATCCAATGTATCTCATTGCAATAGATGTGGATGAATGCCAACAGCTGCCCAGGCCCTGCAGCTACCTGTGCCGAAACCTGCCTGGCAGTTACAAGTGCTTGTGCCCAGCTGGCAAGCAGCTCCTGGCTGATGCCAAGTTTTGTGCAGGACTGGAAAAGCCAAAGCGGAACGACAGCACAATTACAAGCTTCAGGCCACAGCTGGTCTCCGTTGGTCAATTCAGCCACATCCAGCAGACTGGCCAGAACCAGATCAGTCCCTTCTACACCTGGCTAGAGTGGAAGGCAAATAGAGAATATGCAATCCGTGACCACAGGAAGCAGTGTCCCACAGGATACAGGGAGCGAAACAGAGCATGTACTGGTGAGTGTTCCTGTCAACAAGAAAACCTAGTTCAATTGAGTTGAACAAGAAAATCTGCAGGTACTGATGTCGAGTACAATACACAAACATGATGGTAAAACTCAGCAGGTCACACAGCATCCATAGCAACGAAAGGGTAACCAACAATTCAGGCCTGAGCCCCTTGAAGATTAACCAATGTTTTGGGCTGAAGCCCTTCATCAGGAATCAAAAGACCCTGCTGGTCTCAGGGTAACCTACGAACTCCTCGCAAAGGTTACCCTTTCCTTCTTGTGGATGCTGCTTGACCTGCTGTGTTTCTCCAGCATATTGCGCATTGCCATCCTAGTTCAATAGCTTGTTGTTCAAAAAGGATGTGCCTTAAACAGAATCTTTTTTTTTTAAAATCTCCTTCACCATTCTCTGGTCTAGCCACACAAACACTGCGGCAACAAGGACAAGTCAGAGTGTGCAGCGTGGAGGTGCTCACATACAGCTGCCCTTCTGTGCTAGATGTCACAGGTTTAGGCCCTGCTGTTGCAAAGGCCTTGTCAAGTTGCCTCAGGGCCTAGTTGCATCCTGCAGTCACTGATGGTTTTTTTTCTAAAAAAATAAACTTTATTCACAATAAATTATTTACAAAAAGGAAAACTGATCAAGGTTTTTTCACGTCCCTAGTGTCATAAATATACATTTCCATCAATGTACATGTTCATTGTTACATGCATTCTCTAATTGCACTATTGCCACCACTGTAGCACCTTACCGTTCTTCCCCCCCCCACCCCCCATGATGTTTGATGGACTTCCCATTGGTCTCAGCTCCCGTAGAAGCCATTTTCAATGGGGTCCTTTGCACCTTCCCCACCCCACCCCAGGGGCCAGGGCATATTAAAAATTTTGTTTTCCTTTCACCTCACATACATAATTTTTTTTATGTTGACGTTAGGAAATAAGAAACCAAAACTTGACTACTTCACAGGGAAGTAAATCCTAGTGGGGTCATAGCCGAAAAAAGGTTGAGAATGGTGGCTCTCGACTGTGGTCCTTCTCTACAGTGCCCTCGTGTTGGCTGCACCAAGCCTCAGCGCGTCCCTCAGCATGTACTCCTACAGACTGAAATGTGCCATTCAGCAGGATTCCCTCACCAACATCTCAGTGTGCTAAAAGACCAATAACTTCTGGGCAGACCTACGGGCGTCTTTCACTGAGTTGATGGTCTTCCACCAGCTATGGATGTCTGTCTCTACGTGCGTCCTCGGAAACAACCCGCAAACCAGAGAGTCCTCTGTCACGCTGCTGCTGGAGATGAACCGTGACAAGGACCCTTGCATTCTTCTCCATACATTCTTAGTGAACCTGCATTCTGCAAAGAGGTGAATGGCTGTCTCCACTCCACCGCAGTCATCTCGGGGACAACGTGCATTGTGGGTGATATTTCTGTTGTGCAGAAAGGATCTGACTGGGAGGGCTTCACTCACTACCAGCCAGGCCAAGTCCTGGTTCTTGTTAGTGAGCACTGGCAATGAGTCATTCTGGTAGATGTCCTGGGCGGTTTGCTTAGGAATCACCCCACAATATCTATGATGTCCTTGTCCCTCAAGTGTCTGCAGGATGCTCTGTGCTGACCACTGCCTGATGGCCTTGTAGTCAAAGGTGTTTGTCTAGAAAAAACGTTTCCATAAAGGATAGGTATAAGAACTGACCGTGTGGGCTGGCATTCAATGTATCATTGAAACAGCCTGCATTGGCCTGAATGATTTCCAGCTCTTTTTGCTGATAGAACTGCATTTACTCAGGCAAGTGGATATGCTTGACTTGATGAAAAGTTCTGGGAAGTCATATTTTGCAACTAGCTCCACCACTCCGTCTTGATTTACTGCTCCAACTCAAAATCCCGGCACACTCTGCTAGCGACAGATTGGTGGACTTCCACTGCTGCAGCAGTTCCAGAATGTGGCTCACTTCAGGTGCTGGCCAGTGAATCCCAGATTCCCCAGGAATCTCCGCATCCTGTGTACAGAATTCCCCATTGGAGGATGCGCACATTTTAGTTAGTTTCAGGTTCCTTGAAGATAGGAAAAATAAAAATAAATGTAGGAAAGGGTTGTGTGAGAAGGAATGAGAAAAATAATAACATTGAGTTGGGGGAAAAAAGAGATGAAACCAAGTGTGGTGAACGTGTGTTTTGGCAACTGATAAAGTTAAGTCTGGGAAATTTTCAGGGAGAATCACTCTGTCAGACATCTTTAAAAAATGTTAAGAAATGTAGCAAAGAATTTAAAAATTGAGGAATGCCGTGAACAATACAGTTGACCCCAGCGTCTACAGACTTTTTTGTTTTAACAACTTGGTCAGGACCTTTTCCTGTGACCACTGACAACGCTGCATGTCTGATGTCCACTAGATGGAGCCATTTATCAATCATCTCCACAAAGGTTTCCTTAACTTCTGCAACGAGGAGCATTAGCGGACATCCTCCTGTCAGAACTGGATCAATTGCAATCGCATTTTATCCCCCAAGACTTGCTTTTTATTATGAATCAGTTTAGACCCTGGACATAAGTGGGGTATGCTGTGAATTATTGACCCAACTAGCCATTCCCTGCTCACCATAAGGAAGTTTGGGATTTCCTCTCAAACACACATTTGCCTTCTTCACCACCGACTCATCTGCAAGTTTACCTTCAAGTTATCTTGTATGAGGACTCCCAGCCCTTCTGCAACCTCCCTGTTTCCTGAACACTACCTTCTTCTCCTCCTCCACTTACCTTCGTATCATCTGCAAATCTGGCCACAAAACCATTAATTCCGTAATCTAAATCAGTGGTTCCCAAACTTTTTCAGACTCCCGCCCCCTTGGCCTCCAGGGCACATCCCAAGTGCCCCCCCCCATACAACGGTGCTGAGAGAGGGGTTAGTGGTACTGCTTAGGGAGGGCTATTGGCGGCACTGATGGGGGTTAGTGGCGGTGCTGAGAGGGGGGTTGGTGGCAGCACTGAGAGGGGGGTTAATGGCAGTACTGGGGGGGTGGCGGCACTGAGAGGGGGGTTGATGGTGGCACTGAGAGGGGGGTTGATGGCGGCACTGAGAGGGGGGTTGATGGCGGCACTGAGAGGGGGGTTGATGGCGGTACTGGTGGGGTGGAGGCACTGAGAGGGGGGTTGATGGCGGGACTGAGAAGGGGGTTGATGGCGGGACTGAGAGGGGGGTTGATGGCGGTACTGGTGGGGTGGCGGCGCTGAGAGGGTGGTTGATGGCAGTGCTGGTGGGGTGGTGGCAGCGATGAGAGGGGCCACCAGTACAACATGGCAGCCACCGAGACCAGCTCTCGCAAAAATGCCTTGTTGCCATTTATTTTGCTCATTATTGCCACCCTGAGTCTCGCCAGAAAATTACTGCATAGGCTTCTTCATTAAACTTTGCATCAAAATAAATAATAACAAGATGGAAGGTTCGGACCACCCCCTTGGATCTTTCCACCACGCATGGTGGGGGGTGGGGGGGCGGGGCAGCGCCTATTTTGGGAATCACTAATCTAAATAAAAAGAAGTGGCTCTAACACTGACCCCTGTGGATCACCACTAGTAACTGGCAGTCAATCAGAATATGATCCCCGTATTCCGAATCTGCTTCCTACCAATCAGCCAGTGCTCTACCCATTCAGGTACATTCCCTGTTCTACCATAGTTTCAGATTCAGCCCCTTGTCAAAGGCCTTCTGAAAATCCAAATACACATCATCCACTGCATCTCCTTTATCCAGCCTGCTTCTCACTTCCTCAAAGAATTCCATTTGGTTTGTTAAGGAAGATTTTCCCTAAAGAAAATCTTGCTGGTTTAGGCCTATTTTGTCATACTTGACAATCAACTCCAATATCTTCCCAACCACTGACGTCAAGCTAACCAGCCTATAATTTCCTTTCTGCTCCCTCCCTCCCTTCTTGAATACTAAGGTGCCGTTTGTGATTTTCCAGTCCTCCGTGACCACACCAAAATGTATTGATTCCTGAAAGAACATTACCAATCCCTCCACCATCTCTACCACTACTTCTTTCTGAACCCAAGGGTAAAATCCATCTGGACTGGGAGACTTATCCACCCTTACACCATTCAGCTTTCTGAGCACCTTCTCCCTTGAAATAGTAACTGCACTCACTTCCCTTCCCTGGTACCCTTCAACATCCTCTATCTTCCCAATTATTTTTGCTTCCTTGAATGGCCTCTCTTTTGCTTTTACATGCCTTTGACTTCTTTTGTCAGCCACAGTTGTGACATTTTTCCCTTTGAAAATGTCCTCTATTTTTGGCATGTATTTATCCTGCACCTTCCTCATTTCTTGCAGAAACTCCATCCATTGCTGCTCTGCCATTTTCCCTACTCGTGCCCCCTTCCAATCTACTTTGGCCAGTTCCTCTCTCATGCCACTGGAATTCTCTTTACTCCCTGAAATACCAACATACCTGACTTTAGTTTCTCCTTCTCAAATTGAACTCAATCATATTGAGTTAATAGTTCCTTTCTCTAAGATCTCTAATTGCCTCTGGTGCATTACACAACCCCCAATCCAGTACAGCCGATCCCCTAGTAGGTTCAACAACAACCTGCTCTAAAAAGCCATCTCGTAGGCTTTCTATAAATTCTCTCTCTTGAGATCATCAAAATCACCAGTCCCAACCTGGTTTTCCCAATTGACTTGCATGTTAAAATCCCCCACGACTACCATAACATTGCCCTCTGACACACTTTTTCGATTTGCTGTTGTCCACATCCCAGCTACTGTTTGGAGGTCTGTATATAACCGCTAATTGTGTCTTTTCACCCTTACCATTTCCTAACTCAACCCACAAATGTTTCTACATCTTCTGATCCTATGTCACCTCTTTCTAATGATTTAATGGTGTTCCTTACCAACAGAGCCACGCCCCCCCCCCCCCCCTCTGCTTACCTGCCCATCCTTTTGATATATATTTGTATCCTTGGAGATTCAGCTCCCAATGACAGCCATCCTTTAGCCACGACTCTGTGATGGCCACAACTTCATACCTGCTGATCAATAGTTGTACAAGGTCATTCACTTTATTTTTTACATTTACCTGCATCCAAATACAAAACTTTTAGCCATTTATTTGTTACTTTTGACTCTGTGTTGCATTGCAATTCATCCCCATGGTTGCAATATTGCCCTATCTGCCGACTCAACCTCCCTACCAGCTGTCCCTACTTGTGCATAAGTGGCCTCTTCATTTTGGTTCCCACCCCCTCCCCCTGACAACATTGGCATGCCTCCCTGCCAGGATGAGTTCAGGTGCAACCCATCCCACTTGTACAGGTCACCCTTTCCCAGATCCAAGAACTTGAAACCCTGCCCCCTGCAACATCTCTTCAGCCACACATTTGTCTGCACTGTCTCCATGTTCTGACTTTAATGAGCTCGTGGCACGGGGGTATTCCAGAGATGGCCAGCTCTTTCCTAACTCCTTACTTTGTAGGACTTCCACCCCATTCCTGCCTATGTCATTGGTACCAATATGTACCATGACCTCTGGCTGCTCACCCTCCCCTTAAAAATATTCTGCACCTGCTCAGAGACATCCTGGACCCGAGCACCCGGGTGGTAACACACTATCCTGGAGTCTCTTTTGCGGCTGCAGAGATTCTCTGGAGATTTCCAGCTAAGCCCTGGGGCCATCTGATCACTGAACCCGATGACATTAACTTAGACCCTGTGCATCTTCTGCCACAACATGAAAGGGCGTGAGGCACATTGCAAGTAATTAAAGGTCTTTAAATGTTTAGATGTGTTCTCTGCCATTTTTAAATGTCTGAATTAAAACCTCTATAATTTTAAAATATTTTAATTGTATAATTTATTTTTTATTGTTTCAGAGCACAAGAAAATTAGAGGCAAGCAAACATTCCGAGCAATGCCAGTAATCTGGCTTAACCATCCATCAAAGTATTTTTCCATGAGGCAAAACTGAAGTGGCACTTAGAAGCACATTTCTGCCAGAGGTCTGGTCTAGCTGAGCGCAGAACTGGCTATTGGTAGAGGAAATCCTATCCTGTTATTTTATCTTTTCCACCTCCCAACCCACCAATTGCTTCAGGACAATTCCTTGTTCAAGGACATTTCAGCACAAGCTCCAGACATTTTAGAAACACAGCCTTGGGATGATAGTTTATTGTCACATACCTAAGTGCAGAGGCACTGTACTTCCTACTTGCTGCAGCCACTAACAACATACACTAACAACAATAATATAAATTAAATTTCTGCGAGATTATGTAAAAGGATAGATAAATATTCACAGTTGTTATTAGTGCAAATAAAGTGAAGTTTCAATTGTGCAGACAAATCTTTTTGTGGTCCCCAAGCAGTTTATGGTTAGAATAGTTCAGGGAGGTTGAACAACCTCCCCGAGGTGGTTGGAACTGCTCTTGAACCTCGAAGGAGCACACCATCATGCGTCAGACAACTCAGCAAACAAATAGTAAAGAAGTCACTGAGGATTTCTGAAGTCAGGTGCAGGATGAGGTGAACCAGTTGCATGTTTTCCTTTTTTTCTAGATATCAATGAATGTCAGACTTGGAACTTCTGCCAACATGATTGCAGGAACACTCAGGGCAGCTACCAGTGCATGTGCCCTCCTGGTTATCGACTGCTACCCAATGGTAGAACCTGCCAGGGTTAGTACTTTTCACTGGTCATGGTCTCTCTTAACTGCACAAGGCAGGTAGTCCACATCCTGCCACCCCATCAGTAAAATAACCTTTCCCCACTCACTAATTATCTTGCGGAACTTTGTCTCTTGGCTGGTGGTCACACCTTTATTCATGGGTTTGGAAAGGGTTGTCAGATTGGGTGGGGGTCGTGGTGAATGGAGACTGGGTAGCTAACATTGTTACCTCTTGATTTCAGATATCGATGAATGTCGGGAGCAGAACATTAAGTGTGGACTGAACCAGATGTGCTTCAACACGAGAGGCAGCCATCACTGCATCGATACCCCGTGCCCAGCCACCTACCGTAAGGGAGTCAGCCCAGGGTACGAGCACCTGTCAGTAAGGACTGGAAAAACCCAAGCTCACAGACAACCATGAGTGATGGTAGAGGATGAGGAGGGAAGGGTAGTGGATGGGGACAGAGAGAGAGGTGGCAAGGCAAGTGTTCCTCACAATTCGGAGGGAGATGAGTAGAGACCCTGCCTCACAGTTCCTGTAACCCTGACCGCTGGTGTTTTCATGTGGAGTTTGCATGTTCTCCCTGTGACCGCAAGGGGTTTCCCCACATCTTCCGGTTTCCACCCACCTTCCAAAAACGTGGAGGGTTGGTAGGTTAATTGGGCTCTGTAAACTGCACCTAATGTGTAGGTGAGGGGCAGAATCTAGGGTGGGGGGAATGTGGGGTGACACGGATAATGCAGCCCTATTACAGCGCCAATTTCCTTGATTCGAATCCAGAGCTGTCTCCAGGAGTTTGTACTTTCTTCCCGTGACCTGTGTAGGCTTTCTCCAGATTCTCTGGTTTCTTTCCATCCTCCAAAAACCTATGAGGTTGCTACTTTAATTGGGCGGTATAGTGACGCTATGGTGGCACTACAACTCCCAGAAGTCATCAAACCAGCTACATGACATCAGTGTGTGATGACGTCAACACGTGTTGGGCGAGTGGATTGGACTTTTAAAAGGTTGCGTGCATTCTGACCAGTAAATCTGTTTGATTCATTGAAGAAATGCCTTGTGTGGTTCTGTTATGCGAGCAGCTCTTTTTAGAGCGAATGCCAGATGATATTAGGCTCTTGTTATCCAAGTGTTCATTCGGAGACCCAAGGCCTGCAGTGGCAGAGGCAGGCATTCTACGGCTGGTTAAAAAGGACAGCAAGGAAAGACGAGTCTGTGCAACCATTCCCTTCCCTCTTGACCCCATATTACACTCTAGTGCTCCTAACACAGCACTCCCTACAAACAAACAATGCCCAAAGTGGACAAGCAGCCTGTGGACACCTCATCTTGGTGTTGGGGAGTAAATGCCCACAAGTGCCTTCTACCTTGCTCATTTGCGGAAAACGCTCACGCCAACCGCCAGTAAGGGGTGCAGTAACCTGCAAGCCTACTGGATGTATGGGACCAGTTGTCCCAGTGAATATTTCTGATGGACACAGGTTCAGAAGTATTTCCACCCACCGGTTTTGATACACGCCATCCTACCCCAGATCTGCAACTACAAGCAATTAACAGTTCCAACATTCCAATGTTTGGCACCAGGAAGAGTATCATCTCTACACTTGGCCATTTATTATAGCAGCAGTATCCCAACCTGTGCTTGGTGAAGATTTTTTTCAAGCTCATTCATTCTCATCGACTTAAAAAGGTGTCAGCTAATAGAGGGAACTACTTTTCAGACTATTCCTCTGGCAGACGCCTATACCCCTGCTCTGCGCCTTCCAACATTAGGTAAACCAGTAAATGAATTCTCCAAGTTGTTGGAAGATTTCCGTGAAATTACTACTCAACAATCTTCCGTCTCCACTGCAAACCACAGTGTTACCGCATTTGTACTAAGGGCCCTCCTATCCATGCTAAAGCACGTCGCTTACCTCCAGAGAAACTGCATTTAGCTAAGGACGTGTTTGGCAAGATGGAGGAACTAAACATAATTCGTAGGTCCAGCAGCCCCTGGTCATCCCCATTACACATGATCCCAAAACACAATGGAGGTTGATGACCTTGTGGAGATTACAGGCAGCTTAACGACGCCACCATTCCGGATCATTATCCGATACCTCATATTCAGGATTTCTCGGCTAGTTTGCATGGAGCGAAGATCTTCTTCAAATAGACTTGATGTGTGGCTATCACCAAGTACCAGTAGAGCCAGAAGACATTTCAAAACAGCAATAATTACCCAGTTTGGGTTGTTCGAATTTTTAAGAATGCCATTTGGATTAAAGAATGCTGCTCAGTCGTTTCAATGGGTGATGGACGCTTTAGGATGTGGTATGACCAATGTCTTCATTTTCCTCAATGACATTTTAGTGGCCAGTGGGACCAAGGAGGAACATTTGGAACATCTTCATACATTTTTTATCCATCTCCAAGAATTTGGACTGATCATCAATCTAGATAAATATGTTTTTGGACAAGAAACGATTGATTTTTGGGGCATAGAATTACTCCAGAGGGTGTGACTCTGCTACCATCCAAAATTGAGGCTATTACCAAATACTCAAAACCTGCACAGTTAAAAGCCTGCAGAAATTCATAGGAATGGTGCATTTTTATCATCAGTTTCTTCCAGGAACAGCTCGGGTCATGAAGCCTCTTTTTGATTTACCATCTGTAGTGCGCGTCGAAAGAACCAAAGACTTGTTGATCCAAACCAAGGCTTTTATTAACTAAAAGACTGGAGCATATCACAAGTAGGTCGACCAGTCCAGAATGACCTGGTCTGGCTAGGAGCAATCCTTTAAGACCTGCCAGTAGGTTTGGCTACACTCTCAGCCAATCACAGTCATCCTACACTACAATCTGTACATATGTACATATACACATTGGTGATAGAATCTGTACTATCACACCATCCAGTAATGCAAAAACTATCCATTGGACTGAAGAGGTAAACAATTCCTTCTCGAAGACAAAATAATTGCTGACTGATGCCACTATGTTCAGCTACCCAGTTTTAAATACAGCCACTGCCCTTTCCACAAATGCTTCCAGTTTGGGCAAAGGAGGTGCACTTCATCAATATGTCAACAGGCAATGGAAACCGTTAGCATTCTTCAGCCACCATCTTCGTGAAGCAGGGAAGAAATACAGTGCTTTTGATAAGGGCTTTTGGCCATTGACTTGACTTCCGTTAGTTTTTAGAGGATAGAGATTTTACTTTGTATACCGACCACAAGCCCTTTGCATTTGTGTTTTCCAAGGTTGCGGAGCTCTGGTCAGCGTGACAACAATGGTAATTATCACTCATTTCAGAATTTTCCACAAAAATACTACATATTTCCAGAAAAGACAATGTAATAGCTGATGCACTGTCCCATTCTGCTCCACTCAAGATTTTGTCCATAGACCAAGGTATTGACTACACAGCTTTGGCCACAGCTCAAGAACATGACCATCAGACAAATGCTTATTGGACTGCAATGACAAACCTGCAATTGAAGGATGTCCAGTTTGGAGTTGTGATATATCAATGGGACACCCATGCCCAGTAATTCCGTCAACATGGAAAGGTCGAGTATTCAACTCAGTGCATAGTCTCTCACATCCGTTAATTAGCTCGACCACTCATTTGGTTTTGGACAGGTTCATGTGGCACAGTCTTAAAAAAGATGTTTCGCAAATGGCGAGGTCCTTCATTGCCTGCCAGAAAGCATAAGTTCAGTGGCATACTAAGACACTTCTACAGTTCTTCCTGGCAGTTACTCATTGTTTTGCTCATGTCCACATGGACATTCTAGGTCCACTTCCTGTTTCAAGAGGAAACAGTTATCTTTTTACCGTAATAGACAGGTTTATGTGGTGGCCCGAGACCATGCCTATGGTAGATGCTACTGCAGACACTTGTGCTCAGGTGTTCCTCAGTTCCTGGGTGTCAGGTTGTGGTTTACCAGCACATATTACTTTGGTTAGAGGACCAAAATTTACTTCCTCGCTGTGAACGGCCTTGTCTCACTTGCTCGGAACAACAATTAATTATACGAATGCCTTTCATCCCCAGGCTAATGGAATCATGGAAAGATTTTATCAACATCTCAAGTCGGCCTTGATGGCTCGGTTCGAGTGCTTGAACTTGGCTGATAAGTTGCTCTGGGCATTACTGGGTATTAGAACAACTCCAAAGGAGGACCTCCAAGCTTCATCTGCAGAGCTCGTGTACGGCGCACTGTTGGTGGTTCCAGGGGAGTTTGTCCCCTACCATTCCAACTCCAGTGATGATCCTAAGGAACTGTTGAGCAGGCTAAAGGAGACTGTAGGAAAATTGACCCCTATATCACCATCATCACATGGAGAACACTCCTTTTGTGCCCGAGGACCTAAAAAACTGCGAGTATGTCTTTGTCCGTAGGGGAACAGTTGGTCAACCTTTACAGACTCCCTATGAAAGACCTTATAGGATACTCCGACAAACTAGATCGACCTGTATTTTAGACATTGAAGGGAAGCCATGGTCTTTCACTATTGACAGGCTTAAACCAGCTCATGTGGACAAGTCTTCCCCACTGCAGCAGCCAACGTCTGTCGCAGAGGTTGGCAACTTAAAAGACAGACAAACCTTTCTGCCAGTTCATAGCGCCACTACAACTCCCAGAAGGCATCGAACCATGTGATGACAGTATCCTGTTGGGTGCGTGATTCGGGCTTTTTAAAGGTTGCGTGCATTCTGAACAGTAAATCCGTTTGATTCACTGAAGAAACGACTTGTGTGGTTATTTCATCATTGCCCATTGCAATTCCAGTGGCCACAGTGGCATCGATTTCGCTGGTCAGAAGGGCCTTCTGTCGTGTCGTATCATTAAAAATAAATTGAAGATGTGAAGGATTAAAGTCAAAGTTTATGTGCTCTATGACTTTTTTATAACATGGAAAGTGACATCAGCCCATTAACCATTCAGAATAATTTAAGAAAAACTAATGGGGAAATTGGCTTGATGGGATTGTTCCCAAAGTACTCACATCAATCCATTTGCCCACATTTATCTTGTCCCCTATTCTCTCTCACATGTACATCAACTCTACCACTCACCTACACATGTGGGAACTTACAGTGACCCTCCCAGCCATCACCTTTGGATGTGGGAGAAAACCAGAGCAGCTAGGAGGGTCCTACAGTGAATGGGCATGGAGAGGTTGCTGAGTGTGAGGAAGGTGATGAGGATGTAGAGAATTGGTGAAATGGATGCTGGGGAGAACAGTGGAAGGGATGTTGTTGGATGGTGGGGCAGAGTTGTAAAGATGAGGAGGTTGGTTTGGGGGATGATTGTTCTAGGGGAAAGTGGTGGTTGGGTGAAATAGCATGGGGGATATCACAGAATATAGAACAGTCCAACACAGTAACGGCCCCTTCAGCTTGCGATAACGGTAAAGGTGAATTAAACTAAATCTCTGCTACCTGCCCAAGATCCATATCCCTCCTTTATCTGCATGTGTTCATCTTGAAGCCTCTTAAGTTCTACTATTGTATCTGTTTCCACCACTATCCTGGCAGCCATTTCTATGCAAAAAAAAACATTGCCTCCTACACGTCTCCTTTAAACTTTCCACCTCTCACTTTAAATATGTCAGTTTTATGTTGGAAGAAAGATCCTATCCCTGCCTCTCTTCTCATGACCTTATAAACTACTCTAAGTTGTCCCATCAGCCTCTGACACTCCAGAGGAAAGAACCAAAGTTGGTCCAACCTCTGCTCTAAAGGTTGCTGTGCAAGTTGATAGAATAGTTAAGAAGGTTTATTGTATGTTGGCCTTCAATAATCGGGGGATTGAGTTCAAGACTGATGACGTAATGTTACAGACATAAAAAAAACTTCTGGTTAGACCACACTTGGAATATTGTGTTCAGATCTGGTTACTTTAGAGAGGGTGCAGAGGAGATTTACCAGGATGTTGCCTGGATTAGAGAATGCATCAAATGAGGCAAGGTTAATAGAGCTAGGACATTTTTCTTTGGAGCAAAGAAGAGTGAGAGGAGACTTGATAGACTACAAGATTATGAGAGGCATAGATAGGGTGGACAGTCAGCATCTGTTTCCCAGGGCAACAGTAACAAATACCCAAGCTCATCTGTTTAAGATGAGGGAAGTTCAGGGAAGATGTCTGGTTAAATTTTTTCTCACAGAGAGTAGTGGGTGCCTGGAATGTATTGTAGCAGTGGTGGTGAAAGCTGGTACAATAGGGACATTTAAAAGACAAGAACATGGCTGTAAGAAAAATAGAGGGCTAAAGGTGTGAGATCGTTGAGTAGGTTTAAAAATAGAGGTTGCACAACATCAAGGCTGAAGGGCCTGTACTGAGCTGCAATGTTCTATGTTCCTTATTGCTCAGTCCCTCCAATCCAGGCAGCATCCTGCTCAATCTCTCCTGCACCCTCATTGATGGTGGGAAATGTTGGGTTTGAGGGAAATGATGGATGGGAAGCTGGGTGATGAAAGAAACCCTGTAGTGGGGAGGCTGGTGAGGAAGAGGTTGTTCTGGGGGATATGGTGATTGAGGATGTGGGAGAGAAGGTAAGGGCTTTCGGTGGTGGGGAGGCTGGTATGGATGGGAATGGCATGTGGATGGATGGGTGGGTGGAGATAAGAGATGGGGAAAGTCATATTCTGGCCCTTTAAACTTTTCCCCCTCCTTCCCTTCCCAGGACCTGTTTCCGGCGCTGCCTTCTGAACTGTGCCACGGGACCACTGGCCCTCCAGTACAAGCTTCTGACTCTCCCCAGTGGGATCCCAGCCCGGCATGACGTGATCCGCCTGTCTGCCTTCTCAGAGCGCGGCATCCTGCAAAGCCGCACCAACTTTACTGCCATCGAGTTGGACCCTGGAAGCCCCTTCGCCATCCGCACAGAGGGGGGCCGGGGAATCGTGCAGACCTTGCGGCCACTAGCAGAGCCTGGGGTTTTTCAACTGAAGGTGCGCGCAGTCACCCACAGCGAGGTGGGGGCACTTAGGTCCCAGAGTGTCTTTGTCATCTTCATCGCTGTCTCTCCCTACCCTTACTGAGCCTTCTCAGAGGGCAGCACCTGCTCATGGAACTTCAAACTGTCCTTTCCCACATGTCTGGGAGAGAACTTGGATCAGGTGTTTTATTTTCTCATTTCAAAACTGTCAGGTGTCCTCATCACAGCCCCTGAGACCTCAGCACTCCCTCCACGAGTCCTGATCACTGCAGGATCCAAGAGGTCTCTCATTATGGCTCCTATCAAGAGTTGAAGAGTCATGGTAATGGTTTGAGCTGTGAAATTACTCTGTTAAAAAGACAAATATTACTCCAGGTAGTTAAACAGGAAAGTCTTCAGATGTTGTGACTGTACTGCAATAGACAAAGTGCTAGAGAAACTCAGTAGGTCACCCAGTGACTGTAGGAAGTAAATGAATATAATCAACGTTTCAAGCCTGAGCCCTTCATCAACATCGGGGACCTTGAGGCCTAAAACATTGGTTATATACCTTTGTTTCCTAGAGACACTATGTGACTGCTGAGTTCCTCCAGCACTTTGTGTACTGCATTACTCCAGGTAGTCCAAATTAGGTTAGCTCACATCTCCATGGTCACTGGCCCCCTGGCTCCAGACAGGAACTTGGAGCAGCCCCAGAAGTCAGTAGAAGTCTGTGTCTTCAAGCTGGAGACGGGAGCCCAGTGCCAGTCAGCTAAAGTCATAGCTTCCTGAACAAATCACCTGCTGGTGCAGTTAGCATCTGCCTGGCTTTATTTGCCACACCAAATGGTTTGGATCTCTTGCCTTACTTTGACATGGACTGGCTATTGCCTTCAGAGAAGGTGGAGACAGGCAGCTGTGTCAGGCTGAGGCTGGGTTAAAGGATTGTACAGGACAACCTTGTCGATTCTCGAACTGAACAGAACCAACTGCTGAAGGGATATGTTTAAAGTCAGCTCAGTGTTTCCTTTGAGCCTCTTTCTAACCTGAACACTGCTGTCTAAGAGCCAGGCAGTTGGCCAGCACCTGTGATAAGGAAGCCACTAAGTGATCTGCTCTTGGTGAAGGAGAGGTGGCACTCATGTTGGGGGACACCCATTGCCACTCGTTTGAAGAGTGACAGGGATTCTCTCTGCCAGGAACCCATAGACCAGCACAGGAAGATCTGTACCTTGTCCTGTGTGGTACACAGTATGGAATTGACCTGGGTTCCCTGCTCTGACCCTACCCACATTAGAACAGGAGCAGGAGTAAGCTGGTCAGCCCATCGAGCCTGCTCCACCATTCAATATCCTCATGACGGATCTGGCACTGGACTCGGCTCCACCTGCCTCTTCCCTATACCCCCTAAATTCCCCCACTATGCAAACTAATTGTACCTTAAAATATTTAAAGAGGCAACTTCCACTGCTTCCTTGGGCAATCCTTGCCATGGCTCACTTAAAAACTAATATTTAATCAACTCATCTGCATCCAATGGAACCTCCAAGATCCAGTTCATTCCCTGCTTGCTTCAGATCTTCCTTTTTAATCCTTCTGTCAACCAACTCTTCTTGATTCTCCACCCCAAGACAGTGCCCTCTGTGGATTCTCCACCGTTCAATTATCTTCAAACCCCATCTCCATCACCCTTCATTCAACTACCATACTGTACTCCCAGCCAGTTACCCCAGATTCCTCCCCCACTCTGATCCCTCCCCCACTCTAACCCCTGCCCCTCAAACCCCACCCCTCTTCTGCTGCTCAAATCATCTCCCACTCAGCCTCACCCTCTCCCCACCCTCTGAGACCCTCCAACCCTTGATTTTCCTGTTATTCTAACTCCTCTACCACTTCAATTCACTGCAGAAGGCACTGCACCACCTGCCATAGTTAATCCGTCTCCTTTCACCAGACGTCCAGTTCTGCTGCTGTAGAAGTTCTCTGCTTTTGTTAAGATCTGAGGCCAAAAGAAAGTGAGTCTATCTTGGAATTCACATCGACACATGCTAGAAAACTTTAGATCCTCCCCTTGAAAGTCCTGCTTGGTGTATCCATGGCCTGGGATGTGTCTGCTTGTGTGATGCTCAGTTATGAGGTTCAGTGTTTCGAGAGCCAGGAGCTGAGATTTTTATTACAGAGGAGTGCCTCGGATGTTGTATGAAATGTGTTTTGCCCTATTTATTTATCCTTGTGTGGGGACCTGATAATCTTCCCAGAATCATTAAACTGAGAAGTTCGAAAGAACAGGACTCCAAAATGTGTCAATGTTCATCCTAAGAAATTGGATAAAGACCACATTGTCCGATTAGCTGTTGATGCTGCCAAACACACTTGCACCCTCCCTCATTCTCCCCCCCCCCCCCCCCACTTTTCTCACACAAACATCTCACATACACTGACATCCTCACCCCATTTCAAACCACTGTGAACGATGCATTTTTTAATTCTCTCACAGACACCACTCACACAACACCCTTGCAGGCACACGCCCATCTCTCCTTCCTTCCCTTCTTTTGCCCCTCACATTCATTCACTTCTGAACTCACTGAACCAATCATCCTCTTGATTTTGCACTGACATCATCCTGTGTTCCAGTGTGAATTGAGCAGCTACCAGTGGTTATTTTGACAAACCTGCAAAACTATCACCAAACATTTCATGGCACTAGGCATGAAAAGGATTTAAATTTATATAGAGCCTTTCCTGACTTCAGTATCCCTGAGCTCTTTGAGGTCATTTTTCAAGTGTAGCTGCAGGCGACCTAGGTTGTAACACAGAGCAGAGTTTCAACAGTAACGAGAGTGAAACTTCACACTTGTCAGTGTTCCAGCGGATAGTGAGACACCACTCCCCCACAGTTTCCTCAGCAAGTGCCCACTTAGTGGTCCTGCTACTCACCTTTACCTTGGCTCTCTCTCTCTCTGCATCCCTTGTCTCTTCCATTGGATGGTGGCTTCAACTGCCTGAGGGAGGTTTGTAAAGATTTTATTTCTCCTCTCTTACCAGGACACGCTCTTTAACACTTGTATTGGTTTTGTAATTTCCACCCTCACCACTAAATGTGTACTTGGAGCTCCAAGTTCGAAGACTGGGTGTATCTGCACCCTACCCTTCAAATCACTGGTTCTCAACCTTTGTTTTTCCACCCACGTTACCACCTTAAGTTATCCCTGACTAACCATGGCATAGAATACCATAAGTCCTCTGTGGTTAGTCAGGGATTACTTAAAGTGGTATGTGAGTGGATAAAACAAAGGTTGAGAACCACTGCTCCAAACCAGGCTGAAGCGAGATAGGATCAGAGAACAAGAGGACTCAGGATGTCAATACTAGCCCTTTAACTTGGCAAACATGTCCTCAATTCGATGATCTTTTGTCACTGATATTTAATAAGCTCCCTTTTGCAAAGTTCAATTGAATTTACTTTCACGACTCCCAAGATTCCAACTCAGATCACAACTATTTTCTTGAGAAAAATATTCTCCTCCTGTTTATTTTCAAATCACTTTAATTCTTTCTCTTCCAGACATCCATCCTTTTCCACACCAACACATCTTAATAGGAATTATATGAATGTCCCAAAGTATGGGTTGGCTCAACATTGAAGGCCGAAGGGCCTGTACTGTGCTGTAGTGTTGTATGGCCTATGTTCACTTCATACAAATGTCACCAAATAAAATTTAACACTAGGCAAGCAGGGCACAAGGTCAAAGCTTGGTCAAAGAAGTAGGTGTAGAGGTGCATCACGAAGGGCAAGGGGCTAGTTTCAAGATTGATGAGGGAATTCCAGAGGTCTGGACTACAGGCATAGTCACCTCACCTAAAGGGCAGAGCTCTTGGCACTTCACGTTTTGGCCCATGATCTAACGCAATGTAAATGGCCAGGTGGGTTGACGAGGTTTGGGTAGACAAGGCTGCTTCCTGAACTTACTCACACAAGGAAAAGCAAGAGCCAAAATGTTTTTGTGCCTGCTCCGCTGAAATCCACTTATGCATCCAAACCTCCAATACCAATTCTCTGCACAGACAGAACCTATCTTTGTATTGTCTCTAGTGCACTTGCTGGCTGAGCACCATCAGCTACAGAGATGGAGAACTCAAACCATTACAGTTTAAAACAGTGGCTCTCAACCTTTGTTTTATCTACTCACATACCAGTTTAAGTAGTCCTGTACTAATAACAGAGCACTTCTGGCATCCTATGTCATAGGTGCTCTGTGGTTAGTAAGGGATAACTTAAGGTGGTATGTGGGTGGAAAAACAAAGGTTGAGAACCACTGCTTTTGACTCTTCACCCTGTTCTTTCTGCTTACCTGGTCATTCTCCCTCAAGATCTCCACTCATTCATGCTAACCTCTAAGTAACAAACAACCTCTCATTGTAGATTATCCTCTCAACTTTGGGCAGGTACGTGGATCAGAAAATAGCCAAATATAAATCGAGCACAGGTAAATGGGAAAAACTCTCAATTGATCGACATGGATGAATTGGGCTGAATAGGTGTATGACTTAATAATCCAGGTCAACCGCAATTCCAAGGTGGCATTTCTTCTTGGGTATGAAGACCTAAACTTCAGATGACGACCTACCAAGCAATAAAGCCCAACAACCTTTTCTAATGGCTTGCTGAATTTGCACGTTGATTTTCTGCATGTCGTAAGCCCACGCACAGGTCTTCTGCATCGAAATATTCGCATGCAACATCCCAAGTAAGAATAGGATAGGATCCCTTATTACAACCCCCACCCCTCCCCCGGTCCTGCAGTCTGTTCGACACGATCCAATATTTGTCAACATTGCATATCAATGCACAAATATAAAAAGAATGCTGTGTGACTTGCTGAATTTCTCCAGCACTTTCATGTACATATTGAACTACAAGCGCAGCGTCGGAGACTTCCATTGCATCTTCTGCCTCCTACATAATCAGCCTGTTCCTTTCCAAACTCCTTGCAGAATCTCATGGCTCACTTTCCCACCTCGCCCCTGAGAGATTGCCAGCAAATAGTGCTGAAGTATGGTGACTTTTTGTGAGCTCCCTTCTGGCATGTGAAATTAACACCGAATCTCTCTCTCTACAAGTGACAATAAATTCAATTCACGTTTAACTGGTGATAGATTTAGAGCAGTGGTTCTCAACCATTTTCTTTTCACTCACATCCCATTTTAAGTAATTCTTATCCCATCGGTGCTCTGTGATTAGTAAGGGATTGCTTAAGGTGGGATGCGAGTGGGAAGGGAAGGTTGAGAATCACTGCTCAAGACCCAATTGTTACTGAAATATTTTGCTTGAGAAAAATGGTCATTGACCCATTTCCTTTAGAGTTACGAAACCATGAACATAATGAGTCAAGGGTACAATTAAAACAGTGGTTTTCAAACTTTTCCTTTTCACCCATATCTTCTTTGGCTTGGCTTCGCAGACGAAGATTTATGGAGGGGGTAAAAGTCCACGTCAGCTGCAGGCTCGTTTGTGGCTGACCAGTCCGATGCGGGACAGGCAGACACGGTTGCAGCGGCTGCAGGGGAAAATTGGTTGGTTGGGGTTGGGTGTTGGGTTTTTCCTCCTTTGCCTTTTGTCAGTGAGGTGGGCTCTGCGGTCTTCTTCAAAGGAGGTTGCTGCCCGCCAAATTGTGAGGCGCCAAGATGCACGGTTTGAGGCGATATCAGCCCACTGGCGGTGGTCAATGTGGCAGGCACCAAGAGATTTCTTTAGGCAGTCCTTGTACCTTTTCTTTGGTGCATCTCTGTCATGGTGGCCAGTGGAGAGCTCGCCATATAATACGATCTTGGGAAGGCGATGGTCCTCCATTCTGGAGACGTGACCCATCCAGCGCAGCTGGATCTTCATAAGCGTGGACTCGATGCTGTCGACCTCTGCCATCTCGAGTACTTCGACGTTAGGGGTGTAAGCGCTCCAATGGATGTTGAGGATGGAGCGGAGACAACGCTGGTGGAAGCGTTCTAGGAGCCGTAGGTGGTGCCGGTAGAGGACCCATGATTCGGAGCCGAACAGGAGTGTGGGTATGACAACGGCTCTGTATACGCTTATCTTTGTGAGGTTTTTCAGTTGGTTGTTTTTCCAGACTCTTTTGTGTAGTCTTCCAAAGGCGCTATTTGCCTTGGCGAGTCTGTTGTCTATCTCATTGTCGATCTTTGCATCTGATGAAATGGTGCAGCCGAGATAGGTAAACTGATTGACCGTTTTGAGTTTTACTAATCACAGAGCACCTATGGCAAAGGGAATACTTAAAGTGGTATGTGAGTGGAAAGAAAAAGGTTGAGAACTGTTTCATCTTGTATTCACATAGATGAAGGAAAAGGTTCTTTACTTTAAAGTTGTTGTAAACAGCACCATGAGGCAGGCCATGAGTCTGCAAGCTTCCATTACAGATCTGCATAGTGTGTGGCAGCCAAGTATAATCAAACAGTTAGACATTGCTCATTGCATTGCAACCACAATCACTATCATTACATCTCCCTTAAAACAAAAATAGCTTACTTTTAACTAACGTTTTCTTTGTATAACTCTGCAATTTTAACTTTAACATCAGGAATTTACATTTTCATTATTATCAATATTGTTAACATTTTTAAAATTTGTTTTGAGTGTTCACATTTGCATTCACTAAAACGTGAAGAGCAAATAAGATAGCACTGCTTCATTCTATAACATGAGTCTTTAAATTTGCTCAATGTATCTCTTAGGAGGATTCATGTGCCTTGACGAATCTGAGTTGTTCCCTCAAACGATGTCTTTTCAGATGTGCATTCAGGTTGTTCAACAGTATCCATCTTTCCATCTAATGTGGCTGGTATATTTGAAGATCTTGACGATTCCTTTGCAGAACACCACCTTCTTCTGTCTGAATGGTGTATGATCTTGGTTGGACTTCACTAAGGACAGTTCCCTTCTGAGTCCATAAGTTTGTTTTGTCCTTTTAGCCTTACTTGGTCATCTGCAGTGGTGGTGTTCAGTTTACACACCTCTGGATACAGGGAGTAATACTTTGTGACTACAAGATAGTCCTTCCCTTGACATTCGAATAGGTTAACACCTACCTTCTGGTAAGGTCTGTATGGTGCTGGGTGTGGCTTTGGTGGTTCTGCAGGATTGCTTGCTTGATATTTCTGGCGTATTGTACAGTTTGACTTCATCTTTGTTGATTTTTAGCCAGTACATCACCTTTCATGCTCTTTTCTTACATTTTTCAATTCTGAGATGTCCTCCATGGATCCTTTTTAGCATCTCTCTTCTCAGACTCTTTGGGATAAGAATTTTGCTTCCTTTGTAGATGATGTCTTCAACCACTGATAGTTCTGCCCTGCAATTGCAGTACTCTGAAACGTCAGGTGAGCAGTCCTGCTTCATGTTGGGCTATCCATCCAAAATGTTTTTCTCAGTTGTCTCAGTGTTTCATCTTTGTTTGTCTCTGACTTTATGAGCTCCATTTTTGCACCTGATATGGGCAGTGCACTTGTGATCATGTCCATGAAGGCATTAATTTCTTCATCCATTTTGGTGTTTGCGGGCTCTTTTTGTGTCAACAGCTTTAGACAATATATCTGCTGCTTACATTAGCTTACCCAGAGTGTACGCAACATTCAGTGTATAGCGTTGCAGTCTAATCATCATTCTTTGTATTCTAAGTGGATCTTTATTTAATGGCTTTTGGAACAATGCAATCAATGGCTTATGGTCAGTCTCTACACTGATTGCTTGTCCTGACACAAACTGATGAAATCTTTCACAGGTGTATGTGATGCTGAGCAGCTCCTTTTCAATTTGAGCGTATTGCGTCTCCTTGTCTGTCATTGAGCGTGATGCATACGCACTGGGTGCCAGTCATCATATTTTTGCAGAAGAACTGCACCAAACCCACTATGTGATGTGTCTGATGATATCTTGATGGGTCTCGTTGGGTCGTAAAACCTCAGAACTGATTCCTCAGTGAGCAGTTTCTTTAGTTCCCTCCATGACTTTTCATGGTCATGATTCCACTCCCATTCAATGTTCTTTTCTCTTCGTCTTCTCAATGGAGCCGTCTTTTCTGAGAGATTGGGTATGAATTTACCCATATAGTTGGCCATTCCATTAAGACTCTTTGTCCTTTTTTGCATTGTGGTCTTGGCATGTTCCTAATGGTTGACACTTTCTGGGATCTGGTCTGATGCCCTCACTGCCAATAATATCTCCTACAAATGTTAGTTATGTCACCCTGAGCTGAGATTTCTCTTTATTCAGCTTCAAGTTTTCTTTCCTTGTTTCTTCCAGTACTTACCTTAGTCTCTCATCATGCTCCATTTTCATGGTTCCCCATACTATGATGTCATCCATTCAGGTATCAGCTCCATCCAGGCGCTCATAGACCATATGAATTATTTTATGATACAATTGCTGAAGCAATTCCAAATGGTAACCTTAGGAATCTGCATCTGCCAAATGGACTAATGAATGTGCACAGTCTTGAACTTGCTTCATCCAATTTTAACTGCCAAAATCCTGATGATGCATCGAACTTGCTAAAAACTTTGCATTTGTAAACTGTGACATGATTTCTTCATGCGTCGGAAGCTTAAAGTGTTCTCTCTTTGTTGTGCTGTTTAGATCTCTTGAATCCAGGCAAATTCTAAGCTTCCCATTCTTTTTATCCACAACGACAAGTGAACTTACCCACTCCATTGGCTCATCTATCTTCTGAATCATGCTCAGGCTTTCCATCCTGTCCAACTCTGCCTTTAGTTGCTTTTTAAGTGCAAATGGAACTTTTCTGCATGGATGTATTATCGGTGGCACATGCTTATCCACTCTGATCGTGTGTTCTCCACCATAGGCTGTTAAACCTAGTATGGCCTGTACATCCTTTGGTACCATGATGAATGTTTGCAGGTGCTCTCTGTCTTTGTGTTTCACTGTGACCATGCATTCTCCTTGCACTGGTATATCGGTACCTGAATATCCTGTCACCTTCACTTTGTTCCATACATCTTTGGTCTGGGTCTAATCTTCTTAAAATCAGTCTTTGATATTACATTAATTTGTGCTCCGGTATCCAATTTAACTGAAATGTATATGTCATTCACTTTTAATCTCAACATCCAGTCTCTGTTTTCTTTCTTGTTTTCAGTCACAACATCTACATAGAATTCTTCTATCTCCCTTTCATCTACTGCATGAACCTTGCTTTGTTTCACTTGGTTCCTACAGCAATGGGCATAATGATTGCTTTTGTTGCACATATGCAGGTTTTACCATATGTTGGACACTTTTTTGGTAGGTGTTGTTTACCGCATCGGCGACATGGCTTTCGATTGTTCATTTCACTTTTGTTTGCTGGCCATGCCTCTCTTTCCAATTTGGTGCACTTTTTGTTAAACAATTTATGTCTCTTCTTGCTCACTGCATCCACGTTGCAGCTAGTTTCACTGAACAGCTCTTTTACTTGTGTAATTACAGTTTCTGCAGCTCTACAGAGTGTTATGGCTTTTTCCAGGTCTATATTCAGCTCTCTTCGCAGTCTTTCCCTTAGACTATTATCTGGAATACCACACACAAGTCTGTCTTTTATCAGTGAGTCGGTCAGTCCACCAAATTCACATGTTTTGCTTCTGTTTCTCAATTCAGTCACATACTGATCAATACTTTCTTCTGTTTTTTGTACACATGTGAAAAATCTGTGCTTCTCAAACATCCCATTATTTTTTTCAGTTCCATTTTGTCTCCTTCTATTATACACCTCCAGGACTTCATCACCCACAACATGTAAGAAAACTGACACTTTCACTTTATCACTTTCCTCATCAGCTCAACTGCCACTAAATACAATCCAAAATGCTTTTTAAACCAGTTCCAATTTTCAGCCACATTACCTGTCAGCTGAAGTTTCACTGGTGGATGTCATTCACTGTGTTAGCCTCTCGTCACTGATCAGTTGCTGACTTTAGATTTTACCTTTTAAAAGTATTTCCTTCATCCCACTTCTAACACCATGTTTCATCTTTTATGCGTATATATGAGTTCTTAAGACAACACATGGATGAAGGAAAAGGTTCTTCACTTTAAAATTGATGTAAACAGGACTGTGAGGCAGGCCACAAGTCTGCAAACCTCCAGTACAGATCTGCATACTGTGTGTCAGCCCCCTGCTTGCAGCCAAGTCTAATCAAACAGCAAGTCACTGCTAGTTGCCTTGCAAACATGATCACTATCATTACAAGAACCACTGATTCAGAGAGAGGAGGCAAATAAATCTCAAAACTGCTCATTAACGTGTGTTTTAGAAATAAGGTACAGTTTATTTAGCAATACATGAAAAAGTACAGATTTATTTGTACATTTGCTTACAGTAAACATTTACAATATATATAATTACAAATGCAATGATATGTCAGGCAAATATCTGTTTAAATATGTACAAAGTAAAGTGACAATTATTTTCATTCTCTTTTGGAAGCTGCACACAGTCACTACAAACATTTGTTTCCATAAGTATTAATATATAGTTCACTTAACAGCCGTCACTTGTTGAGAACAGAATACAATGGGGCTGGTGATGTAATGAATCAGTTGACTGAAGCCACCCCTAAATTGGAGGAACACCTTATCTTCCCACTGTGCACCCTCCAACCGGATGGCACTAATATTGACTTCTCCAACTTTGTTAAACCCCCACCCCCTGCTTCCCCCTTCATCTCTCCATTCCACCTAGTCCCTTATCCCATCCAATTAACACCACCTTTTTTTGTTGGTCTGGATTCCTCCCCCACTGTTTGAATTCTGAGACTTTCTGATACATCCGGCTTCTACCTTTTCTGATTTTTTTCCTCGAAGAAGAGCTCCGGCCCGAAAGGGCGCCAATAGATCTTTGTCTCCGATACATGCTGGATAGACCAGATGAGGTCCTCCAGCGCTTGGGTGTTTTAATGTAATGAATCAGTGCGGGCACCGGGCGGGGGGCAGCCAGCACCAGAAAACTGCACACACGCACCCAATCAGGACTGAGCCGGTGAGGGGACATCACTTGACGTTCGATTGGAGCCCAGCTCCCCTGCTGGGAACCGATTAAATGAATCAGGGACCCAGTTCTTAATTGAAATTCAAACCCCAGTGAGAACAACCCTTTTTAATAATTACATCCAATTCTATTTCAACTAATATTCGTTTTGATAAAGAATCCTTTGCAACAAATTCCATCATGGGGATTCAACAGGTTTAATTATGAGAATGTTTTGATGAAAACAGTACTTTGTCCTCATGCGGATTTCATAGCAAAATCAACTGCACCTCAAAAGTTCCATAGACTAGGGCGGTAAAAACAAGAAAGTCTGCAGATGCCGGGATCGGGCGCAAGACACAAATACACTGGAGAAACCCAGCAGCATCCAGAGGAAGGAACCCTGTCCCTCCCCGTGACCTGCTGGGTTTCTCCCGCCCGTGTGTGCATGGCGGGGCTTTAGCCCATCACTTGGCCTCTGTGCGCAAAAGTCGGCTTTACCATCAGAATTGCCTGTTTGTGTTCGGGGTCGCAGGTGTGAGTGGCTTTGGTCTTTTTGAATGGGAGCGGGGCTGCCACTGCTGAACAGAGGCTCGCCGCCGGTCAGGCAGCGTCCGTGGAGAGCCAACGTTTGAGTCAGGACTGGAGTGTGAAGGGGCGGCATGAAGCATAAAAGCGGGGGGAGGACGAGAGAAACGACGGGAAAAAGATCCGAATGGTGGTTTGGGGGGGGGGAACCTACCTGAAATTGGGAGGTTTTCCGCTCCCCTGGCGGAATGTGGTCTGTTCCTCAGGTTTACGTTTGACAGTGGCGATGCCCCACCCCCCCCCCCCCCCCCACCACCCGGGACCGGGAGGGACCCACCATTCACTGACAGCGGCCTGACATGCAGGAATTTGTTGGCGCTAATGAAAGGCGCGTTGATTCTGGGTAACTCGATGGGTCGGAACGGGGGCGTTTCGATATGTACACCGAGGGATGCGAGTCGTGGGCCACGGGGAGCAGAGGTGTTGCCCGCGATGAAGAACGTCTCCGGTTAGTCGCAGGGCTTAGGATCACAGCAAGCACTGGAGACACACGGGGTGGGGAGATCAGTCCGCCCCGTCCTCCAGCGTGAGGAGGTACCAGCCCGTACGTGAAGGACTCGCGCATCATTCGGGTGGGACTGAGAGGGGGAACACGAAGGTTGCGGGCCAACTTCTACTTTATGTTGGGTTGTAATCGTTCACATCCTTCTCAACCCTGGGCATGGCAGGTGTGGGGGCAGCAACTGCGCCCAGGAGGGGTGGTCGGTTACTCTGGGTCAGAATTGGGAACCCCCCCTTTGGTGCGTGGGATCTGTTTCCATGCCAAGTGCCAATGAAAGAGTGATCTTCCAAGAAGTCTGTGCTGTTGATTTCGTTCAGAGAATCACGAGTGGCGGCGCCGGTGCAGTCACAACACCATGGTTGGGATGCGGTGTGTCAGCGGAGCAGAATGCGCTGCCGCCAGGGGCGGAGAGTGGGGCGGCAGCGAGCCAGGAGACGGCCGATGCCTGGCGCTCTTCTGATGGGCTCGGAGTCCCGCCAGCTGCGAGTAGGCGCTCTGGCACACCTGACACTTGTAGGGCCGCTCTCCCGTGTGCAGGCGGACGTGGTTTCTCAGAGTGGAGGACTGGCTGAAGCGGCGGTTGCAGAAGCGACAGATGAACGGCTTGTCCAGCGTGTGGATGCGCATGTGGGAGCGGAGGTTGCTGCGGGAGTTGAAGCCGCGGTAGCAGATCACGCACCGCATCCGTCCGACGTTGCTGCCCGCGGAGCCGTCCGCTGCACTGGGGTCCTCTGCCGAGAAAGTGGAGAGGAACAAGGTTAGCAAGAGCTTCCCGTGGCGCGGCGGAGATGCGCACGGGGAGCTCGGCCAGCATGGGCTTTGAGCGCCGGCCGAGCCCCCGTGGAGATCGTCGTCGTATCCCCCCAACCCCCTCCGTTCCGCACATCCCTTCCTCACCAACTCCTGCAGAAAACCTACCTGCATGTTTCCCCCAACTCCGGGAAAGGAAGGGCAAACCTGCAACGTTAACCCTTTCTCTCTGCACAGTGGCTGGATCATTGCGGAGTATTTGTTAAAATGTTTTGCCCGAGACCCAGTCCGGAGATTTTGTTTAAGCACATGATTCGAAAGTGAAGCAAGTCCAAAGATCAGGGGCGATTGGTGGTTGGTGAAGATTCTGCATTTCCTTTTTTGTTATCTGCTAGAGCTGATAACGACCTCCTTATTTGGTAGGGTAGTAAAAGACTTGACCATTGGGTAAGGGACTCCACCCCGATTAATGAATCCCAAGAAAAATCTAAGAGATGTGTACTTATATGGAGCAGTCCCTTATCCCATCCAATGTTCTAGAGAATGTATAGGGTTAGAAATGCATAAATACATAATTTGTAAGTCGGGGTGAGACTAGCTGCTCATGGTGATGCTTCTTGCAGTAAAGGAGTTCTCATGCTTTGCAAAATGATTAAAAGCAGTTTGTGCAGCTCTATCCGTGTTTATTTTCAAACAACCAAAGGTCCACTTTAACACTATAACAAAGGCCGTGACAAGGTGCTGGGGAATTGATGACTTTTTTTGATGAAGTGGTTTATTAAGATGATCAGTGGTTAAATATTTTAACTCCACCTTAAGTACAACTCCAACACTACTTCTTGCTTAGAGACATCGTGACTGAACACCCACCAAATCCCCAGTCTCTGTCGTCTGGAATGTCTAGGGCAGCGGTTCCACAGAAACCACCAGCTCCAAGTTCTCCTCGAGGAGACATGCCATCCAGACCAGGACAGTTCCCATGTGGTCGCCGGGTCAAGATCCTATTTTATCCCTAATAACAGTGTGGGAGTTCCTTTGCCATGGAGGGCAGCAGTGTTTAAGGAAAATCCTTCCTTTTGGGTAATTGGGGATGGACGATAAATGCCACCCAGGGAAGAGTTAGTATTAATCATTCATTGGCAAGACCCCATCACACTGAAAGCCAGCAACTAGAAACTGTAGCTCCTCCCTCACACTGAACATGTCTACCCTGGGCGGACACTAAACATAGAATAACATTCCCTTGACACCAGTGGTTCTCCACCTTTTCTCCCCCACTCACATACCACCTTAAATAATCCCTTACTAACAACAGAGCACCTATGGAACCTATGCGAATACTGATTGATGTTTTGATACACACTGAAATACTGACCTACGGACTGATACACATTGAAATACTGACCTGCAGTCTGATACACACTGAAATAATACCTACAGACTGATACACATTGAAAATCTGATCAACGGTCCAATACACACTGAAACTCTGACCTACACTCTCATATGCACTGCCCTACACTCTGATATACACTGCAATATTAACCTGTAGTAAAAACAAAATGCTGTAGAAACTCAGCAGGTCAAACAGTGTACTTAATGTAGCAAAGATAAAGATACATAATCAACGTTTTGGGCCTGAATCCTTCATCAGATTATGACAATATGTAGGTAGGCGCTTGAACAAAATGGTGGGAGGAGGGGCAGGGGGTGAATAAGGGAGGGATGGCGCACCAGCAAACAGAGGCTCTGTGAATAGAGAGGGAAGAGGGTGGATAGAGGGAATGGGAAGGGAGGGAGAATGGGGAGTAGGCTTGAGCAGAAACCAGAGAAGTCAATGTTAATGCCATCACATTGGAAAGTGCTCAGACAGAAAATTAAGTGTTGCTCCTCCAATTTACAGAGGGTCTTGGTTTGACAGTACATGACGCCATGGGAGTGGGTCACAGAATTGAAAAGGTTGGCCACTGGGAGATCCCTGTCACTGTGTGGACAGAGCAATGGTGCTCAGCGAAGCGATTTCCCAGTCTGTATCTTGTCTCTCCAATGTAGAGAACACCATAAAGGAGCGCCAGATGCAGTAGATGACTCCTGCAAAAACACAAGTGGAAGAAGAATTCAGGGGCTTTACCTGTATAGGCTTGCAGCATGGATTTCTTCACAAAGCTGACAAGCAGGAAGGCATAGCTGGGACCCATGGAAGTATCCATAGCTACTCCTTTGATTTGGAGGAAGTGGGATGAGTCAAAGGAGAAGTTATTAAGGTGAGAACAAGTTCTGCCAAGCAGAGGAGGATGATGGTGGAGGGTGACTGGTTTGGTCTCTTGTCAAGAAAAAAAACAAAGGGTTTTTAGACGTTCTGTATGGGAAATGGAGGTGTAAAGGGATTGGACATCCTCAGTGAAAGTGAGGTAGTCCAGTTCATGGAATTGGAAGTCACTGAAGAGATGGAGGCCATTTGAGGTATTGCAGTTGTAGGTGGGGAGGGAATGGTCCAGGGAAGAAAAGATGGGCTTAAGGTAAGATGATACAAGTTCAGTGGGCCAGGAGCAAGCAGAAACAATAAGTCTGTCTGGATAATTGGGTTTGTGTATCTTGGGCAGGAGGTAGTACCAGGCAGTGCTGTGATGGGAAACAATGAGGTTGGGGGCCATTAGAGGGAGGTGACCAGAGATGATGAGGTTAGAGATAGTGCTGGAGATGGTGGCTTGATGTGCTGCGATGGGGTCCCGTGGAAGGGGAAAGTAAGAGGAGGTGTTTGAGAGTTGTCATCAGGCCTTGGCAAAGTAGAGGTCAGTATGTCAGTCCACAACAGCACCACTGTTGTCTGCAGGTTTTATAGTGAGGTTGGTTAGTTGTGGAGGACAGTGCATTTGAAGGAGGTGAGAATGGCATAAGTGAGAGGAGTGGTGAAGTTGAGATAGTTGGCGTCTTGGCGGCAGTTGAAAAACAGATCCAGAGCAGGCAGTCAGCCAGGACAAGGTGTCCAAGAGGAAGAAGAAGGCTTAAAGTGGGAGAAGGGGTCTTGAGTGTGGGTGGAGAGTCATGGTCATGAAAGTGGGCTTGGGGACTGAGGCGACAAGAAGAATTTGGCATCGTGGAATGTCCGGAACTCATTAAGGTTTAGGCAGAAGGGGATGAAGGTAAGGCCTCTGATGAGCGCTCCGTCTCAGAGAGGGGAAGGTCAGAGGGGATGGTAAAGACCAAGTAGAGGTCAGAGCGGGAGTCGGTGTAGTGGAGGGTGTTGGGAGGAGGTGGAGGGATAGGGAGGTAGGGAAAAGTGTAGGAGGATAGGGAGGGTAAGGAAAGGTGGTGGGGGAGGGGGGTGTTGATGAGCCTGTGGGATCCAGCAGTGAGGTCGGAACCGCAGCGAGTGTCAGTATCATCAGGAGCCTCGTGGCGATAGTCGGAGTTGAGAGCTTCGACCCGAGGGCGGCCAGGGGCCAGGTAAGAGATTGCAGCCAAGGAGTCATGAGCTCCAATGGGCACATGGCCAGGGCCCAAGTGAGAGTTCGCAGACGAGGCGACGGGAGGTCCAGAGAGCAGGCAGCCTGGCCTAATGCATGAGTCAGCGCTCGATGCATTGAGAGATCCAATAGGGGCCAAGATGGAAACCCGCATTGAAGGTCACAGAGGCTGTAGTCTCCAGGGAGGCGAGCATGCGACCCTTGATGGACGCCAGGTAAGCATATACCCGGTGGTTGATCACAAAGAGACGGCTGTGGCCAGCGAGATCCAGAGCTGTGGCCAGCGAGATCCAGAGCTCTGGCAGTGAAAGAGCAGGTTGCCGCTGATACCTTTGCATCAAGGCAAGCGTGGTGCATAGAATTTGTCGAGAGAAGCGGAGAGAGCAGCAGTCCAAACTGGGAGGACTGGAACCAGAGCTGGAAACCACGAGGCATAAGATAGCAGTAGAGAGAAGTAGCAAGGAGGGCAATGTGGCTGTGGAATCAAGTGTGAGTGAGCACATGGTCAGGGAGTTTGAGAGCAGCAGGGGTTACAGATGGGGAGAAGTGAGAGAGAATCCCACAGAACTCCCTTCAGAGAGCAAAAGAGAACTTTCTTCAGTCCCTCAAAGAGATTTCACAGAGTTTTGCAGTGAATAAGAGTAAAACACAAAGGTCTTCACAAAGGTCAGTGATTGAAGTAAAAACACAATGCTGGAGAAACTCAGCAGGTTAAGGTTAAGATACATTACCAACGTTTCAAGCTTCAGCCCTTCATTAAGTGCTCAAAATATAGGCAGGTGCCCAAACAAAAGGATGGGGGGGGGGAGTGTAGGAGAGGAGCACAGTCCCACAGGCAGGAGGTAATAGGTAGATAAGGGAGGGAGAGCACACCAGCAAACAGGGGGAGAGTTTGGCTCTGTGAATGGAGAGAGAAAGGGTAAGAAAGCTGGAGGAAAGAGGTCAAAGAGATGGGGAAGGGAGGGAAAAACTAGAGGTTAATGTTAATGCCATCTGAATGCAGAGTGCTCAGTCAAAAACTGAAGTGTGCTCCTCCAAGTTATGGGTGGCCCTGGTCTGACAGTACACGAGGCAATGGAGTGTGGGATGAGAGGCACAGATTCAAAGTGGTAGGCCACTGTAAGATCCCTATCACTGATATGGACAGAGCAAAGGTGCTCAGCAAATTCTGACCTGCAGTCTCATACAGCGTATCACACTGTCAGTCAGTATTTCAGTATGTATGAGACTGCAGGTCAGTATTTCAGTGTGTATGAGACTGCAGGTCAGTATTTCAGTGTGTATGAGACTGCAGGTCAGAATTTCAGTGTGTATCAGACTGCAGGTCAGAGTTCAGTATTTCAGAATTTCACTGAAATTCTGACCTGCAGTCTCATACACATTGAAATACTGACTTACAGTCAGATAAAACACTGAAATACAGACAGAGTCTGATAAAATATTGAACTACTGACCAACAGACTGATAAACTGAAATACTAACCTTCAGACTAAATTACAGTGAAATACTGATCTGCAGTCCGATACACACTGAAATACTGACCTATAATCTTATAAAACACTGAATGGCTGACTTATGAATTGATATGCACTGAAATACTGTATGATGTACAGAAAAATATTGACCTACCATCTGATAATACTGAAAAACTAATCTACAGTCTGATTCACACTGAAATACTAACAACAGTCTGACACACACTAACAGTTAGATAAAACACTGAAGTACTGGCCTACAGAGTGAAAAAACTCTGAAATGCTGATCTGACATTTGATACACACTGAAATACTGGACTCCAGTCTGATACATACTGCAACACTAACCTACCATCTGATAAAACACTGAAGTACTGATGTACAGTCTGATCAAACAATGAATGGTTGACCTACGAATTGATATGCACTGAAATACCGATCTGCAGTATGATAATGATAAACACCAAAAATATTGTCCTACAGTCTGATACACACTGAAATACTGACCAACAGCCTAATACACAATGAAATATTGATTTACTGCCCGTGATATGCTCAAATACTGATCTGACTTTAAAAAACTGAAATACCAGCCTTCAGTCTGATACACGTTGAAATACTGTCCTATAATCCAATGAAACACTGAACACCTGACCTGCAGTTTGATACAAACTGAAATACTGATCTACATTCTGATACACAATGAAACTCTGGCCTACACTCTGATACACACTGCAGCACAGACCTACAGACTGATCGAAAACTGAAATAATGACAAAAAGCCTGACACACCTGATGAAACATTGAAATACTGACCTACCATCTGATAAAATACTGAAATTCTTATCTGCAGTCTGATACCCACTGAAATACTCACTTCGCTAATACATGCTGGAATACTGACAGATGGTCTGATGTGCATTGAATTACCGAACTACAGTCTGATAAAATACTGGAACACTCACCTATAGTCTGATACACACTGAAATACTGATTAATAAGCCTGAAGAAACTCTGAAATACTGATCTACCACCCGAAACATTCTCAAAAACTGATCTACAATCTGATACCCTCTGGAATACTGATTAACAAGCTGATAACACACTGAAATACTGGCCTCGAGACTGCTGCACACTGAAATAGTATCTTATAGTCTGATAGCAAACTGCAATAATGAACATTATGTTCATAATTTTGTTCTTGAGTGCAGTGGTTGTGATGTGAAGGCAGCAGAAGCTTCCCCTTTCATTATACATGGTTGTCAATGCGAACATCTTTCAGCACCATGAGGCCTGAGTTAGCAGTAACAGCACTAGCCAACTTTGAAGGAAGAGAAACAACATGGAGGGAGATATTGAGCAGTTATCGGAGCGCACCGACCTACACCGAACGAAGGGGAAATGTCTTGCTTTATGCTTTGAGACAAATAAGCTGTTTCATAGCATGTGGGGGGGGGGGGGGGGCAAAAGCTAAAATCTGAGTATTGTAGCTTTTAGTTTATCCAGGTGAAATGGTTAGATTGAAACAGATTAAAACTCAATGAAAATATTGCCCCCATTCTCTAAATGCCTCTCTGTCCTGCCATTGCCACTTCTTCCCGACTTTCCCTGTGGCCATGTTTCACGCCTTTGACCAACCACTCGCTCTTCCCTCTGGCTGATCTAATTGTTGGAACACCCCCTTAAGGTGATATATTTATTAAACAAACAAAAGTAGCTCAATTTCACTCGAGTAAAAGATGATTCATAATCAATACTTTTGGATCGTTTCTATGCAATTGGAGTGGCTGTTCCTTATCACACCATCTAGTTGTGTTCCACGGGGATTAACAGTAATTACCATCTTTGTTCTTTTTCCTGTGCTCTTCCTCTATTCCCGGCACCCCTGGGATCCCAAGGAATGTGTTCTGTGTATTTCCGTACCACACCAGCAGCTCCTGGTCCGGAGGTATAGTCTGAAGGGACATGGAGAAGGAGAAAAGGGCTTGGTTTCAGTCCCCGATGCTATTTTCGGAATACCGTGCCCGTTTAACGCGGTCATAACAGTCTTACATTTTCTGTCTATCTAACAGACATTTAAATCCACGGTGTCGAAACCACAAATACCTTTCCTGTTAGAAGGTGTTTGGCGAAATGTGAGGCGCCAGTTCGTTTTCGAAGTTTTGCATCCATTCAGGTCCAGGGGGTTCGGATGCCGAATAACCCACTCGCTGTCCTATCCCGTCGCACTCTACTGGACCCGCTGGAAAGCTTTCACCTCTTGAAAACTCCCCTCTCGCACCCCAGCTCGAGGAGCCGGACCAGATCAGAAGGAAGTGGAAGATTTTGTTCAATCATTCCGGACTCGGATAGGGATCTCCCTCCCTGAATACATCTTGTTTAACAGAATCAGCGCCGTGATCAGACTTTCTCAAGAGTTAATAGAAACGTTGCCATTGATTGAAGCTGGACAAATAGAGCTAAAGCCCTCTCCTTCCTGCGAGATCCCATGAGAGGGCGGGAGTTCAATAACTCGGATGATCCTTCATTTCCTTTGGTTTGGGTGAGTTAACCAGTGGCCTGAGGCAGCCTTTCGCCATAGGTGAATAGACAATCTCGGGGAGGACGGAAAACGGAGAGAGCGGGAAGGAGTTCCACGGATAACTGGTTAATGGGGCTCCCTCCCTGAGTTGTGCAGCTGCGAAAAATGTTCGCCCTATCTTTGAAACCAGGTCTCTTGTGCGGATGAAACGATATCTCGCCCCCTCACTCTGTCCCATGGGGCTTTGGGGCCGGGGAGAAGAAATTTAGGATCATCGAGATCAAGATGCCAATGCGATGGCTATTTAGCGTTTGGAGCAGCCCTTCCATGTCCATAGGCACATAACGGCGCAAGTTCGAAATAAGGAGCGTTCTTTCGAAGAGGTTACCCTTCGGCACAGGACCAAACCTCCACCTACTCTGACTGGGCAGAATATTCTCCTCACGGACACCCGCTGGAGTTTCTTTCTCCTCGTCCATGCAGTAAAACTCCGGGTGTTCAGGACGGGACTCGGTCCCTCGCTTCTCCTCACACCCGACCCTCGTCGAGGCGAGACACAATTCCCACAAGGCTGGGAACCCAGATGGGTTCAAGCCCAGTCCGGGACAGCCTAAACCCCGACACAATCCCCTGACCCACCTCGGTGGCTTTATAGAAGATGTTGTTTCCGATCTGAACCACTTCCAGATTCTGTTCCTGCTCGTTCCTGGCGCACTTGATGTAAGTCATCCAGCTGCGCTGGTCCTCTTGGCTGGCGTCGATGAAGTACCTCACCGTGCCATCGTCATTAAAAACCTGGGCCAGCAAGAAGATATTGAGGTTGACTCGGAACCCCTTCCCCGCTTCCGCGAACACTCGCACAAGCTCGGGCCATTGGATTGCAAACGAGATGGGACCTAGGGCACTGAACCCCAACATCGATCCCGACGGGTGTCGCACTAACCCAGATCACTGAACCCCAACATCAATCCTAACCCGTGTCACACTAACCCAGGACACTGAAAACCAACATCGATTCCAACCCGTGTCGCACTAACCCAGGACACTGAACCCTAACATCTACTCCGACCCATGTCACTGACTCATGCAATAACCCAGGTCACTGAACCCAACATCAATCCTTTCCCATGTCACACTAACCAAGGACACTGAACCCCAACATTGATCCCGACCCATGTCACACAAACCCAGGTCACTGAACCCCAACATAGATCCTGAGCCGTGTCACACTAACCGAGGTCACTGAAGCCCAACATCAATCCTGACCCATGTCACACTAACCCAGGTCACTGAACCCCAACATAGATCCTGACCCGTGTCACACTAACTGAGGTCACTGAAGCCCAACATCGATCCCAACCCGTGTCACACTAACCCAGGACACTGAAAACCAACATCGATTCCAACCCGTGTCGCACTAACCCAGGACACTGAACCCTAACATCTACTCCGACCCATGTCACTGACTCGTGCAATAACCCAGGTCACTGAACCCAACATCAATCCTTTCCCATGTTGCACTAACCAAGGACACTGAACCCCAACATTGATCCCGACCCATGTCACACTAACCCAGGTTACTGAACCCCAACATAGATCCCAACCCGTGTCACACTAACTGAGGTCACTGAAGCCCAACATCGATCCCAACCTGTGTCACACTAACACAGGACACTGAACCCTAACATCAACTCCGACCCATGTCACTGACTCATGCAATAACCCAGGTCACTGAACCCTACATCAATCCTTTCCCATGTCGCACTAACCCAGGTCAATGAACCCCAACATCAATCCTTTCCCATGTTGCACTAACCAAGGACACTGAACCCCAACATTGATCCCGATCCATGTCACACTAACCCAGGTCACTGAACCCCAACATAGATCCTGACCCGTGTCACACTAACCCAGGTCACTGAAGCCCAAGATCAATCCCGACCTGTGTCACACTAACACAGGACACTGAACCCCAACATTGATCCCGACCCGTGTTGCACTAACCCAGGTCAATGAACCCCAACATAGATCCTGACCCATGTCACTGACTCATGCACTAACCCAGGACACTGAACCCCAACATCAATCCCGACCCATGTCACTGACTCATGCACTAACCCAGGACACTGAACCCCAACATCATTCCCAACCTGTGTCACTGACTCGCGCACTAACCCAGGACACTGAACCCCAACATCAATCCCAACCCATGGTGCACTAATCCAGGTCACTGAACCCCAACATTGACACCAAACTGTGTCGCACTAGCCTAGGTCAATGGACCTCAACATCAATCCCAACCCATGTTGCACAAACACAGGTCACTGAGCCCCAACATCAATCCCGACCCGTGTCACTAACCCAGGTCACTGAACCCCAACATCGATACTGACCTGTGTCACATTAACCCAGGTCACTGAACCCCAACATTGATACCGACCCGTGTGGCACTAATCCAGGACACTGAACATCAACATCGATACAGTCCCATGTCATTACTCATGCACTAACCCAGGTCACTGAACCCCTACATCGATCCCAACCTGTGTCACCGACTTGCACACTAACCCAGGACAATGAACCCCAACATCGAATCTGACCCATGTCACAAACTCAAGCACTAACTCAGGTCACTGAACCCCAACATTGATACCAAACCGTGTCACATTAATCCAGGACAATGGACCCCAACATCGATCCCGACCCATGTTGCACTAACCCAGGACACAGAACCCCAACATCAATCCCGACCCATGTCACAAACTCAAGCACTAACCCAGGTCACTGAACCCCAACATTGATACCAAACCGTGTCACACTAACCCAGGACACTGAACCCCAACATCAATCCAGACCCGTGTCGCACTAACTCATGCACTAACCCAGGTCACTGAAACACAACATTAATACCGACCCGTGTCGCACTAACCCAGGACACTGAACCCCACCTGCGGCTCCGACATTGATCTGAATGCAGGCAGCCGCAGGAGGAGTGTCGGGCTCTGGAACACGGAAGTCTGCCCACGCTGTGACTGAGTTTCGAAACGCTGGAGAATCTCAGCGGGTCTCACAGCGTCCAGAGAAGGTAAAGATATAGCCGGCGTTTCGGACCTCGAGGAAGGGCTCGGACCCGAAATGTCGGTTTTATCTTTACCCCCACCATGGGCGCTGTGAAGCCGGCTGAGATCCTCTAGCATCTCTGTACAAAGTGGAAGGCTGCGGCGACACGCAGCCAGCGAGTGCGGGGTTCATGGTGAGCGACGAGCGGAAGGAACATTTTCCGGCAGGAGTCCCAGCACGGGCCCAGCGCCCCTCAGAGAGCACGATTCACCCCCGGGCTGTTCCGAGTGAGGAACGTCCCACTCCGCGCTCGGTGTCCAACATATGCCTCCCACAGCTTGTCCCGACCCCAAGGTTGCCAACCCCCAACCAGCCGCACCATGGCTTCATCCGCAATAGACCAGCTGGGCATGAAATTCCGCTTTAATACCGATCAGACGAGACTCCGAGGCAATTGGGCCAAGGAATATCTCGCCAGGAAGGAGACCAATGGGCCCCTTTTGTCCGTGGCTCCTTCCTGTCCTTTCAAACCAAAGACCCTGCCAATGGAGCAGTCACTCGAATGACTCGAGGGGAGGTCAGCCGGCCCTTAATCCTCGGTGCGACCACCCGAAACCCCGAGAATCCCCTTGAGAGGTCAGGCGGGAACAGCTGACACCCCGGGGGGTGGGGGGGGGGGTGAACTGGCCCAGAATGGAGATGTGGGGGGTAAAATGAAAGAGTCGAGCAAGGGACTTTGCAATTAAAAAAACCACACAAAAATAATTTTTTTAATCGTAAAAGGATCAGGCGTTTAAAACGGTGGGGGAAAAAAAATAAATTAAAATCTGAACCAACAACCACCAGGAAAGACTCGTACGCAAAAAACAGGCGGACAGGTGGGAATGAGGCGCGGTCGGGGAGAGATGGGGACGGTGGAGATCAAATGAAAAAGAATGGCAGGCAGAGAATAAAAGGGAACCAATACAACGGAACAGACGTTCTAACCGGGGTGACATGAGGCTCCCTCCTACCAGGTGAGCGCGTTGTGCCCCTCTCCTCACCTCCCACATCAGGTTGTTGTTCTTAAACAGGTCCACGTGTTCCGGGGAGATGACTCTGCCAGTGAACGGTCCCATTTCGGTGCCCGGCTTAATCCAAGTCTTGGAGAAGATACCCAGTCCCTCACCCGGGATCGAACTCTGGGCGATAATCACTTCAGACGGGAGAACCAGGCTCGACAGCTTCTGAACTTCTGATTCGGGGAAAGAGGAGAGAAGAGAGAGTTTAGCACCAAGCCCCCTGGTGCAGGGATACAACGAGCCTGAGCCAGCAAAAAATAGCTCCTTCTTAAAGGTGATGTCCAGGAGCTGGAGACGTCGAATAAATGTTATTGGCTCGATTTAAAGTGATGCCTAATTATTCTTCCACAGAGCGGGATCGTCCTATTAAAAGTTATAGATACTTTAAAACAAGCGAAGACATTGCTAAGAATCCGGAGAATGGGTTACATTTTTAGATTTGAGTTCCATATTTCGTGATTATTTATTAGAGTCAACTCCCTGATTTTATTTTAAAACACAGAACAAATGATTGGCCGGGGTCAGCCCAGGTTAAAGACGTCAAGTTCAACAGAGGTTCAACCGGGAAAAGCCAGAAAGCCCAGGGTGTGCGAGGAGGCTGGTCAGAATTCGGATTATAAGCTCTGCACAGAACCGGCTCTTTAAACCAGAAAGTCTATTACGTCAAATATCACTGGAGGAACGCTAAATATTCCTATCCGTTAAACTCTCTCAAAACGATAGGGAACGCGTATCTTCTCTCCAAGTACAGTCGGCCGGTAGGTAAATCCGCCCACTACCCCTAAATTGAGAATGGGAAGGGATAAAATCAGGCAGTCCATTGACCTCATCGCTGACTTCCACTTCATTTAATTCAAGAGAAGCCTTTCCAATCCAAGATTCATTCAGAAGATGGGAGGGGGGGGGGGTAACACTTGTAAATTTAAGCAGAATTTCCTTTCAAAAATAGAATCGGACATCTGCTCAATAAGGAAAGATTACCGTGGTGCGATCAGCTCGCCATTTGAAGAGCCAACATGGCACGGCTGGCCGAATAGCCTTGCTTCTATCTGATTTCTGGCCCTTAACTCGTACTTAGCCCCCGCAGAAGACATTCGCCTAGTTCAGATGTAAATACAAACTCAATTCTATTTTCGATCGAAGACGCCAAACTTTCAAGCCTCACATTGATATTCTGCGCAGTGTATAGTTTCCATCATTTGAACCGAACGGCGTGTTTATTCATTTTTATGACGGGGATCCGACCACCCACAATTTTAAACTTTTACAGTTAAAAATAAAAATGATGGAAGTCTATGTTTTGCAAAATGTGCTATGGCCAAAATGTAAATCTCACAATCAAAGTACTTGGAACAAAACCAGGAATGATTTCTGCTCCGACACGCATGGTCTTGCTTGCACCTCCGTACATCGGTGATGTACTTCGGTTCTGACAGTGGCCACAGGTAGTTTGCAGCAGGTGTGATTGAGCTCACCTCCAGTGAAGGACTGCGCCAGAGCTTCGGCGGTGAAGGCGGTCTTCTGCCCGGTGTGGTTCCTCTCCTCGAAAAGCTGTTCTCCCAGGACGTTCCTCCAACGACCGTACAAAAAACTGTGAAGAATGTCAGAAGTGATGATCTCTGCCAGCGAGAAACCGTGAGGCTTGAACCCAGCTTTGAGGGTCAGCGCTTCAGACGGTAGGACCGAACCCATGGTCGAGTGGTGATGGGCGCTGCAGAAGTGGGAAGAGACCGAGCGAGAGGAGAGATGCCGTGGTGGGAGGGATGGGGGGAAAAAACCGAAGAATCTCCAGCAAGTAAAAAAAAATCTCAGCCCTCTTTATAGCCGCCTGAATGACCTCCTAATTGGTTATTAATGACCTTCTGACGTCTCGAGAGAGGCTGCTTACAGGACGGAGCCTGTGGAGAGAAGGGGGCAGTGGGCGCCCAGGATCGGTCCCATCAGTTTGACTGTGCACCTGTTGAAAGGCAGCCCGCAGCCCCACAACCTTGCCAACCTGATCCTTTTTTAAACCAACAAACTGGCCGAGCTTCAAGAGCCAAATTCCTTCCCTAAGGCCTCCCCCTCTCTGACAGCTCCCTGGAGGTGGGCGAGACCGTGATAAACCCCAGTCTGCGGCAACCACGTGCCCTTCACAACCTGAGCCCATTTACACCCTAATATAGCAACTCTCCCAAGGAGTCCGCACCCACTCGAAGTATGTTCACAATAGGATTAAAGCCTTTTCGCTTTGAAACCTGTAACTTCTTTCTCCGTCTAACGAGCAGAATAGGCAAAAACTCTCTGAAAGACAACAGCCCCGGCAAACGGGGATACCGCTGAGTCGGCGCCCATTTACCAGAGAGAAAAGTTTGCAATTTAATATTCATTGGCGGACGGAACATTGTCGGAAGGCTCACAATATTTGTCGGATTTTCAATAGTCCGCTCCCTTTCTCATCTTTGTAAATACATTTTAAATGTTAGACAGGGGCGATTACAATGACTGATTTGGAACACAGAAGGCAGTCTGGCACGAAGCGTCCCGCTGAGGGAACATCTTTATTCTCGTCTTACTCTCGCTGCACGCCCATTCACGGCGATCAGAAATAATGTCAGGGCGGATAAAAGTGGGGCAGATCGATTTTCACGCCCATTCTTGATGAGGTTCTTTTAAAAAAAATAAGAGCGATCTTTGACACCCAAAGCCACGTTTCTTTTCTCTCTCCCTCAGGAAAATATAATATCTCAAACTAAAGAAAGCCGGTTAAACCTGAGCATTGATTAGGATGGGAGGAGGGGTAGAGTCGTACGGAGGGGACATTATTATAAAGATCTGGAAATCTACAAGGTAACCAGTCGGTGCCACAGGCGAAAGACCTTTGGGAATGACTGACAGAGGAGAAAGATTAGCGATAAAACAGCTGCTAGCCTTGCTCTTTAAAATGCGGGCTCCTTTAGAATGCGATGTAGGGTCCCCGCCAGGGTCTGCACACGCTGGGATGAGTGAGGTTGTTACTGGTGCGTTCACTGCATCCAGTCGAGGAAGGAAGGACAACAAAACGAGAGCTCGTCCGTCTGTGTCCAGAGAAAGAACCGAAAACGGTGCCGCGTCTCATCTTGTATTGCAATATCAGGTCGACGGCAAAATTACCAATGCAATTGTTTTCGTTTTGAAATTTACAAAGCAGGGGGTCTCCGGTATAAATTGGGTTGATCTTCCTCGCCTTCGAACGCTCTAAGTTGAACACCCGTCGCAGACCCGTGGTCCGTCGGGCGATGCGAACTCCCGATTCATCCCAATTTAACTCCTATTTTACTGAGAGACCAGAATACGCCGCTCGTTTGGCCGCTTACATCAAGCGTGGCATCTTACTAAAGAAAATATCTCACACTATTCTCAGTCTTGTTATTAAGCCTTGAAAAATAGAAAAAAAATCATAAATAGCAAAAAACATTTTAAACTGAGAGAACTGACAACTTACAGTTGGATCATAATTGTTGTTTGTAAACGAATAGAATAATTTCCGACACTAAAGCGGCATCTATTAGTTATATATATATATATTTGTATGGATCAGACTCTAGTTTGAATGGACTCGCGGCTAGTTCTTTGAATTCCAGACTCACATTTTTGGCATCCGTTAGTTCAACTCAACCATTATTTTGTTTTATATTTATATCCAGCAAAGATCTAGTTTACAAAATGCTCTTTTTCCAGATTTTTTTTGGTCAAGTCCTGTATGTTTACTAAAAGATTGTTTAGTTAAACTCAGCCGAATTGTAAAGGGAGCACCGGGCGCGGCTCTGAGGACTAATCCCATCACCTCTGTTATCATTTAAACTGGTTTCTTTTGCGCGCGAGTGTGTTCGTAAAAATCTTCTCGAGGGGTTTAACATTGTTCCCGCCCTCCCCAGTCAAAATTCAAAAGGTTAGTTTCCCCCCACCCCAGTAAGAGAACTTAAACATCGGGTGAATGTCTCTATATTAAACGATTTTTCACAGTAAAACTTCATAGGGGGATTAAAAACTCCACATCGAAATAAAAAACGGAGACGCGTAAATATATTATGGTTTTCAGACGATCTTTGGTTTAATGGCTCAACGCGGCAAACGGCTGTTCCTCGCTTTCTAATGGAAAATGGCTACAAGATTGGGAGGACAATAGACTTCTGCAAATGTTTTTCAATAGATTAAACTCACTGAGTGGGCATATTTTAAGAAATAGCACTCAGCCCCTGAATGCAAGTGCGGGATGCAAGCCGAATTGGGATTAATGGGTGGCGACGTGCCTTATTTGTTAAGATCAAATTTAATTAGCCTTGTACGACCCTCGACAGACAAAGGACCCTCAATATGTATCCAATTTGAAGCTCATTTTGCGGAGCCCTGTGAGCAACAGGCTTCAAAAAAGTGAAAGGAAGGACGAAGCTGGGGGAACAATAAGGAGTTGGGAAGGCAGGTGACTCACACGCGTAGAGGACAGTGTGCTTTGGCACAGCACTGAACGGGAGAGTTCGGGCTCTTCTCCCGAGTCCCAGCTTTTTTTCTCTCTCTCTCTCACTTGCAAAAGAAAGGCTATAAAACAGAGAAAAGGATGGACAAAACAAGCGTTCTCAAAGCAGACAGTACTTGGGGATGGAAGGGGCTGTGGGAAATGGACAAATGCATCCCTTAGTGAGAGGACTCGCAATGCAATGAAAGGTTATTATTATATCGTAACAAGACTATGTTTCAATTTGGGAAGCAGCTGAACACGAGCAGCTGGGCCAACGAGAGATAGCAGAAGGGAAAGGACAGAGTCAGAATGGCCAGAGAGAGAGAGATAAAAGTGAATGAAGGAACAGTAGTGAGTCGGAAATGGGGAACGAAACAGGGCGGAGGGACAGGTAGATGAATCGGTGATAGGAGGGAGGCTTTTATATGTATATATATATAATGAGAGAGAGAGAGAGAGATAAAGACAAAGGACAGAGAGGGGTCATAGTAAGATATCAAGCCAGGTAATAACAGGTCTGGTCCGTTAATATACCGTGGGAGAGACTTTTACTATTTCAGAGGTTAACACAGTAGCAGGTAATGTCAGCACCTGCGGAAGGAATCGTCGTGCCGGTGCCCACTGGGAGAGCGGGCGTCCGGGAGCAGATGGAACATCCCCGTCTCTCCGACCGCTGACTCCCATTCACACGTCGCATGCGGCACCCTCTTCGTTAAAAAAATATACATTCGATTTTTTTTCTTGCCCTGATTGACCGACCGACCCGTCAGAAACGTACGGAATGACCCCAAATTACGGAGAGGAGACGCGTTGGGGAGTTTTCGTTCCCTTTCACGTTTTATCGATTTTTCATGAGTTCATCGATACCCAGTTAATTACTGCTGCTCGATTTAACTGACACTTCTGGGCTGATACCTGCTGCTTAAGGCATTATCGGGAGGTCTCAATGATATTCCCTGGGCTGATGGATTCGCCGATCCCTGGGACATTTTGGGAAGCAGAATTATCCTGAAGTTGTCGCCACGCGAACCCTGTTTGCCCGAGGCTTCTCCGACCCTGAGTCGGTCTCCATTTAGCCTGTCCAGACAAGCACTTCCAGACAAGCCCTTCAAGATTTGCCCATCTGGACAAGTCCGGCCATACAACCACTTCCAGACAAGTTCTTTTCGACTCGCTCGTCTGGACAAGCCCGTCCTGTCCTCTGGACCTTCCAAAAAGAAAGACTAATGACAGGATGTTAGCAGATTGCACTAAAACTCGCCCACATATTACCCCAAGCTTCGCCGGCTTGCCCATATACCCCCGTCTACCCTGCGAAGTGCGCCAAAACTGGGAAGGCAAGCCGACGGAGGGAAAATGAACTCAATCTGCCTAAGTGGAGCGGGACGGGACAGTGGAAGGGAGGGCCGTCGTGTGATGAGGGAACTATTTATCCATTGGGAGGATGGGGCGAGGAACTATGCTTTCCATCACTCATGGGATCCGCGCTCCTTTCTCTTGCCACGCGTGACTAACTGGAAGGGTTAAATCCAATTACAAGTTATTCCGAGCTGCTCTGATCCCAGAACCTGCCCCAGGTTGGAGATCAGGCCCAGCCTCCGGCTCAGGAGTTCAGGCTTGTAGTAAATAAAGGAGATCCAAATATTAAAAGGCCAAGTGGGCGCCCTTCCGTCAGGTAGCCTCCAGGGCAGCCTTGGGCAAGGTGCACTACCTGTTTAGCCTCCCAATCAGTCAAGTGATGGCAGATTCCAGAAAGTGGAATTTATGGTTGTGAAACGAAGATGAACCTGCCCAGGGTTACCCATTCACGATGGACACAGCAACTGAAGGCAAAAGGAAACCACTTCAGTATTTTTCCTCGTATAATCGTGTACTCAACATCGACTATGGTCTCAGTTCAAAGAAGGAACCTTCACCGAAGGAGAAAGGGGGAACTGGAATTACAAACTTGTTATATACATTGTCCAATGTACAAATGCACTAAAATTTTTACTTGGGGCAGCCGAACAGGTACTTCATAAAAACTACAATACTATACATTAAATTAAAGAGATAATAAATAAGATTGATAGGCAATAAATATTGTTACCGCAATGCAATAAAAAAAAATCCTGCTTGCTTGAGCATATTGCACATCAATGCTGGAACCTACCTCAGGGAGATCATCTTTCAGTTACTTACTCCACCAACACCCCCCCCCCCCCCACCCCCACCCCAGCAGTGTGACATTACATTATGGCTAATAATCATTGCCTAACCAACCCATACATAGCACCACACTCAACATCATTCTCTTGACTCCACGACTTCCACCTCCCATGGACACAAGCCCACTAATAAACTTCAGCTTGTGCTCATCCTGACCTCTCCCTCCCATCTACAGAAGTAGCAAACAATACTCCTGGACCAGATTCCTTTGACTTTCACGTTGAAGTCAGCCAAGTTAAAGCATTAGCTCATGCAAGAGTACACCAAACATCAACTATAATCTAGGTCAGTGTACTTGAAGATCCCAAACCCCGGCTGATTGTAGAAATATCTTATTTGCTGCACAAGACTTTTACTTTGGGAAGCATGGGAGAAGGCACACCAACCCCAGCCATTTGGAATATTCTCATGAAAGATCCTTGACTTGAAATATTAACAAATATAGATGCTGCCTGATCTATTCAGTAGATAGTACATTTTTTTTAAAATTTTATTCCAGAATTCCTTTGTTCTGTTGCAAAATTCACCCTGGAAATTATAGGATGGTGAGCCTAACATCAGTAGTAGGTAAATTTTTGGAATGTGTTCTAAGAGATCGGATATACAATTATTTAGGAACTGATTAGGGATCATCAACATGGCTCTGTGTGTGAACCAATCTTAGAGTTTTTGAGGAGGTTTCCAGGAAAGTTGATGAAAGGCTGTGGATGTTGTCTACATGGACTTTAGTAAGACCTTTGACAAGGTCCAGGATGGGAGGTCAGTCAGGAAGATTCAAATGCTAGGTACTCCTGATGATGTCGTGAACTGGATTCAACAATGGCTGGATGGGAGAAGCCTGAGAGTAGTGGTGAATGATTGTTTCTCCAACTGGAAGCCTGTGACTAGCGGTGTGCCTCAGGGACCATGGTGTTTGTCATCTATATTAATGATCTGGATGATAATGTGGTAAATTGGATCAACAAGCTTACAGATAACACCAAGACTAGAAGTTTTGTGGACAGCAGTCTTTCAAAATTTGCAGAGGGTTCCGGATCAGCTGGAAAAATGGGCTGAAAGATGGCAGATGGAATTTAGTGCAGACAAGTGTGAGGTGTTGTACTTTGGAAGGGCAAACCAGGAAAGGAGATACACAGTAAATGATATGGCTCTGAGGGATGCAGTAGAACAGAGGGATCTCGGAATTAAGATGCACAATTCCCTGAAAGTGATGTCACAGGTGGATAGGGATGTGAAGAGATCTTTTGGCATATTGGCCTTCATAAATCAAAGTATTGAGTATGAGAGTTGGGATTTTATGGTAAAGTTGGACAAGACTTGGTGCAGCCAAAATTGGACTATTGTGTGCAGTTTTGGTCATCGAACTACAGTAAAAATATTAATTAGAAAGAGTGCAGAGATTTCCTAATATGTTGCTGAGTTACAGCAAAAGATTAAACAGGTTAGGACTTTATTCCCAGGAGTGTAGAAGAATGAGGGGATATTTGATAGAGGTATTTAAAATTATGAGGGTAAATGTAGATAGGCATTTTCCACTGAGGGTGATTGAGATAGAAGAGGATATAGGATAAGGGTGAAAGGGAAAAAGTTTAGGGGGAACATGAGTGGAAACTTCTTCACACAGAGAGTGGTGGGAGTGTGGAACGAGCTGCCAGCTGAATTGGTGAATGCAGGCTCAATTTAAAAATTTATGAAGAATTTGGATAGGTTCATGGATGGGAGAGGTATGGAGGGCTCTGGGTGCAGGTTAGTGGGATTAGACAAAAATTATGGTTTGGCATAGACTAGAGGGACCAAAAGGGCCTGTTTCTGTGCTGTAATGTTCTGTGGTTCTAATTCTTGGATCTGCATAATTTTGTTTATAGCTACTCTTCCTTTATTTTTGAGGATTCAACTCACAATGAGCTCTCTGCTTTTGATCTGGCCACAGATGTTCTGGAATCCAATTTGATAGTATTTATTTAAAAAAAACACCCCTTACTTGGATTCAAGTTACAACCAGTACAGTTAATGACACAGCAGGCAGCAACCAGAGTAATTAGCATGAGGATGGTAGGTAGAACACCTGCATCATAAAAGTTAGTATAGCTTCATTGTGATCCCAGTGTCTATTTTTGAGTAGTCTCATTCAATTCTGTCCTTTACTAATGGAGGGAAATTGTTAGAACAAGATAGACAATCAGAACTAAGGAATTTCCCAGTGACCTTCAACAACCACTTTGATTTCAATTAGTTTAAATATTGTTAAATTATCCTATCAGTCGAAAAATAAATTATGGTTTTGAAAATTATGTAAAATGGGGGAGGTGGAGAACATCATGTGATGTGGTAGAGCCAGGAAGTGGAAATCTGACTCTCCTGGGAATTAGTTTGAAAAAGTGCTAAATAAGCAAAGTACATTGAACCAAACATTTTTTTAAAAACTGCTTATGAACTATTTTACAATGATTTGTTTTCTAAAAGAGGGAAGACCATCACTGGCCCATCACGAACACAGTCAGAATAATGACAAGATAAAGAAAAAAGGACTACCGTTTCAATGGATCTGGGAGGTGAGGTGAGAGCTCATCTCTGGGCGAGTTGTGCCCCTATGGGGGCTGTCTGATGCACTATTGTGCCATCACAGCTGCTTCTCCGGGGTAAGGGTGCTGAAGAGGAAGATGCCAAACTGCTCATGTGTGTCAAAAGAGCTCCAAGATGTCACTGGAGCCAGCAACATTTTTGCCCGCTCAGATACATACCCAGCCTTATTTCAGGAATGAGAGGACATTTCTGTGTCTGATTTGCAGGCCAGCAATAAAGAGGAAGTACCAAAGCAGATGAAAGTTTCTAAAGATAAAGGTAGGAAACTGAAAATGCCACCGGAAGAAGATTGTACAAATGCTCTGTTGTTAAAAGAATTGAGGGAGATGAGAACAAACATGAAAAATTCAGATAAATGGATGAAGTACTTTGCTATTGTACAGAAATTGAAAAATAATTTGGACAAAGTAAATGGAATGCATGGACCATTGAAAAGAAGCAACTTTGGGAAAAATAAGATCTACTAGAGAATTTTACTAGAAGAAATAATATTAGAATTTTTGGCCTTAAAGAAAGTGATGAAGGTGATGACCTGATAAGATTTTTTTCAACGGTGGATTCCAGAGGCCTTGCAACCAGATAAATTCGATAATATTATTGAAATTGAAAGGCCGCATAGAGCTTTGAGACCATGGCCTCCACTTGATCAGAAGCCAAGGTCTATATTTATAAAATATCTTTGCTATCAAGACTAAAAGAAAATATTGGCTCTAGCAGGACAAGGTACCAAAGATAAACAGGTCCATTGGAATTTCATGGATCAAAGATATTTTTCCATCCTGACATTAGTTTGGAATTGCTGAAGGAAAGAATTTAATATAGTCAAACACGCTTTATGGAAAAAGGGCTACAGATTCATTTTGCACCATCCTCCCACTTTGAAGATTTTCTTGTAAGGCAGACAGAACAAGTTTGCAAATCATGTTCATATGGAAGAATTTGTTGAAACACTACCAGTTAATCAGCAAGAAGGAGTTTGAAGATAAGGCAGTTTTTTTCTGCATAGATGAGATTGATATTGGTAAACATCCAGGGGGAGTTGTAAGATTTATGGAATGACTACTATTGACTCGTGTGTATTTGTGGCTGATCCGCAACCCTTAAAAAAGGGGGGGGGGAGGGGGTAAGGTTGTGTATTATTTAAGCTACATTAAATGAGGGGATTTTTGTTATTTTTGAATATTATAATTGTTATAAAGCTAAACTGATTATGTATAATCTTTCTTTTTCCTACCTGAATTGCCGAGGAGGACGACCCCTAACATGGTAGACAAGGAGTCATTGGATGTTCGAGGAGGTGCGAGGAGAGGGGTGAAGGGGAAATGTCACTGGATTGGGACTTAATTAAATATCAATGAGTAACATATTGAGCTTTCTTAGTTTTAATGTTAACAGGCTAAAAAGACGTGAAGAGAAAGAGAATATTGACACATTAAAAAATGAAAGTAGATGTAGCTTTTTTTTCAACGAGACTTAATTGAAAAAGAATGTCAGAAATTAAAAAGAGAGGGTCACAGCTTTTTCATTTAATTCAAAAGCAAGGGGAGTGGCAATCTTGATAAAGAAGACTCTTCCAGTCATAATACAAAATGTAGTGATTAATCCTGTAGGAAGAAATATTATAGTACATTGTCAAATCTTTTCAGAATTCTGGACTCTTTTGAATATATATTTGTGCTGAATGTGGATGACAAAAAATTTATACATTTCCAAATTTGGCAGGAGCACATCATAATATTTTAACAACTGGGGATTTCAATTTTTGTCAAGATGCAGTTTTAGATAGATCAACCAGAACAGTAACAAGAGCAAAGGCAGCGAAAACCACTTTGACACCAATGAATGACTTGAATTTAACAGACACATGGAGAAGAATTCACCCGAGAGCGAGATAGAGAGAGAGAGAGAGATATTATTCTTTTTATTCAAACAGACACAATTCATATTCAAGGATAGATTTTTAATATCAGCACACCTCCAAGGTAGAATTAATCAAGTTGACTATAAAGCAATAATTGTATCTGATCACTCACCTTTATGTTAGACATTTGCAAACTTAGATGAAGAAGAATCAATTTACAGATGGAGATTTAACTCAATGTTATTAAAAATACCAGATTTTTGTGATTTTATTAGAAGACAAATTCAAATTTTTTTGAGATTAATTCTGTTGGTTAATGATAAATGTATTTTATAGGATGAGATGAATGCATATTTAAGAGGAAAAATTATAAGTTATACTTTTAAAATTAAGAAGGAAGATATGAAAAAATTGGATCAGTTGGGAAAAAGAGATAACATGTTTAGTAAAAGATCTGCAAAGATGGGCCTCTGAGGAAAAAATGTAGAAACTTAAAAATATGAAACTCCAATATAATACATTACAAATATTTAGAACAGAGAAGGCAATAATGATAACTAAGCAGATATTATGAGTTAGCTGAAGGGCTCATAAGGTGCTTGCTTGGCAGTTGAAAACAGAACAAGTTTCAAGACTGATTAATGCAATTAAAGATCCATGTGACTACCTACAAACCTCAAGAAATTAATGAAGCTTTTAAACAATTTTATTTTCAGTTATATAAATCAGAGTCACAGAGGGATGATAATAATTCTTATCACAAATAAAGTTACCGACATTATCTTTACAAGAGCAAGTGGAGCTGGATGCTCCTTTCATGCCAATAAAGACAGGGAAAGCATTAAGCTCATTACAAAGTAATAAATCTCTGGGAGAGGATGGTTCCCCAGCTGAATTTAATAAAGAATTTAAAGACTTACTGATTCCTCCTTTTATGGAAGTATTAAATCATACGCTCCCAAAATCTTTTTCTACTGCGATAAGTGATACCAAAAATAAGACCCTCTCAAGTCATAGTCATAGAGACCTATTTCACTGTTAAATGCAGATTACAAGATAATTCCAAAAATTTTAGCTAATAGATTGACAAAATTTTTACCAAAGTTGATAAATATGGATCAGAAAGGGTTCATGAAAAGGCAAAAATCTGTGGATAATGTAACTAGATTACTTAGTATAATACATCTAGCACAAAAGAGGGGAGACCTAAGCGGTGCAGTGGGTTTAGATACAGAAAAAGTGTTTCATAGATTAGAATGGGACTTTTTGTTTAAGATGTGAAAGATTCGGGATGGGACAGGTATTTGTAAACTGGGTTAAAGCTTTATAATAATCCTAAAGCTAAAACAATTACAAATGGGTAGGTTTCAACACCATTTCCATTAACTGGATCTAGTATGCAAGGATGCCTATTATCAGCTGCTTTATGTATTTTAGCAATTGAACCCCTTGCAGAATTGATTCAATCTGATACTGAAAATAAAGGATTTGAAATTAATCAAAAATAATATAAAATTAAATTATTTGCTGATGATGTTTTGATCTACTTGACAGATCCAATAAATTCACTTTGCAAATTATGTTTAAGATTGGAAAAATATGGGATAAAGGTGAAATTATGCCCCTTATTATAGGGGATTATACTCAGTGTCAACAAGATGCCTAGACAAACTGAATAAAATATTTAGGGTAGATAATATAAATTATGTATCTTTACTGAAGAAAATTTGAGAAGATTTGAATAAGTAGAAGATACTTATCAGAAGATTTTATATAAATGGGAATCAAAATTAATATCTGGGGAGAGGGAAGTGCTGATGTTGAAATATTTTATGAATATCTGGAATAAGGTAAATGACAAACTTAGAATGAGGGGTGCTGTCCTGCCTAAAATGCCTTTGATACAAAAAAAAAATGACATTCCATTCTTTTTGGCTAAATTTGGGAATTAAAAAAAAACAGGTAACAGCAATTAAATTCCCACAAAACTTGATGTTATTTTTATTAAGTAATATCAAAGGGATAAGGTACAAATTGAAATTATCGATATATCAAAAAGAATTTGTAAAGATTGCCTTAGCAGTAGCAAGAAATTGTGTAGCAGTAACATGGAAAATAGATACCCATTTAGGCATGGAGCAGTGAAACGCAGAAATGCATAGCTGCATTCCTCGATATTATTTATAATTTGAGAAATAATTATACTTTGGAAAATATGGTGCCTATATTTATAAATTGATGGAATTAATTTATAGCTGTTTCCCTAAGCTTTGAACCTCAACCTCCTTGGAAGTATTAAAATACATAAATGATTAGAAACGTGTGGTGAGGGGGGCCCTTCTTGTTTCTATTCTTGTTTTCCTACTTTTCTTTATCTTTCTTTTTCTATTTTTTTTCTTATTTTCATTTCTTTTCTTGGGGTTTTCTTTTGGGGAGGAGGTTGGGGGTGGTCTGAGTTTTTACTACCATCATGTATAATGGATTTGATACTAATGTTTGTCTGTTGTGTTTTGCACATATGGAAAATATTTTAAATAAAATTTTAAAATAATGTAAAACAAGAAATTAACGAACTTTCTATTCAGAGGGGCAAGGAGAGCACGAGTGGAGAGAGAGGTAGGCAGAGAGAGAACATCTCTGCTCTTTGTTCTCTTTGGCTTGGCTTCGCGGACGAAGATTTATGGAGGAACAACCAGATCCTTTTAGCAAAGTAAACAAGGGATATAATTATTTGCTGCTGGCCTTGGGACATGCAAGAGGTAATTATTTTTGCTGTTATCATTCAATAACCAATACACTTGTTTATTAGATTTATAATTGAGAATTTTAGGTGTACTTTTGTGAAATCTAATGGGAGGCGATGGCTGACAGCATGGCCGTGTCATTGACAGAAAATTTTGTTTAATGCTTTACTTCAGCAACATTAAAATTAAACAGAATTTTCCTCGATGAACTTAAATTTCAAGCAATGATTCTTTTTTTGCTGTGTGGGAGGCTGAAATCTTTATTTTGTTCTGGTAACTACTTATCAGACGCAAGTATTCTGAATCAGACTTTATTGTCATGAATGCATGAGATTTGTTGTTTTGTGACAACCTTGCAGGTGCAAAAATTGAATTTTTAAAAATAAACTAGTGCAAAAGTGGGGTAGTGTCTGTGATTCATTGTCCATTCAGATATCTGATGTTAAAGGGGAAGAAGCTGTTTTTGTATCATTAGGTGTTCATCTTCAGACTCTCCTGTACATCCTTCCTGATGGTAGAAGTGAGGAGAGGGCATGGCCTGAGTGGTGAGGGGCTTAGAGGTTAGAGACTGCTTTCCTGAGACACCACCTCTTAAAGATGTCCTTCATGGAGTGAAGACTAATGATCATGATGGCAGTGGCTGAGTTCACAATTGTCTGTAGTCTTTTCCTGCCCTGTGCATTGGCACCTCCATACCAGTCAGAATGCTCTCCACGGTAAACCTGTATAAATTTGCAAGAACCTTTGGTGACATACCAAATCTCCTCAAACTCCTCACAAAGGATAGCCACTGGCGAACCTTTTTGATTGCATCGATGGAGGCCCCAGGATAGATCTTCAGAGATGATGACACCCAGGAATTTGAAGTTCTCTACCCTGTTCACTGCTAAATGCCTTGATAAGGACTGGTTTGTGTCTCCTGATTTCCCTCTACTGAAGTCCTCAATTAGTTCCTTAGTTTTGCTAATGTTGAGTATAAGGTTGTTGTTGACACCACTCAACCAACTGATCTATCTCACTCCGGTACCTTTCCTCATTGCCATTTATGATTGTCAATGACCATGGTGTCATTGGCAAATTTGTAGATGGCATTTGAATTGTGCCTGGCCATACAGTCATGTGTGTAGAGCGAGTTGAATAGTGGGCTAAGCATTCTTCAGTTGGTGTTCATTGTCAGTGAGGAGATATTTCTGATGTGTAGTGGCTGTTATCTTCCATTTGATTTTACAAACCAACAAAAATTAACTCACTGTTAATTTTGCTCCATCCTTTCAATTAACATTGGCTATCCTGTTCTGTCCAGAGAATCTTGGGAAGCTGAAGGGTCAAAGATCACTTGCACCCTTTGCTTCTTGTGCTGCCAAATTTGGAGTCTCTCGGACATGATGCAAGTCTAACCCAATGCAGGTAATCACCAGATATTTACTTCCACACTGATAGGTCTTGTAAGAAGTCTTGTGTGAATGGAGATACAAAGTATAGATGGAGGGAGAGAAGACAATATCTAAGGGCAATCATTTCTGAATTTTCCTTAATAACAAAATTATTTAATCAATTCTAAACATTCAAAAGTAATAATCCTAGAATATCACAGAATTAAGCAGAATTTCTAAATCAGCAGTTCTGATAATAGTTTGTTAGTTATAATTTGTTTTGTTCCATAACAGCATAGTCAGCTCAATTATGTCATGCTCAATTATTATTATTGGTGTTGGTTATGGAATAGCATTATACACAACATCATTTTTTCTGAAAAGACAATACTTCCATATTGCCAATAATATAAACTTGCAATAACATGCATGATCTTTTCCACCCTTTTGTACCTAAGATTTCTATAGCCCTATTTATAATGGGGAATTTCCTGCAAAACATCATGCTGTAATTACCTTTCCTGTTACATTACCACTGTTGGAATGAAAGACAATTTACTTAGCTGTCTCATTGTCAGTTATAAATGCAGGTAAAAAGAACTTTTAATTATGGTACAAATAAGTAAAAGTAAAATCTGTGTAATCCATTCAACCTGTGATCCCTCCCTCATACCCCAAATCCAGTTACACAGATGGCTTTTGTCAATGGCAAATTGATGAGTGATACTTTTAAAGTCTTGGCATTTCCTTTTGTGGCATAATAAACTTGATATTATTTTAAAATAGGACAGAAACAGTTCTGTCAACCATCTGATCTTCAACTAATTCCATCTCCACTTGAACACCATACTTGGTTTAGATTTCCTTTCCCAAAACATTGAAGTGAACAGTAAGTGGGTAGGTAGATGAATCAGGGTTCAGATTTGGGGCAGCTCTCCAAGACAGGTTATGTCACCATTTTATGGCATTGATTCCACTTTAGAGTCTGCCCTATCTCCAACAGTCCACATTCACTTCTTCTAACTTCTAAAAAGTTCATTTTTAGACAGATTAATATTCTTTCTCGGAGAACTTAATTGTCTTAACCTGTTGGGACACTATTATTCTCCCTGCTTTTGTGTCTCTGAGATGTTTCGGTGCAGCATCATACAGGGACCAGACTTAATGATTTGGGAGATTCCGTTGCCACTGAAAGCCAATCAAAGACTTGGAATGGGATTTCCAACAGAGAATTGTTTGTATGCATTCTATCAGAAGAACAAAAATATCTCATGGAAAGCGAGGCATCAGAGAAGAGGCAAGATTTCTCAAAGAGCCTGCACACAGCATTTTCCAACATCTCATTTAGACTATAATACAGCACTGGAAAAGGCCCTTCAGTCCATATATGCTAAACATAATCCCCATCTTCACTCTCTTCCTTTTGCCATCACATTGATGCAGATGTAGTCAAAATGAGGGAAAACTTTCCAGTGTAGGAGAAAGTCGCAACTGCTAGTTAATGTTTTCTGTCAATGGTGTTTTTGTACCAAGGTAGTTTGTAGACAAGACTTTTGCTAGAGGAAATGTGAAATGTCATTGCAACTTCATTCACGTTGTCAGGCAAGAGAGGCTGGTGACTATGCAGCTATCACGACAAAGTCTGCTTCCACCAGTCCTTCTCATGGCTCCACCCCTTCGGCTCCACTGCCTGGCTCCATCTGTCACTCATCCTTCACCTCTTCTTGGTCCACCTGTCACCTACCGAACCCTTCCCTGCCTGCCTCCTCTCTCCTTTCTCAGCCCCAAGGCAAGCTTTTGATCCAAACGTCAAGTGTTCGCTTCCCTTCATGGGTGTTGCCTGAACTGCTGAGTTCCTCCAGCAGTTTCTTTCTTTGCTGAATCATTATAAAGTCATTGTTGTCAGACTTGTTTCACTGGCAGCATTTCTCCCCCTCTCGGGGATCATGGAATTGGACTCGACTGCAGGGCATTGAGCACATTTTTATTGACCTTCCAGTACATGATGTAAAATCATGCTTCACGGTCAAAAGTGTCATTTGGAAGGCTTGGCTGCCTCTCAGGGTGTTGTGGAAGATCCTTGACCCCATTAGGCAAGAGAATTATCCCCCAGTGCACTGGCTAACTTTACTCAAAACAGTTTTGCAGTTGCATTTTCTCCATTACCACAGGGACTAGACTTCAATGCACTTCATTGACTATCATGTCCTTTGCAACATTAAATCAAGTGCTGCACAAAATATTCTTACAGTCAGTGGACTAATCAAGAGATTGCAAACAAGACTGCTGTATCTTGTATATCAATGCTTTGCTTTAGGTGATCTGAATATGGACTTATATAGTGCTTAACACAATTTATGAAGCAATATTGCCATTTTCTTTGATGTACACGAAATACAAGAAAACATTGTGTATCATTTTCAATGCTGACAGTGACATTTGTAGCAACACAATATTTTAATTGATACTGAAAATGTTTCAATTTCCAATTAGGAATATGTTTGAATTAGTTTGCATTTGATCAAGCATTTCATTTCTATATAGATACTTAATTTTGAACATCTCAGAGAGGCCCAGCTATGACTTTGTTTACAGACCCATTCACATCCTTCTTGCTGAAAGCAACCCAAGAGTCAGGCAGTTCCGTGGCATTATCCAATGTCCTGCTCAGCTGTAAAACCACCTGTTTATATAAAAGCCTGTGCGGAACCTCTATTCAACGATTACATTTTTCTGACAGAATAGATCCTAATGGCTTAGATGTGAGAAGACAAAAATCATGACCCAAAATGACCATTGCAAGCTGGTCTTGGTGGACATGGATATACAGAGTGCACATGTCAAAAGCTAAATTGTCTCACTTTTATCCTGATACAAGTTCTAGCTTCTTTCATTCCTATGTTCTGGTCTTGACCTAGTCTGGAAAAGTACTGGAGAGAGATTTTTCTACACGCTACCTTTAATTCAGAATATAAAATTAGTGCCAAATCCTTTGATTGCTCTCTTTGGTACAACGGGAAAGTTTGGAGTTCCTTTATCTTCAGTTAAATGTCATACTCTTTCCTTCTCTTTTGGCAACACCTGTGATTTTGCTTAAATGGAAGGATGCTACCCCACACATTCATGGTCAATGGGTGGGGTCATCATGTCTTGTTTGAATATGGAAAAGATTTGGTATTCAGTTAATAATTCAGGTCATATAATTCATATTCTGAGGGTCATTCATGACGTACTTCCCACTTGATAATTTTTCAACATAATTTGACTGTTTGACCTGTATATTTTCTTTAATTCCTTTTTTCTCCCTTTGCTTTATTTCAATGTTAGTGAGTGTATTTTTTAAAAATATGTGTGTGTGTGTGTGTGTGTGTGTGTGTGTGTGTGTAGGGATAGGGCTGTGATTTTTTTTTCATTTCCTGGACTATGATTTATGGATGCACTTTTCAATTTATATTTTCTTGATGTATCGATTGTTTAATAGCCATGTATAACACTTCATAATGGATTTTCATTACATTTTAAAATTTGTATTGTTTAGAATGAATAAAATTTAAAAAGAAAAAAAGACATGGGTGTACAACGTTCAACTGCTCACAGTTCAGTACTAATTAGTGCTGAATTCAAACTCCCCTGCAGTCAGAATACTGAGAGAACTTCATATCGTTTGCTTGACTTGATGCTTTAATCTTATTTCATAAGTCTGTTCATCCTTGTGTTCATCAGAATTTGAACACAACCTCATCAGTTGTTCCAAAAGCTGCGAGGATGTTGAATTGTTGGAGGTGACCAAGAATAAATCAAACTATGCCCTGTCTGCCATCTCTGATAAGCATCAACCATAGTACAAATACAACTGGTGTCCTAGTCAACATTTCTCCCTCAACCAACACCACCAATGAAACCAAACCATTTTCCTTACATGAGATTTCACTACTATTTTAATGACACTGGTTTTAATGTTGCTCGCTTTAAGTCACACATATGATCATCTATCTGCTTGTAGAACTACAACCTGATGAAACAGGATTCTCTGCTCTGTTGTGCAAAACACACACCAGACATAACACATAAACAAGTGATACATATGCAGGACAAGTGTCAACACAGACCAATGGTACGAGAATCACTGCTCTAGACCCAATTGCTACTGAGATATTTGCCTTGACTAAAATTGTCATTGGCCTATTTCCTTTGGAGTGCACATAACAAGTCAATTAGGAGCGATTCAAACAGTGGTTTTCAAACTTTTTCTTTCCACCCACATACTACCTTAAGCAATCCCTTACTAATCACAGAGCACCTATGGCATAGGGAATACCTAAAGTGGTATGTGAGTGGAAAGAAAAAGGTTGAGAACCACTGACATATACAAATAGATAAATTCATAAATATGAGAATCTCGGATGGTTAGTGTGAGGAGTTCCTTTGGTCGTTCAGCATCATCTCTGCCTGTGGGAAGAAACTGCTCCTCATAATGATGGTGCTGGCTCTGACATCCTGTATCTCTTTCTTGATGGAAGTAGCTGAAAGATGCTGTTTGCGAAGTGGATGAGGTCCTCAATGATTTTGCACACCTGGTTCAGACAACGATCCTGGTGGATCATGTTGATTTGGGGAGGTGAGGGGCAGGGGAGACTCTAGTGATCCTCTCTGCCACTCTTCTGATCCTGTGGATTGACCTCTGATCCATTTCCTTGAAGCAACCATAACACAGTGATGCAACCGACCAGTATGCTCTTGATAGAGCTCTTATAGAAGGTTGACATGATGGCAGTAAGAAGCCTTGTCTGCTTCAGTTTTCTCAGGAAGTGCAGTCACTGTTGCATCTTCCTGACAAGTGAGAAATATTGAGTGTCCATGATAGGTCACTAGTTATGTGAACTCCAAGGAACTTGGCACTCTTCACTACAGTTTTTGATGTATAGTGGAGGGTGGTATTTCCTGGTTGTCCTGAAGACCACAATCATCTCATTTGTCTTGTCCACGTTGAGACTCAGGCTGTTACACTTGCACTATAATCACATTATTTTCCCTCTTCTCTGTAGCACGACATCATTGTTGCTGATGAGGCCAATTACTGTTGTGTCATCTGCAAACTTAATGACACTGTGGCAGGTGGATCTGGTAATGCAGACGCAGGTCAGTAGCATGAACAGGAGGGGGCTGAGCACACAACCCTGATGCGCGCCAGTGCTTAGCGTCTCAGTGCTCAACGTTCTGCTATTGACCCGGACAGACTGTAGTCTTTTATTAGGAAGTCCAGAATCTAGTTACAGAGAGGGTTGTTGAGTCCCAGCAAGGACAACTTCTCCGTCAGCCTCTGGGGAATGATCATATTAAACTTCATGATTATGGAGTGTATTGAAACACTCCTGCAAAAGGAAACCACACTCCACAAACATGTAAAGCATCCACTTTCACATTCAAGTTTGATAGTGGATTTTTTAAAAAAAACAGAATCTAGACTGCATTATAACTGAATTCAGAACCATGCAAAATATTATTTAATGCTGTAAATTGTTTGCAGATCATGTATATTACATCAACACAGGAAAAGACCCTTTGGCCTACAACACTGTGCCAAGCATGATGCCAGTTACCAAATCTCTTCCACCTGCACAGGATTTGATCCCTTCACTTCATGCATATCCATGTGGATATCTAAAAGTCTCTTAAATGCTACTATTGTATCCACTTCCACCACTACTCTCAGGACCCTCCTGGAAGAATCAAGTGTGCTTTCCTTCAGAACTGAAAACTAAAGATGAACACAAGATGCTTTGTGAAGAAAACAGCAGTGACCAACTGAGAGCATGTTAATAATAGACAATAGACAATAGGAGCTGGAGTAGGCCATTTGGCCTGTTGGGCCAGCACTGCCATTTTAGATCATGGCTGATCAATAATGGGTGTAGCATCATCTCCTAATGTCTTAGCTGAATTCTGTCAAGAAAAAGACCAGCTAATTGAAGCTGTGAAGTAGAACATTGATTGTGTAAGTATCCTGTTCTCTGAAACACTGGGGGAAGAAAAAGTGAATACTAGAATTGTAATGGGCCTGGTCTGTGGACATACAAAGAGGCAAAACACACACCCAATTAAAGGTTTGCCAAAATGGAGACTTAAAATCCAACTCAAACCTGACCATTGCTTAGCAAATTTGCCTTGAAACATAAATTTTTATGCCTCCAAAATGACTGTTGCGAAAAATAAAATGATTTAAATACGCTATTGATGTACTTAATGTTGAAATATTAATTATTGATCAAGAACGAGGGCACATAGTAAACTCTAAGCAAATCACCCTGACCTGGATAAAGTATAGAGTTAGGTCAACATGGTCAAAGGATTGCTGGAGAAACTGGTCAGTGTTTTTGACCCGAACCCTTTATCAAGACTCAGATAAAAGGGTGACATTACATATAGAGGAGGAAAGAAGCTGGAAGAGGGGCCCGAACATTGATGGGGTTCAGGTCAAGGTGAGGGAATAGGAGGAGCAGAAGAAAAGTTTGAGAATTTTTTTTCAATACAGGAGTAGGCAAAGAGATTGAAAGAATGGAATCAGATTGGGGGCAAGGAGAATTTATCTAAAATTAGAAAAACCAGCATTCATATTTTTAGGGTTAATGCTGTTGAGGAACAAAACCATATTCCTCCTCAAGTTTGTTTGGCCTCATCTTGGCAATGATGAGGCCGAGGATAGATGGTCATTGTAGGAATGTTAGGGAGTTAAAATGGTTGACTACACCAAGATGACTCTCTAACTCTACCTCTAATTTTTCTTTCCACTCCCTCCTCCCAAAAGGTTTTCCCCATCCCTTCACCTCCAACTCTTGTCCTGAACCCAGAGTTTCTAGGAACCTTTATACATACATACAATTTCACTTTCATCTTGGTAAAACATGATGCCATGTGACCTACTGAGTTCTTGCAGCAATTCTTTGCCTGTTCAAGATTCCAGCATCTGTTGCTTTTTTGTTTTTCTGGGGTGACAATGCAGCAGGATCTGCCCCAATTGTGTTTTATCTGAACATAAAACCAAGCTAACCCAAGGCAGCTCGCGAGGCTTAGATTGTGGAATAGCGTCTCCACATCAATGTCATCACCAAATTCCAGCTCAGGCTAATTGTAGCGTCTGCTCATTTCCCACTTGAAGTTTCTCTCCATCTCTGCGTTACTATTTTATGTACTGAACAGAAAATGGATGGCAGAGTTGATTTCTGCAGTCAGAGTTCAGATCAAGGAGCTCAAAAAAAATGGTACTTTGGTCCTTAACCATTGTTTAACTCAGTGGCAGGAAGAGTACAGATGGAAGCACAGATACAGGTCTGAGTCGACAGGCACTTTGTGCCACCTTCAGGCATTCAGTTCATAACTGGATACCGCCGTCAAGATGTGGACTATCAGTCTTACCTGGCACCATTTGGAAAAGATTAAGGGTTGCATTTTGTTTTAATTTTGCATTATGGCAGGTAGGTAATGTCAATATTAATAGCTAATCTTGCAGAATCTATGGCCATTTCCTGTTCATGAAAATAATGTTCTCACTTGAATTTAGATAATCTCGGGAGCTTGTGTGCCCTCAGCACTGTTGGCTCCATTAAAGTTTTTGTCTCATTTTTGTGTAAGGTTGTACAATCACATCTCTAAATCATAACAGTACGACTAATCCAACTAGCTATTTTCCTCTGAATGTTCATCGTTTAACCAATGGGATGATGGGAGTCAATAGTCAAGAATTTTATTGAATGGTCAGGACAATAAGCTTCCAGTAGGCAACAAAACTATCTAATGCAATTAATGCAACTGTGTATTGAGTAAACAATATGGCTCCCTGGAGTCAGTTAATTTTATTAATTTAAAAATGGAGCTTTCAGTGACATTTCAAAAACTGTTCAAATTACTAATTTCTAAAGATGAAATTACACTGGAGTATGATAAGGAGACCATACTCCAATATAATTGAAACAACCATTTGGAAATACACTTCAATGATAAATCAACAGGAATTGAGTCCAGGGCAAAATTTGCACTCTTGTCATGCTCCCATCTTGAAGTTAGTGATCACGTGATAGCGGTATACCATTATAAAATACCATTTAGATCTTTAAAATACCATGGGGTATTGTATCATGTAACACAAACCAGGATGTCCATGTTAATCACTGGTTTGGCTCAAGTTGGTTGAGTCTTATGGTTCAATCAAGGTTGTAGTGGTAGATTGGGCAAGTGTGACTTGATGAGCAGAATTTAAATGGGCTTTTCATTTGTGGTGAGTTGATCTGGCTCTGTTTTCTTTCTATGATTATGTATGATAATTGGGCTGTAAGATGAGATCGGAGTGATCGGCGTGGTTTAGCTATATCTGTAGGTTTTTTTTAAAAAGCTTTTTTTTAAAGTTTTTTTTTAATTTAGATTTGTTTTTTCTTCTTTTTTGGGTTTTTTTTTCTCTTTTTTCATATATTGTTATTAATTATATCTTTTTTTTTAGAGATAGTTCACACCCTAAACTGATCAAAAAAAATTTTTTTATGATATATTTTTATTCTGTAATATTATTGTTTAATATCTCTGTATTAATTCATTACTTACTATGTATTTTTTTATATCTATTTGAACTATATGTGTTTATAAATTATAATAATAATAAAAAGATTGAAAAAGAATTTAAATGGGCTTAATCCATGTCAAGTAACACGATGGCCAATGGAATTGTATTGCTTCCATAATGAATTATTTCTAACAGGAAGAATATTGGCAAAAACAAATTGGTGCACCTTTAGCTTCCAGGAACAATTCTCACCTTGCATCAAACAATGTAAAGGTCCGAAATGCTGAAGGGTGTAAGAGCAATGTTCTCCCTTCTACCTGAATAGGTGTCTTAACTGAAACTGAAAAAGTTGGTGTAAATAATTTTTATTCCTTAGATCAGGGGTGTCAAACTCAAATTCACGGAGGGCCAAAATTAAAAACTTGGACCAAGTCGAGGGCCGAACTAAATATTTATTGAAAATTTTCAACAACATCTGCATGTTTTCTCTTCTTTCAACATATGTAATGTTAAACTTTTTCTTATTAAAATAAATGTTTAATAATAGTTTTGGATAAACTCTTTCATTGTCATTGGCCCATTTCCTTTAGCGTCTGAAACCGTGCACATGACGAGTCAATGAGGGATGATTAAAGCAGTGGTCTTCAAACTTTTTCTTTCCACCCACAGACCACCTTAAGCAATCCCTTACTAATCACAGAGCACCAATGGCACAGGGACACGAGTGGAAAGAAAAAGGTTGAGAACTGTTGTATTGTGGTAACTCCACATCTGATTAGGTTAATTGTTCGGCAAGTGGTCAGAGAAGGACCCCCCCTCCACCCCAAGAAAGGCTTAAATCACAGGAACAAAATAAGCTTCCGTCTCATTGCTCCCAATCTTACACACAGTCCTGATGTGGAATGTGGGGTCGCAGCTCCACATTCACCCGAGTTCAGGTGCTGTCTGTATGGAGTTTGTACGCTCTCCCCTTGTCTTGGACCAACAGGTCGGTCACCTGACGAAGGCACCCGAACCCCCCGTTGAAACGCCGGCGTCCGGGGCAGTGGAGGAATTGACTGAGAAGAGCGCGTTGCTCCCACCCCCCTCCCATGGTTGGAGAGGGATTAAACTGTGATCTCACGGCGCCGGGCTCGTCTCCAACAAAAGGAGCAGGAGGCAGGGTCCGCCACGCACGGAGCGAGGGGGAAGGCATCGCCAACGAGACATTCGGTCCTGCGTCGCCAGTGAAGCGCAGACCCAGCGAGGATGGTCCCCAACTCCAACCGCGTCTGTGTGTCCGGGAGCCGGGCGGGCTGAGTGCGGCGCTCCGATCCCCGGGATTCGGAACTCTGAGATCCCTCCACACCTCCGGCGTCTTCATTTTCACCTTCAGTGTGCATGCGCTATACTGGCGCGGCGGCCAGCGGGCCAACTCTAATATATATTTAATATGATCTTGCTGGCCAAATATAATTATGGCCCGCGGGCCAGAGTTTGACATGTGTGCCTTAGATGGTTGTGCTGCTGAGGATGTCAACTTGATCTCTGTAACAACCAACTGTGTATTGAGTGAAGATTGGAAACAAAAGTTGAACATTAATTGAAGCTGACACAGGAAGCATCCATTCATTCAGCTCATCATTCTCTACAGCTATAAAAAAACAATTTAGTTCAAAATCCCAGATTGTTCATCATCAAGAAAATGATCTTATACTCTATGCACATTATAAAAAGCCCTATAAAACAAAGCAGTATTGTAAAGACTATTCCAACTCTCCAGTCCCCCCAAAAATGCAGCATTTTAATTACATCTCCTATCTTTTTGTCCATTTTATCTCGTTAATTGCCTTTGACCTCTTCAACTCTGCTCTCAATACAATTGGCAAATATTTTTTTTGAAATATGAGTTTTTAATTCCAATGTTGGATGTTAAAGGATACCAAAAAAGAATTTTAAATGATGTAAATCATTCATGCTTGAAGCTGTACTTCCAATATTCAATTCCAGGACATTTGTGCACAATTGGTAGTCCCAGAGAAACTTGGGGATCCCATTACACATTTATGACCAATCACACATCTGTTCACAATGCTTCGTGCTCCTCAGCCAGGAACGTACTCAAATTACCACCACTGCTTTAATTCAAACTGATCCCAGGAATTTCAATTGGCCACCTACTTACTTCAATAGGCTCTTCATTTTTCAGGCCGTCTCCACAGGGCCATCAACAGAAATAGTTTTGTCAATTATGCACTCACCTTTATCAAAGTTAATGAATATTCATTTACCGATCAACTCAAAGATGGAACAGCCACCTGATGTCCATCTTACTTTCATTTAATATCAAATGCTCTTCAACTTATCCCTTACTGAAGGTGTTAACTGTGGACACATAGACATTATTAGCCTCCACTACATTCAAAGGGGCCTTGAAAGATAATGGGCAATTCAGTTGGTGAAGCTACCACTTGAGCACAGTCACCTGATATTTTTGGACACACACTTTCAACTTTTCAACAGCAAGCAGAGGAAAGACCATACCCAGTCTTTGGAGGTCAAGGAGTGGCAAGGCCAATTGTACGCTTGGAGACAATGTCTACACTAACCAAGACAGTTGAGGTGAACGATAGATATTAAGTATAATAAAACAACATTGCTAGGATGTTTATTCATGTCTGAATAAATGGTCTGCAAAATCATGGCTAAAAGGAGCCATTTCATTGCCAATAGCAAGACTGGAGATTTAATGGAATTATCCATCTTTTGAATAAAATATTAACTCCTATATCAGTATCAAATTCCAGTGTGATATTTCAAGGGGGGGGGGGGGCAGCGGAGAAATCTTCTCCAGTGCCCTGGCCAATATTTAATACAATTATCTGCACCAAAACTGACTAACTACTCTTTAGCAGAATATTGCTCAGACTGTGTGGCATGAAAACAGACCCTTCAGCCCCATATATTCATGCACCCAAGTTACAAATAAATTCTCGGATAACAAGAGGACACCATTGGAGAAATGCCAAGGCCTTCAAAGGTTGTGGGACAGCAGATTGTATAATGAGAGGGGGGTTGAGATGATGGGGACTTTTAAAAGTGGGAGACTTTTAACAGGAATTGCTTAACTGGAAGGGTGGTGGGGGGTACTGTTGTCAGTAAACCGAGGAAAGCCCCAAAAAAAGTGGAGTTTGACCCTGAAAAATATCTTGTCTTTTTATAACCTCTCTCTCCCCTAAAATTTCACAATAAATAAGATACCATTTCCTTTATTGAAATGAAATCATTGTTGGGATTCAGCACCAACTCGGAATGCTTTTATTTTTGGAACTTCTGGCGATGTAGTTCTCAATGGGGGCGAAAGCATATTTATGGGGGCCACAGACAGAAATCATAAAATATTTTGTGTGTTATTTGTGTAGTTGGTAGGAGCGAAGTACAGAAGAAACTGACTAAACTTGATTGCTTTTCAGAGAAGGGGGCCCATAAACTTTGAGCAGAGTCCGAGGCGGCCATAGCCAAAAAAGGTTGAGGATGGCAGTAAAACACTGCTGACATTTTGAAGACCAATTTAGCAACTAGTCAGTGTTGATTTATACCATTTCAGTGGAGCAGAGTTACAATGACCTAAGATAGAAAGGGGTAAAATTCTACACGACTTTCTGCTCAATGTTTTCATTGGAAAGCATAATGGGCTCGGTTGTGTTGAATACACATTATTTGGGCTCACATGCAGATCATCAGTGGAAGTACAAGGCTGGCAAAGGAGCATAACCTGCAATGGATGAAAACTGAAAAAGACGGGGGAAGGAAGAGGCTAGAAACAAGGTAGGGGATTGCAAGGAGTTTAAACATTGCTTTTTTTTTGTTTTATTAAAACATGCTGAGAAAATCCCTTCATTGCCAAACTGTCAGAGTAAGGCAGCACTCCAGACAGCCCCCAAACTAGTGCAATATCACCTCAACCAACTGGGCTTAAGTAACAATTGAATGGACACAAGTAATCCCGCGGTAAGCACAGGTTGAAGGCGCCAGGATGATGACCCTGACTGACAGCACAGAGAAAAGGCAAGGCAGATTGCCTGCCACCTGCACCCAGCCACTCACCACATCTTAAGACACATCCAATCAAAAGGAGATCAGCATCTCTTTCATGTTAAAATGGGATTTCCTTCTGGTAAGAGTCCCCCTTGGATAATCAGATCACCAGCCAGTACAATTCTTATACTCATTGCTTAAGCTTGAAGGAAATTACAAATGGATTATGAAGTTTATTTGAAGGAAATCAATGAGACAGTGTCAGCTATTCCACAAAGCACTAACTGGCAAAATTTAATTGCTAATTTAATTTAATTGGACAGTAGAGCAATCCTGAGAACAAGGACATGAAATTGTTTTGAACTCGAAACATCCTGCTCCAGCCAGGCATTCCACAATATTCCTAAACTTACCTCTAAAAATAACCAAGCCTCTTCTTTTCTCGAAGAGTCTGATTATTTGTTACCAACCAATGAAAGCAACAAAACCCCATAGTAATCTAACACCTTCCTTTCTCATCAAAAAGGTGCTGAACTAACTCACCAACTGGTTCCAAATGTGCCCCAGGCTTTCCTCAAGAACCAGTCTGTTGGCAGGGCATTTGCCATGGGTTTGGTGACCAAAAATCAATCCTGTTAGTTTCCAATGAGATGTTCCAAAATTTCATCAGAAACAAAATTCGAAGCAGATCACTGACTGCAATGAAAAACATGCAGGCTATCTAATTTCAACCTTTCCCATCAACTATTCTGTTTTGAACACAACTGAACTCATTTTCTCAGTTCTGCTTGGTTCAACACCAAATGCATGATTATTTCAACTATTGTGCAGTTTATACATTTCAATAAAACATTGTCATACTCCCAATATACTCTCATGTTATCTCTTGGAATGGCGACAAATTTAGTAGACCTGGCCTCTTGCTCTACAATAAAATTGTAACATCCATACACCGCTTCATCCAACTCACATTTAAATAGCAATATCAGAGCTATCTCATCATCCCTCTCTCAGCATCACTCTAACGAGGTCATTCACAAATTCCTAATTACTGACAAAACTGCTCATTGAGCAAGGGTTTCTGCAGAGTTCTGGAAGATTAAATCTGTTGGAAATAAAATCCAGAACATGACAGTGTATTGTTGCTTGTAGAAGAATTGTGAAGATTGCACTGGGATAACAATGAAATTCCAAATTTCCCTCTCTAGCTTGCATCATATGCAAGAAACAACCTAGATAACCAAGGAGTTAAATATGTCCTTGTAGTGTGCTGTGAGTGAGCACAGCACAGAGCCTGAAGTGGCAGGCTTTGCGCTCAGGTAGCACAACTAATTGATCTTACATACAGGTGCTCGTGTCACGATGATGCGAGCGCCCTTCTAGTCTGTCCCAGAAAAGACAGTCCCTTGATACCATTTTTGCCCTGCAGCCCATGCAAATCAAGCAGGGCTGGTTCTCCACTGCAATTATGTGCATTGCCACACAACTTCTCCCACCCCCAGAACTGGCACCAATGGTCTTGTGGTGTGTTGTGGGTGAGGAGTGCTGCTTCGGCTGCCGCCCCCTGAACACTGTTGGTGGGACCTGTATCGGCTGGGACAAGTGCTAGTGGGCCAGTTTCAATTGGAACGAACGTGGTCGCGTTCCTGTGCAGAACTTTGTACGGTCCCTCAGAGCCGCTGAAGGGGAGTCCTGTGCGGGCCTCTGCGCACGAATACATAGTCACGAGAGGCCAAGTCTGGGGGGGGAGAGAGGGGGTTAGCTGCAGGGCGGCTGACCATGCCATGACGGCAATGGTGTTGCAAGTGAACCTGGCTTGTGCCGCCACCTCTCAAAAAGGGCTGCAATGTCCGTGCCCTGCTTGGTCGAAGGTGGAAGGAACTGGCCAGGGACTGAAATGGTCTCGCCATAGATCAGTTCAGCAAAGGAGGAGCTGAGGTCATCCTTGGGCGCCATGCGCATTTCCAGTGGCACCCAGGGTAGTTCTTCCACCCAGATGGGCTTTTTGAGGCGTGCCATCAATGCTGCCTTGAGGTGGTGATAGAACCTCACGACTAGGCCATTTGTCTGGGTGGTAAGCCGTGGTACGATGAGCTCTGTTCACAGGGCAGAGAAGAATTGGGCACCCTGGTCTATCGTAATGTCTGCCGGTACACCAAAGCAGGAAACACATACGGAGAGGAAAGCCCTTATGCACATATCAGTAGTAGCATCTGGGATGGGTTTGGCCTCCGGCCAACGAGTGTACCTGTCTACCATGGTGAGCAGGTAGCGTGATCGTCGGGAGACTGGCAAGGGCCCGACAATGTCGATGTGTATGTGCTGGAACCTGTGGGAAGGATTGTGGAAGTCTTGGAGCTGATGTCTGGTGTGTTGCTGGACCTTGGCAGCCTGGCAGTCTGTGGAGGTCTTTTTCCATTCTGTGACCTGCTTACGTAGGCCATGCCAAACAAATTTTGCTGACAGGAGTTGCACTATTGTACTGATTGAGGGGTATAACAACCCATGGATCATGTCGAAAACCATCCTCCTCCATTGGAGGTGGATGAGAGGGCAGGGCTAGCAGTGGAAACGTCGCAGAGGAGCATTGCGCTGTCAGTGTCCAGTGGGAGGTCTTGGAGCTGCAAACCCATGATTGCTGTTCTGTAGCTGAGAGTCTCTGGGTCATCCAGCTGTGTGCAGGCCAGACTATATGGTAATTATAAGCTGTGACAAAGCATTGGCTGTGGGTCTGGAGTGCATCTACAACCACGTTGTGTTTTTCCGACAAGTGGCAGACAGCAGTGGTGAATTCAGAGACAGAGGGAGAAATGTCTTTGTTGTCAGGCAGACCATGGATTGGAGGACTTCGAGGAGGCAAAAGTTAGTGGCTTGTGATCGGTGTATACAGTGAACAGATGCCCTTTCAGGAAGTAACGGAAGTGGTGGACGGCCAGGTAGAGGGTGAGCAGCTCCCTAACTAAAGCATTGCATTGTGACTCGGGCGGCCGCAGGCATCAAAGCAAGAGGCTGCTACGAGTCATTCATGAACTGCTCCAGGACAGTGCCCACAGTGATGTTGGAAGTGTCCACTGAGAGGGCCATTGGTACATCCATTCATGGGTGTACCAGCATCGTCGTGTTGGCCAGGGGTTCCTTAGTCTGCTTGAATGTACTGTGAGCCTCCTGTCCATTCAAACTCCCTCGACGAATCCGACATCAACGTGAAAAGCAGGCACATGGTTTTGGCAGTTGCCGGATGAATCCGCTCTAGAAATTCACCATGAACACGAATTCCTGAAGTCCCTTCATTGTTGTTGGTCTGGCGAACCACTGGATGGCCTCAACCTTGGCTGGCAACGGGGTAGCTCCTGCTGGGGTAATTCTGTGGCCTAGAAAGTCTATCTCTGTGAGGCTGAACTAGCACTTCTCTGGGTTGATGGTGAGGCTGAACTGTATGAGGTGGGTGAAAAGCTGGTGATGTTTCATGTGCTCCTCGGGCGTGCTGCTGGCAACCAGGATATCTTCAAGGTATACGAAGAGGAAAGGCAAGTCCTTTCCAACCATATCCATGTGGCACTGAAAGGACTGCGTTGTTTTTCAACCCGAACAGCATGCATAGGAACTCAATAAGGCCAAAAAGGGTGATGATTGCAGTCTTCTGTTCATCATCTGGGATTTGATGGTATAGCCACATCAGGTCGACCTTGGAGAAGAGTTTTGTCCTGTGGAGATTTGCTGCAAAATCCTGGATATGGGGAATTCGGTGGCGGTCCAATGTCATTGCATCATTGAGACATCTGTAATTTCTGCAGGGCCTCCAGCTGCCATTGGACTTAGGCACCAAGTGTAGGGGTGAGGCCCATAACCGACGAACAATGCCCAGTTCATCCATGTGCCAAAATTCTGCCTTAGTGAGGGTGAGTTTGTCTGGTGCTACGCGTCAGGTGGGGTAGAGGTAGCAATGTGGTGTTGGATGCCATGTTTGGGCTTGGCTGCCGGGAACTGCAGGCACAGAATGGAGGGATAGTCCGCCAGGAGGTGGCTGCACTGGCCATGCTTGGTCTCCATGGAAGCGGGCTGGGTGGATGGTTCATTGGACTTGTCAAGAGGCACCATGTGGAAAGTCTCTGCGTGGACTAGCCGTATGCCCTGGAGGTCAACGACAGGGTGCGCCTGTAGGAAATCCGCGTTGACCAGGGGCTTGTCCACCGAAGCGAGTGTGAAGGACTATTTGAAAGTGTTGCCGAAATGTACAGGAATCTGTCTTTTTCCTATGGATTGAATGGTGGTGCTGTTGGCGGCTCGAAGGGCTGGGTCCTAGGGCTTTGTGCATGTTTCAAAAGCAGTAGAGGGAATGATGCTTATCTTCACCCTGTGTCCACAAGGAACCAGTAGCCTGAAATGCTGTCCCAAACATGGAGAAGGCTATTTCTTTGGCCAGCCTCTGTAGCCACTAATGACAGCTGGCTCCATCGTTTCCCGGGAACGAACATAGCTGGCTGCACTTGCAGGCGGATGCCCTCCAATTTTGGTGATAGAAACACTATTTGCGATCGGACCTGTTTTCTGATGGGTAGCAGCCCGCTCATGTGGTGGGCTGAACTTGGTGTTGTCCTTGGTGGTGGCAGTGAGACATGGTTGATGGAGTCTACTGCCTCACGTTTAGAGTGGGCGAGGACATCTGTACACGCCATAACCTTGCGCGGGATGCTGAAATTGGCATCGGCCGATAGGATCCTGAGGTCCTTGAGCATCTGTTCAAGGAACACTTTCTCGAACATGAAACAGGGCTTGTGCCCTTTTGCCAGTGTGTGCATTTCTCCCATGAGGGGCCTGTCGCCCAGACCATCCAAGGACATGAGCCTGGCTGTTCACTCGCATTGTGAGAGGCTATACATGCTAACGAGTAGATTTTTCAGAGCCATGTCTTCTGGCAGCACCTGAATAAGGTTATCTACTCGTGAGGCGGTTTCCTGGTCGACCAAGCTGACAATGTAGAAGTATCTTGTTGAATCACAGGTTATCTGTTTGATCTGGAACTGGGCCTCCTCTCGGGTGAACCAAACGCAGGGCATGTTTATCCAGAAACTCGGCAGCTTCAACCCAATGCTGCCTACAGCTGCTTGTTCCATTGTGTTGAGTCTTCAGGGTCACCAATAAAGTGTGTGGTGAGTGAGCGCAGCACAGAGAGTGAAGCGGCAGGCTGTTTGCTCAGGTATCACAACTAACTGCATTTATTTGAATCTCGCATGCAGCCTTTAAGCCTGACTCTGTTCCACCCTTACGCACCGGTGCTCGCGTGTGTCCCGGAAGAGACGGTCCCCCTACACCATCTTTGCGGCGGCTACCCCACCGTCCACGCGTAACGGGGCCGGTTTGCCGCTGCAATTATGTAATGAAGCGGCAGGCTGTGCGCTCAGGTATCACAACTAACTGCATTTATTTGAATCTCGCATGCAGCCTTTAAGCCTGACTCTGTTCCGCCCTTACGCACCGGTGCTCGCGTGTCCCGGAAGAGACGATCCCCCGACACCATCTTTGCGGCAGCTGCCCCACCGTCCACGCGTAACAAACGGGGCCAGTTTGCCGCTGCAATTATGCAAAGCCTTCAAGTATTCAAACTGAACATCATAGATGCTGTGATCCTCCTCACATTAAACCAGTCATTTTTTTGGAAAGGAAATTAGTCAATGTGAATGCTCATCATTTCAACATGGGCAAAGTGAGAATTCAAGTTTTAAAGATCGCAGGTGCACATATGATGAAAAACAGATTTTAAGGAACATCTTAAATAGCATATCCACATAAAGGCTTGCTGCTTTTCAAACAACCAGAAATTGCAAAACAGAAGTCAATTAATATATCCTCTCTATCTAGCATTTCCCATTTAGCCAATGTAATGGGAGGGTAATTATTATTAGGCTGGGCTACTTCATTACTCCTGCACACTTCTCCTGAACTCCAAATACAGACCCATCTTCTGACTGTTCGAGAAACTTATGCAATTATTGCTCCATATTGGCTTGCAAAAAAAGTGTAAAGAACGAACTCAACCTGGACTGGACCAAAGGTCAGATTAAACACACCCTTTTTCTGGAAGAACAGTAATGAAGAATATACTGGTTTTTAAGACATCCCTTCTCATAACATCATATCAGACATATCTCTCTGTAGAGAGAAAAAGGGATAATGCCATTTAACATCTGACATCAACCAAAAAAAAAATAAAGCAAAATCAAAGTCAGGCCAAATTTCCCACAAAGAAATGTTGTGGACATTTTATTATAGAGTGTAAAATGCAAGTGTCAGTAAAATAAAAGGGATACATCTCTTTAACATGCTGCACAGAGCTGTTCATTTTTTCAAACCAGTTGCGCTTCCCAAAGTTAGATATCTCGAGCATTAATAGAAAAAAATCAGTACAATTTAAACGGAATGTCCAGAAAACTTCAGGTCATTAAAAACAGAACTAAAGTCCCTGGTTATCTACACTGTTAACTGTACAAAGGCAAATACTACAAGTTAAACAGCTTCAACTTAATAACCATCCCCTTTTAATCAACGTAATTTTTGTTTCACATACGTAATTAATACTAGGATTCATTCACTTGCTAAACATAATCATACATATTAGATCACACCACTTAAGAATAATTAAAAAATAGTCATTAGGATGGCTCGTGGAGACTTTGTCGAGTCCATATTTGAGAAGTGTATAGCAAACACAATCAACTTTTTTTGGTTTTTATTCATACTAAAAAATAAAACCTGTACTCTCATTTATTATCTCATCTTTCTTTTCAGGCAATTATACAGACAGTTGCAATCTAATTGCAGGACAGATTCAGAAAGGATACGATCATCAAGTCTTTAACTCATGGGGGGGGGGGGGGCGGGTGGTGGCTCCCCTTTCAGGCCAGAATGTTTATTTTGAAGGGGGTAAAACGGGATGGAAGGCAAGCTAAAATGTGAATGGCAGTGTTCTTCCATTATATCCATGTACAGATGTGCACATTGCTGTTCAGTTAATTTATCAATTACAAAATGTGCCTAAATTTGTTTTTTTTTATTTTTTTTTATATAACATTTTTTTAAATCTCATCTTTGCCAACAATCACCTACGTAAAACATGTATTTTGGAAAAAAAACATTAAATTATTATTCACAGTTCTCATTTTAACTCCTTATAAAAAGAAGTTTCTGTTGTGCTAACTTCCTTTCTCTTCGTTTTGCCTCCTTCCCCACACAATAGAATTAATAGACCAGTACAAAAATTTACCAGTCCAACACAGTTTTGTATTTAGTGCCCAGTCACATAGGGATGGAGGCACAGTTTCACAAAAGTGAGACATATTATAAATATATATATAATATATATTATATATATATATACTGTGGTCGTTAGTACCGTTCGGTCAAACACTGTACAAAACTCTAGACCGATAGATAACCTGTGACTCGTGCTTTGCCATTACTGAGTATCAGGAAATGCAGTACCAGCACCAATATTCCTACCCATCTATCACAGGGATGTATATATTTCAACAATGCACCACCTTCAAGTCCCCACATTCACACTACTTTTATACTTTTAAAAACTCATGTGTAGTGCAGCTGATGTTGGGGAGTAATTTAAAAAAAATTTAAAAACAGAACAAACAACCATTTGCATTTTAGCCTGTCCAAACCATTGATTTGGTTTAAGAATCCCCAAATGTTCATTTCACAACATCTGCACCCCTCAACTTCATTATTACTTCATTAATGGTAAATCTAGGAAGTTATCGTAATAAGTATTTTTTTCTAGTGTTCAGAAACAAAAGTTTAAGATTTTCTTCTTCAAGGCGTCATGATTTTTTAACCCTTTATTAAAAAAGGCTCCACATCCATAATGATTCAAATTTCTTCACAAGGACATCAAATTATTGATCCTGTAAAAGAACGGCAATAAATGTTAATGTTATGGTTGCCCAGGGCAGTGGTTAAAGAGTGTTGTGGAGACGATGATTTTACAAATCATTTGCAAAATTTTACAAAACCTTTTCCTATTTTCCCCAGAACATTCACTGTTACTTGGCTATGAAAGGTAAATAAAATTGAAAGAGTGCAGGGAATATTCACTAGAATGTTGTTGGGATTTGAGGAAATGGGTTAAACAAATTAGGATGATATTCCCCGAGGCATAGAAGAATAAGGGGTGATTTGATAGAGGTATACAAAAATATGAAAGGTATAGATAAATGCAAGTCAGTTTTTTCCACTGAGGTTAAGTGAGATACAAACCAGAGGACATGGGTTAAGGGAGAAAGGAGAGAAGTTTAGGGGGAATTTCTTCACAGTGTAAATGGTGGGAGCATGAAAAAAGTTGCCAGCTGAAGTGGTGAATGGGCTCAATTATAACATTCAAGAAACATTTGGACAGATACATGGATGGGAGGGATATGGAATGGGTGCAGGGACTAGGCAGAATAACAGTTCAGCACAGATTAGAAGGGCCAACGTGCTCTTATAGTTCTTGGGCTCTTTAGTTATGGAGCGCTCTTCACATTCCCATCAACTTTATTGCTCCTCCTCCAGTCTTGAATAAAGGTACCTATAAGAGAGACATTGAATCCTATTCTAATCTGAGATCTACACTAAACATACATTTTCAAGGACAGAGCACTGATTAGGAGCAAGGCGCTTTCATTATATTTAAGACTTCAGTGCTCAAAACCACAATGGCAGAAATGGGCTAAACCTGCAAGGGTCAAGAAGCTGTTCAATCGGCTCTACTCACTAATCAAACAGGACAAAGTGAAAGATACTTTCCAATTGTTTGCTGCGTCTCTCACTTTACAGATAAACAACTTAGAAGGGACTCAGCCAGTCATGCAGCACACATGGGTAGAAAAGATTAAGCAATGTTTCAGGTCAGGTGCCTTTAGTCTTGATAAAGGGTCCCAACATGAAACATTGCTTGATCATTTCTATCCATGGATGATGGTGCTGGTTTCTTTGGAATCTCAAGATTCCAGCACGTGCAATTTTCTCTACAACTTTGAATACTAAGACGACAGAGATTGACAAGCAGATAAATTTAAGCAGGAAATTCTAGGATCATTGGCAAGCACATATTCCAGGAGCATTATTCATAATTTTAGAAATGGGAGGGGGGGGGCAAACAATCAGGACAGAAGGACTCTTTGACAGCCACGAGGCTCTGAAGTGCAACCAAAAACTTGGAACAGCCCCTTCATGTTCACAAGTCATGTCAAAATGGAGAACGAACTTCCTCAGGCAGAAAGCCAGGGAAGCACAGCCTAGGGGGTCGAGGAACTTTTTTTAAAATGAAGAACTGCTTTATGAATCCCACTGCACCCTCCCTCCACCCAGTTTCCAATGAAAAAGGTCTCTGAGTAAACGACCCCTCCATTGGAGAATTCCTCCTCACCAGAGGTCAAACCAGATGATCACATCAAAGTTGTATCGTTATGATCCTTTGCTTTTGGATTTTACACAGAAAAGGTTTGTACTCCTGACGACTCTGTAGCCAACGACAAACCAAGAAGGATTTTATGTGAAAATTAATTACCATTCCCAGGGAATTGTGATAATGTGGAACTTGCACAACAGTGAGTGGCTAAAACATGTAGGATAGACTTAGAGGGAAGGTAAATGAGGAAAAATGAAATAGTTTACGTTGCTTTTATAAATAGAAGCGTGAAAGGAAGCGAATGCAGAGCAAAAATGAATATCCCATTCCTGGAATCCACACAATGACACAAAGCTATATAAAATGTCAGTCATAGAGATGGACTTTAATAATACTAAGACGACAGAGATTGACAAGCACATAAATTTAAGCTGGAAATTCTAGGGTCATAGGCAAGTGTGCGCTGCAAATCAGTCACCCAGGATACTTAAAGTCAGGGTAATAGTCAAACCTTTTGGAAAATAGTTTTACTTGAAGGAAATAAAAAGACTAGTATGTGGACAAAAATAGGGTGTCTCCAATTTAACAGCTCCATTAACAAGCAAGAATAAATAAACCATCTTTCTTTTAAAATGAAGCTCAGTGCTAAAGATACTGATGAGCTTCTCAGATGTGCAGTTTCCTTACACAGCCCCTTCCTCCAGGCAAGAAGTGCACTTTGGATTTTCATTTGATGACCTGGCCAGGATGAGAGACTTGAGGGGCAAAGTGGCAGCTGGCAATACTCAGAGCACTCTGCAATGGAAGTATTTCTATGCCACTTGATTAAGTAACACCAATACATACCTGATGACCAGGGGCCTGCCCTTGTGTGGCCTGTCCATAGTACGCTGCTTGTTGTCGGTAATACTCTGCCCAGGCTGCACTATAATCCGGTTGCGAACTCTGTTGTGGAGTTCCTGGAGCAGTTCCTGTAGCCTGAGCTGATAGGTAAAATAAAGCAGTATGATTACACATAATCAAAGTACCAAAATGTTAAAATATAACTAAAAAAGAAATTGCAACAAACCAAAGCAATGAATCAAAGATCACATTTCATCTGTCAGGAGTTGGGAATAGAAACTTATAGGAGATGGTTATTGGGAGAGAAAGGAGGGTCAAAGGTGCTGTGAGAAATAACTCAATGGAGGAGGAAAGGGGCTGTCATTAATTAGCGCTCCAAAAGTTTATGGTAGCATGAATAGGCCAACTTCCCCATTAAGAAGTCATTTTTTGGGCAACTGACCTTTGTTCTCTTTCTATGAAGATTATAATCAATCCAAACAAGTGACGCTCGGCCTTCAATTCATCATCTTTACATTATGTTCAAAGTAATTTTATTTTACAAATGTTAAAACTATGTACAATGTACTCAGCTGAAGATGCTCAAGGTGCTCTCCAGCTTGTAGAGCCCATCAGACACAGAGGGGCTAGATTGCAAGCACATATTCCAGGAGCATTATTCATAATTTTAGAAATGGGGGAGGGGGCAAACAATCAGGACAGAAGGACTCTTTTGACAGCCACGAGGCTCTGAAGTGCAACCAAAAACTTGGAACAGCCCCTTCATGTTCACAAGTCATGTCAAAATGGAGAACGAACTTCCTCAGGCAGAAAGCCAGGGAAGCACAGCCTAGGGGGTCGAGGAACTTTTTAAAAAATGAAGAACTGCTTTATGAATCCCACTGCACCCTCCCCCCACCCAGTTTCCAATGAGAAAGGTCTTCTGAGTAAACGACCCCTCCATTGGAGAATTCCTCCTCACCAGAGGTCAAACCAGATGATCACAGCATTCCTGAGCAGGAGACACATGGGGAATCATCCAAGTGCAGATCAATGGAGGATGCCCATTCACATAATATGGAATAGCATACAAAATATTCTCAAGTCGCATGGAACCAACTCCAAAAGATGATTTTGGGAACTGGGCTGAAGGATCAATCCAGACTGCAAACTAAGCCTACTTGCCATCAATTTTCCTGGAGGCTGCACGTTCCTAGACTATTTGATTTGTCACTCTTCCAAAGTTCTCTTTTGCCAGCAGGAAGTACTCTGGTTGGAAGAAACCTTCCACTTGACTGAATGAATGATGGTAACAGACAATAATCTCCCACAGTGAAGTTCACATGCCAATGAGAACTGAACTTTGTGAAGGCATGCCCAGGCAGAAAAAGAATACATCAGCAGCACAGAACCTGAAGGTAGTTCTATATACAAGATGTCCGCAAGATTCAAAAGGTAGGTGCACACCAGAGACTAAATGCCCTCCATATAGCCCAAATATGTATTTCCTTCAACAACAGGCCTTTTCACTCTGCGGGCGAGAGGCGACCCTACTTGGACCGGAAGAAATTCCCGAGAAGACAGGACATCACAGGCCTTTCCCTGTAGTTTTCCCTCCCTGGTAATTTAGCAGGGATCCCGCCCCCAGCAATGACGTAGTGAGTGGTGCATTACACAGTTACAGGATGTCCTACCACGGGGAGGAAAAGAAAAAAACCGCACAATAGAGAGCGAGTGCAAGCGCAACAGGCAGAGAGAGGGAACGAGCAAGAACAAGTGCAAGAGAAAGAGCAAGAAAAAGTGAGTGAATAATATATTATAAATAAATAGATAGAAATTTAGTGATGACCAAGAGAAGGGTACTCAGCTATTTAAATAGAAAATAGGCTCTGATGGTCTGAATGCACTTTTGCAACCTCCTGAGTAAGCTCTTCTTTTAAAAGACAGCAAAGCGAATGACGATGAACTGCTTCTTACACAGCACAGATTCTTAAATATTGGGCAAATGTGACCAGATAAAATCATTAGAACGAAAATCATTGCTGCTTAAGTCGGAACTTCATAATTTAAGGTAACAAGCATCAGCACAGTTAAACCTTCATGTTATATTAAGCTTGGAAACTATTTTGTGAAATTTTATATTTTGTAATTTGAATATATAGGATTTTAGAAATGCAAGAGAAAAATAGCAGAAGGAACTGATTTATTGAAGGAAAATTGAGGTTGACAAGTTGAAATGCTGAAATGAAAACACAATGAAGCAGAAACACAAGCGATGCAAGCACTGACGTCACGACACTTCCCCTGCTCAGCCATTTATTGATTCACACCACAGGGAGAGAGCGGCCCAAGGAAATTACCTGGGTCCGTGGCCCTACCTAAGAGATAGGGCCGTGGATCTGGGTAATTTTCCCAGGCCGAAATTTTCACACTGCAGGTTCACAGGAGGGTTCCCAGGAATCCCTATTTTACACTGTGGTGTGATAAGGCCTATTGATGCAACATACCCTCAGGACTATGGTTTCCATAAACCTTTCTCAACACCTGCCAAAAAACATTTGTTTTTCAAAGAACAAGAGAAGTGACTAGTTGCCCACTGCTCCACAGGAATAAAGAGATTCTTCCAATGCCAACTACATTTAACAGAATTCAAATGTTATTTAAATATTTACAAACATTCCAGGCACTACTGGATACATCAGAAAACCCTTTTTATACACCAATGACATTCTAAATTTAAATTCAATTAAAATGTAACAGCTCCATTGCAAGGAAATATGGCTGCAATTTGCATAACTCTTGTTTCTTCAGGAGAGAGGGTGGGATCTTTTAAATCCACCTTGGTGGACAGCCTCAGTCCAAATGTCTCTGCATAATGTCAACATCTCCAACAATTTACCTGCCAATCTGAAGTGCTGGCTTGATTAGGTGGAAGGATTAGGGTGGTGCGGTTAATGCAATGCTATTACAGCGACAGTGATCCTGGTTCGAATGTGATGCTGTAAGGGCGTTCGCCCCATGTCTGCGTGGGTTTTCTCTGGGTGCTCTGGCTTGCTACCATGTTCTAAAGATGTACATGGGTGTAATTGGGTGGCATGGGTTTGTAGACCGGAAGGGGTCTGTATCTCCAAATTAAAAATGAAAATGTCTGGAGATAACTCGTATCAAAAGCAATTATGATTTTAAGATAGTTTTACACTCACTAACTCATTAGTGTCTCTACTTTAAAACTTTTCTCTGGGTCAAATTCCTAATTTGAAAGAATAGTAATATTATTGTAAATAAATTTTAAAACCCAATGTTTTACGAAGGTATGCTGCTTCTTGTACTCTTTACTGTCAGTGCAGAAAAATGTAATCAACCTTCTGCACTTTCACCATGTTTAAAGCACATACACCACAAGCAATTGTCAAAACTGTTCTGATCACACTAAACCAATCCAGCACAGTTTTCTTACAAATGCCATGTGGAAATTATCATTCAATCTGAATGGTTTTCTTGACATTGAGACCTAAATGCACCCTGCCTAGTTTATGGAAAGGTAGCAGTAATACTCAAACAATAACTATAGCTACACACTTGCTTCAGAATCCTGAAGAAATGTTTTGCCATCGCTACAAACCTGGACAGAGAATTCCCAATAAACAAGGCCTTTTTCAGAGACAAATGGCAAGAGATTTTTGGGGTTTTGTGGGGGGGGGGGGGAAACAGAGTATGAGCCATAGCAGGCGCCACAGCATGCCAGAGAGACTTTAAAAATCAGCCAGGGAGAGTGAACATTACACCAAATCCAGTTTGTAATGGCTTTCATCCTCCCATTAACCCCAAAGTGCACAAATGAATATGGCAAGATTCAGTATTTTCAGAAACAATCACTGAACTCTCAGCAATTAAACATTTAGTCACAATAGAACAATTTTGACTGATGCCAGGATGCTTGAGCCATTCAAATATAAAGGATCCGACAATTAAAATTTAGATAGTATTTAATTTCAGTCCTTTAGCCTACACTCATGCTGTAGCAGTTATCTAATTTATTTGATTATATTTATGCTTTTTCCTCTTTCCCCTACAGATGTCTTGCATATGTGGATGTTAAAATATATCCATGGGTTGACATTAATTTTGATAGACAAGCATTTCCTACAATTAATGTAGTTTCTTTTATCAAAAATCAAAGGAAGAATAATACTCAAGAGGAAGGGCAGACAATGACCTTTCAACTATTTGCACCGTTCTGATGGTAACTAAACAGAACCTGATTTACACATATTGGATCATTGTGACCTGGCTAAAAACATATCCAAGTTAATCTAAGATGGCTCTTAGGAATGGAGAACTTAAAATTATGCCACCCGTTAAATACCATTTCCTTCGCACCCATATTAAAGTTTACATTTGCAGATCTAATAAACATACCAAACGGATAGATTTAAATTGGGGTACTACTCCCGTGATCCTCAAATTTGGAACATAGAGCGGAAGCTCTTAGCATTTTACAACAGCATGCAAGAGTGATGGGGAAATGAGGTGAGCAACTGTAATCTCTTTCCTGACAGAGTTATCATAAACAAGATAGTGGCAAGTGCTATAAGATTACAAGATACTACATTTTTAATTTAGTAAAATTCCCCACGGCGCACACAGATAAAAATTATAACAAGCCAATGGAAGGGTGACTGAATGCACAGTGAGAGAAGAGGATTTTAAATCTTGTATGAGGAGAGTTGATGAAAATGCAAATGGATTTGGGGAAATAACTCCGGAATGAGGATCTTAAGCAGATAAAACAGCCTTAATTGTGGTAGGGGACGCTGCAAAGATCCAGAGAGAACAAAGTTGTGGGAGAGTGGAGTATATTATGTCAAGGTGAGACTGCAGAGTTAGGCAGTGTCAATATCATTAGGTTATTCATACACAAGAATTATTTGTGAAGCCATGATGGTCAACACATGTCTGCAAGGTTGGGTTTAGAGCAAGTACACAGGTGAAGGTATTTCACTGAGTCAAAATCCACAGAGACATCTGAAAGTTCTTATTTCATGCTGCTTATAAAGTTTCAGAATGGTGGTAAAGCCACTGAGATGGTGTTCTTTGAGATGGAGAAGATAGGGCTAACAAACTCTACTGAGATAAAAATTTGAGATTGTGATCATTAAGATTTACCAAAGACATGATGCTTTCAGCAAACCAGCAATTGCACTGGTGTTCGACACAGAATCAGATTTAGCAACAGGACTGAAGGAGGTAGGACAAGAGGGCTGGGTGCTGAACTCTTCCAGTTCCTCGGCTGTCATTGCATTGTTCCTGGCTAATTGAGATGAGGCCCCTCTATTTAAAGGATCCTTTATCATGATCAAAGCTGACATTTGAATGAATTTATACTCCGATATATTAACACACAAATTCCAATAACCACCCTCTCCTAAGTGAGTGATATGAAATGATCAGCTTGCGCTAACATGCTCAATAACAAATTTGGGATTTCACAAATGAAGCACTTGCTTGCAACAGTAAACCAGGCTGAGATTCAAACAGTTAGTGATGGAACCTGAAATATGAATGAATCAAAAAGCTACAAATACTCAAGAACATTCAAATCCCATTCAGCTTCCCCTCCATCTGCATCAGATTGGGTTGTCCATCCATATGTTTACAAAAATTGGACAGTGATAAAAATATCAGAACCAGATTGAAACTTTTATATCCAAAGAGAGTTCAAATCATAAACTTGCTTTCCCTTGTACATTCGATGAACTCCTTCATTCAGTGAGCTGAGATGCAGAACTTCTGCCTGAAGAGGGTCTTTACCCTGAAACATTAATTGCCAATTCCACAGATGCTGCCCATCTTGCTGAATGCTTCCAGCAATTTGTTCTTATTTCAGATATCTGGCATCTGTCGTTTATTTTTGATTTTGCACTTTCTCTTTTACCCTCAGGATATCCCAACACACTTCACAGCTAATCAATTACTTTTGAAGTGCAGTCACAGACAAGTTGTCAGTATTGCATAAAGGATTAGAGATGAATGACAATTTAATTTTTTTCCTGGTTGTGCTGAATGAAGGATGAAGCATTCAACAGAATGCAAGAAAACTCAACTTTAATGTAATGGAGGCTTCTGCAACATACAAAGAAAACTGGGTTTTAATGTACATTAATAATTCATTAAACCTTACCCACAGTTCTATGTTTGGTGAGATTATGGCACAAATATTCAGCAAGGATGCTCAGAATTTAAGTTGAAAGCCATCTTTGTTGGTACCACACTTGCCTCTAGGATTTCAAGTTCAGATGTTCTACAATATTCTGCAAGTAAACACTGAAGCTCTATTCAGTAAGACACAATGAAAAGCTATTTCTTTATTTTGAATTTTATTTTTCCCTATATACACATCAAATTTTTTTCATTTTCTACATAGATAAAAACAACTTTTTCTTACAAAATAAAACAACCCATTCCCCCTCACCCCACCCCCCAAACAGTATAAATCCATACACGATCAGGGCTTACATCTGGGTTTTAAAAAACTAAAGTCTTCATTGGGGAGCTCACATTTTTATAATAGCACTTTAAAAAAAATTATATTTGGGCCCCTATATAATCCAAATATGTTTGCCATATTTTTATAAATGCATCATATTTGTCTTTTAGATTGTATGTGATTTTTTTTTCCATATATATTCATCCAATATATACCTGTTCATTTGTCTTCCACCATGCTAGCTGTAGAGGGGAAATCGAACTTGCAAGTAATGGCAACATTTTTTTTGCCACAGATAAAGCTATTTTAACAAATGAAATTTGGAATTTAGTTTATTACTTATTTCAATAAAATTGCCGAAAAGTTAAAACTCCAGGTCATCTGCGAAGGGCACCCTGTTTTCCTTGTTAGTATTTCAGTAATATTCTGCCAGAAAGGTCTTACCTTCACACACAACCTCATAACATGTACAAATGTTCCTATTTCTATTCCCAGTTGCTGCTGGGTCCATAAAACTGTAGAACTGATCTGACTGTCTCTCACACACACACACACACACACACACACACACACACACACACACACACACCTCTCTGCTTGCAAAACCACATGATTCTCTTAGAACAGCAAGTTCCCCTCCAGACAGAATGCAGCTCCGACAAGCTCTTTCATCTGTTGCCTTATTGTAAACAACAATCCATTAGTTGTCTCTTGAGCACTCTTCAAAGCTTTTACAAAGGCTCTGAGGCCCCGACATGTCTAGCATTAAATAAGATCTGTTTAAAGTGTTTGTATGTGACCTACACTAACAAACCCAATCTATCTCCCAAAAACATTTCTATATTCTGTCACAGCATTATCTTCTTTTTTATACAATTTACCCTTCCTATTAATCCTGCCCAATATTCTTCCATATTTTTCTAATATTCTTTGTAATTTTATCAATGATTCAGCTGGGTCAGACCTACTGTATATTTCGGCTTACAAGGTGAGTCACAAAATCCAAAACCTCTCAAAAAATTGGGGGTCAACTTTTACGCCGGATATACTTTTGAGACCTTAAATTCAGCTCAAAATCCAATCCACACTGATCCGGCGAATAAGTCAACCCTTGAAAAATCGATTCAGTGTATAAGTCGACCCTGAAAAGGAACAAAAAACCCAACTGCGACAGATTTTCGTTGAAAACAACACAATTAGCATCCTTCAAAATCGCTATTATTGTCTGAAAACAACACATTTAGTACCCTTCAAAAATCACTCTCGCTATCATTGTCTGAAGCAAAGATGATGTCAAGCACATCCATACTTTCACAGTTTAAACTTCACAGCTTAACATCAGTGTCCCACAATAAACCATCTTCCGTGCCATGCACAAGAAATGCTATTTTATCACTCTATACTTTAACTTTGTCCCATGCCTCGAGCACAAAGTTACACAGCATATCAAGTGATGCAGCACACATTGCCTCGGCTTTTGTAAACAACATTTCTGTATTTGACATCCATGTATTCCATTCCTCGTGCACATGGTCTTTGAATGGCTCATTCAAGCAGACATCGAGAGGCTGCAATATAGATGTCAAACCACCTGGGATAACCACCACATAAGTATTATTTTAGTGTTCTCAGTTAAGTGGCTTCAAAACATATCCCTGACCAGCAAACTCCATTCTTTGTGTAAACTGCCTGTTCCACACATTGTCGAACCATAGTTTTAACACCTTTCCATTCCACTGTTCTATTGCCAATCATGTCAAAATTCATAAGGGTTTCATCCATGTTTCCAATATTTGCCAATGCAAACTGGTGTTTCAGTTGGTTACGTTTAATAAACTGGTGAAAACTTGCAACTTTATGATCAAGATCTTTTGGTAGTTTCTGTGCAATTTTTGCTTTTTGATGTAATACCAGATTTTTCCTGTTCATGAAACAATTGCACCAGCCTAATGTAGTCTCAAAATCTTTAAGGTCTGGGTGCGGCTTGGCCCATTGCAGTGCAAATGTTCTTATTTTATTTCAAATGTTCTTATTTTATTGCCTCTGATCATGGACCTATTCTGCAATGTGATTTTCCAACTCGGGCCAATAAGTGATTCCTTTTCTCAAAGAACATTGCCCTTTCGATATTTTTCTTAAAGTCTCTTCTTTCATCTTCCAATCTCTAATCAACTTTTCATATACATCAAATTTTCTTCCAGCAGTGCAGTTGTTGTTTTCTTGGCCTTTTCTATCACTTTCAACATAAAATTCGCTTCATATTTCGTCGAGTGCTGCATTATGTCAATGGACACTCCATGATATCAATCACCTCCAACCAACAACCAGCAGACCAATCCATGCGATCTATTGGGGGGGTCGGGGTCGACGTATACGTTGGTTAACTCCCCATCTCAGGCATCGTGAGCTTGGCGGGGTGGGGGGAGAATCTACTTATAAGCCATTCAACGAGGCATCTCAGGCAGCCAGAAAATGGGGATCAACTTATATGCTGGATATACCATTAAACCCTTAAAATGAGGCTGTAAGGGAGGGGGGGGGGGGAGAAACGAAACTAACTGATATGCCAAAATATACAGTATATAATTCACACCATCAGCAAATAAACTAATTTTATGTTCTTCCTGTTCAACTTTGAAGCCTTTAACATCCAGATCTCTTATCTTCACCAGAGGTTCGATAGCTAGGAATAATAATGCTGGAGATGGAGGACGTCCCTGTCTACTCGATCTACTCAAGGGAGAAATAGACAACATTTGGTTATATTTTAATTTTAGCTTTTGGATTATGGTAAATAATTTTTATTCAATTTATAAATTTTCTACATATACCAAATTTTTCCAATGTTTTATATAAGAAAGACTATTCTAGTCAATCAAGTGCTTTTTCTGGATCTAAAGAAATAGTTATGTTTGGATTCAACCTTGATTTTTCCATATGTAATATAATGAATAATCTACCTAGGCTAATTGAAGAGCATCTTCCTTTAACAAATCCCACCTGATCTGGATGTATTAATTTTGGTAAATACTCATCCAGTTCTGTTGGCTGGCACCTTAGCTAGAATTTTATTATCTGCATTCAGGAGTTATTTTGGTTTGTATAATGAGGTTTTTAATGGATCTCTACCTTTCTGTGGTAGCAGTGCAATTATAGCAGATTAAAAAGTTTCCGGGTGGGTCTGGGTCTCCTCCGCCTGGTCTAACATCCATCAACAAATCTTTGAATTGTCTATAGAACTCAGGAGGAGGCCCATCTTCCCCAGGGACTTGTTCACTTGTAAAGTACCCAGAGCTTTCTCCATTTCTTCCCTTGAAAAAGGTTCATCCAGGTCATTATTTTTCCCTCTCTTCTAGTTTAGAAAGTTCAACATGTTAAAAATTCTTCCATCTCTTTTTTCATCTGATTTGTATAGTTTCATATAGTATTGTCTAAATGTACTATTTATTTCTGTTTGATTGTATGTTATAGTATCAGCTTATGTTTTTATTGCATTTCTCATTCTGGATGATTCTTCTGCTTTAACCTGCTAAATAACACTTTATATGTCCATTCTCCAAGTTCATAATATTTTTATTTAGATTTTAATATCATTTTTTCTGTTCTATATGTTTGCAGTGTGTTATATTGTAAGTTTTTTGTTCTGTATTTTTCTTGTGTTCTTGATGTCCTTTTCTCAATTTTGTTACATCCTTCTCGAGACCCTCTAAGTATCTTGCATATTCTCAAGATTTTTAGTATAAGAAACTATTTGTTTCCTCAAATAAGCTTTAAGCATATCCCACATTAGAAAACTTATCAGTGGAAGGAAGAGTGTTTTCACAAAATATTTCTATCTGTTTCTTAATAAATTCACAAAAATCCTTCCTCTTTAATAATGTAGCATTAAGGCACTATCTATATATAATTTCTTGCTTTTCCATTATCATAATAGTTAATGTCAACGACAAGTGGTCTGATAAAAGTCTTGCCAAATACTCCGTTTTTAAACACCCTACTTTGTAACTGGGGAAAAAATAGGTCAATCCTTGTACATGAATCATGTACCCCTAAGTAGAACTAATAGTCGCTTTCTAAGGGGTTGAGCCGCCTCCATTTATCAATTAAATTTAAATCCTTCATAAATGATAATGCCATGATAATGCCATTTTTGCAGCGTTCACCCACATTCTCACTGATTTGTCCAATATTGGATTAAACAAAAGTTGAAATCTCCTCCACTCAATATATTTCGTCTTTCCCCCTGCAGTTTTTAAAGACAGCCTTCATAAAGACCATCATAATTTGGGGTGTAAATGTTCATAAATGTCCATGATTCTGCATAAATTTTTCAAAGTGCCATTACAAATCTTCTAGCTTGATTGGTTTGGGTCTATTCTATTATTATTATTGGTATATTTTTATTAATTAAAATCACTACACCTCTTGCTTTTGATCCAAATGAAGACTATATCACTTGCCCCACTCATTCTCATTTAATTTTGCATGTTCCAATTTGGTAAGATGTGCTTCTTGTAAGAAGACTAAACTGAAACTTTGTCAGAACACGATTCGTTAAACCACGGAATCGCTTATAGCGCGGGTGTCCGTGGACCCCAAACTACTAAGGGGCAGGTTGATGATGATCAGCCGGTGATCCAACTGCCAGTGTCTGACAGCGGGACTTCGGGGCAGGGCACTCTGACACATATGCAACTGTTCCGCGGCCCCGCTGTAACGTGGTATAAAATCTTGAACCCCATCTACCGTGTTCTAATGATGTTTTACTGCACATCTCCCTTTAAATTTTTTTAATGTATGCTGACCCATTTTCTCTTCACTTACCCTTTAATTCCATTAACATTAAAACTAATAAATTTTATGTTCTATCCATATTCTTCTTTAAAACAATATTTTTTTAAAAAGTAAAATCTCTGACTCTTCAAATAATAGTGATCCTTCCCCTTTAAGTAAAACAGACAATATCCTTGCTCAAATGTTGACGTATACGTAGAGCCCTGAAAGCTCGTGAAAAAAGCCCACAGAATCTTTTGAGGAAGAACCATTCCTTTTGGCGCCATCTATTTTTGCTACTCCTTTCCAGCCATCATTTTCCCCCTTAAAACAGAGTCTCCACCCTGCTACCATTTTTCCCAGATTTTTTTTCTCCTTTTACTGTGCTCCCCATGAGCATTTCTATACATTTTACTTTTAAAAAATAAATACAGGACGGTTTCGTAAAAATAAAAAAAAACATTTACTGAGTTCCATTTTAAATATTTTCACAATCATCTCCCTCGGCAACCTTGATCTTTGTTTTATAAACTTTGCGGAAAATCTTCTTTGCCTTGATAAATAGCCGGTTCCCTTCTCCAACTTTGACCCTCAAAGTTGTGGGATAGATCATTGAGTATTTCAAGTTCTTAACACCTAATTGTCTTTTCACATCTTCAAATTCTTTTTTTTATTTAATCAAGGTCGGGCTAAAGTCTTGAAAAAAAAATAGTACCTTTACATGATCAATCTCAGCTGGGCCATAATTCTGCTTAGAGTAATCATATTCTGCTCCCAGAATAATCTCCTATTCATGGTAGCTTAAAAGTGTCACCAGAACTCTTCTTGGTCTCTGATCGCCGGCTCTTCTGGGCCCAAGTGTTCGGTGAGCTCTCTCGATATGCAGTTTTTTTTCCCCAAATTTGTCTTCTCCCAACACTTGTGGGATCCATTTTTGAAAAAAGTTCACTGGGTCTCTTCCTTCCTTTAGCTCAATAATTCAGACATTATTCCCTTGACTAAAGTTCTCCATATAATCAATTTTGTCAAGCAGTCCTTGTTTATCCGACTCCCATTCTTTGGCTTTTGATACTCCCAAAGCCTTGAGTTTTTCATGCGTTTTTGTCAATTCAAACTTTGCTCAACCCATTCCCTCCATCAGGTCTTCAACAATCTTATCTCAGACATTGTCATAACTCTCATCACCGTTTCAACACTTATGAATCAGTTACTCAAATTCTCCATCTTTTCCCAGGACAATGCTCAATTTTTGACCCGACTCCCTAGTTTTACCTGGTTCTTCCGGACCTGTCGCCATTTTTGCACCACTCCCTTTCGGACTTTCACCCGATGTTCTCTGTTAAATAGGAGCTTCTTCAGTCTTTGTTCTCAGCTGCCCTGGTTTTATCCAGTTTTGACAAAGAAAATTTTGATTTTCAAATTTTGACCATTTATTGTGTACTCTTCACAGAGAGCTGAACCAAAACATGTTTAAGTCTTTAGCATGGCCATGCCACGACAAGCTATTTCTAAGCCAAATGCAAAGTGGTAAGAGGAAAGTTTACCTGATTGTACTGATGAAGATAACAAAAGAGAACAAAGCAGGGATTGAAGTCTCACCTTGTTTTTCCAGCATTACAGGTGATAAATATCACCTGCAAAACACTTTTCCACCATTCCAATATGTACAATTTTACACTAATATCTGCTTGTATTTTGAACAGGGTGGAATTTATTTACTGAACCCAGGCTAATGGGCAAGCTCCATCAAAAACTACTGATCATTTATGCTTTGCACTGATCTCCCGATCATTCTTTCCACCTCAAATACTCAAGACCTATAACTGATTTCAACATTCAGAGACAGCACACATATAATTATGTCAAAGTTGTACATGAAAAGTTCTAAAAAAAATTCATATGGGTTTTGTTGGCAAGGTCAGCATTTATTGTCCTTCCCTCAAAGCCTGTTCAGTTGCTTTTTGAAACTGCAGTTCTTTTGAAGGGATACAATAATATTGCTACAATAGCAATAGGTCAGGGGTTCAAGAATTCTGACCCAGTCAGAATGGAGAAACAATGCATTTCAAAGTGAAAATAGGGTCTGATTTGAAAGGAATCTACAGGTAGTGATGCACCTACATACCTGCTGCCTTTATTCGACTTGGCACTGTGGAATTTGCAAATGGTACACGCCAGTTACAAGTCTGTTAATGTTTGGGGGACGGGAGGGATAAATGTTTAGTTGTGGATGAGCTACCAATCAAGTTTTCTCGCTAACAGTGTCAAACTCCTTAAACATTGTTGAAGATCCAGTCAGTCAAATAGAGAGCATTTATCATGCTTTGGACTCATACCTTGTACTAGTAAAAGACAATTAGCCACTGACCTGTTTTTGTGGCTATATATTTGCAGTGAGTCAAATTTAATCTTCAGAGTGTTCATGGTGGGAGATTTGGTGAAAGCAATGCTATTGATTAGCAAGGGTATGCCTTCGTACTCTCTTTGCAGATGATATCAGCCTATTTTTGTCCCACAAATGTCACTTATCAACCCACACCTCAACGTGATCTTGATCTGGTTTACACGCAGATCCACCTGGACACCAATATCTTTCAAGATTGCGTACTAAAAATTGACCAACTCTCCATTTTTCTACCTTAATGGATAACCTCACATTGCCTACATTATATCCCATCTGCTGCATCTTCACTGAACATATAGCCACCCTGCTCGCAACCAAACACTTATGGTCTTGATCCCCTCATCCAAATCCTTGTTATACATTACATGTTATCTGACAGCATTCATCAGATAACATTTGAACTATTTTTAGTTTCTCTGAATCAATGCAATGATGCTCCGTTTCACTTGTTCTTGAGCTGAATGTTTTGCTCTTCCTCAACAGTGTATATTCCAGTCACTAAGTTTATTGTTTTCATCTTTCTGCATCAAACATCTTGAAGCAAACTATCCCAGTCGTCTTGTTGAGGGTTTATAGGAATAATTATTCATTTCTCACAAAACGTTTTGGACAAACTATTTAAAAACTTACCCTGGTCAAATCTAACAGAATGTCAACTAATACATGCGATAACTAATTATTGCAACAATGGAAATATATTTGATGCACATCTGAACTGCTAAGCAGAGATGGCTTTTCAGGGTAATAAAACATGGAGATAATTTTATGCCAGATGTTTCCATTCAGCAAAGTGACAGTGTTACAACAGATGAAATGCTCTGGTGGTAATGAGGTCATAACCCATGATGATTCATGGGGATTACATTTATGAACAGCATAACAGCCAAGTGCTTGTGCTACAATTCAACAATGCCCTTATTGTAAATAAAGTTATTTCAAATTGAGGTATATAGCAACAATAAATTACAGTACCTGTACTATTTATTATGATTCCACCATCCACTTAGCCCATTTACCATAGGCGAATTCCTAATCCATGTCACATTGGGACAAGATTTTAACCTTCAAGTGAAGAATATTTGTACCACAAATTTCCATCCATTCTGTGAATAAGCCAGCCAGCAAGTGACACTATACAAACAGAACCTCAAAGTTGCACAAAATATTATTTTTGCAAAATGAAATGATACACTTTGTCAATTGTTCTTGAGAACCCAGGCGCAGTAAGTACTCGGATATACTATAATTATTGCATGGAAGATAACCGCCTTCTTCACCTGAATTTGAATTCACCATCAAAATTTTAAAAATATTTTCGTATTATACAAGAAGATTGGTTATTCTGACCAATGCATTAAGCTTTCATATAGGTTCTTGTAATGATTCCAAAATTCTTAAATTACCATACACTTATGGTTTAAATGGAGGAACAAAATTGATTCAAAATGCATCACAGAATGATAGATATATCCTATTCACCATGCAGAACTACTCATTACTAGGAACGTCAATGTATTTTACTTGCAAGTGCAAGGAACAAAACTAAAGTATCACTTTAAATGGAACAGAATTCCACTCACTGAAAAGGAATTAATCAGAATTAGTTGTTGAATTAAAGTAACAAGATACACAATTCAGTAAACTAATCCCATGAATATCTGATAGTTTAATACTCCTGGGACTTGTGGTGTCAAACTACTTTTTTAAAAAATATGGTCTAATTGATGTCTCTACTGTTATCACCCCAATACTTTTCCTGACCAATGGTTAGGCCCAAAATATTGGTTACCATTTACTTTCAATGGATATTGAATGACCTGCTGAGTTTCTCCAGCATTTTTGTGTATTGCTCTTTACACCAGCATCTGCTGATTTTCTTGTTTGACAACAAAAACTTTCCTTTATTACATAATAAATTTCCCACCGAAGACAATGAGTTCTTTCTTTTTGAAATATTTTTTATTGATTTTCAGTAATAAGTTTGTACAGTAAAATTATGGAATGTGCGAGAGAAAAATAAAGCACTGTTTATAATCATACATATGATTTCCCAAAGCACAGCCATAATGATATAGAATGGACATATAAATTAAAAATTTTCAAACCCCTGACCCAAACAAGATTGAAAGTTAATATTGATGAAAAAAGTAGCTCACTCTGAAGTAACTAACAGTGTCAAAGTTCTATATAAACACTGAACCTAGAGATTATGGAAACAGTCAATGAATGGGCCCCATAACATTTGGAATCTAATTTTTTCCAAATTTAAACAGGACATTAAGTCCCTTAGCCATTGTGTTGAATAGGTGGGGTATCATCTTTCCACTTAATCAAAATAGCGTGTCTGGCCAGCAAGGAAGAAAAAGATAGGAGTTAGTAAAACAGCCTTCTCCAAGAGTTTCCAAGAGAGCAACTGAGGGATTTGGTTCCAATTTTAAATTGAGAATCACAGGTAATGTTTGGAAAAACTTCTCTCCAATAATTCTCCAAACTGGGGCACATCCAGAACACACAGATTAAAGAAGCATCATCTATTTTGCATTTATCACAACAAGGATTTACATGTGAATTAAAAAAAAGAGATAATTTGTTTAGACATGTGGGCCCAATGTACCACTTTGAATTGCAGCAGACAGTGGCAAGCACACAGAGATGTAGTGTTAATCAGTTTGAAAATAGGCTCCAAAACCTCATTGGACAGCAAAAGGTTCAAATCCTGCTCCAAGGCATTATTAGTTTGGAATGAAGGGGCGTGTGTTAGACCAGTTATCTTGTCTTAAATAACAGATATTAACCCTTTACTGGAAGGTTGTAATCCAAAAAAAAATGCATCAAGAATATTCCCCTCAGGAGCTCTCAGAAAAATCAGGAATCTGAGATTGAATAAAATGCCTGATTTGTAAATATCTGGGGGAAAAATGAGCATTTGGTAAATTGAATTTTCCAACCAATTGTTCAGAAGATGCAAAACTGTTATCAATAATAAGGTCTTTAAAACATTTAATACTGTTTCTATACCAATCATTAAAATCAGAATCCTGCAAGGAAGACGGAAAAGGGTGACTGAACAAAATGGGGGTTACAAGAGAAAAGCCCTGAAATCCAAAATACCTTCTAAACTGCACCCATATTCTCAAACTGTATTAAACAACCAGATTGTCAGTTAGTTTATGAAACAAAAGGAAGAGAGGACCCAAGAAGTGTTGAGATCGAAACATTTTTGGTGGAATTTAATTCCATTTCTACCCAAGCAGGATAGGCAACTCGATTATGAAATTGTAATAAGAACATAAGGTCACGTATATTGATTTCCCAATAATAAAATCTGAAATGAGGAAGCACAAAACCACCATTTCTTTTGAAGATGTGCTTTATTTAAGCAGGGCCGCTTTCTTTACCATATGTATGATATAAGCGAAATGAGCGAGTCAAAAAAAGTTATCAACTATTTTTAAGATCAAAATTAAACCAGGGCCTTTAAGTGTTTGGATTTTCTCGTGAATTGAAAAACCTCTATCTGCAACCCAAGAGAAAGTTTTAGCTTTTACCATATTGATGGCCACACAAGCAATTTTAATGAAATGGAAAGATGACTCTTTGCCTACCCAAACGCAGTGGTTACATGATGTTATGTCCTTTTTAAGTTTTGAGGAAAGTAAATACAACATTAAAGATAAGGTTTCAATTTGACCAAGATGTGGGGCCCATTCATGGACTTTTATCATAATTGGAAGAATTAAGAAGTTTGGTGGCTCCTGGGGCTTTCAATATTTTGTCTGGAGGTCACTTGGTTAGAGGGATGGGTTAGATTAGTCAGATTTTTTTTCCTTTTTTTTCTTTTTAAATTTTTCTTTTTTATGATACATACATAGATATAGATTTAAGTGTGGTTATCATGAATCCTATCAACAAATAAGATGAAAATACACCTTAATCTATATAAAGCGATTTTCAATTTTTTCCATTTATTTTTTATTCAATATTATATTGGAAACATTATGAGAAATTAATATATAATAGAATTAGATGTCTTAAGATATGTGATATGTATACGATACTATAGTGGCCCACTCTGCGGGCTGACACAGAAAATGGTTGTCGAACATGACGACCAGGCAGACAGCACGCGGGATGAGATGACTGCTCCCATAGGCCGCAGGAATAGCAATCGAATTGACCAATCACAGCCAGCGGATCGCAGGTGATCCAATCCGGGCCTGCACATCCGGAACAACCAATCACCAGCTGGCTTCACTCAAGCTACACCCTGGTGGTGACACGGCCGGCTGCCTATAAAAGGCAGAGCTGCAGCCCAATAAAGTTAGTGTCAATTGGTGTGTGAGTCTTCTTTCTACCTTAAGCTATAACTGTAGCGACCCCACTACAATACGACCTGTTGTATGCTATTACTAGATAACTATGTACAGTATGTATTTATATTAAACACAAATATTTTAAGAAAAATGATTTAGAAATAAAAATTGGTATAGACTGAAAGATACAAAAATTTAGGTAGAATATTCATTTTAATACAATTAATACGCCAGATTAAAGAGATAAATAAAGGAGACCTTTTTGTTAAAGACAGTTTCACGTGCTTAAGTAGAGAAATTTTCTCTAAAAAGATGCTTACGATTCTTCATAATTATAATGCTAAGTAAATTGATCTTTCACAATCTTTAACGGAAAATTAGAATATGTTAGCACAGGAGAATTTAAAAGGGAAAAGTTCACTCATACAGATTTAACTTATACCCTGAAAATGGCTAAATTGAGAAAGTAACGATAGCATGGAAGGTAAAGTAGTATCAGGGCTTGATATGAAAAGCAAAAAGTCACCTGCATAACTATGTTCAGTTCCCTTCCTATTGATCCCTGAAATATCTCTGCACTCAAAATACAATTGTTAAAGGCTCCAAGGCCAAATCAAAAAGTAATGGACTGAAGGACAGGCTTGATGGGTACCCCATTGGAGAATAAAAGGTTTTGATTGTTATAACTTAGTAAGAATTGAAACAGTAGGACATGTAATTTAATCCATGTAAAAAAAAACATGGTCCAATATTACATTTTTTTCAAGATTGTAAATAGATAACCCCACTCCACCTGATTGAACGCTTTTTCTGTATCTGAAAGAACACATTCTGGGACTGCTGTGGGAGATGAATACAAAATAACCAATAAATGACATAAGAATAACGAATAAAACCAGTCTGATCTTCTGAAATAATTGATGGTAAAATGTTCTCCAGCCTGTGAGCCAAAACTTTAGCCAAGATCTTAATATTAATATTCAATAAAGAAATTGGCCTGTAGGAGCAGCATTCAGCTGGATCTTTTCCCTTTTTCACTTTGAGGGATAAACTTCATTAAAAGATAATGGAAGATTGCCCTGCTTAAATGAATCAGTTAACTGGAACTTAATTGGAGTATGAGCAATTTAGAAAAGGATTTGAAAACTCTACAGGATGCCCATCAGGTTCTGAAGTTTTACCTAAATGTAATGGAGATAGCAAGAATTATTTCATCTTGTGAAATAAGTTCTTCCAAACTTAAACAATTATTCAAAGAAAGCATGAGAATATTTAAGCAGTCCAAAAAAAAACATAATTAAACTGTTATCATTAATAGACTCAGAGGCATAAAGCCTAGAATAGAATTCCCTGAATTTATCATTTATTTTAGAATGGTCTGTGGTAACATTACCATCATCCATCCATATCTTAGTAATTTGTCTCTTAGCACCAATTCCCTTCAACTGATTGGCCAAAAACTTGCCAGATTTTTCACCATGAAGATAAAACTGAATTTAGCTCTATAAAAATTGATGTTCAATGGGAGAGGTTGAAAGAATATCAAATGTAATTTTGATTTCAACTCTCCTTTTAAATAATTCCGGATTTTTAACTTGTGCATATTGTTGATCTAATTGTTTAATCTGATTAACTATATCTTATCTTTATTAGTCTTTATAGTAGCAGTACAGACAGGGCCCGGGTTGTATACGAGTTCTGTTACCTAGGTCTGTCTTTTACTTGAATTTGTATTCAAGTCAGAACAAGTACAAACAGTCCCTATTTAGAGTCAGTTAGACAAATGTTTATCTTGTATATAGCATATATAGTATTTATTTTATATTTACATGCATGTAAAACACTTGTAGTAACACAGTACATAATTGAATGATATAGGAAAAGATGATGGAGAGATGGCTACTAGTGAAGAGGATGGACCTGGTACCGGAGAGTCAGGGTTTGATTCTATTGAAGAAGTTGGGGGGGGGGGGCGTGGTTTACTACTGGAGTCAATTTCTTGAAGTAGAAATCAAGGGAGGTTTATACAGAGCTTTTCTTTTTCTCGTCATAAATTGCTTTGTAGCAGCTGAGGTCCTCAGAAACTGCATGGTGAACTTTGAACCTTTCAGGACCTTGATCCTCTAACTTTCCCATTCCTGCTTCAATGAGATGAAAGGCTTCAGCTGACTCTTTCTTTCAAAACTTTTTTGGTTCTGCAGCGTTTAGGTCTGAGTCTTCCTCAACTGCTGTCATCTGCTGCTCTAGCTCCACAAGGTCTTCATGGGTCAGTTCTTCGGTATGGGAGTTGAGTAAACTTTACGATATCATTTTCACTGATGTCTAACTGCAGTTTATTACCAACGTCAACCACTGCTTGCCTGGTTTTGATTATGTTGTCAGCTGTAAAGCCCTGAAAAGCTGGGGAAAATTGGGGCACAATTTGATCCACTGTATCAATTCAGTCCAAAAGTCAGCAATATTTTTGATGGCTTTATAGATGTTATAATTCCTACAGAACTCCCTTAAGATCATCCCATCATCTTGGGTAGCCCTGACCGCTTATTAGAAAGTCCGCTGCAAATAATAGGCCTTAAAGGTGGCTATGACTTCTTGAAGTAGTGATATTCTGTTGGGGGATAAAAATACAATCTTTACATTGTCATGAAGGTCATCTAAAGTGCTTGGATGTCTGGGTCCATTGTCAAGCACAAGGAGAATCTTGAAAGGAATTTTCTTGGCCAAGCAATAACGTTCAAAAGCAGGGACAAAATGGTTCAAGAACCAATCTTCAAAGGTGGAAAGTGCAACCCAAGCCTTTGCATTTGCCTTCCAAATAACGAAAGAGATGTCTTAATGATATGGCGAAGGGCCCTCAGATTTAGGGAGCAATACATAAGCAAAGGCTTTAGCTTGAAATCCCCAGATGCATTACAAAAACGTTAGCCTATCCTTTGCTGCCTTATGGCCTGATGCACATTTCCTCTTTCAAACTGTAGATCCTGTCAGGCATTTCACCCCCCCCCCCCCCCCACCCCACCCCCACCCCCAATAATCCAGTCTCATCTACATTGAATATTTGGTCTTGCAGGTAACCTTCCTCTTTAATAATTTCTTTCAAAGCTTCAGGAAAATCGCTCGCCGCACTTACATTGGCACTCGCTGCTTCACCCTGCACTATAATGCTCTACAAATTTGCCCTCACTTAGAAAGGATTGAACCAACCCCTAATCGCAACAAATTCTTCACAATCATCTTCACTTGATGCACATGTAGTTTCTAAATCAATGAAAAGGCTTTGAGCATTTTCTTGCACTAAAGGCAAGAAATATTATGCTAATTTTGATTGTCTAACCAAATTATCAATAGCCTTTCCATTTCAATAATTAAAGCACTGTGTAGTAATAATTGTAGCTTTAATCAGGCCAGGGCCTTTCACATGCTCCATTATTCTCACTTCATTGCCTAAAATTGATCCAATCGTTGACTGACTATGTAGCTCAAAGGTTTTCCAATGACTGATGGCGTTTCACCTCTTTTTGATCACTTAATTATTTCCATTTTATTTTCAATCTTGATAGTTTTCCTTTTCTTTGATGCAGAACCAACATTTGGATAAGATTTACGCTTTGGAGGCATGGTTACTCTGTTATTACACGTTATTACACGTGTAAGCAGTTTCAGGGCTTTTCCCTTTTTGGGCAAACTGTTGGTTCAAGTCAATTTTTAAGCAAACTGTTGGTTCCAGAGTAACTTTTAAGGCAGACAAAATGTAAGTAAGAAAACTGTACACACGTGCGATGTTCCATTCAGTACCTTTAATTTTGAATATTCCTGTGAAATGAGTGATGGCAGCATCACATGAAAGTATCATTCAGCATGCAATACTCTCTCATGATGGTGGGTGACACGTATACTACAGCATACTCTGTCACAATACTGGATGGTGGCAGCATCATGCTAGAGTAGGGTTCTCCAAAGTAGATGATACTGACCCCCAGGGGTTGATGGGACCATCCAGGTGTTTTTTTTTGGGAGGGGAGTCGATAACACCAGGGGATGTGGGGATCAATAACGTGGGTCTAGTCAATTTAATAGCACTCCCCCCCCCCAGTCTAAAAGCCACCGCTGCCACACCCCCCCCCAGTCCAGCATAACTGCCGCCACCCGCATGTAGTGTGTGTGGGTGGAGGCTTACACACCATGAACCTCTGTGCGCCGCCGTAACACTTCACACTCATCTTGCATGCGCCAGCCGGCTCTTCGAGAACCACTGTCACATTTCCCCCTCATTGCACATGCACCCAGCTGGCTACGCACGGCCTGAAGACCCCGGAACACTGCATTTAACAGGTAAGTGCCCTTTCTATCCAGATTGGAGTGGCACCGGATGAAGAACAGAGAGCTCAAAAGCCAAACAGTCCAGCCTAAAACTGGACACTTGGCCATCCTACCCAGTGCCCCTCATTCAGACACCCCCCCCCCCCCCAGAATTTCATTCCTGGGGTTGATGAGGAACCACAATATGAGGGATGATGGTAGCATCACGTGAAAGTACAAATGTATCCTACTGCATAACTATGCTCCAACTGGAAGGTCCCTCTGCATTCTACTTTCGGTCAGCCTTGTGGTACAGGAGATGTTCATAAACTGAGCATTTTGAACAGAGGGACTGCCTGTATAGGAAATAATTTCCTCTCTAAGATGAGCTTTCAAAGTGTCCCAAACAATCAAACTAAAATTGTTGAAGAGAAATTTGTGTTAAAGGAAAAAGTTATCTGCTCCTTCATAAATTAAAAATTTATTATTTGAAAGAGTTAAAATGCCAGCGTCTCTTTGAAGGAGGGAGATCTGGAAAATTCAGACAAAACAACCGGAGCATTGTCAGAAATCACTATATTCTGATATTCCTCCCCCACCTCCCCAAAACCAATGAGTGAAGACTCAAATGTAGTAGAACTAAATTAAAACTTTCAAAAAATCCTGCATCATCAATGTTTGGGGTGTATACATTAGCAAAAACTATTATATAATTTGCCTGTAATGATAATGTATTGACTATTTTTTATCTGACATAACATTATGATGCTCGAAAGGGGTATTTTGGTTAATTAAAATTGAGGACCCCCCCCTCCCCCCGGCTTTAGCATTGAAGTAGGAATGAAAGTGTTGCCCTCTCCATTTTTACATAAGACGAGAATTATCACAGCTATGAATATAGGTTACTTGTAAGAAAATAATCTCAGATCTCAATTGTTTAACATGTGCAAAGACTTTCCTTCACTTAATTGGGTTGTTTAAACCTTTCACATTCCAAGAAAGAAATTTGATAAAATTATGCATGGTTTTTAATTCATGTTATGAAGAAAACTAGACATAAATTATCACCAAACTCCAGGTGGCCACCTTGAAGTTATGCAGTAATACAGCTTACACAGGATTTAAACCCACAAAAACCTTGTAAGCACAACACCAAAACAAAAATAGCCACCTTCCTTCCCAAACAACCAAAATCGGGAGGTTGCTGTTTTGAACAGCAATGAGCTAAAAAAAATTAACCCCAAAATTCTTCTGCTGTAAATTCTAATTATAGCTCCTTTTTTCAAAAAAGGAATTATTAATGTTTCCAAACAATGTAAACTTGTATTTAAAGCTACAACCAAAGTGAAAGACAAAGAATTTACATTAAAGAGCAATGAATGTATAAATCTCTGTCATTTAGATTTGCAGGCTCAGTAGAAACAAGTAGCTGAAACACATACATGGCAAACTTTAAAGTTTCCCCACACATAACTTGGATTATACGGGTATATATTATAATCTTTAGCCTTCTTTCCCACAGTCAGGTTATTACCTGAGTGCATAAGCATGTACAACATTTCATGTGCTATTAATAAGTGACTATGGTAGCTAATAAAATCATTATTATAAAGATAAAATGTATTCAATTTAGTACTCTCATCCAAGAAAAAGTAATTAAAATGTAGTAAAATTAATAGAAAGAGAAACAAACTTACATAACTATAAACTAAACAAGTGCATTACCCTATCCAATTAACAAAAGGGAGACAGCAGCTGAACTTCACACAACCAGGAAAAGAAAAAGCTTCAGACACCAATTAACAGTTCATGCAAGACTATGTTGAAGGCAAATCTTCAAAGAATTTTTGTGGTTCTCCCCCTCAATTCAAATACTTCTTGTGACCACCGAAGGGTGTGATTCAGAGGAGTGCTGGGTATAACAAAGCAGGCTTGAAACCTTTCTTGTACAATTCAGCCATGACTTATTTATATTCTATACACAGACTCATCACTTCAGGACAAAGATAGTCTATAAATCTGATTGGTAGTTCACAATATTGAAGAGTTCCTTTCTGACAGGCTTCACGAATAACAAGATATTTTATTTGGTAGCGATGAAACCGCAGAATAACTGAACATGGGCAGCATCCCAGAAGTGGCTTGGGAATCAAAGAGTGATGAGCTCCATCTAGCTCAGGCTTAAAAGAAAGCAAATCCTTTCTAAAAACTTCCAAAAGCATCTCTGAAAAGTTGGTCAGTTTCAGTATTTTCAACCAAGCCCAAAATTTATATATTTTGTCTTTCGCTCTCCAAGTCAATCACTTTCAAAGTTAATTTAAGGTTGTTAGCAGACAATCCCGAGCAAAGTTCCTCTAATTTGTACACAAATTGTTTCCAAGTCTTGCTCCACAGATCCCGAATGAACTTCAGTTTCTGATAATGACTCCAAAACTTTTTCCAAGTGTAGATTTGACTTCACATTGACTTTCCTCTACCATTTCAGTTATCTCCTGTACATGGTTGTTTAAAAGATTAGAAATGGAGTCCATAGTCAAAGTGGCTGCCTCTTCTGCCTTCTTGCCATTTTTTCTAGCTTTAGCACTCCTTGCAGTAATTTTAAAATAATTAGCAATGATAAATAACAAGGGTGAAATGTGTAAAGCACTTTGGTTGAAACATTAGAAGTGAATGAATGGAAGATGTATTTTAAAAAAAACAGGAGCACCTAACTACTGCTGCTAACCCATGCAGTACCCAACTGAAAGTCCGCCAATGTGTTCAAATGGAGTAGGATTTAGTTTGTAAGTTTTAGCTTTATGTTTCAGGTTATCAAGACCTGCTGAAATGTATAAGTCACTGAAAACCCCTTGCTCTGGTCTCTCACATAGTACATGCTTCAGATTCCCAGCTCTAGTTACTCACCTGGTTCACATTCTGCATTCCTGGACTTGCACTCCAGCTAATGAGAAGAGCCAGGCACTAAACCAGGGGGATTTCCAAATTATCCAATAGTTAATTATTGTAGTTTTACAGTGTCAAAAACAGCTCATGATTACAGCAATATTGTTCTATACCTCTCACTTCAAGTGCCTTTGGCAGTTCTCTGTGTAACCCACTTTGACATTTGTTTGTACCAAGCACAAAGAAATTGTGTATTTTCAAAAAATGCTTGATACATTTAGGATCTGAAGTTTACACAAACTATAATACTAAGGGTTAAGTTCATGTACATATTTAAAAATTACACTTCCATGGTACCCACCATGATGAGCTAATTCTCTATCTACTGAACAGGTTCTTTGCAATAATGATTTCATTCCTTACTCCTGGAGGCGCTATCCCAGATCCTAAGCAGTTTAATGGTACGATAATGACTCAATAATTTGTGAAACGTGATAAAGTTTAGTGCAAGGAATAGTCAGATTGTAAAATCAAAAGTTAATCTCAGATGCATTAAGTGGAATTACTGAATAGCAATGAGGAATAGGCATCAGGGCTGGCTGCTAACCTCAGCAGGAATGAGGATCAAAAACATAGATTAAAATCTTGTCAAATGCCAAGTCAAATGCTTGCAGATCAGAATTGAAAATTTAAAAATGAACACCTTTTCCATATCTACAGCTGTAAATGATAAGAATGCAATAAAAATATCTAGAAATACAAATTTCAAATTAAAAATGAAATTTGCATTAATTTCAACCAGAGCTTCAATAGGAGTAAAAAATATACAGAAAAATGTCTTAGAACTTTTCTTGCCACTTATTAAGAGTGGAAAATATGCAGATTCTGAACACACACCGTGCGATTCAAAATCTGAGCACAATTCAAAATTAATGAGAAACAGAGTAATTAAAAAGCAAAAATGCACCACATCCTTAAAATCTTCAAAATACTGCATTAGTTTGTAAAGTAATTAATTGTGTGCAGGTGAAGCTATAGAAATTTTTTTTTTTACTGCTTTAACCTCACCAAGTACATTCACATAAATCCAAAAGACCCAGAAATGTTCTCAATTCCCTCACGACTGGCACACAATCTTTCTTTACTGACATTACTTTCTCAGGAGATTTTTATGCATTTCAACTAGTTTGCAACACAAACTACAGGCACGAGTGTAACAATAAGCAACTTGGGTTTGAATCCCACACTGTCGGCAAGGAATTTGTATTTTCTCTCTGTATCTGCATGGGTTTTCTCCAGATGCTTCGGTTTCCTCCCTCCCTTCAAAACATACAGGGGTTGCAGGTAAATGGATGGCACAGACTCAATGTCTACATTTTAAAAAATGGCTAAAATGAATGATCTGGAGGGGATCGAGTATGGCATATTCAACTTTGCTAATGACATTAATTGAGTGGAAAAGCAAATGCAGCAAGGACACAGAGGCTGCAGAGATTATAGATAGATTAAGTGAGTGGGCAAGAACCTGGCAGATGGATTACATCAGTAAATGTGATGTCATCCACTTTGGAAAGAAAAAAAATTGAGGTTTGACTATTAAATGGTAAAAACAGAAAAATGCTGCTGTTCAGAGAGACCAGAGAGTGTGTGGATGTATCAGAAACAGTTTGCTAGTGCAGCACATAATCAATAAGGCAAATAGGATGTTGGTCCTCATTCCTGGAGGGACTGAAGTTCAGAGCAGGGAGCTCACACCTGAAGGATTATGCGCAATTCAAATCTTCTTACTTGAGAAAAAGATGTAGTGGTTTTGGAGATGGTGCAGAAGAGATTCACCAGGTTTATTCCAGAAATGATTATCTCACGATAAATTACAAAGCATGGAACTGTACTCAATGGATTTTATAAGAACAAGAGGGGATATTGTAGAAACAGACAAAATTATTAAAGGAATATACAATAGAAGCAGGGAGGTTGTTTTCACCGACAAAACTAGAACCGGGGACACAGATTTAAGATTCAGACGAGTAGATTTACAACAAGATAAGGATATCTTCTCCCAGAGAATAATGAATCTGTGGAATTCTCTGCCCAGAAGCACGAGATACTGCCTCAATGAATGCATTTAAGGCATATTTGGATAAGATTGTTTCATATCAGGGGAATTAATGGTTATGGAATGCATGCAGGCAAGTGGAGTCAACTGTGACTAGATCAGCTACGATCCCATTAAATGCCAGAGCACCTGGCCTACTCTTTCTTATGTTCAGCCATAGGGATAGAAAAATGCTCTATAATAGATTGTGCAGAATCATCTGTTCCACCACTAACCTCAGAATCAAACCAAATGACCAATGCCATCAATAAAGCTAGGCTTCAGAAACCATTTGCATCCCGAAATATGGCAAGATTTTCTAACATGCAAATTTTCTACGCATGTACACAGGACAGCATATTTAAAATCTTTGCAATCTGCAATGCGTTGCAAATTCCTGACCGAAATCTGGTGATTTATGACTATTCAAACTTGTTTCAAGACAATTGCTCAAAATTTCAGAGGGCCAAGCTTAAAGCACAAGTATAAATGTAATACTCGCCTCAAACCACGCAACTTGGCGCCTCACAGTTCGGCGGGCAGCAACCTCCTTTGAAGAAGACCGCAGAGCTCACCTCACTGACAAAAGACAAAGGAGGAAAAACCCAACACCCAACCCCAACCAACTAATTTTCCCCTGCAACCGCGTCTGCCTGTCCCGCATCGGACTTGTCAGCCACAAACGAGTCTGCAGCTGCCGTGGACATTACCCCTCCATAAATCTTCGTCCGCGAAGCCAAGCCAAAGAAAGAAAAGAAATGTAATACTCTTCTGTTGCTCATGTCAGAAAAGATAATGATTCTGTCGCACAAAAATGGTTCAATTATTTGATGCAGGATTCTGAAGGCCTTGATGTCAATCATTTAATATGACCCCATTTTTTCCTTCAGACTTTCACAGTAGAAGTCTTCACCAAGGTGGCAAGAACTTGGCCTTGGGGGGGACAGAAAGACCATGTTAAATTAGCAACAGATAACGTCACCGGCCAGAAGATGGCACACCCCACCAGCAAGCATGCACCCCAGCAGCTATCAGAAATATGAAACCTTCCACATGAATAGCTTAGGCATCCTCCCCCTGCCAGTTGAGGAGTCCTTCAACCTGAAGGACTTCTGTCTCTCACACCAGCTACAAATGTCAGAGTTGTGGTTGGGGGTGCAGGGAGGAAGTACTTAAACAAGACCAGTAGAAAGAAAAAATCTGAGGGCAGGAGACTTGGCCCAGTCATAGGACAAGACCAATGAAAGGAAGGCAAGGGCCAACTACAGATTCCACCTGCTATAGGCAACAAAAGATTCTCCTTTCATTTTTTGTCTCAAGGCAAAACAGTCATATTCAATATTAATTCAGGACAATCAAAGCACTAAATACCACATATGGAAGAAAGTCTAGAGGATGGAGTAATGTAAAAATGGTTCCAGTTAATTAATTCTTAGATTAGGTGTGCTAATACTGCCACGCATGATTGTTGCTGACAACTTCAATCACACCAACCTGAAAACAGTCTTCCCACAGTTTCACCAGGGTAGAGAACACCCTGGATCGGGTGTACACCAATGTTCTGGTGTGTACAAGGCTGCACCTTGCCCCCACCTTTGTAACACAGATTACATATCCGCCATGCTAACATCAGTGTACAGACCAGTGGCAAAGAAAACTAGGTCAGTATACAGGGAGATCAGGACGTGGTGGCGGGGGCGGGGGGGGGTGGGAGGACGTTGATAGAGAGCACAGCAGTGCTGTCAGACTGCTTTGAGACCACAGACTGCAGTGGTTCAGGGAAGTGGCCACCTACAATAGTCACGTAAACAGGCCACACGAGCTCAGTGACTGACTACATCAGCAAGTGCATGGAGGATGTCACAATGACCAAATGCTTCACAACCAATGCTAATCAGAAATCACGGTTGGACGCAAAAGTTCAAGTCCTTCTCAGACCTCACGTTGCTACCTTGAGGACAGCTGAGATGAGGCCACAAAGATCAACCAGGTGGAACTCTCCTGTGCAATCCAGAAGGAAAAACAGGGCACGCACAGAGGATCCACAAACAGAGCTGTGCAACATGAGGCACGCGTGATGAAGGATCAAAACTATAACAGATCACAAGTCAACCTTTAGAGTTAAGGACAATGACATCTCCCTTCCAGACAGATTGAGCATCTATGCAAGGTTTGAGAAGAACAGGATAACACTGAAGAAAGCTTCTCGCCCCCCCACCCCCCGATGAAGAGGCCACATGCATAGCCATGGCCGACGTGAGGAGGACCCTATCCAAGGTGAACCCACACAAGGCAGCAGGACCAGAAAACATCTGTCAGGTACTGAAGGATTGCGCAGACCAATTGATGGAGGTCTTCACGGATATCTTCAAGACCTCACTGCAGCAGTCCATCATTCCTGCAGGGTTCAAGGCCACCATTGTCATCCTGATACCCAAGAGGGCGACAATAATAGGCCTCAATGACAACTGCCCTGTGGTACTGACCTCCACCATTATGAAATGCTTTGAGCTCCTGGTGATGGAATGCATCAAAGCACACTTCCCAGACATTCATCCCATTTCAATTCGGGTATAGAAGAAACCATCCCACAGACAATGCAATAGCCTTGTCCCTTCGCTCCATCCTGCACCACCTGGAGAATGATGCCTCACACCCCAGGCAGCTGTTCATTGACTTCAGCTCGACATTTAATATGATAATTTCCCAGAGGTTGGAGAAGTTATCCTTGCTGGGACTCAACACCCCTTTCTGTAACTAGATTCTGGACTTCTTAACAGAAAGACCACTGTCTGTCCAGGTCAGTGGCAAAATGTCGAGCACTGCCATGCTGAGCACCGGTACACCTCAGGGCTGTGTGCTCAGCCCTCTCCTGTTCATGCTACTGACTCAGGACGACATCACCAGATCCAGCTCCAACAATTTCATCAAGTTTCCAGATGACAACATAGCTGGTTTCATCAGCCACAACGACAAGTCACACTAGAGAAGGGGTGGAAAATCTCGTGAAATGGTGCAAGAGTAATAAACCGAGTCTCAACAAAAAGGGAGAAGATGGACATGATTGTGGACTTGAGGAGAATCAGGAATGACCACCCTCCACTACATATCAATAACCCTGTAGCAGAGAGAGGAGAGCATCGAGTTCCTTGGAGTTTACTTAATTAGTGACCGATTGTGAACACTCACCTCTCCTCACTTGTCTGGATGTCGCAAAATCTACTGTACTTCCTGAGAAGTCTGAAGTGGGCAAAGCTACCTGCCACCATAATGTCAACCTTCTAAAGGAGCTCTATTGAGATCGTCCTGGCCGACTGCATCACAGTGTGGTATGGTTGATGCAGAGAAATTGATTGTAGAGGTCAATCCACAGGACCATAAGACTGGCAGAGAAGATCAATGAAGTCTCCCCTCCCACCCCTCCCATCAACATGATCTACCACAATCATTGTGTGAAGAGGGCACACAAAATCATTGAGGACCCTTCCATCCTGCACACAGCATGTTTCAGCTGCTCCCACTGGGAGAGAGAAACAGGAGTATAGAGACAGCATCACCAGGCTGAGGTGAGTGAGAATGCTGAACGACCAAAGGAACTTCTCACACAAAGCACCCGAGACTCATTCAAGAAACAATATTTATTTATTTGCATATATGAATACTTGTCCTGAATTATGTATTGTTTGTATGTGTGTTATGGCTGGTTGTATGTCTTCATGTTTTGCATCGAAGACCGGAGAACACTGTTTCATCGGGATGTATTTGTACAATCAGGTGACAACCTTGACTTGCCACTTCCCATTGGACAAACAATATTCTCAAGCAATGGGAAAAGGCAAGTCATACATCAATACATGATTTGTTCTACAAATGATTTGACCATTAAACATAGAATTATCCAAAAGTAACAAAATGTGTTCAAATGTATTCTGATTCACATAATTATGTGAAATCCTTGGAGATTGCAAATACTGACCATTTTATCTGATGATTACCCAAGTCTCTTAGGAAGACAACACCAGGAATTTTAATCTCTATTGCTCAAGATATATAAATCTGATCAGAATAGCTACACAAAGCAGCACTACTGAATCATGCATCTTCAATAATCAATTATGAGTGATTAATGCAAACTTGTTCCACAAAGTGGACATGCAATTGCTGAAAATGACTGGGATTTTCATTAGAATGGAAAACATGTCAGAGCCAAAATCACGAGGGACTTGTACAAATCTAGATTAAGCTATCCATTACCAAATCAGTAAGTAATAGACATAAACTAACAAAAAGTACAAAGGCGAATAGAAAATGTTAGTGTAGTGCCTCAGAAAACATACATAGAAGCAAGTTAGGAACATACCAAATTAAAAAATGTAAACACATGGGAAAAAGAAAAAAAACCTTACTTATTGTACTGCTCTTAAAAAGCTGACAGGTCTAATTGACCCCAAATATGCTTCTTAAGGTGGAAAATGAATTATTATTTACACAAAAGCTGACGTACAAGAACGACTACATAATGCAGAAGACAATTATAATTTCACGTTCCTTGTTATGGCTAGTTTGGTTACCATTCCCAACCTCTTTTGGCCTTGGCCCCTTTAGGACTTTGCTCAATGTTTCTGGGCCCCCTTCCCCGCAAAGCACTCATTTAGTTGGTTTCAGCCTTACTTCTCTCCTACCAACTACATAAAAAACAAAAAAATTTATGATTTCAGTCTGTGACCCCCCCCCCCCCCCAAATGTGCTTTGGCTCCTAGTGGGGGCCATAAGGCCCCGTTGAGAATTGTTGCCCTAAACTACCCCACTTCACCAATGAAAGCAATCAAAATGCAGGAAGAAATGGAAATAAAAAGGGCTCACAGAGCATTATCTCCAAAACCACAGGCATATCAAAAATCAAGATCCATCTTAGTAAAATTTTTTGAGATACACGACAACCAGCGCACCGGTGCCATCATGAAGAGAGCCTCTGCTTCCTCAGGAGTTTGCGGAGGAGCTAGTGAAGTTGTTCAAATGAACCAGTACAGACTTGAAGGGCCGACATGGCCTGTTTCCGTGCTGTAAACGGTTATATGGTTATGATTATATAAATCAGTTCCACAAGGTATTATCACAGAAAAGCATTTCCGGGAAAAAATATTCAAATTATCTGGTGATAGTGATAATGTGGCCACCTCCAACTGCCTATTTTTTTGCCATGTGACAAATGAAATTACACTAAACTTAACATAGTTCCCTGGTTGAAATGAAAGAATGAATCTGAATCCAAAGGAGCTTTGCAACCCCACATTAGAGGGATCAACGTAATAAAACATTAAAGTCTGAAGACACCATGGTTGAAGAAAAAACACAATGCTGGAGAAATTCAGCAGGTTATATTGCAAAGATGAAGATACATAACCAACATTTCAGGCTTGAGCCCTTCATAAAGCTAACAAAAAATGTCAGCAGGCATCTGAACAAAAAGGTAAAGGGAAGGAGGATGATCCCAAAGGCAGGAGGTAATAGGTGGAGAAGGGAGGGATGGCACAGTAATAAGCAGGGGTGGAGAGATGGCTAAGTGAATAGAGGGGAAGGATGTGGTGAGCTGAGGGAAAGATGACAGGGTGAAGGGAAAAAGAAAAGACCAGGTTAGCAGAAGCTGGAGAAGTCAATGTTAATGCCATCTGGTTGAAGAGTGCCCAAGCCAAGCAAAAATTAAGATGTTCCTCCAATTTACTTGATGGTCTAGGTGGGATAGTACGAGGCCATGAACAAACATGCGAGTATGGGAGTGGGTCGCAGAAATGAAATGGTTGGCCACTGGGCGGTCCCTGTCATTGATGCGGACAGAGCGAAGGTGCTCAGCAAAGCAATCTCCAGTCTGCGTCCAGTCTCTCTGATCCACATCCCTGCCATTTATTTGACTTGCTTCCAGTTGTAATTTCATTGTTCCATTGCAGGAGTCCCATGGATTAGTACTGATCTACCATCTGCAATATCCTGCATTTATGTATCTTAATCAGTTTATTTGACTGGGGCATCATGGCCATTTCTCTACTACATCCCTTGCCACCCACCAAGCAGGAGAATTCAGTGAAATTACAAGATCAGTAGTATTCATAAATCATTGCAGATAAAAGAACTGTAAATATCCTATTTGCTCAAATGGAAAAGTTAAGGAGAAGCTCAACCAAAGGAAGTTTACAAAGGCTTGAGGAAGGAAGGTAAAAAAAAACACAGATGAGGTAGGAAGATTTAATAAGGGATGAAGTAAAGAAACAGGGAAAAGGAGAACTCTATTCCACAGTAGTTGCTTCGTGAAAATTCTCTGAGAAAGCAACTCAAAAATATTATAGAATATCAGTCCAAGAAAAGTGCATACCAAGTATTTTGTAGTAATCTTCCCAGGCTTTGGAATAATCCATCTGACCAATTTGGCCACCATTCTGATCTGTGGGCAGGTTTAAAAAAATTACATTTCACAAACTGATAAAAGACGTTTTTCAGAAAAAGATCAGGGATCTTCTGCAAAGCAAAAAGAGGCCAGCTTTCAGAATAGCTTCAGACCCAGGTTACTTACAGTACACGGTTGATTTATTACACTGTATAGTTAACCAAGTTACTAATATTTGGTCAGGATTCAATCTCAAATAAGTTTGCTCATAGCTAACTTGGATCACAGCATTAGTTCTTAAAAATTTTGATTGTTGAGGTTGGAAGCAGGAGAGGGGTATTGGGCTGTAATCTACTACATGTTCCTTCTTTGGCTTGGCTTCGCGGATGAAAATTTATGGAGGGGTAAATGTCCACGTCAGCTGCAGGCTTGTTTGCGGCTGACAAGTCCGATGCGGGACAGGCAGACACGGTTGCAGTGGTTGCAGGGGAAAATTTGTTGGTTGGGGTTGGGTGTTATTGGTTTATACATAATGAGGGTCAGAACCTCTTATTTTAATGATCTGCACACACAGATAATTCTTATTTTATTACTTGGCCTTGCAAATCTCAATAGGCTACAAGAAAATACCAAACATTTTCAGGAGTGAAATATTTTACAAAGGAGCATTCTTCTTCCTCCCAATAACCAAATTGGACATTTTAATTATTTTGTTGATGACTGTATTTTTGTGTGTGCATTTGTGTGAAGAGGTGGTGGTGGGGTAAATGAAGAAGACATTTAGTGCATGGAAGCTTAAAAAGAACATTTTCTCTCCCAATGAAAGATCTTATATTCAACAAGATTACACAGCAGATTCTAGGTGATTGATTGTATCAGCAGTTTTATCTTGTAGTTCAAACACAAAGATCGATTGAAGCTCTGATTAGTTGCCAAATTTTACAAGAGTAGGAATTGCCTATAATGAACATTGGTAAGAAATGCTGAAATATAGCAAGCATTACTACAAAGCAGTTACTGGAAGAAAATGGACAGAAAAGTTCTAAATCTGAAGGTGAAAAGGGAAGGAGGGTCATACTCACTACAATTTGAGTTTAAATAATTCAGAAGGATCAGAAATCTGACATTGATTTCTAGATTTTAAAATCAATTGAAAATGCAAACAGTATACCACTTTGATGTTAGTGAATGAACCATGAATCCATAAAAACCATACCAGAGAAAAAGGCCCTTTAGTCTTTCTAGTCCGTGCTGAACTATTAGAACCATAGAACACTACAGTACAGAAAACAAGCCATTCAGCCCTTCTAGTCTGTGCCGAAAACATCATAATGACCTGCACCCATTCCATATCTCTCCCATCCATGTATCTATCCAGTTTATTCTTAAGACGCAAGAGTGAGCCCACATTTACGTCAGATGGCAACTCATTCCACACTCCCACCATTGAGTGGAAAAAGTTCCCCCTAATGTTCCCCTTTCACCCTAAAGCCATGTCCTCTTGTATTTAACTCTCCTAATCAACGTGGAAAGCGCCTACTTGCATTTACTCTGTCTATACCTCTCAATTTTGTAAACCTCTATCAAATCTCCCCTCATTCTTCTGCACTCCAAGGAATAAAGTCCTAACCTGTTTAATTTCTCCCTGTAACTCAACTCCTGGCAACATCCTAATAAATCTTCTCTGCACTCTTTCAAACTTACTGATATCCTTCCTGTAGTTTGGCGACTAGAACAGCACACAATACTCCAAATTTGGCCTCACCAATATCTTGCACAACTTTACACTAACATCCCAACTCCTGCACTCAATACTTAAGATTTATGAAGACCAGGATGCCAAAAGCTTTCTTCACAACCCTGTAATGCCATTTTCAGGGAATTGTGTATCTGAATTTCCAGATCCCTTTGTTCTTCTGCACTGCTCAGGGCCCTGCCATTTACTATGCATGTCCTACCTTGGTTTGTCCTTCCAAAATTGAACGCCTCAACTTTTCTGCATTAAATTCCATCTGCTGCCTTCTGGCCCATTTTTCTAGTTGGTCCAGATCCCTTTGAAAGCCTTCCTCGCTGTCCACAACACCTCCAAACTTAGTGTCATCAGCAAATTTTCTGATCCAATTTACTACTTTATCATCCAGATCATTGATATTGGTAACGAACAACAATGGTCCCAGCATGATCCCTGAGGCACACCACTAATCACAGGTCTCCAGTCTGAGAAGCAATCATCCACTACCACTGACTTCTTCCATTCAGCCAATTTCAAATCCAGTTTACAATCTCTCCGTGGATACCTGATGTCTGAACCTTCTGAACTAGCCTCTCGGGTGGGACCTTGTCAAAGGTTTTACTAATGTCCATGTAGACAACACCAACCCTTTCCTTCACCTACTTTCTTGGTAACCTCCTCAAAAAACTCTTAAGTTTTATTAAACACGACTTAACATACACAAAGCCAAGCTGGCGATCCTTAATCAGCCCTTGGCTGTCCAAATACTTGTATACCCGATCTCTAAGAAACCCTCCAATAATCTACCTACTACTGTTGTCAGGTTCACCAGCCCATAATTTCCTGGTTTACTTTTGGAGCCTTTTTTAAGCAATGGAACAAGTATGGAAACAAGTCCCATGATGTGCACATGGACCATATCTCTCCATATTCCTCCCATCCACATACCTGTCCAAATTTTTCTTAAATGTCAAAATTGTGCCTTCATTCATCAATTCAGCTGAATGGAGAATATCCAAGATGATTCTCAAATTGAAGAGCCCATCAGGAAAACAAAGAGGCATTCCAGATCAGAATGCAACTGATGGGCTATAGAATGAGAGGCACTAAGGAATTCCCTCTACTGAAGTGGTGTGGCAATGAGTTAAATGTGGAAGTTGCAAACCCCATTCTCACTTTTGTAACTTTATATGGTAACAATGCATTTGCAAGTAACAATAAGCAATGGTGAAATGTTCAACAAAACAGCTTAGTAACAAAGACTTTTATTCAGAGGTTTTCTTTCTTCACCTTAGAACTACTCATTGGCTTTGGGATATTTAAAGTTCCTATAAAAATTCCATATTTTTAAAATTTAATCTAGCAACAAAATATTCATAACATCACTGAGCTGTCACATGGGTTCAAAAAAGCAGCTTCACAATTTGATAGGAAACATTAAGTTGAAGAGGTCAATCATTATTAAAGCAAGACATTCCCAAAGCCAGGAAATCCTGTGCATGGCACCACAATCCACAACTCATAACAAAAAGACGCATCTAGTGCAAGGCTGAGAGAGCAAAGGGCCGCTTTTAAAATATGTACATTAATACAACAAAAAAAAAGTGCTCATGTTAGCTGTGTCACAGAATACCAATAAACACAATCCTAACATTTTGAATCAATATTTTTAAAACAACATTTAAATAGTAAAGCACAGCACAGTTAATGCCTCTTGGTTGAACTTTGAGCAGTCAGGGCAATGATGGGATTTGCTAGATGTCAATGAGACCTTCTGCAATTCTAATTGATGAGCTCCTCAGACAAAACAAACTTCAAATGGGATTGCTCAATCTCATTTGTGATCTGTTTGGCGATCTGCAGCTCTCACAATTGAATTTATTAATTCAGCTCATTTGAGAAATATAAACCAAAGCTGTGGCAAAAATAAGCCAAATATGTGTTCAAGGTACAGCAACTTACTTTCTGAACAAACATGGAATTTAACAAGTTTGCATAACCACTTTTTCTGGCCTGCATCAGAACTGTTCAGTCTTACCTCAATGTAAAATATTATGTTTTTTTTGGCTTCCCAAATGCTGCCTGACCACTGGGTAATTCAGGCATTCTTTTCTATTTCAGAAATCCAGTGTTTGTAGAGTTTTAGATCTCATGACTCCAACAATTTCCCCATCCTCGCCCATCCTCATTTCTCTTTCTTTGTATACATTTCCTACAGAGATCAGCTGTGATCAATAGGGCTTCACTGGCCCTTCTCATTCAGCATGGGTGTCACCTATATAAATCAGTCCCTCTTGGTTTTGGTCTGATCACTGACATATGCTTTGTTCTCTCCACTACTCTCCCTTCAATGCATTTTAACAAATCTCACTTCACCTTTTCTTGGTTCTGATTTTTTTTTTAAAAATCACCTTGACCTGAGACATCACTCCCTCTCTCTCGCTCTCTCTCTCTCTCTAGACTCTGATGTGTATTTCCTGCATTTTGTGCTTTTATTTTGAACCTTCATTATCAATCTTCCTCCCTAGTTAACAAGCAACTATCATGAATGACCAAGTACATACAGGAACCACAGGCAGAGGAACAGGCAATATACCACATAAAGTACTCTGAAACTTGTGTAGGAGAACATACAGTGCAGAAGTTTTGATGAGGTAAATCAACCATTTCTACAATGACTCATGACTGATTTTAAAAATTTGATTCAGAAATGAAGTCTATAATATTTATTTTCTTGCAGTGTTACATACGTCAGACCAAAGATAAGTTACCATGTGCCATATTTTTTCCAAAGGTTTGATTTAACTATAGATTTTAAAATAAATACACTATATACTAATTGAAACTAAATGTAATACATGCTCGTTTTGCAAAAGGAACATTTGATGAAGGACCATTTTTGGCACCAACTTTAATTTTAAAAAAACATTTGCTCTGATCTACCAATCCTTTTGGCTAACAAACATAGATATGGACTTCCTTGAAGACAGAAATTTCACCCACAGGAATACATCACCCAAGTGGTTTTTCCACTGTAGGCTTGCACGTAATAAAAACAAAGGTTTAAAAAGCACTGGAACTGTATACCTGCCCAGAAGCATCTTCAAAGTAGTTTACACATTGTGTAGTGAACCCTCCTGGTAATTGGAATTCAGACAACGGGGCTAAATAATGACAACTTTGTGGATCGAGGGGGAGGTTGGTGGGATGGGTGAGAAGAATTCGAGAGGGAGAAACAAAGAGCTTGGGTTTTGTACCAGTTATTAAAATGTTTGAGCTACCTTTTACTCACAGCACCTTTAAACAATAAACAGAAGAATTTAAAATTAAATACTTGGAATTGATTATAATTAAATGAAAGAACAGTCAAAGAAAGCACATTCTGTGTCCCACCCCCATTACTAAAGATAAACATTAATGTCAATTCTGGAATTGCAGAGGAAACAAGTGAAATGGCTGGGCTGCATAAAGTATAAAGTACTTGCCCACATTGTTAAATATTTCTCTTCACAAATACACACCTGAATTTTGTTGCGAGTTCTGCCCCATTGTTGCTTGTTGTTGCTGGCTAGGTTGCTGGTAAAACTGGGAGATGTAGGCTGACCAGGCTGCTGTACCCAAATGCTGTGCAGCTTTACCTAGACACACACACAGTGTCACAGTAACTACCACTGACTATTTTGATAGCTTTATCTTGTGTGGCAGGAAAAGTTCATTATGCAGCGACATTACTGCTCATGATGTCAATGTCCAATTTTTAAAAAATCTACTTTTGAACCACTTGAATACAAATCCCACCCACAACCACAAAACAAGTGTATCCCAAGGAATCAGAATCCAAGTACCTCCCCTGTTAATGACTTCTTGGTTGTTTCCAGTGATATTGGATTTGATCCTCTTCCTACTGAATTCTTCTTCACAGGAAAGATCACCAGCAAGGCCAATATTAATCATCTCAATACATCCACCCAGTCACAAGATGCTTTAGTAAAAGCATAAAAAAGTGATAATAGGATAAAATTATTAGTGAACCAAGTGACTGGGCTTTCAAATAGCTTTGTCAAAAGTAAATGCATAGTTTTGGGAAGAGAGGAAGAAGAGTTAATGCCTCATTTAAGGCTACCCATATCTTCCATCATATACACAAAAGGCCATGTGGTAAAAGTTACTGCAGAGTCCAACCCAAGAGGCTGAAGATGCATCCTTAATGATGTTATAGTAAGTGATCAAGAGCAATTAATGGCTTCTGTAACAGAATCAATTTTGCATTGGGAAAATTTCAAGCCAAGTCCACAAACTGAGAACAGCTTGGGATGGTTCATATGCAACTCGAATAGAAGTTGACTAGGAAAAAGGCAAACCCAGTAAGTGTTGATAGAATCACTTTCAGATTTTTTTGCAGAAGAATCCATATCAAAAAGCATTTTAATTCTGTATAGCAGTTGATTCAACATAAACAAAACCCATCCAAAACTTAATTTGCTATATTGTGGCTGAGACTTTTCATCGCTCTTTTACCTGTTATTTTAACTGTCTGTAATTCACTGCACCACTAACACCACATGCTGGAGCAGTGTTTAAAAGCTAGAGAACAAAAATCGGTTTAAATAACTTAGAAAGGTTTGAATAAAATGAAGCAGAAAATCCTGAAAACCAAGATTTAAAAAAAAAAAACATGTCAAAGGCTATTTTTTACCCCCTCTTAAGATTCCCTTGAAACTGAGATTGTGCTTCTTGAATCTGGCATAGACCTATGGGAAAATGGACTCCTCCTCTTCCATGACAGTAACAATTAGATTAAACTTGATCATCGGCTCAGCAATGCTGTGAAGATTTGTATGCAATTCTGATCTCTGTTGCCATAGAGGCTTGTAGAGGACCACAAAGTTTGAAATGAATAAATCCAATTAATTAAATTTTAAACGTGCATTCATTCTCATAGTATCATACAATTTCAGCTTAAGTCCTGGTATCTACTGTCATCAGTGAGTGAAAACTGGCTACCAAATTTGCTATGTTAGCCAGTTCATTAAAAGGAGGTCTGATGTTTTCCTGTCCTCTTTTCATGCCATTTCATCAAACCGAAATTTTGGACTCAAGTGGGAGGAGGGAATAGACTGAAAATGCATTTTAATACTATTTTTGCTTCTTTAAGGAAGGAGAACAGGTTAAGAGGAGCATGTGCAAACCATTATGATTGCAAGAACACAAAATGCAATAAACTATCCCATTATTGCTTAAAAATATGAATAACCAATACAATTAAAGTCAAAGTAAAAGGGAGTCAACTCATATTAAAGCGCATAGCCAAGAAAGATAACACTAGGTTTTGTGCATACGCGGACTTCAGTAGAACAAAATAAATGGCCATTAAACATTCCTGATTAGCCTCTTGACTTTTTATAGCCATCAAAACAGAATAACCTTTTAATACTCCAAGAGTGATGAAAAGCCTCTGTTGAATTTGATCTTTGAAGTACAGGAAAAAGCAGAAAGCATAAAGTACTCAACGAGGAACACAGTACAAAGAAGAAGAGAAAAGAAATCAAAAACACTTAGTCAAAGCAAATGAGACAGTGTACTCACTTGGATCCTGCTGTCCTTGCTGCTGCCAGGGTTGGTATGTACTTCCCCATCCCTGCGTCATAAAGGCTTGTGGAGGACCACTAGGTTTGGAAAAATAAATTCAATTGAAATATCTTAAATATTTATTCATTACAAAAGGATATAATTTGTACATTATACGCCGTATCCATTATTTAATTGATGAGTCATCAAAGAATAATGTGTATGGAAATGGAAAGATTATTATGTAATACCAGATAACATTGAAAGGAACAAAGTTAGATGTTCGAGCAACTTTCCATGTCAGGCTCGGCACTGACACCAAAACCAGACAAGGACAACCTGCAAGACTGGTGCAATATGCAGACTTAAAAGGGAAAAAAAATTTCATGTGGATGGTGTGGCGAGATATATTGTAACAAGGGGAAGAAAGAAAAACTGCAGAAAAGCTACTACTCATCTTTGCAGAGTAACTCTTCTTTACACTGCAGGCTGAAAGGAGGGAGGGAGGGTGGGGATTCGTGGTTGAAAGTTAGAAGGGGCCAAGACAGATCAGGGTGCAAAAAACTCTCTAAAGTGCTATTCAGCAATAAAAACTCCAGGAACATCTGCTTCAGGTTGGACACTTAACACCAAGTCTTAACCAAGCTGTATTCATAATCATCTGACTTTAGTGTGGAATGGCCCAAAGGACTGATTTGGAATACACATACAAAGTCGATCAGAAGTTTGTATTTAAAAATAAACTCAAACCCAGAAAACAATATTACCAGTCCAAGATTCACCCATTGAAATAAATAAATCTACATATTGTTCATCAGAAGAAATGCACAAATGGCACTGGAACTGGCCTAACAGCTTCAATTCCAAAGTAAAAACATGTCAGCTCAAGAGTAAAGACATTGTAAATTTTGAATCTGATTATTAAAACCAAGTAAAGGAAACCATGCAAGAATAAAATACAAATAACTAAATAAACAAGATTCTTACTTTTGATGGTGTCCCGGTGGTCCTTGACTGTAAGGGTTTGTGTTAAATCCTCCTGGACCCTACAAGAACAATCAAGGGGAAAGAGGTTGAATTGTTGGAATAACTTCCACAGAAATCACATCACTGACTGGGCGGGCATACAAGTTACTGCGTGAAAGCAGACTTTAGCACCTCAAGTCAGAGGTAATAAGCAATTCAATCTGGAGAACCAGGCTCTTGTGCAGGAGTCCAAAGTGGTGTCAAATGAAGGTAATAGTTCGTCCAGGAATGATAGCCAAGGCCACATTCATTTAACCTTAGATGATTTAGTGGGGTAGGAAGAACAAGAGAGCTACACTGACAAGGGATTCAATGATTACTGGAACAGATGATTTTTACTATGGAACTGATACATTCCCGAATGGTATACTGCTTCCCTGAAGTCAGGGCCAAGGATTACACTGTATGGATGCGGAACAAGGATGGTGCCGAATGGAAAAAGAGGGTGTACCACCAGAGGTTATGGTACTAAATCTGTCTCACAGGCAGAATGAGAGGAAGGACAAGATTAAAAAGCACAACATAGGAAGAGAGCATAAATGAATGTGGCTGAACACAAGGACAAGGAAGGAAGGAGATCAATCTAGCGTAAAAGGAACTTGCAAATATCAATGGGGTCATTCTGTGTCTTTTGGGAATCACTACAAAGGAGGAGACAAATGAACAACAGAAGCAAGGATACAGGGAGCTGGAGAAAACATCTCAGAATCAGCATTAACTTTATAAAGTTGTTGCTCAAATTGGAACAGTACTGTACTGTGCATCCTCAGTTTACAACAGTATTGGACAAGGTCTAATTTTCTGATGCAGTTTCTGAATAATATAAAGTACCATGAAAAGGGTGGATAAAATTCAACCTAAAGCTAAAAGCTCACCCCATTAATTTTTTCTTCTATTAATTGTCTAGCATGCTCGATTTGTTGTAGAGCTCCACGAATGATGAATATTCGTATGTTAGGATCAGAATTTGGTGGTGGGTTTCTCTGTAATTCTACATGTGCTCCTGTTTGCTGGTTAATACTTTTGATAGTCTCTCCACCTGGAGAATAAAATAGAAATTAAGTTTAATTCCATTCTGAAAACTGTAAAAGCAAGTGTTTTTTTTTTCTTAAAATTAATTCTACTGTAACCTAGGCATCTGCAGTCAACACAAATAACCATAATTAGATCCAGATATTGTGAGTATTTGTTGAGTCTCTGGGGGTTAATTTCTGTAGAGTCGAGGTTTTTAAACTGCCCCCTAAACCCACATTCCACCTTAAGCAATCCCTATGCCATAGGTGCTCTGATTAGTAAAGGATTACTTAAGGTGGAATGTGAGTGGAAAGAAAAAGGTTTGAAAACAACGTTTTTATCATACCTAATTGACTCTTTATGCGCAGGGTTTCATAACTCCAAAGGAAATGGGCCAATGACAATTTTTCTAAAGCACGGTATTTCAGTAACAATTGGGTCTAAAGCAGTGTTTCTCAACCTTCCCTTCTCACTCATATCCCTTACCAATCACAGAGCACTTAAGGCATAGGGATTTCTGAAGGTGAAATGTGAGTTTGAGGAAAAAAATCTCAGGGTTGTATGCGATGTCATCTATGTACTCTGACAATAAATCTAAAATCTGAATTACCTTGAAGGATTTGTGATTGTACTTTTAAAAATTTCAAGAGATTATTGTACTGCAATTTATTTTCCTGAATTTTCTCAACTTTTGAATATTCTTTCAGTTTGGAAGATAATGATTATTGGAGGAGGAAGAAAAACAGCAATATTCAAACCATCAATTGGCAAAATCTTCAAATCTACTGCATTTGTCATCATTAGGTCAGTAAGAAAACATGACTGAGTGATGCTAGCATTGATGTATTAAAAAAACTGGAAATCAATAACCTTTCACCCCTCTATTCAAGAGAACGAGGTGGCAGAAAGGATATTATAGACCTTTTAGCCAGACATTAGTGGTTGGGAAAAGTTGAAGTCAATTATCAAGGATAAGGTTATGGAGTACTTGGAGGCACATGACAAGATGGACCAAAGCCAGCATGGTTTCTTTTGTGGAAAAAATGTTTAGAAAGGAGATGCAGTGGATGCTATATATTTGGATTTTCAGAGGGCCTTTGACAAGGTGCTGCACAGGAGTCTACTTAACAAGACCTCATGGTATAACAGGAAACATTAGCATGGTTAGAGCATTGGTTGATTGTCAGGAACCAGAGTTGGAATAACATGAATTATATTCTGGTTGGCTGCTCATGGTATTCCAGAGTCATTGTTGGGGCCAGTACTTTTTTTTTAAGATTATGGAGTAATCTTGGCTTTGTGGCCAAGTCTGCAGATTATATGAAGGTGGGTTGAGGAGCAGTTGGTATTCAGGAAATGGAGGCTGCAGAAGGATTTAGACAGATCAGGAGAATGGGCAGAGGAGTGGCAAATGAAACACACTGTTAGAAAGTGTACAGTCATGCACTTTGGAAGAAGAAAAAAAATGAACAGACCATTTTCTCAATGGGGAGAAAATTGAAAATTCCCAGATGCAAAGTGACCTGGGGGCACTCGTGCATGATAACCTGAAGATAAACTTGCAGGCTTATTCAGCAGTGAAGGCAAATGCAATTCTGGTATTCATTTCTAAAGAGCAGGCATGTGCTGTTGAGGGATTGCAAGGCACTGGCAAGACCACATGGAGTACTGTGAGCAGTTTTGGGCTCCTCATTTAAGGAAGGATGTGCTAATGTTGGAGACGATTCTGAGAATGAAAGGTACATTTGCCAGGTCTTGGCCTGTACTTCTTAAAATTTAGGAGAATAAGGGGGAAATAACTTCGAAACATTTTGAGTGTTAATGCAGAAATGTTGTTTCCCCATGGTGGGAGTGCCTAGGACAAGAAGGCAAATCTCAGCATTCAAGGGCATTCAGTTAGGACAGAAATGCAGAGGAATTTCTTTAGACAGAGGGTGGTGAATATGGAATTTGTTGCCACAGGCAGTTGTGGAGGCCAAGTCATTGGGTACATTTAAGGCAGAGATTGACAGGTTCTTGATTAACCAGGGCATCAAAGGTTATGGGTGGAAGGCCATACAGTGGCCCTCAGTAGGAAAATAGTCACCTCATGATTGAATGGTAGGGCAGACTTGATAGGATGACTAGCCTATTTCTGCTCCCATGTCTGATGGTCTACGTAAAATTAATGCAAATAAACAAAACCTAATGATTAGTTAATTTCAGAGACCAAAACACATTTGATAAGGGGCTATTGATGAAGCTATTAAACCAAATTTGTGCTTGTGCAATGAAGGAAATTTATAACTATGCAATGAGTTGTTTGTGAAGCAGAAATTATAAGATCTGAAATATGCAAGACATTTTCAAGTTAACTGTATCTAGCCTGGGCCTCAGATCTTTGCACTAGTTCAATAGGGAGGGCAATTACAGCAAATCCAAGACTGTTTGGAATACAAAGTCAGATGGGAAAATAAGATGCAAAGATGACTCAAGGAAGCTGCAGAGAGATTAGATGGGTTAGGTAAGTTAGTAGGTGGCAGTTAGCAGATTAGTAAACTTCAAAGTTATTCATCTTATTGGGGAAAATAGAAAAGCATATTTTTAAACTAATAAAAAGCATTCAAAAGGACCTTGGTTTCCTTGCAATGAATTAGAGTTCATAAACGAGCATGACATACAATTAGCAAAGCCAATCATATTAAATTTTTTACAGAAGGATCAGATCACACAAGAAATTTTACTGCAATCTTGCCGAGACCACACTTGGAGTATTGTTTTCACACTTTTACCAAAGTATAAAGTTACCCTAGAGAGAGTACAACGAGACCCACTGAATTAGGGAGTAGACACACAAGGAGAAATTGAGCAGACCACGCTTGTACCCTTCTTTACAAAATTCTTAAGGAACTTGACAACTGAAAGTTGGAATATATTTTCCACTGGCTGAGGACTCTTCAACAAAAGGTCACAGTCTCAGAATAAGTTGCAAACCAATTAGGAATGAGATGAGAAATTTCATTTCTCAATGAGTGGCAAATCTTTGGAGGGGTGTAGATACTCATTTATTGAACTTGTTCAATTAACATTTTTGAAAATTAGAGAAATTAAAATGTATAAAGTGTTGAAATGTGTTCATCCTCATCTTAGCACTTAATGCAGAGCTCTCAAAAGGGTCAAATGACCTGCTGTTCCTTTTATGCTTGAAAATTACTCAAACTGCACTATAAAACACCAAGGTGTGCCATACATAGGATTTCGGCATTTAATTCTCATCCCAAATTCTCTTTTACACTCTTGGTGAACTGGAATATTTCAAATATAATGCAGAAAAGTATATAGCATCCAGATGTGACTAAGTCGGGGATTAATTAACATGCTTTCTATCGGTGTTTAGTAGACAAAATGAGTTTATTACAGAATGTACTGATGCAACAACATTCTTGTTTACTGAAGTTAACAGGTATGTAAAGCACCAATGAGTACAAATTAATAAATAAGTACCAATTAAATCCATGTGATACAAGAGAAAATAGATAAAAAGTTAGAGTTGCAGTCGTGCAAAAAAAAAAAGGTGCTGTTTCAAGAGGGGAGACAGATCTTTGGCATTATGCTTAGCATCGTAAGAGGAAGTTTAAAACCTAATAGTGGTTGAGGGGGAAAAAAATCTTATTGAACATGGAGGTGACAGTCTCCAGGCATCTGTACCTTCTGCCTGAAGATAGGAGTGAGAAGAGAGAATGACTAGGATGATGGGGACCCTTTATGATGATGGCTGCCTTCTGAAGACAGACCTGACAAATGTCTTCAATGGATAGAGGTTGTTGCTGTGATGCCAGTTAAACAAGGTCATCGTAATTGAGCATATCAAGTTTTCTAATCTCAAAATTGTATGAATCCCCCTTTTAGCTGCACAGAGCAGAGGTTAAAAGATCAGATGTTCTTTATTTTTAATAGAAATATTATTGTAAATCTTTTAGCTCATCATCTTGTTAAAATTTAAATTTTCCGGTTTTTCTGCTGAGTAGGGGAGGGGCCAGAGAATGAATCAAAAGTAAAAGGAAAAAAAACAATATTGATACATAGGCCATGATCTTGCACTCAATGTCCTTTTATGGAAGCAACTTTCATTGAAAATGTTAACTGGCTGAATTGTTAAACACTCAGCAAAACTTTAGAGGGGAAAAAAAAAATCACCATAACAAATTTCTCATTCACTGCAAAAGTTCATAATACAGAACAAATTTACAACCTTTTGAAGAATAAAACTGAAACACTGAGATCATTTTAAACTAAAAATGGAATTATCATAAAAATGATGAGCAGTCATTACAGCCAATTTACGTGACCAGAACGAGCTGACGTGTTAAACAATTTCAGAGACAAAAATCAGGTCAGGACATTTGACTTGGACCAACAATTGGAAAAGGCCATGCAAAAATCTCACTGAACAATGACACTAACTTTATTAATGCTGTAGGGTGCAGATTTGAGAACAGTGTAAAATTCAGAAACATGATACAGCAATCTGCAAACTGTTAACAGACTACACCAAGCTGGAGACACTCAGTATCACAAATCATTAAATTCAGACAGCTTACAACCACAGCAATTAAAAAAACTCAATGGGTGTAGAGTTCAATTTTGATATTTTTAAAGACTTATTCTCTTGCAAAAAAGGAATAATCTGTAACTTTGCAGAGGAAAACAAAATACCTTCAATAAATTTAACTATTAAAAATCCTGCTAACAATTACTAAATTGATGTTCATGTGTTAAAGACATTCATGTACAAGATTTCTCTCAAACCCTCCTTACCCTCCCCCAGTTACAGTGCATTTAAATTGCACTACTTTTGTAAGGTTATTGGAGACCAGGAACAGTACCTGTTAAACATATGGAAGCTCAAGAACTTTTACAAAAAAGGACTATTCCCTTACAAAATCAATTAAAGCATGGTCTTCCTAGATGTAGCCAATTTACGCCTTCCCTTCACAGCTTTATTCATTGAACAATTTGAGCTCAAAGCCTTTTCAAGCTTGCATGCTGATTAAAATCTAATGTTTATGTCCTAACATCAATTACATCTCTTGTGTGTGCTCGCTTTGGCTGCTTCACTCACTCAATTTCTCGCCCCCACCCCCTCTCCAGTGTCTACAAAGGGATGCCCTTGGTGGTTAATGCACCCACTGGGGGAGGTCACTCACAAGACGCTTGGTGGCCAGTCACAGACACGTTCAACAGTCAGTCTATTCTTCCGCCTGACAGGGATGCAATGTGAAACCGACTGCAATGGTACTTGATAAAAATTGTAAAGCAATTAATCAAATCACTAAAAAGACAGCAATGACACTGCCCAGCACTGGAGAATTATCCATCAATTTTTTTTTTATCATGGTAATATGGCAAAGAGAAGTAACGATTTATCTTCCAGCTCCTGCCTTCACCCAACATAGAAAGCACTTGACATTTCTATTGCCTCGATGCCTTTTCAGGGCTCTTTCAGCTGGTCAGAGCCACTGAAAAGGTAATGCTGGACATCAACTTTAGAGACTGGGAGATAGAGTGATCCTGAAAAGACCCATGAAACATTGGTTATGCAGTCAGATTTCAATTGCAGTCTGTCCAAAAAAAGGACAAGAGTGGAGGGTGGGGGTGGGGGTTATTGGAGAGAGGAGATATTCACACAAGATCATGAACCGAAACCTCAACCACCAACAATTAATGTCACATTAGCTTCAGTATATTGTAAGTCACATTAAGCTGAAAAAGTGAACAATGAAGCACTGGGTTTTCAAAGCGTGTGCTTCTTCACCCGCCCCTGTTCTCACAACCACTATATAGTCAAATGAACTGGTCTTTTTTTAATGTGGGTTTTGTAGGGTGGAGGGGAGGTAGGGAAAAGAGAACCAAAGTTTGGGCGATTGGAGTCACGTTTCATCTTAAAAACAGCTCCATTCAGCCATCACTAGTTTAGTTAAAACAGGTCAAGGGTTGTGTCAGAAATTTAAACCACTTCATTATTCTCTTCATGAAAATGTAAAGGAGTCCTACAAAGTTTAACTCTCCAAAAGAACAAACAGGCTTCAAAGATTTCAGACTTTCCAAAGGAAAAATGTCTCTCATATTTCTAAAATAATTTCCTTGCATTTTGCTTCTTTTTGCAGTGTATTAGAACAGATTCAAATCACTACTTTCATACATTATCCATTGATTAGAAACACTGAACATAGCTTGTGCACTTAGCATCTTAAAGCAGTGAAGAAAGATCTGGTAAATACAGCATATTGAACATTTTCTGACTTTGCTAAGAGAATAATAAGACAGTTAAAGGCTGTTCCTGGGTAACAAACAGATTCCTTTTTCTAGATGTCTGCAAATCTATTTTTTGTGCAAGACAGAAAATATGCTTAATCTGGAAATGATACCACCAGTATTGTAATGAGTGGCAAAGGCTCATGAGACTGATAGAACAATTACTAAATGGGAGAGAGAGAAAAATTACTTTTGCTGTTCGCAGTAACAAATGTCTTAAGTACAACTTTTAAATTTATTATGAGAGCTCGATTATATATAGGGGTGTACACAAGTCATACATTAACAACTCAGTACCTGTATTGAAAATAATACTAGTCGAAACTTAAAAGATCAGTTTAATTATCAAATTAGTGAGCCCTTTTGGCTGATAACTTTGTTTTGTGAACTTCCGATTATGCATCTGGCACAATCCTCAGTGGAGATGGCAACAGCGCAGAGAATTAGAAAGGGAAGTGTCAGATGAACATGCAAGTCAGAGTTGCCATTAGTGTTGCCTCGCACCCCTTACAGTAAGAGAAAGAGAAGCAAAAGAGTCCCTTCAGAGTCACTGAGTGTCCGTGAATTTGCTTCCAGAGCTCCCACAGCCTCTGCAATTGCACAGACCCCTGTTCTATCAATTGGCAACATGAGTTCCAGATCTAAACCTCCAATACAATCAGGAAGACTAGCATGCAAAGACCTGTTGGAGCCCTTCTTGCTAACATCACCTTCACAAATCTTGGTTCCGATACCTGGTTCTCATGAGCCACTCTCCAGCAGCAGAAAGGCACACCTGGAGTGGTCAACCTGAAAGTGGCAGTGTTCCCATAGACCTCCCATCTTTGCCATTTTGGTTGTGGAATTCATGGGTTTGGAAGGTGTTATCAGAGTAGCCACAGCAGAGTAAATATTGAGCATTTTGTAAATGATATAAACTGCAAACATTATGAGCTGGTGGTGCAGGGAACACATTGTTTGGGTGGTTGATTTGAGGGTTAATCAAGTGGGCTCCATCATTCTGATTGGCATGCAGCAGATACACAACTTTTGGTTTGTGGATGAGGGGCAGAAGAAAGAAACTCATGAGTGGCTGCAGGCTCAATGAATATTGTTTGACAACTTCAAATGAAGCACCAAGAACTGCACTAACTATCACACATGGCTTCTATCAGCTTCATGACAATTCTGACTCCATCAACCAGGAAGGACTCTAGAATCTTGTACAAATTCAGTTGCCAGCACAATTCTACTTCCACCCTTGCAGTTCCTTCCCACAAGCTACTATTCTTGTGCCAAATGCATTATATAAATACACTAACTATTCTAACCACAAGGCAATCTTAGTGAAAGGTTTCAAATCAAGCAAGACTATATTACTGCTGATATTATTCTTTAATCCTGCAATTTATTTCCAAAAGGAGCAAAGCAGATCTACAAGACTAATGGGAAACTATTTCCAACCATGAGCTTCCCATCGCCATAGCAGCTTAAGACCAAATGTTTAAAATTGCCTACAAACTGCACAAGTGCAATTGGGTTTAGATTGGGGTGATACCACCAGTGACCTCATTATGGCTGCATATGCAATCCTGCAAAATGTAAACTATTTTTTTTTTAAATAACAGTACATAATGTTGTTGAGCCTCAAAGTTATTGATTATTTTCCTCCAAAGCAATCAGAGTACAAAATATTTCCAAATATAATTTAAGCACACAAGTGACAGTCTTAAATAAACTGGCAATATTTCAACAAGACTCACAACAATGTTTACTCTAATAGCTTGTCGGAAAGGAGATCTGCAATGGAACGCCACTAACATAGCAAGAAATGAGAAAACATTTAATTTTATGGACATTAGAAATGGTTGAAAAAAAATGCTTCACGCTTATTGGTCTCTTAACATTTGACAAGCAGTCACACCAACAGAACAAACCAATGAAGTGCACTCTGCTTTTGAGCCAAGCTGTACTGACCATGAATATGTCAATGACAATTTCTCCCCTTGCAAGTGCTTTACCATTTTTTGTTCCACAGTAAAGTTCATTACAAATATTGAGTTAAAATATCATACCTCTTCCAATAACTAAGCCACATTTATCAGCAGGTATTGTGTATGTTATTTCCTGCATTCCACCTGGAGGTCCCACATTCCAATCACTACGACCCCTACCCCGTCCTCTTCCGGGACCACCAAAGCCAGATTGACCATCTCTTTCCTGAAAAAGAAATGAATAGGGATTGAACAATGTGAGCAGAAATAGAAGGTTGTCAATACTTAAAATAATTAAAAAGTAGAATTACAAAGTATTGTATGGCAAAATACTGATTTAGAGAGGGAAGGAGTGAGCTCTCATGTGTGTTAGTTTAATGATGCAAGATGTTACAGTATGGCATTTTACAAGAATTTTCACTCATTTTTAGAGTTTTAGCAGAATTTTAATTATTTTATTGAGCAGTGTAAGTATGCTCTATTAATGGAATGAAACCATATTGCAACATGTCAATTTACAAGTCCAATAGATTGCTCACATTTTAAAGAACACTATTGTGTCTATTTGAGTTCATTGTGGTTTAATATACAAACTAAGGTCTGATGCAAAGAGAAATGAGGCAGAGCCTTTATGTTCAAGTCTGTAACACTAGTCTTCCAGATCATACAGATAATAATGGCATTATAATTTAGTCCTCACTTTCAAGTTTTATATATTTTTTCCTATTGATTTAATGGTAATAGTTTAAATATAACATCTTGATCAATTTGAGAAGCAGATCTGGCTGAAGCACAAGGCATTTCTAATCTTCACCACAGCTTTCAACCATAACAAGACTTGTTTTTTTATGGGAACTTTTATCCCCACAAACACCAGGCTGTTACCTGTTACCAGGCTGTTACCTGTTACAATCAGGAACATAAAATATTACAGAAATGCTGAGGCCTATTAAATTAGTCTGCCTACATCAGTGGTTCTCAACCTTTTTCTTTCCACTCACATACCACCTTAAGCAATCCCTTACTAATCACAGAGATCCTATGGCATAGGGAATACTTGAAGTGATTCATGAGTGGAAAGAAAAAAAGTTGAGAACCACTGGCCTACATATAGATGGAAATTTAAGGGTAAATTCCACGGGTGATGGACTCCAATCATGTTGTAAGGGAAAAAATCCGGGGTAAGATGAAAATAATGGTTGCAAAATTAAACAAAGGAACATCAATAAGAATACATTAGATACCCCAAACCATAACGATCATGGGTTGCTTAAACATTGATTGAAAGCGGAAAAGTGCAGTGAAAACGTTTGAGAGGAATCCTAATTGTCTGATTGTCCATCTTGCAAACAAAATCTTTCTTCAACCAATGGACTTCATAACAAGATAGAATTTTTTATTAGTATATCATGTGATTTGATGATATATTAAATTCAATCTTCTTCAGCATGATGCTGAAACAAGCCATGAAAGACCTCAACAATGAAGACACTGTTTACATCCAGTACCGCACGGATGGCAGTCTCTTCGATCTGAGGCGCCTGCAAGCTCACACCAAGACGCAAGAGCAACTTGTCCGTGAACTACTCTTTGCAGACGATGCAGCTTTAGTTGCCCATTCAGAGCCAGCTCTTCAGCGCTTGACGTCCAGTTTTGCGGAAACTGCCAAAATGTTTGGCCTGGAAGTCAGCCTGAAGAAAACTGAGGTCCTCCATCAGCCAGCTCCCCACCATGACTACCAGCACCCCCACATCTCCATCGGGCACACAAAACGGTCAACCAGTTTACCTATCTCGGCTGCACCATTTCATTCGATGCAAGGATCGACAACGAGATAGACAACAGACTCGCCAAGGCAAATAGCGCCTTTGGAAGACTGCACAAAAGAGTCTGGAAAAACAACCAACTGAAAAACCTCACAAAGATTAGCGTATACAGAGCCGTTGTCATACCCACACTCCTGTTTGGCTCCGAATCATGGGTCCTCTACCGGCATCACCTACGGCTCCTAGAACGCTTCCACCAGCGTTGTCTCCGCTCGATCCTCAACATTCATTGGAGCGACTTCATCTCCAACATTGAAATACTCAAGATGGCAGAGGCCGACAGCATCAAATCCATGCTGCTGAAGATCCAACTGCGCTGGGTGGGTCACGTCTCCAGAATGGAGGACCATCGCCTTCCCAAAATCGTGTTATATGGCGAGCTCTCCACTGGCCACCAAGACAGAGGTGCACAAAGAAGAGGTACAAGGACTGCCTAAAGAAATCTCTTGGTGCCTGCCACATTGACCACCGCCAGTGGGCTGATCACGCCTCAAACCGTGCATCTTGGCGCCTCACAGTTCGGTGGGCAGCAACCTCCTTTGAAGAAGACTGCAAAGCCAATCTCACTGACAAAAGACAAAGGAGGAAAAACCCAACACCCAACCCCAACCCACCAATTTTCCCTTGCAACCGCTGCAACCGTGTCTGCCTGTCCCGCATCGGACTTGTCAGCCACAAACAAGCCTGCAGCTGACGTGGACATTACCCCTCCATAAATCTTCATCCGCGAAGCCAAGCCAAAAAAATTGACTAAAAATGGGTTTATCATTGAAAAATGATTTTAGTAAGAATACCCAATCTTCCACCTGTGATGTACCAAGTTAGTTTCTCACCAAATGTAATGCTTTGAAAAGAAAAGCCTTTAAAACATGTCCACTGGCAGCAATGTGCCCAAGAAATTAAATGTAATTTGAAGAGTCCTTCCAAAGCGTAGAGGCATTTGCAATTTTGTAGGGAGGTCCCAATTTTAATGAACTGCATCATGAAAAAGTGATACTGTGAACATTTTGAAAACAAGCTTCCTTAAGGTAGTCAAATCTTTGACATTACTGTATTCATTAATTGCCAGTTCTGATGTAACCAGCAGAAATAAAAAAACTCCAGCATTTTTTTTTAAACCTTTGTTTAATAAATCACAAACTTTTGCTTCCTCACCTGGGCGGTGTGAATAAGTTCATTAATCATATGAGCAGCATGTTGACACCTGTCAGGAGGACCCATCACTTGAGCAATTCTGTCTGGCATAACACCATCATCTAGAAGAAACAAGTTAGTGAGATGCACAGCTCCTGATGCTCTTTCTAAACTCAAGGGCCAAGCATTGAAATGCTAGAGTCATTAATGATGGGATACAGCCATACTGCCTTTTTTCAGAGCAATGAGAAAGATTGAAATACTTTAGCATAACATCTTGAATAACATGAAAAAAATAGATGGTAAAGGTGAAAAATATGTGCTCTCTCTCAATCCTCCATTAATGAAGAGACCACTCAGTCTAACAAAGTGGTTCCCAAACTTTGTCAGGCTGTCACCCCCTTGGCCTCCAGGTAGCATTCCAAACTCCTCTCCCATACAATGGCATTGAGGGGTGGGGTAATGGCAGCACTAAGCAGGAACGCTAGTGGCGGTAGCTCTGAGCGGGGTGGGGGGTTTAGTGTCAGAGCTGAGTGGGTGGGGTGGTGGCGGCAGCAGCAGCGGTGCTGAGTGTGGGGGGTGGGGGTAGCAACGGCAGTGACTCCAGTACAACATGGCAGCTACCAAGACCAGGTCTCATGAGAACACCTTGGCGCTGTTTATTTTGCTCACTACTGCCACCTCGAGTCTGGCCAGAAAATTACTGCACTGGCTTCTTCGTGAAACTTTTCAGCAGATTAAATAATAAAATTGAAGGTTCAGAACACCCCTTTTTTCCCCCCACGCCCCCCTTGGATCTTTCCAATGCCCATGGAGGGAGGGGGGGTGGTAGCATCCATTTTGGGAATCACGAGTCTAACAGATTTTTTTTCATCCATTCAGGAATATGGGCTTTTCGGATTAACCAAGCATTTACTTGCCCTTTAACTGCCTTGATAAAGTGCAGTCTTGGATGTATGGTTATACCCATAAAGCTGTGAGGGTGGACCAGTATTTTGATCTATACTCAATCTAAAGTTTTGTTTTACTTAGAGAAAAAATCCTGACCCTTATTATTAAAGGCATCAAGGACCAAGTACAGAATTTAAAATAAACTGATGTTTCAGATAAATGTTGAAAGTAGAATTGTCCAATTACTTGGCAGGACGGGAGTCAATTACCTCAATTAAATGAAGTAAATTTACATTTACAAATGCAACATAAAAAAGCCCATAATGTGCAGTCCTGGAGAGTTCTTCAAATTCAATACTGTCAATAAGATTTTAGCCAAGCAAAATGGAGCAATAAACTTTTCAGATACAGGTACATCCCGCTTTATGAATACTTGCTTTACGGAAATTTACTTTTATGAAAAAGTGGGCTGTCTTCCCGATTCGGGTAAGTGAAACTACACTGTACATACATTATTTCTACTTTATATAGGCTGTGTATTAATCATATCATTCCTGATTTTACTATATGTTAGTGTTATTTTAGGTTTTATGTATTATTTGGTGGGGTTTTTTTGGGCCTGGGAACGGTCAAAAAATGTTGCCACAAAAATGAATGGTAATTGCTTCTTCACTTTACGCCATTTTGGCTTACGAAAAATTCTGTAGGAACACTCTAGTTTCGTAAAGCAGGGTATACCTGTAACTACAAAGCTGTCAACTTCAACATGGCAATAATCTCCTTCACATGGCAAGGAACATCCAGCACTGGGGCAAATATTTCAATTCCTTGCTATTACATAAAACACTAGCAAATCGCCTCAGCACTTAATGATCAATTACATTTACTACAAGCATTTGTTGAATGCTGAAGAATAAGAGGAGAGTTAGAGGAATGTTTAGAATGTTTGTGGGTTTGGCATAAAAATAAAGGAATAGTCAATCATTAGGTTCAGACAATTTCGCACTAAATTCCAAATTAGAAGAACTCTGGAAAACTCACTGGCCTACTACTAATCCAAGCTTTTCTCCTTACCTGGTTTAAATTGAATCCTGACACCAGCATCATTTTGAATCTTTTTTATCATTTCACCATTTCTTCCTATTACGATACCAACAGCAAACCTAGGTACAGCAACCTACAAAAAAATGTTTGCACACATATGCATATTTAAGCTTCAACAAATGCACAACAATGTATTTGTAAATTACACAGGTGTAATTTTTTTTATATATATAAAATCTTTCAACCCATCTTGGACAACTCTTTGTAGAAACCATTGATAATTAATACCAACTAGTCAAATATGCTCAATCATCTTTGTAGTTTAATCTCTGAAATTTTATTCATTTTCATTCACACCCCAAAAGGAATAGACTTCTTGCTGCATTACAATCCAATGAATTTGCTGACCTAGCTCATGATTGGAACTCAACTATTGAACAATTTCAATCTCAGGATATATTCATGCCCAATTCCATCTCAACACCTACTTCCATCATGAACCACTACTTGGATTCAGAAGGAATTGTGTTAACTTTCCACACCCTTTTCAACGTGCTAAAATGGTGACTGGAATCAGCTAAGAGAATACAAATTACATCTTGGAACTTCCTGGTTTGGATAATTTTCAACTTCCTGGTTTAGATAAATTTGCTATATGCAGTAAAATCCACATTATCCGGGATAAGCAAATAAAAAGACATCAAATAAATAAGACTGAGCGATACATTCTGCAGTGGAGCACTGAAACTTAATTGGACACATACAGGATTGCCCCGCTGAATGGGCAACGTCCTTCAATGCGTGTGCATTCTTTCCACTGTTACCACTTGTGTGGAGGTGGGTCAGGTTGTCATACACTGAGGGCCTGACCACTTGCCTGGAGGTGAACTGGGTTGCTCTGAGGGTCTGACCAGTATGAAGAGCTGGTCAATGCCGCTAGGGCAACTCTCCTAAAGTGGCTCCTTATCCCTGCCTAGTAAGAGTCTTTATTTTCATGAATATTCAGTATATTAATAAAGCTTTGCCTGTAAACTTGGATGAGGAGGTCAATTATGATGATGGCACGGTTAGCGTAGACGTTAGTGCAACACTGTTACAGCGCCAGCGACCAGGGTTCAAATTTAAATTTGTAACTTAGAGAAATTAATTGATTAAAGTGAACTTTACATCATTAAAGACCACAATACTGTTTTTCTCCAAATTACTTTACATTTTGCAGTGATACAGGTGTATTAATAAGGTATTAGAAGAGTGAGTCTGTCAACCAGAAAGTTCTCATTTCTAGTGTCCACAATCCCCAGTACAGGGTAATGGGGATTTATAGTATACTACTACTTAAACATTGCAGAATTAATAATATCTGGCTGATAAATATACAAAATACCTTTAAAATTACCATCAACTGTTAAGCCTAGGTAACGGAACTAACCATTTTCCAGTATAATATAAAATTACATGGATCAGGGTCATTTAAAGTGTTTTTCATGAATATTCTACATTGACAGGTATCTGGAGAAATTATTTGCAGATTTGTCCATGCCAAAAAAAAAGAGAATGGGTGTAACCTGGTTTTCACACTTTGAAAAAAGTTACTGACATGTAAAAAAATCACATTTATGCCAAGTCGTAAAGATCTTGCACATTGTATATTCCAATACATGTTTCATGGAATGCAATAAAATCCAAATATAATTAAATAAAAGACAGTCTAATTCATAAACTTTACAACTTCAATTCACAATTAAAGCAGTACTTACATCTATACTATTTCCACTCAACCTGGAGCCAAAATCATTTCGCCTGAAATCACCTTGATCTTTATCTCTGACTATTTCCAAGACCATCTCTTTCGCTTGCTGAAAGAGTAGCAGTAGGGAAAAGCAGGAAAGAGGTTAAAAGATTACATTGTTATTGGAGGTGGACAATCATTTCAATTAGTGTCAAAATTTAGACATAAAACACAGTAATAGGCCCTTCCACCCATATACCCCAATTAACCTTCAATCCACACAAGTTTTGAAAGGTGGGAGGAAACCCACACAGACACAGGGAGAATAGAGACACTTCTTACAGACAGCACTGGATTTTAACCCTGCTCACCGGTGCTGTAATAGCATTGCACTTAAGTGCTACGCTAACCATGCTGCCCATTTGTACAAACACTTTACATCCTGAAAACATCCAAGGGCAAGCATTCATTGCAAATGTAAGACAATATTTTAAAAATGAAATTCATAACATCAATATTAAACAGTGGAAATACAAAGCTACAAGTGTACACACACATTTTCATCTACTTTTTTCATTGCCAGCAGTTGACCACATACAGCACTTTTTTTTAAAGCTGTAAACTGCGATTGCTAGATATGGAACTTAAAAACAAAGCACAAAAAATACTCAAGTCAGGCAACATTTTATGCAGAGAGAAACAATATTTTTAAATTGAGCCAGGACCAATTTTTTTTCCGCTACCTTATGATACAAAGTCTCTGATCTATCTTGTCAGGGTCACCTCGAAGCAGAGTACTCCAAAGAGCAGATTTGGGGGTGGGGGAGAGATCACGTGATGTGGGGAGAATAGTAGGAGAAGGAGGTAGAATCCCGGAGTAAGTGGCATGAGAAGATGACTGGACCAGAATAATGACAAAAAAAAAAGCAAACTTACAAACAAGAACACGAAGGAATACTGGAAACCCAACTCAAGGTGCCTCATGGAAGAAAAATGGAGGGGCAGCATTGAGGCCCACTAACAAAGTTGACACTCAAACTGAACAGCCCGCCCTTCAAAAGAGATGGGTTGAGGAGACATCACCCCAGACCGGCAGATGGCAGCTGGAAGCCCTGTAGAATGCCTTGTGGGGAGAGAGGGGTTTGGGACCGACCACAACAAGAACGACAGGTCGGGCACCCTTCCATCACACAATGTTCGCATCAATGACGGTGAGTGTGGCAGTTGCGGGGCAGAGAGGCCAGGAAACGCTGGAAAGGAGCCAAGCAGTAACGTAATTGGGATGAACCAGCGTTGAGTCGGGTGGCGTGGAAAACCTCAACTCCAATGGGAGGATTCAGCATCAGTTTGAGCAGTGTGGCAAACTCTGGTGGTGTAGGTGCTGCAATAAGTCCTAGTGGTGGATCCAGCGTCGGGTCGGGGGTGGGGGAGGAAAGAAGGGTCCGCAATGATGATTCAGGCAGTGGCGGAGGCTATGGAAGAAAGCTTTAAGGCCACAAACCCAGGAAAAGAAACAAGTGAGGTAAAGCAAGCAGGGGACTCGGATCCTGGGCCTCATGGAGAACAGACTCTTCCAAGCAGTGGACAAAAGAGCACAGGACATGGTAGGAAAACTAAACAAGATGCTGGGTGCCCTCTCAGGCCTAATGGGGAGAATGTCAGAGGTAGAAGAAAGAATGGGGCCAAATGAAGATAAGATACACAACATGGAAGATAAACTTGACACATTGATGAGGGAGAGAGAGCGCATATGGGGAGAATTAGATGCCCATGAAAATTACAGTAAGAGAAATATGAAAATAAGGGGTTAAAAGAGGGTACTGAAGGGGAGAACCCTATGAGCTTTTTCAGGAGTTGGATCCCTGGAGTATTGGGTAAAGACACATTGGGAAAAGGGTGGAAATAGAGAGGGCACCAAGGTCTCTCCTCCTGAAACTGGGTCCCAGGCAGAAATCGCATTCTGTCCTAGTGAAGCTATTGCATTACCAGGCCAGGGAAAAAAATTATTGGAAACAGAGGTGGCTGGCACAAGAAGGGGCTGCCCGATGACAATAGAGGGGAACAAGGTTTTCTTCTGCTCTGACATCAGTGCAGAACTCCTAAAGTCGAGGAAGGTGCTTGAGCCAGACAAAAGGCTGATGAACAGAAAGGATATGTGCATGCTGAGATATCTACCCACCCTGAAAGTGGTACTACTGGGATGTTGGGGTTTTTAAAGCAGACCTGGGAAAGGCACAGCAATTTGCTGAGGATTTGCCTATGCTTGGGGGGGAAAAAAAAGAAAAATAAAGCCAAAATGGGGATTAACCCATGATAACATATATACTTTGTGAATTGTAAATTATTTTGGTGTGAATAAGTGTAAATAGAAATGAAGTGATAAGAGAAAACATTCTGGGAGTCCAAGGAAAATGGGTGGCGGAAAATATGGGTGCAAGGTGCATAACCTGTTATAACGAGGGGGATGGTGATGATGAGTTGCAGGACATAGTCACCCACGGGGTGGGGGGGGGGGGGGGGGGCGTAAGGTGTGGCGAGAATTTGGATGGGGGAAACTGTTTGGGGTTAATTAACTGTTTTACCTTTGTTTTTGTTTGTATATCGTCGTTTTATTTGCCCTTGGCTAGTTATTCGATCCTGTCCTCCCCCCCCACCCCTCCAAAGTCTGGCACGGGTCTGGCAGTCAGGAGGAGATGGCTGAAGACAAAGAGTTGGATGAGGAGGGGACCTAGGACAGTAGAGGTACAGAAGAAATACAGCTCTAACAACCTCTAGGGCAATGGCTAAGAGCATAAAGTTTGCTAGTTTTAATGGTTTGAATTATTCAGTCAAGAAAATGCCTTGAAACACATTAAGAAAATGGGAGTAGACCTGGCCTTCCTCCAAGAAACCCACTTCATGGAACGTGAGCATCAAAAGTTAAAAAGAGGATGGGTGGACCAGGTAATAGCCTCCCCGTTTGGCTCGAAGTCAAGTGGGGTGGCAATTGTGATAGGGAAGAGTGTTTTGTTGAGAGTTCAGGGTGTGACCACAGACAAAGCAAGTAGATTTATAATGGTGCACTCTCAAATATACTCAGAATCCTAGACCTTATTAAATGTATACACCCCCAACATAGACGATGAAAAATTTATGCAGGACATTTTCCTGAGATTGGCAGAGGGGAGGGAGGACATTCTAATTAGGGGTGATTATAATTTCTGTCTGGATCCTGTTGTGGATAAGTTAACAAAGAAAGTAGCGAAAACAAAATCGGCATGTGCCACCATTGACGGTATGAAGGGGCTGAATTTGATAGATGTATGGAGACAGAAGCATCCTTCTACTCAAGGATCATTTTTTTCTTGGCTTCAGCCCATATAGAGGATCATGGAAGCTGAGTACAGGGCAAGACTTCACTCATCCCTGATAGTTAAGAGTGAAATGCCGGACAAGGAGACAGTATACAGATGGCATCTTAATGCATTGCTGTTAAAGAAGCCAGAGTTTTGCAGTTTCATAACAAGGCAGATAGACATGTTTTGTGAGGCCAACTGTACCTATACTCCAGATAAATTTATATTATTAGACACCCTAAAAGCCTATTTGAGGGGTCAAATAATTGGATATACTAAAACAGTCAGGAAATAATATGAGAGGCAGGTGTGTGGATTAGATCAAGAAAAATCGCTCGTTTAGAAAAGGTCTTTCAAAAATCAGGCTCAGAAGATAAATACAGGGTTTTTACACATAAGAAGTTGAAATACCACACGATTCAAATATACAGCATGGAAAAGCCCAATTATGGTCTAAACAACAATATTATTAATTAGAGGAGAGAGCCCACAAGGTCCTTCCTTGGCAGTTGAGAACCGAGCAACTTACGGGGGAACAGAGAGCCCTATACTGAAACAAATTATCCATATTTGGAATGTTGTCCAATACTTAGGAATAAAATTGGGGCGGTCTCCAAAAACATTCCCTATTCCAAATTTACTAATACCACTGACGATAGGTAACAAGATCCTGGACACTTGGCGTCAAAATGGTATCAGGTGTATAGAGGACTGTTATGAGGAAGGGAAGCTAATGTCATTTGAACAACTTAGGCAGAAATATGATTTATCAAATAAGACATTCAACTGCTACATTCAGCTAAGATATTTTCTAAATGGCAAATTAGGTCCAACCAAGATCCTACCAAAACGCAGTGACAGAGAATGATTTGAAGGGGAACACACAGAAATCAATTTTAGCAATGTATTTGCTGCTCCAAGTGGAAGGACCTAAATGAGGTCTTCATGCAAGACAGAAGTGGGAGTTGGACTTTGGAACAACTGATGAGTGGTGCTGGTCCAACCTGTGTCGGTCTGGCATGACTTCAGTCATCAATGTGCAATACAGGCTGGTGCAATAGAATTTTTTGCACCAGCTGTATCTGACGCTGAAAAAAGATTAACAGATCCAAGCCAGAACTATCAGACCAATGTTTCAGATGTGGCTTTGAAACAAGAACCTTTGTGCACGCGACCTGGATATGTACCAAGGTGAGGCACTACTGGGTGTAACTAGGCAACGTCGGAGTGAAAATCATAGGTAAGGAATTCCCACAGGACCCAGCTTCCTGTCAGGTAACATAATGGACATAAGACAAAATGAAGCTGTCTACATTACAAATTTAATTTGTAATGATTGCATTGGAGGTGGTCAGGAAGTGCAAAAGTAAGAGTTCCGATTGAGTTTGTTGTTGAGGAGTCTGATAGTGAAGGGGTTGCCTGGTGAGTCAGAAATTGAAGTTTAGCAGATTCAGTAAAGCATTTTGTAGCATATGCTCTGCCTAAAGAATGTGTTGATGATAGATGGATTAAATATTAAAAGTTGAATTTCTAGTACCTATCCAACAAGTTACTTTCTTTCCACCACAAGCCTGACTTGAATATTGCAGGTGACAGAGATTTTTCATGATGAAGGATCATCAACTTGAAATGCAGACTGTCTCTCTCTGCACAAAAGCTGAATATTCCTGGCATTTGTTTATTTTGTTATCCCAATACAAGTTTTCATAAAGGAATTGCATTACACAACTTGAATGGTCCTTTAAATTCAGAAAGGCTAGACTATTTCTCTTCCAAAGGAACCTTGCACCTTCAAACATACTTCTGAAATGTATTTAAAAACTGGTAAAAATGAGATTTAGGCCTAAGAGAATGTTGCATGCTCTGCAAATTAATTTGCCCAGATTAGATGTTTGTAAATAAACCAAGTTAGTTTTCAAATGGTGAATATTCAAAGACCAGTATTCTTGACATATTTCATATTGTTAGACTATGTATTTCTTCAGAGCATACATGACAGAAATGAGACTTTTAATCTCCCAGAGCTTAATTTTCTACTTTATTAACTGTGAACCAAAGTCAACCACAGAACAAGTTAAAAATGACATTGGTGAGGAAGACACTGAAGTGGCTGATCAGAAGGCATCAGTTGTGGGTGTCCAACGAGCAACAGATCCCTCTCTGAAAAGCAACAAGAACATTCCTGAGTCGTAATCATTTACTTTTCAAGCACCAATTCATAAATGTCTTCCCTGATACCAGTGAACTTGGAGGAGTGAGATTTGAGATTGGACAGTGAATGAAAAAACTTTTCTGAAGTAATGCACACAATAAAGACGCGCACTTAGAATTCGAAGGGAGTGAAGGATGCCGCCGCCGCCACTGCCGACTTTTGAGATGAGGGGAGCTTCAAACTGAAAGATTATTAGAGAGTGTGCTTTAGCTGATACTGAAGCTGCTGAGTGTTAAACTGAGACAAAACTGCAATTTATTGGAAATAATTGCAAAGCAAGACATTAATTTAAATGGAAGAAAAGCAGGCTAAGGGACCCAAGACATCAAAGGATGGGTTTACCTTAATGCCTATAATTGACACCATTGGTGATGCTGTTCTTGGGCCTCTAATGGGAGTACCATTCAAAAAATCCAAGGGCACTTAAAGACATTGATAAGTATACACTTCCTGTTCGGTTTCGTTCACATCCAAGCAGTTGGAACACCCAGGTGATTTTCTCCAAGTACGAGTGGATAGGTTAGACATTTTATTGAAAAATACTATAGAGAAATTTGCATTGATGATAGGGGTCTTGCAGGGTCGGCATCAGAATGAGTGCTAGAGAGGGCATTCCTCCGGGGAGGGGGTGTGCGGCGGAGTGGTGGGCATAGTCCAACACTTGTAAGCACTCAGCTATAGAGTGGGGTGGTGGTGCTAGAACCTAATGAACATTAATGTCCTCTGTCCTTCTGACATAAGACAAAAGCACTGCTTTTATTGTGTGGAATCTCTAGTGTGCTTCAAGCTAGATATAAGTGACATTTGAAACACACTAGTGATGCGGGCAGGGATAGGTCTGAGGCGAGCGATGGTCGTAAGCGAATGGGGGCACAGCACTTCACTGGAGAGGCCATGCCCACGAATGTCCTCTTTGATGCCAACCATGATGTCGATGATTGTGCTGCTCATCCACCTGGCATTACCGAGTATGATGGTAACATTCATGTGTTACCGCCAAATAAGAAGTTGTTGCTGATCCGTGTGATCAAGGCCTAATAGCCATAATTAAGGCTTACTACATGCAAAGTATAAAGTGTTTTATTGTCAGAGCCATTGACAGAGAGAGTAATTGAAGTGTCTGTAAGAAATCTAGAAAGACAATAATATAAAACTGTCAATCAGCAACCTTGGAGATGCTCTCGATAGGTTAACAGTCTTGATGAGAAATGTCATTTGGAGGAAACAGTGTCCCAAAGCAGTGAACGATTTTAAAGGCCTTGAACCAACAACAATAAATACAGAAATAGTGAATTTGGCTAAGGAAGCTGGGTTTGTGCAAGTTGACAAAGATGATGTTGAAGAGGTTTTGGCATCCCATGACCAAGAACTGACAGATGAGGATCTGATGCAATTGCAAGAGGAAAGATTACAAACTGAAAACTAACGCAATAGCGAATGGCCCGAAAGCGAAGTCATCCAGGAACTGAACGTGAAGCACTTGCGTGCAACTTTTGCCACGATTTACAATACTGCAATGATCGCAGAAAAGTATGACTTAATTTTGAAAGCGCCATGTAGGTTTAGAGCAACTTTGCTGAATGCTTTGATTGCCTATAAAGAAAAATGGTGAGGCTAAGCAGTCAAGCATACTGTCATTTTTCAAGCCTTCCACACCAGCCACATCAGTCAATGAACCTTGACCTTCAACAATGAGGCAAGCAGCCATAGAAGGTGCAGACGTTAGTGACCTGACGGATTCAGATGACGATGGATGTCAATAGATGACCCTTTTCCTCTCTCCTACATCCCAGTCTCTTGTACCTCCCATCACCCCAGCCTCTGAAGATTCAGCCTAACTACACTGTACATAAATGTTAGTGTTATTTTAGAGGTTATTTTTTTGGGTCCGGGAATGCACTAAAGTTTTTCCAAAGAAATTAATGGTAATCACTTCTTTGCTTTATGCCATTTTGGGGCTTATGAAAAGTTCTGTAGGAACGCTCTAGTTTCATAAAGCAGGGTATATCTGTACTAGATAAACAGAAGTTCAACTTACTTGTACTTTGTAAGGATCTCCTGTAATCCTCAGTGGCTTATCTGCACCTGTGGGAAGTGGTCCATCCTGAATCATGATCATTTTTACACCAGTTCTCTCCTAAAAAGAAGATGGCACATCCATGTGTAGGCAACGCAATCCCAACAATGTCAATGTCTTAGCATAATCATTATTCCTGTCACCATGACACATATGTTGTTATTTCTTGATTGATAGTTTGAATCACTCAATATACAAATGAATGTCAAGGAATTATCTGGATGAAACAGGAAGGAAATTCACCACTTGCATTTGTCATTGTTGGGGATACAACTGTAACTGAAGTAAATGATTAGATAAATCTCAGAAGAATATTGCTGAAACGTGCAGGTGGTTTGTGAATATCCATGAACCACAAGAGTTTAGCTGATGCAACAAATGAGAATGCAATAGTTGACATCAGCACTCTCTCAGATTGTGTTTTGTATACCTTAGACAATGTCTAACACTATGGACCATAATCAGTTGATACATTTCATTAAATACCTTCACAATGAAATACAGGTACATCATCTGTTATCCGAAACTCAAAGGACCAGAAACCTCAGATTTTTTTGGATAACAGACCTGGGTTTGGGGAGGGATGGTGTGGGACAGCAGCGGCAGCGCCAGACCCTGGGCACCTGTGCTTGATACTTGAAACCAAGATTGCCACTGGCACCTTACATGCAAAGAGAAATGCAAATAAAAACAAAGAGCCCCTTGCACCAATATGAGAACTTGGTGCTAAATTCCACATTGAGTGCACAGGATCCTCAAAGTGAAATGAGATATTTTGCAGTCTTTAAATAACATTTTTAAATACAAAGTTCAAATTTATTCTCTTACCTGCAGCTGCTTAATGGTTTCCCCTCCTTTCCCAATGACAAGACCCACTTTGCTAGCTGGTATTTGTATTTCTTGTATAGCGCTGTTAGAACTGTCAATGTCATTGTGAAAGCCAGGTCCATTCCGACATCGATCCACAATCTGTCCTAAGAGTCTTTTCGCTTCTCTAATTAACAAAACAGTAGTTACTGGCCAGTCTTGGTAGTATACAACTATAAAACTGAAATGTTACGATTTAAGTAATATTACATAAAATAAAATACTCTGCAGGAAAAGTAAAAATATCAGATTGATTAAACTATTTTAATCATTTGGTTTTGATATAAGCGAGTTTGATACACGAAGAAAACATCAGACTTGTTAAATAGATGGCTTCAATTTAATCCATTTCAAACAGATGACTTCACAAACTCAATTTCATTGGGATGGAGTCTCAACACAAGAGGGTACTAATTTATTTTTCAACAGGACTGATGTAGTTTGATTCTCAACTGGATCTTTCTAAACAAAGACCAGATGCAGCCTTAGTGTTTTGAATGTTATGGTCAAAGAAAAAGACTCAGTACACACCTCTGCATAATAACCAATGTTCATAATCTGTTGCCATCTAGGAATCTGAGGTGAAGAACTTTCCTCAGAAAATCAGAGCAAATATGCAAAGTTTTTCCTACTTTTTGTGCTAGGTATCACAATAGTCTGAGAGTGGAGAGAAATTCCAAAACAAAAATCTTGGAAAGATTTTAAAAATCAAAAAAATGGAAGGTTTCCAAGAAAATCAATAGCTGTCTAGCCACTTTTATCCTTATTGCTGTTGTTTCATGTTGTTGCTGTTGCAACTACTGAACACGTACTGTAATTTGGAGTATTAACCCAATAAAAATTATACTGCAATACTTGGCCATACAAATATTCGCCCACTTTTATTCTATTTCCATTTGCTTAATCACTCAAACAAACCAGCAACATATGCTTGCTTTCTACTGTAAGTTAGGTAAACATTCTAATCTGCTCAAGTCAATGTAAGCAACACAAATTAAAAGTTTTTCTTGTTTCAAGTGGAATGCGTGTTACTCTTTTTAAGGCCAGTGTGAAATAAATGTAAAGATAAGCAAAGAATGCAGTTGTGGAAATAATGACTACGTGACCCATCCTGGTATCAATACAATCCTCGTTGAAAGTGATAGTGGACAAATATAATTGGTGACTTTCATGTTCTTTACAGATAAAGTAACACTCAAGCGCTTGGTCATCAAAAACTACTACAGGTCAGGTATCATGGTGACAATTCAAAACAGATGTCCACTTAAAGCACTTTTGTATTTTTAAAGACGATAAATTGAGGAAGAATGGCTAAGAAGAGGAGTATGTGTGGCAGTACAATTAGATAACGGCCAATAGTTAACCATGTCAAATAAACAATCCCATGAAGAGAAAGCAAAAAGCCACTTACTCAATGTTCTCTGGAGAGCCTGTTAACATGCAGGACCTTTCTGGAAGACCTCCACTATCTTGACAAATGCAAAAAAAAGTCAATCCAAAAGAAATTAGGGTTTTTGTTACCATAAGATTACAGCACATATGCTTAAGTATTTTTTTTAAAAGACAAACAACAAACATTGTAACATGTATAAAAGATATGACAAAAAATTCAGAACATGAAGATGCTTCATCAAAGGTTATTGTGGAAAATAAAAGCTCATGGTTAAAGTTCTATAGTTGTACCATGAAGAGCATTCTAACTGATTGCATCACAATCTGGTGTGGAGGTCCAATGAACATGACAGGAAAAGACAGTTGTGAACTCATGGACTTCAGTCTTCATTCCATTAAGGACATCTACAAGAAGCAGGTGTCTCAAGAAAGCAGCCTCTATCCTCAAAGACCCTAATGACCCAGGCCATGCCCTCTTCTCACTGCTATCATCAGGAAGGAGGTACAGGAGCCTGAAAATGAACACCCAATGGAACAAAAATAGCTTCTTCCTCTCTACCATAAGATTTCTGAATGGACAATGAACCACAGACACGACTTCACTCTCTCTTCAAATTTAGTGATATGTTTCATGAAATAATTTCAGATTCTGAAACAGCAAAATAATGACATGGCCAATAATAGGCATAGAAGAGTAGTTACTAAACAAAAACCCAGATGACTAGAGTTTATTCCTCCTCTTAATTCATAAATGTAAATTAAAAGGTGTAGTGCTTACCAGGCGCAATCTGTATTTTGCAACCAGATTCCATCTGTATTCGAGATATCTGTTCTCCTCCCCTGCCAATTACTACAGAGAACAAGAGCAATAATCTGAGTCAATGAAATGACAAGAGCATGAAAGCTAATTTAGCAAAATTACTGCTCTTTCCTATGCAGATACTTCAATTCATTGCCAAAGATCAATTTAATATCATCAAATTCTTTCCTTGTAAAGAACTGGGCAGCAGAGGCACAGCCTTGGAGGTGATGGTTGGGAAGAATGATTGGAATAGGCTTACATAACGGAAATTGGATGTTAGTTGTGCGGTCATGCATTCTATTATCAAGAAGCATGCATTAAAACAATTCATTGAACAAGGTTTACAATCTACAGGACTCGCAGCAATGTGCTGAATCCAGTGGGATTATTCTTTGAAAGTTTATATTTTTATTTAAAGTTTTTTTTAAATGATACAACAGGCTCAATTAATGCATTAAATTAAGGTGTTAATTTGCCTTTGTACCAGTTGCATCTGCCATCCACAATTTTTAACGTGGAACTACAATTATCTCCACAAAAATGGATTCCCTTTCAACCAGTAAGTAATCAAGTACAAACTAATCAAAATACAATTTTCTGCATGTGCAAGCAAAATGGACAATTAAAAATTAAGTTGTCAAAATGATTTGCCTAGGGTTCGTTTCTCTCCCCTCTTCACTCCTCCCCCACCCCCCCCATCCAACTAAATGGTTTTCTTCATAAACAAGTGGACCATCTTCAGCAGATTTGAGAAATATGCCATTGCAACTATTAGATGTACAAAACTAACTGGAGGTGATATCCTCATGAATAGTGATGTTTGTTTTTAAAATCAGTTCAAGTACAATCAGTGGGAGAAAGAATATTGACGTTTCAGGTCAAAACCCTTCATCAATATTTTTTCTCACTCAGATGTTGCTAAACTCAGAGTTTCTCCAGAGGTTATTTATGTTGTAGGTTCCAGCATCTGCAATCTCTTGTGCTTTATCAAAAGAAAAGATACAGTCAAACAGAATACTTCCAACAATTTCTTAACTTCCAACTATACAGGCTCTGAGAGGCTCATTCGAAACAAAAATGTAAAGAATAAGGTGTAATGATAAAATCAGTGGCATTGCTTCACACAAAAAGTTACAATTTAAATACAGTTAATTAAATGCAATAAATCAAACCATCTTTGCACTCCAAAAGTTTTATACTTACTAAATCCAACCATTTTATCAGGCACTTTGTATTCTTCAGACATTATAGTTCTAAAAGAAGAATTTTACAAGATGGTGTTTAAAAACACATTAGAATATTCTGGTTTATGTGTGCATTGTTACACCAATAAAACTCTACAATTCTGACACCTTGAGGAAATTTCCATAAGTTAATCATAAGGACTCTAACAGCCTCTCAAGCAGTTTGATTATTTCTTTAAAATAAACATCAGTTCTTTTCCCAGTCCTCAGCTTTGGTCCAAAAAAAATCATATCTTCCTTCCACCCTCCTTTAAGCAACCAACAAAAAAGACACGGTTTTCATTCTGCTCTTCTGGTCAGCTGAAAAGGGGACTGAACAATAGGAAAAATGTGCAAAATCAAACTTTGCTAATGGTCTTGTAGTGCTGCATCTATGAGAAGCTTTGTAATCCTTACATAAATGTAGCTTATCAAAATTTCACCAAAATTTTATTTGATTTGCTACGGTAGGCAAATTAAGGGAGAATTAATTCAACAGGATAAATGTTCCCTCATGATCTACTCAATTCCAAAACTGTGCACAGATATCCAACAACCAAGAACCACAACAAAGCAAAAGCAATGATCAAGCCTTCGCTATTCAGTAATACTGTGTTATTATAGAACTCTGACAACAGCCCCATACAAACATGCGGCGCAAATATTACACAGTAAAACAAAGCCCAAAAATCAAGACAAAGAACTCAAGACATTTAAGTACACAAACATAATACATACCTCTACACTAATTATGCACGCTGTTTTGTCATAATGACACTGCTGTCATTTTTTTTATTAGGACTACATAAATAAAACCAAACTATAAAATATGGGTATTTTGGTACCAAATAATAATACTACAATAACTTAAAGCTGTACATAAGGAATGCATGCATAGAAAAGCTTAGAAAATTTTAATTACCACATACAGTGCTTACCTTTGATGCACCATTCCAAGCTGATTCACTACTGGAAAAAAGAAAAGTTAAAGTCAAAGCAGATTGTGCTCATTAAGCATCTGCATATTGAATAACATGCATGTTAATATGCAAGAGTACACTAAAGTAAGCTAAAAAACCTTCTTCAAGTGAGAACATCTATTAAAATACCTGCTTTGTTACTTTGATACTGGAAGTTGCAAGCTTCAACAGGAACCATATTGGTAGCTTAACAAGAAGCAGAAAATAAGATTTTAGTGAATGAAATATTGCAGAAGGTTTTTTCGAATTTAATAACAAGGTTCCTTGGTTTTTGTGGCATGCAAAGATTTACAAAATACAAGAACAAAATTTGCAACTGCCCTCTCACTATGATTTATCCAAAACATTTATTCAAAACATTGAGCTTGTTCGCATCAAGTTAAGGCTGGTTTAGTGGTTTATTTGTTTCTTTTGCACATGAGGAAGGGGAGAGAGAAGGAATAAGTGTGAGAGCAGTTTGTTGTTCTCAGCATCACATGTGGGAGGTCCTGGAGTCTTCTAGCCTCCCGGACGTCTGCGCCAGGTGTGCTGAACTGCAACTTCTCAGGGATCATGTTAGGGAAATGGAGCGGCAGCTCAATAAACTTGCCCTTGTCGGGGAAAATGAGGTAGTCATAGATAAGAGTTACAGCCAGGTGGTCACACCAGGGCCACGGGACCTCCTCAGTTAGGAAAGGGGAAGAGTAAGGTGCTAGAGAGGACCCCTGTGGCTGTAACCTTCAATAAGTACTCCTCTGAGTACTGTTGGAGGCGGTGGGGGGGGGGGGGGGGGGGGGGAAACAGCCTAGCTGGGAAAGCAACAGTGGCTGTACCTCTGACACATTGAATAATGTGACTCAGAAGGGTAGGGAAAGGAAGAGGAGGGCAATAGTCAATAGTTAGGAGGGATTCTATGGACACGGTAAGGAGAAGCGGATGGTGATTTGCCTCACTGGTGCCAGGGTCTGAGATGTTGCTGCTCGTGTCCAAGATATTCTAAAGTGGGAGGGAGATGAGCCAGGTCGTGGTACATGTACGTACCAACGACGTAAGGAGGAAAAGTGAAGAGGTCCTGAAAAGTGAGTACAGGGAGTTAGGTAGAGAACTGAAAAGGACTGCGCAGGGAGTAATGTCGGGATTACTGCCTATGCGACACGACAGTGAGACCAGGAACAGAATGAGGTGGAGGATTAATGTGTGGCTGAATGGGTAGAGCAAGGGTCAGGGATTCAAGTTTCTGGATCACTGGAACCTTTTTGGTGGGGGGGGGGGGGAAGAGGTGGGACGTGTACAGAACAGACAGGTTGCACTTAAATCCCAGGGGGACCAGGATCCTGGCAGCGACATTTGCCAAGGCTACTCAGGAGACTTTAAACAAGAATGATTGGGGGTAGGGAACCAAGCGAAGGAGAACAGCAAGGAGAAGGTTAGATTGCAAACAGAGAAACCTTGAAGACAAAGTTTGGTGGTCAATAGGCAGGTGATAGAGAAGGAAGATGCCCTGTACGAAGATGGAGGGGAAATGATAGAAAAAACATAAATAGAGTTGTTTGTAAAGATAAGGGCAAACAGAGAATAAGCAGTGGGAAAGCTCAGAAATGCATATACTTTCATGCTAGGAGCTTAGTAAGGAAGGTGGAGGAGCTGAGGGTGTGGACAGACACTTGGCAGTATGACGTGGTAGCGATTAGAGAAACAGGGTTGCAGGAGGGATGTGATTGGCAGCTAAATATTCCTGGATTTCATTGCTTTAGATGTGATAGAATTGGAGGGGCAATAGGGGGTGGTGTAGCATTGCTTGTTTGGGAAGATAGTACAGCAGTGCTTAGGCAGGATAGATTAGAGGGGTTGTCCAGGAGGCTGTATGGGTGGAACTGAGGAATGGGAAAGCATTAGTCACACTTATAGGGGTGTATTATAGACCACCTAATGGAAAGTGAGAACTAGAGGAGCAAATTTGTAAGGAGATAGCAGATATTTGTAATAAGCACAGGGTTGTGATAGTGGGAGATTTTAATTTTCCAAATATAGATTGGGAAACCCATTCTGTGAAAGGGCTGGATGGATTGGAATTTGTAAAATATGTGCAGGGATAGAATTTTTTTTTAAATAGAGCATTATGTAGAGGTACTGACTAGAGAAGGGGCAATGTTGGATCTACTGTTGGGGAATGAGATAGGTTTGGTGTTAGGGAGCACTTTCGATCCAGTGATCATAGTGCGATTTGCTTCAATGCAATTATGAAAAGGGATATGTCAGGGCCTAGGGTTGAGGTTTTCGATGGGGGAAAAAAGCTAGATTTGAGGAAGACGAGAAAGGATTTATGAGGAGTGGATTGGGACAATTTGTTTTAAGGGAAGGATGTAGTAGAGAAATTGAAGTCTTTGAAAGGTGAGATTTTGAGGATACAAAATCTTTATGTTCCTGTCAGGATAAAAGGCAGGACCAAAGTTTGAGAGCCATGGTTTTTAAGGGATATTGGAAACTTGGTTTGAAAAATATAAGAAATGAGGAATAAAGGAGATGCATGGAGAATACATTGAATGTAAAAAGAATCTTAAAAAAGAAATTAGAAAAGCTAAAAGGTACAAGGTGGCTATAGCAAACGATGAAAATAAATCCAAAAGGTTTATATAAATATGTTAATAGCAAAAGGAGAGTGAGGGATAAAATTGGTCCATTAGAGAATCAGAGTGGACAACTGTGTGTGGAGCCAAATGGGATGGGGGAGATTTTGAACAAGTTATTTTCTTCTGTATTCACGAAGGAGAAGGATATTGAATTGTGTGAGGTAAAGGAAGCAAAAAGAGGGTAATTATGGAAAATGTAGTGATTAAGAAAGAGGAAGTACTGGAGCTTTTGAAGCATATAAAGGTGGATGTCTCCAGGTGCCGATGGGATTTTCCCTAGGACCTTGAGAGAAGTTAGTGAAGAAATAGCAGAGGCTCTGACAGTGATTTTTCAAATGTCATTAGAGATGGGCATAGAGCTAGAGGATTGGTGTATTGCTAATGTGGTTCCTTTGTTTAAAAAGGGTTTGAGAAGCAAGCCTAGCAATTATAGGCCTGTAAGTTTGATGCCTGTGGTAGGAAAGTTAATGGAAATCATTCTTAGAGATAATATATACAAGTATCTGGAGAGACAGGGTCTGATCAGGAATACTAAACACGGGTTTAGTGTTTTGTGTGAGGAAGGTCATGTTTGACCAATCTTGTTGAATTTTTTGAAGAGGTGACTAGGAATGTTGATGTGAAAGCAGTGGATGTTGTCTATGTGGACTGCAGTAAGGCCTTCGATAAGGTTCCACATGGAAGGTTATTTAGGAATGTTCAAGCACTAGGTATCAACTTTGAGATAGTCAAATGGATTCAAGAGTGGCTGGAAGGGAGATGCCTGAGAGTCATAGTGGATAATTGTTTGTCAGGCTGGAAGACAGTAACAAGCAGTGTGCCTCAAGATTCTGTATTGAGTCCCTTGCTGTTTGTCATTTACATTAATGATCTGGACAATGAGGTGGTAAATTGGATTAGTAAATATGCAGATGATACTAAAATAGGTGGAACTGTGGATAAAGAAGAAGGTTTTCAAAGATTGGTAAAGGATTTGGACAGCTGAGAAGAGTGGGCTGAAAGATAGCAGATGGAGTTTAATGCTGAGAAATGTGAAGTGTTTCATTTTGGAAGGAATAATCAAAACAGGACATACTCAGTAAATGGGAGGGCACTGAAAAATTCAGTGGAGCAGAAATATCTAGGAATAACGGTTCATTGTTCCCTGAAGATAGAATCAAAGCATAGAATACAAGATTGGGAAATGATGTTGAGACTGTTCAAGCCATTGGTGAGGCCAAATTTGGGATACTGTGTGCAGTTCTGGTCACCAAATTATAGGATGGATATCAACAGGAAGAGAGAGTGCAGAGAAGATTTACAAAAATGTTACCTGGATTTCGAATCTAGATTGCAAAGAAAGATTGAGCAGATTAGATCTTTATTCTTTGAAGTGTAGAAGGAAGAGGGGGGAATTTGATAGAGGTATTTAAGATTATGGGGGGGATAGATAGAGTTGATGTGGATAGGCTTTTTCCCTTGAGGGTAGGAGAGATTGAAACAAGAGGCCATGAGTTAAGAGTTAAAGGGCAAAAGTTTAGAAGTAACACGAGGGGGAACTTCTTCACTCAGAGTGGTGGCTGTATAGAATGAGCTTCTACGAGAAGTAGTGGTAGCAGGGTCCATTTTCTCATTTAAGGAAAAATTGGATAGGTAAATGGATGGGAGGGGAATGGAGGGTTATGGGCAAAGTGCAGGTAGGTGGGTCTAAAGGAGTGTACTTGGTTTGGTGAGGACTTGAAAGTCCGAGATGGCCTGTTTCCATGCTGTAATGGTTATATGGTTATAAATCACAAAGAAAAACACTACTTTTTGTTATGGCCTGCTACAAAAAAAAATTAAGTTAGGAAGAAATTATGCTAGTGTTGCTTCTGAGGTAATTGATGGGATCTGTGGACTTTAACTCAGGTATGGAAGATAAAAGATGCCCTGGAAGGTTGTTTGGAATGTTGCATACTCCTTTTGCTATATTTACAAGGCCTCTGAATGTCCCCATGCTTTCCTAGATAGAACACTCTCCCTCCCCCCCACCCCTCTCTCTCTTAATAGGAGACTAAGAATGCCCTTGAGTAGTTGGATTTCCCTCTGGTAAGCTCTTGCCATGATGAAGCTCAAAGTAAAATCATAACTCACTTTGAGCATGTGGTGACAGGTACATGGATGATGGCAGCCTCCCTGCAGTTGCAAGCTGTGCATAATTAGAATCCCTATTGCCTGTGAGTAAACAGATATTGATTTCCCCTGCCCAAATAATAGATTTAGAATATTTTGCAGATAGTGTAGCTGGTATTTTTCCAGAGCTTTTCAGTCCAGTTTCCTTGGTGTATAAGAAAAAGAGGTGGTGATTCTTTCTGCTTACGTGATGATCTTCCTGTCAGTTTTGGGGTCTTGGTGTTTGAATACTTGCTCAAAGTCTGTGCTGGTCCAATGGAGGTGGTGGAAGATTTCAATAGTGATGTAGGATTTCATTGAGAAGTGGCTCCAAAAATTTAAAAGAATATGGCTAAAATGCTGGAAAATGGCAGAGAAAGAAAATAGGGCACAATTGGGGCAGTATGATTAGTGCAATGCTGTTTGAATCCAGCATTGTTTGTAAGGAGTTTGTACATTCTCCCCATGTCTGTGAGAGTTTCCTCTGGGTCCTCCAGTTTTGTCCTACCATTCAAAGCATACAGTGGTTGTAGATCAATTGGGTGTAATTGGATGGCGCAGGTTCATGGGCAAAAAGGTCTAAATTTAAAATATTTAAATAAAAGTTCAAAGATTCAGATACACTTTGTATTTTAAAGTACTAGATTACTGAACAATTTAAAAAAGGACAGTTTATAATTTTTCACCAAGAATAAGATCAATTTGAGATGTAGAAAAAAATGTGAAAAAGGTGGCATATTCTGAGCTGCAGTTGATACCACACAAAGAAAAGCAACACTGCGTGCAAGCCCTCCAAATTCTGGATTATCCCATGATAGAAAGATGATGTCAACAACTGCCTCCAAGCCTCACCCTTGTGATTCAACAAGATTGCACAACATTCTTCCAAACCCCTTACAGTATAGCCCATCTAGTTCATATTCCCTCTTTTGATAACCCTTCACACCCTCCTTAACCTCGACCAGAACTCTGCACTTGACCAGAACTCTGCACTTGACCAGAACTCTGCACTTGACCAGAACTCTGCACTTGACCAGAACTCTGCACTTAAGAGTAAAACACAAAAGTTTACAAACTCTTGTGATTATAGTAAATACACAGAAATACTAGAGGAGGGAGGGCGTGGCAAGATGGCTTAGAGTCTAGACGTGCAATCTCGACCTCTCTGGCCAGACTTTTAAATACCCGTTTTTTAGCCTTTTGTTTTCAAGTTTAAACTTTTTAAATTTTAGTTTAAAGTATTAAGGAATTATTATGGCCACTAATGGTAAAAAAAGATTAAACCTCAAATTCAAAAGAAGTTACATTTTCGAAGTGCTGAAGATTTGGGGCCTATTTGACTTGATACAGCCCCAGACTCAATCTCTTCATTGTCTAAATCCCAAAGATCGCCTGTGGGGGCTAAAAAAATACCTATTGCTCACCAAATGAAGGATGGTGCTGGAATTACCCATTCTCCAGAAGAAGGTACGTGTTCCCAAGAAGTGGAACCCGATTTGAAAAGCCTTTCGATTTCAATGGAGGGAGCACGCAGGAAGACGACTCCAATGTTAGAAATGCATCAGGTAACATTTCAATCTGAAGAAATCATTTTCCTTTGTGAATTGATGAGAAAACAACAAGATACGGGGGAAACCAGCGGCAACCCCCTGAGGAAGTCGGGGTGCCGTCGCTGGCAGTCCAGACCTGCAGTAAAACTTTTAAAATGTCTTCTGTTGAGTTGCAACAGGAGCTGCAGTTACCTTGTTCTACCACTATGTCAGAGAGAGCAGAGCTGAGATTTACCGATTCACAGTGTATGCAATTTAATGTAGTTATTCAAGCTGTTATAAAACCTTTGTTGGCATCTCAAATGAATGAAATGGTTCAAATGAATGCTGGTACAAGTTCAGAATTAAATGTGGTTAAGACACATGTGAATGCATCTTATGAAGAATTTTTTAAAAATTCAGACTGCTTTTTTGGACTGTAAGCAACAAGTGACTTCTAATACAGAAAAAGTGTTGAAGGTGGAAAAATCAGTCATAGAATTGGGAGATCGTGAGAAGGAGTTAGAAAGAAAAATAGATTATTTGGAAAATCAAAGCAGAAGGAATAATGTGAAAATTGTTAGTTTGCCAGAAGGTATAGAAAGACAAGATCCTCTTCGTTTTTTTAAAGACTAGATTCCGCAAATATTAGGGCAAGAATTTTTCTCTGGGGGATTGGCACTGGAAAGAGCCCATAGAGCTTTAAGAAGAATACCCTCAGCTGGTCAACCACCGAGACCGGTAATAATTCGATGTTTGAGTTATTTGGATAGAGAAGCAACACTTCGACTTGCAGTACAAAATGCGAGACAACGACAAACCCCATTATTGATTCAGAATAGCAGATTCTTTTTTTATCCTGATCTGAGTCAAGAGGTCATTCAACATCGACGTCGATTCAATCCAGTTAAAGAAGTTTTGTGGCGTGAAGGTTATAAGTCTACTTTTCATTACCCTGCAGTATTGAAGGTGTTTTACGGAGACTATCAATTTCGGTTTTTTGCGACTGATCGTGAAGCAATGAATTTTGCTGATTCACTGCCAAATACAAGAGGACAAAGACATAGTCCACCATTATCTCCTAAAGAAAAATTTGGTAGCTCTGGGAACAGAAGAAATAGCAGAAATGGGAAAAACTAGAATGGAAAGAGTCTACCTCCTTCCGAAATGGGATCTTCGAGATTGGAATCTTCTGGATGAAAAGAAGAATTTTCTTACTCTATTTTTTCTTTTGTTATTATGATACTTTGATGTTATTGATTGTTTGGCTGGGGAGGGAGAGATTTGCACTAAGTTCTTTTCCAGTCATCAGCCACTGGTGGGTAATCCACACCCAATTTTTGTTTAGGGGATTACTACCTTTTGGTATTTCTTTTGGGGGGGGGATTATTTTTTTCTTTATTATTGTTTTTTAGTTTTTAATTTGTGATTTTTTTTTTAAATTGGAGGGCCTATATACATTGATTTGAGTTTTTATATAAAGATATTATTGGTATTTAGTAAAAACAGTAGATATGTCAAAGTTGAGTTTTGCTACTTTTAATGGTTGAGGATTAAATAGTCCGATTAAACGTAAGTGAGTCTTGACATATATTAAGAAAATGAAAATTGATATTGCCTTTTTACAAGAAAAACATTTGAATGTGAAGGAAAGCGTGAAATTAAAAGGGGATTGGGTTGGGCATGTATATTCTTCTTCATTTAATTCTAGAGCTAAAGGTGTAGCAATTTTGATACATAAAAAATTTATCTTTTGAATTACAATCAATGGAGGAAAAGGCAGTGTGTATTCTTAAATTGAATAGTAAGATTTTTAGTGAATTTTGGACTTTACTTAATATTTATGCTCCAAATGCAGGTGATGAAGTATTTATTTCAGATGCATTTTTATGTTTGGGTCAATCTAATGATAATATTTTAGTTGGTGGTGATTTTAATTGTGTTTTGGAACCTTTATTAGATAAATCTCCGAAGAAAGTTTAAAAAATCCAAGATGGCAATCCAGGTCCAAGCGGTGATGAAAGATCTTAATTTAGTAGATATTTGGAGACGTCTTAATCTGACAGAGAAAGATTTTTCCTTTTATTCATCTTGACGTGAACCGTTTTCAAGGATTGACTTTAGTATCGGCACACTTACAAGGGAAAATACAACAAGCGGAATATAAAAGTAGGGTGATTTCAGATCATTCTGTTATATTTTACATATGAAACTTCTGAGAAAATTTAAATAGGTTATCGTTGGAGGTTTAATACAATGTTGTTAAAAAATATGTAATTTATTGATTTTTTGAAAAAACAAATTAATTTTTTTTGAAAGAAAATTCTAATTCTGTTCCAAGTAAGTTTGTATTATGGGATGCTACGAAAGCCTAATTGAGAGGACAAATAGTTAGTTATACTTCCAAAATAAAAAAGAATCGATTAAATCAGAGTCTTGATTAGAGAAACAGATTGATGAGTTAGAAAAGGAATTTTAGAAAGATGCTGCAGAAGATCAGAAAATAGAATTATCTAGGCTGAAATTGAAATATAATACTTTGCAATCTTATCAATTTGAATGCGTGTTTAATAGGATTAAACAACGGTATTACGAATGGGGAGAGAAAGTACATAAGGTATTGGCGTGGCAATTAAAGAAAGAACAGATATCGAGGACTATTAATGCTGTTAGATGGAATTCTCTTTTTACTTATAAATCTCGAGATTAATGATGAATTTTATTCATTTTATAAAAAGTTATATACATCTGAAGGAAAACATGAAACTGGATCGACTGATTTTTTTTTTTTTAATCACAGTTGAATTTACCGATATTAGAGGATGGAGATATACAGGAGTTAGATGAACCATTTACTGATTCGGAAATTAAAATGGCTATGCTGGAAATGCCGAATGGTAAATCGCCTGGTGATGATGGATTTTCGGTTGAATTTTATAAAAATTTTTATGATGATTTATCTAGTGTTTGGGGATGTATACGTCAAGTTGGAGAACATTAAGATTTACCTGAGTCTTGTTCTAGTGCTTTAATTACAGTAATTCCTAAAAAAGAAAGAGTTCCTTTGAAATTATCTTCATATAGACCAATTTCGTTGTTAAATGTAGATTATAAAATATTAGCAAATAGATTGATCAATATGAATCAACTTGGGTAAAAATTTAGCCAAACAGGTTTTATAAAGAATAGATATGCTTCAGATAACATTTTGTGCGTGATTAGTTTGATTAACAGATTTCGACAAACTTTAGATCATCCGATGGTGATACCCTTAGATGCATAAAAAGCATTTGATAGAGTTGAATGGAAATTTTGGTTTAAAGTTTTGGAGAAATTCAAGTTTGGTCCTTCTTTTATTGGTTGGATTAGGGCTCTATATAGTAAACCGGTAGCTAGAGTATTGATGAATGGTTTGATTTCGGAATCTTAAGTTAACTCGATCAACTCGTCAAGCTTGTCCTTTATCACCAGCTTTGTTTGCGTTAGTGATTGAACCTTTAGCACAGTTGATAAGACAAAATACACAGATACAAGGTAAGACAGTTTTAGATGAGGAGTATAAAATTAATTTATTTGCTGATGATGTATTGGTGTACTTAATAAACCCAGCTCAGTCACTTTTGTATTTGAAGGAATGTTTAATACGATATGGATGTCTTTCTGGATATAAAGTTAATTGGGAAAAAAGTGAAATATTACTGGTAAGTGAAGGAGATTATTCAGTTTATAAGAATATTATTAATTTGAAGTGGACTGATCGAATTAAATATCTGGGTATAATTTTGAATGTTAATTATCAATCTTTATATAAATTAAATTATGTTCCATTAATGGAAAAAAATTAAAACTGATTTGATTAAATGGAAATATTTACCTATTAATTTAATGGGAAGGATAAATACAATTAAGATGAATATCTTTCCGCGTATACAATATTTGTTTCAATCTATTTCGTATTTACTTGATAAAAAATTTTTTCGAGATTTAAATAAAATGGTTTGGGAGTTTTTATGGAGGGGTAAATTTGAGAGTAGCTTTGAATAAATTAACTTAGAAATATGAGTTAGGGGGACTACATTTACCACATTTTCAAAATTATTATGAGGCAGCCCAACTTAAATTTATTAGTTCATTGATGGATTTGGTACGGCCTCTTAGTTGGGCTAAAATTGAGATGGCAAGTATTTCTGAATTTGAAATACATCAATTTTTGTTTAGGTGGAATATAAATTAGTTACAACAATAAAATGTGCCCATACTAAAACATTTAATGAAGTTATGGATAAAGAAAAATAAAATGATAGGCTCTTGGGGTAAATTATTGGCATTGACTCCGTTGTATAATAATCAACTTATTTCTTTTTCAATACATAATCAAAGTTTATTGCATTGGAGATTTAAAGGTGTGAAAAATTTGGGAGATTGTTTTAAAGAGGGTAAGTTTTTATCTTTTAATCAGATGAGGGAAGATTTTGATATTGATAAGAATTCTTTATTTCTTTATTATCAAATTCGATTTTTGGTAAAATGTATGTTTGGTAGAGATATGATTTTACCTAAAATCACTAAATTTGAGACCTCTTCTGAAGGTACCAGAGAAGGGTTATATTTCATTTATGTATCAAATATTACAGGATGGTATGGATAAAAAGGGTTGGGATAGATCTAAAATAAATGGGAAGCGGATATTGGTTTTACTTTTTCTGAAGAGGATTGGTTAGATATCTGTTATGATAGTGTAACTAGATTGATAAATGCACATTATGCAATGATTAATTACAATTTTTTTACATCAATTATATTTGACACCTGAAAAATTTAAAAAATATGGTTTTAATGAATCAGACTTGTGTTTTACATGTGGTGATACGGTTGGAACTTTTTTTCATGCTTGTTTGGTCATGTATACATATACAATCTTTTTGGAAGAAAACTCAATCGTTTTTAGAATATCTGTATAAGATTAAAATAGTTTTAGATCCAACAGTATTTTATTGGGTAGTTTGCAACCTCTGACAGGCTTGGGATTAGATAAGTTTCAGCTTGCTTTTGTATATTTAGTTTTATCCGTAGGGAAAAAATGTATTGCTAGTACGTGGAAAGATACAAATATGATTGATATTAATAGATGGCATAATGAGATGAAATATTATTTAATAATGGAAAAATTATGTACGTTTCGCATGATAATTATTATTTTTTTATGATTAAGTGGCTGTTATACTCAGAATATTTACATTTCAATTTATATTGATTAGATTTTAATATGTATATTTAACTTTCAAAAAAATATTCTTTTTTCTTTTTTTTATGGCTCTCCTTAGGAGAGTGGGCTTAAGGGGGGTGGGTTCTTTTCTTTTGTTCATGTTTTTTTGTTCATGTTTGATTGCTGTATATGTCATATCATTTGTTTTTTGAACGAATAAATAATGTTTAAAAAAAAAAGAAATACTAGAGGAGATGTCAAGAATATCATGAGAAAAATTAAAATAGAAATACAAATTAATTAGGAGTACTGCAACTTCCAAATTTTAATTATTATAGGGCCACACAGATGAGATTTCTCTCTTCCTTTTATGGAGAGAAACCAGCATAGATCAAAATAGAGATGGATAAGCTAGGAAAGAAGACATCAGAAGAGTTTAGATATAAAATAGGAACCAAGATGAATATCTGATGACCGAGGTACACCTGCTGAAACATTTGATTAATATATGGAAGAAAGTAAACAATTAAATAGAAATAATGCATTATGGGTTAATTAAAATGCCTTTGATTCAAAATAGACATACCAATTACACAAATATTTGTTTTTCTAAAGGAATTTATAAATATAGAAGATTGCTATGAAGGACAAAATTTAATGTCATTTGATCAAAAGATTAATATAGTATACAGAATAATAGGTTCAATATAATTTTTTGCATTAGTTATATCTTACTACACAAATATTAAATAGATTGAAAGCAGATCTATCAAATATGTAGTCCAGAAGCAGGCACTTTTTTTGCATTCAACTTGGTCATGTTCAAAATTGAGACCATTTTGAATAGAATTAGGATTTTATTTATTTATTTATTTTTAAAAGACAAGCTATGGAAGTTAAACTTCCATAAGATTCAATGCTTTTTTTAATTGGTCAATTTTTTGGCAGTAACACCAAGACTGCAATTGAATTTTTTCCAAACGGAATTTATGAAAATTACATTAGCAATTGCAAGAAAATGTATAGCAGTGGCATGGAAATCAGATTCCCATTTTGGAATCAAAAGATGGCATACAGAAAGACTAGTTGTATTCCTCTTGAGAAAATTACATATAATTTAATAAATATGCTTTTTTCTGAAAATTTGGAGCATAAAATAGATATGAATTTATAAGATTTCCTGAATTTCACAAAATCTTAACTCCTTAGATAAATAAATGATTTATTTATTTAAATAAAGTTCTGAAAATTTTGATGATATTTTGCTAACCTGGTTTGTTTTTATTTCTTACTCTTTCTTTGTATTTTTTTTCTTTTATTTTTGGCCTTATTATTTGGGGGTGGGTGGGGGGTTTGGGTATAGTTTGTAGCATTTATAATTAATTTGAATATTTATCGTCTTTTTCTGTATTTGGATACCAATACATGTTTGAAAAATTTAAATAAAATATTAAACAAAAATGCTGGAGGAACTCAGAAAGTCTTGCAGTATCCATAGGAGGTAAAGATATACAACTTGTGTTTCGGGCCTGAGTATTTAGAAAGTTAGTTTTTAGAACTCTGCATATCTTCCAGGTGTGGTCACTAAGTACTACACAGCTGCAGCAAAAAGTACTTCCTTGGAATAAGGAGGAATGCCCTATTTGCCGTTACAATTTCTTCCTGTATTTGCATATAAACTTGTTAGAAGATACAATGATCTACAAATACCAACTTTTTAAAAATATTTTTAAAGTACATTTTCCTCATCCATCCTTCCAACTATTTCCCATATTATATTTCACCTTTTGGCCAAATGTTTTCCCCTTACAGTTTAGAGTCTAATAAAGAAATTTAATTGATACAAATGTTTTCTTTCTGGGAAATGATTCCTAGACCACAGGCAGCCACCATCAACAATGTCTTCAACATTTTGTCCCATTTTCTATTTGGCTTGATATTAAACAACCTACCTCCAAAATCAAGAGACTACATCAAAAAACAAGAAAAACAAGTGCCATCAGATTTGCTCAACAACACACTGGCTTACCCCCATCATCCAGTGTCCGTTTCTGAGTCCCATAGCCATAGACAGCAGGATCTACCACAGGAGAAGAATTGTTCAGATGTGACCCAGCATCTATTTTAGCAGCAATCTTCAAAGGGGAGGGAAAAATAGAAACAAGTTAGCATTTAAAAGTTGGGTGCACAATTTCCAATTAATTATTTTCTTGACTCTGCTAGTTAACATTAATTCTGGATTGTACATTTCAGAATAAAACTAGAAGGCTCCATCAATGCAATACATTTAACAAAGCAGATATGGTAGAACAAGGAGTCACATGGTGCTCACAATGGCAGATACAATTAGATAACGTAGGTAGAACTGGGAAAAGTTGTTAGAGTTGCAAGTAGAGGGTATAACCTAATGTAGTTGTCATGAAAGCAGGCTCTCAAATGTAGAGACAACATGCCACGAATGGAAAATACACAGGGAAAGATGAATACAATGGATCAAATTACAAAGAATGAAAACTGAATTATAAGGTACCACTATTAAGGATAGGGAAAGCATTTAAGAATGTTGAAATTGGCACATTCATGATGTAGATCAGTAACAAGTGATAATAGTGCATCACTGCTTCAATGTATTTTTCCAACTTTCTCACCTTCAACAAGCTTCCTGTAGGAGACAAATTGTTCCAAGGTGTTACATCACCTCAATTTAGGTCACCCAAACTTCAACAGTCAAGCTAAGTTATGCATTTGATCCTTGCTTACATGCATTCTGAGAGCTCCAAATACGGAGAATAAGACAGAGTAGGCCTCGTATTCAGCATTCACAAAATTAAAGTCCAGATCCTGACCAAATGTAAAACACTGATAAAGATCCATAATGAGAACTTACTCAATATGGGCCATGTCTCAGGAGCTACCTCTCAAGATTTACCATCACCTTCTGACTACCAGCACAAAATATCAAGAACCCAAACCCAGCACAAAAGAAGCAACAGAAATTCCTATCCACCTTTATGATTCTGAGATCTGAAAGCACTAGTTGGACATCAGTACTGTTGCTCCAAAGCCCTCCAAATCTACTGGTCAATGAACCCACATTCATTTCCTCTGCCAATCTTGAGGTCCTAATTATACTTAATTGACTATAATGGCAGGCTACACTGTACTCTTGGCTAGACTCTCAAGTTTTATCACAGGTGCCTTCACATTAAAAAAAAATTATGGTATATCCCACTTTACAAATACTCACTTTAAACAAATTCACTTTTATGATGAAACCTGTGTTCAGTATAGGGAAAAAATTTGAATAGGTTTTCACTTTTATGAAAACAGCCTTCAATAGTAGTAAATGGGTATTTGCTTTGCTTTACGCCCCTTCGGCTTACAAAAGGTTTTGAAGGAACGCTACTTTTGTAAAGCAAAAGTATTCTCACTGACTCTCCTGGGAATTCCTGGTGCATGAACGCTCAGTGAAAGATGGCAAAGCAAACTACGTCTTTACATCAGGACCACATAACAACATACAAACTGGTGGTCCTAAACACCTCCCGAGCCTGTGAAACCATACTGACCTTATCAACTACCTCTGAACACAACTGAAATGGAAACAAGTCATCCACAAACCAGATGTACTCTCCATGAAAAGCTGACAGAATCAGTAGAAAGCCTCCAACAATGAGGTGGCTGAGGAGTGAATGCAGCCTGCAATGTTCAATGAAAATTGATGCCAGAATGTTCTAATGCTGATAATAACTAGTGATGCTGTGTTTTCCATTTACTTCATCTTGCTAACTTGTTTATTCACTGTTCCAACACAGCTCAAGGATCCCTCACAAGGTTTCCAGATATAATTTCTTATGTCACAGACCAGCAGCAATAGAAATTCATCAAGAGTGTTATTTTTAAAACAATATTTATTAATAACTACTAATAACTTAACTAAATAACCCAAACCATGTGCTAATATATTTGTGTGTGTGTGTGTGTGTGTGTGTGTGTGTGTGTGTGTGTGTGTGTGAAACTATTACAGCTTAGGAAAGTCAAAGCTCAAGCTTATAAATCCTGTGCTGAAACTCACACTTTTAAACTGTTGTACAAAAGTAATCACGAAGGAGGTGAGAGAGAGTCTGTGATCAGATGGCTAAAACTCACAAATCCTTATTGATTTGCTTCTAGAGAAATGTCCTTTCATACAAATGATTGTCATAACCCCCCCCCCCCCTTTTCTTTGCTCGGGGAAACGAAACATACGACTTCCACAATACTGTCAAAACCCAGGCACAGGTCAAATGAAATAACCATCAGAATGGTCACGTCCCAAATGAAGGAATGATCCTGCTTCCTTTACCCAGATATGGGTCAATCAAAATGACCATTACAATGGTCACAGTGGTTCAACAATAATTTCCCTGACAAAGAGAATCATCAGAATTGTCCATTTCACACAAAGTCACCCCATCTTTGTCTTGGAGATCTCAGGTTGCTCATTAATCAACACTGCTTCTTCAAGTGTTCCAATCATACAACTTTTAATCACTTCACACTCACCATCTGTTTCTCTTAAATAAACACCATTGTTCTTTTGCCTTCTTCCAGAGCATTGTTTATAGTCAATATTTAATGGTGCCTTTCTGTCTGTGAGCTATGAAAATTTTGCTGTGAAAGATTTGCATCCTGTATTAACATTTAAAAGTTTTTTAAAAATCAGGATCTTATAATACATGGAGCAAAAATCAATTTCAAATGGAATGGCCATGAAGAGTTACAATTCAATGCTTTGGCATACTTTTAGTAGGATTTGTAACAACTGTTTTTCAAAAAATTATGAAATGAATTAGATGGATAGAGGACATGGGACTTTTTGGGGTTTTTACATGCAGCAGGCCTGCAAAAGGGTCCTTACACTCTAGCAAGTGTATTCTGTAGCCAGGTGCAAGTTAAATAAATAGCAGTAGATAATCTAAAACCATTCTATTGCAGCTGTGGGGCAAAATCATTTTCACTTTAGAAAAAAGATAACTACAAATAACTAGTGCAAGCTAGGTGCAGGATTTCACAAATTAAAATCAAGCTAAAATATGTCAAATGGAAACAATGTGATCACAAAATAATTTACACTGAATAAGTTATTAGACAGAGGGAGAGTGAAATCAGAAAAGAGGGATTTCACACAAAGACAGCATGCAAGTGAGACTATGGAGTTTTATTGACACCTAACTTTTACTTTTGATCAGAATTATGAAATTGGAAGTCTCAGTGAACACATCATAAAAAATATCCTACTCTCAAATACTGAAATGAGCATTTTAAGATTTCTCTTCACCCTTCCCCGCAAGCCTTGGTCTGTTATTGCCAATAGAAGCACGTTAAACAAGTACAGAGAGATGCTGTAATTTGAATGGAAGACAGCTTGGCTGAACATATGGTATTTTGTGAAAGGAATTTCTTGGATATTGTGTTTAGGAGCACCAATCTGAAACTGGCTACAATTCCATAACACTGCATCTGGAAGATACTAACCATGTCTATCATGGATGATATTTCATCCTTCCTGTGCCTTTTTTCTCCTTGCATTTCTATAAAGGCACTATACTGTTGACCAAGTTAACAACTTGCATACACATTTTATTTAATGCATGTCCAAGCTGTGACTATTTCTGGTAGCTGGCATATCAAAATTGAGTGCAACCCAGCCCTATGCATGCATAGATTCTCCTAAAACAATAATTGGCTCAGGATCAGAAATAGACAATGTTACTGATTTTTCAGTTACGAGTCATAATTGCCTGATTACAAAGAGTAATACGATGAGAACCTGGGAATTTCTGCCTTCATGCTTTTAACACACGAGGCATTTAAATAAACCCATTTAGTTGTACAGGTCAAAACCAATCCGCAGGCCAATACATATATTGCCAGATTACAACTCATAACAGAATTTGTAAGTTCCTGTCAGGATCAAAGGCAAGGTCAAAAGGCATGGAATCTTGGTTTTCAAGGGATATTGGGGATTTGGTTTGAAAGAGAGGTGCATAACAGATATAGGCAACATTGGAGCAAATGGGCCACTGGAGGAGCATTAAAAAAAATGCAAGAAAAACATTAAGAAATCAGGAAGGCTAAAAGACATGTGGTGGGTTTGGTAGACAATGTGAAGGAAAATGCTAAGGGTCTCGACATATATTAAGAGCAAAAGGATAGCAAGATCTTGAAGATCAGAGCGGTTAGCTTTCAATGGTGCCAAAAGAGATGGAGGATTTGTTTAAAAAAAAAATTCATCGGTATTCACTCAGGAAAAATGGCAAATGGAATTTAATGCAGACAAGTGAGGTGTTGCATTTTGGAAGGACAAACCAGGAAAGGACACTGTAAATGGTAGGGCACTGAGGAGTGCAATGGAACAGAGTGATCTGAGAATACAGATACACAATTCCCTGAAATTGGCATCACAAGTGGATAGTGTTGAAAAGAGAGTGTTTTGCATATTGGCCTTCATAAATCAAAGTTTTAAGTACAGGAGTTGGGATGCAATGGTAAATTGTCCAAGACATTGGTGAGGCCAAATTTGGAGTATTATGTCCAGTTTTTGGTCACCTAACTATAGGAAAGATATCAATAAGATAGAAATAGTGCAGAGAAGATTTACTAGGATGTTGCCCGGACTTCAGGAACTGTTTTATGGGGAAAGGTTAAACAGGTTAGGACTTTATTTTCTGGAGCATAGAAGAATGAGGTGAGATTTGATAGAGGTATTTAAAATTATGAGGGGAATAGACAGAGTAAATGTAGATAAGCTTTTTCCACTGAGGGTAGGTGACATACAAACTAAAGGACATGGATTAAGAGAAAGGGGGAAATGTTTTGGGTGGGGAACATCTTCACAGAGAGTGGTGGGGGTGTAGAACAAGCTGCCAGCTAAAGTGGTGAATGCGGACTCAATTTTAACATTAAAGTTAAATTTGGCAGGCATATGGATTGGAGCGGCATGGAGGGCAATGGACTGGATCTAGGTCAGTGGATCTAGGCAAAAAAAATAGTTCAGCACACACTAGAAGAGCCAGAGGCCAGTTCTATAACCAAATATTTACAACTCCCCAGATCACTATGAATATATATATATATATATATATATATATATAAAAATGTTATATATGTGATAGTATCCTGATTAATTTTCTTGAATGCCAGAAGTTCTGTGGAACTCACAGATTTGCTAACTTTTTTCTTTGTATTGGTCTCCTGTTGCAAGGATACAATTGCTTAGTAAGCTGCCACAGTAGCAAAAAAAAGGGAGAAACCCGACAACTGATCTAAGTATTCTGCAGTAGAACCGGCAAATTCTTCTTCCTTGACTTCACATGTGGCTCCCCTGGGTGGAGAGACTCGAACTAACGTTCACTGTTTGGGGTAAAGGCTGTTAATTTAGCTGAGCTGGAGAAATTGCCTTAAAGTTGTGATTCTCTCAAATAGTCTAAATTCAAGGCTGAGATGGATAGGTTTTTAAACATCAGAATTATGACAAGATAGGAAAAATGAGATTGAGGATTTTACAAGCTCTACCAGCAAAATAAAGGGGAGAACAATGATTAAAAGAGAAAACTGGGAAGTAATATAGAAAATAACAAAGGTATCTTTGGATATTTTAGGTAAAGAGCTAATCTAAGTGTGAGTTCCACAAAGCACAGGATTGCAAAAATCAATGATAGGAATAAAGGAAATAGCATATTAATTAAACCAATACTCCACATCACCTTCATTGTGGAGGATGTTACAAATATCCCAAGGAGAACATGGGCAAATTTCAAACAGTATGAATAAGTGTATACACCATTACAGAATTTTTTTAAAATGTAGACATCCAGCATTGTAACAGGCCCTTACAGCCTGTGCCACCCAATTAACCCTCAAGCCTCGTACGCTTGTTTTGAAAGATGGGAAGAAACTGGAGCACCAGGACGAAGCCCACACTGACACGGGGGAGTGTATAAACTCCTCACAGACAGTACCAAATTCGAACCCAGGTTACTGGCACTGATATAGTGTGGCACTAACTGCCACCCAAGGTGATATGCATCTGATTTTTTTTAAACTCTGGAAGCCTGAGAAATCTACACCATTGCTGGTATTTAAGGTGGAAAGAGATACTTTATTGAGAGGTGTGAGACATCAGCACTAAAGGAATGATAACTATAGATCAGTCTCACTACTGTTTCAGAAGATTTTCAATTGCATTTCACACACACTTACCAGTAAGCACAAGCATCTCCACTGACAAGATCAGCATTTTTCCGAAGAGACCAAAAGACTGACTCCAATCTCAAATGAACAAAGATTCCACAACAATTCTGAGAAGGGAATTTGTCCTGGAATCCTGGGAAATATTTCTCTCCATCAACATCCCAAAAATCAGATTATCTTACTATTAACTGTTCTATTTTTGGGAACAATTTATGCAACATTTCCTACATCACAGCATTGATTATGTAAGTATTTCATAGGGTGCCTCGAGGTGGTGAAAGATACAAGGCTTTTACAGCCAACCTTTACTATCAAATACAATTTACCTTCATTCCCACTTAAACCAAAAAAGAATGCACCATACATGTGGTTTAATCACATTACTCAAGAGCTTTCAGTTATAGTCATGTCTTTTTTCTTTAACAGCTTTGAACTAATACAAGTGCTCACTGGTTATGAAAGGTGACCACAGCAATTTAGAAAAATTGCCACAACTACTCGAGCTTTCATTTTGATGTTGGTTTGGTCCAAAATTGTGAAATTAAGTTTTCTTTGGTTATACAAGAGTATTTTTTTTTAAAACATAAATATCTTTGTATCATGAGATTTGATATCCTGCACAAATGGAAACTGTAATTTCTGCAGCAATATACTTGCAGTATGCTCTTAATTAATCTCTTAATCGCTTTTAGTAACAAACCTATAATTACATTGTAATACAGCATTATATGTGCCATCATACACCACTTGCTTGGAAAAGTAAAATGCTTCGTGCTGTGTGCTCTGTTATTGTCCAAATGGGCAAATTGTGAAAATTCGCCACAGTTCAGCTGGCAGCAACCTTTCCTAAGTCAGAATGTTGTGGCTTCAAGCTACCAGAGCAAATGCATGATTGATGCAGTTGTAGTGTTTGCGCTATGTGAGCATGGAGAAGAATGAGACGCACACCAAAGCCTTGGAAACGAGACTGATTTATTGCTCTGGCCATTGGGCTTATATGGGTCCCAAGTGCTGACGTCAGGGCCCCATGTCATCTTCCCACTGGGCTGGGATTGGCTGATGTTCCCCAACTTCCCACTGTGCAGAGGTCACCTGGGATGACAGCTGGCATCATCCCCAGGTCCGCGTGGTCACAGCATTCGGCTATTTTGCAGGCTGGTCTATGGCTCCGTGTGCAGGCTACCACATGTCACCCCCCACCACCCCCAAATCAGCAAACAGGCCGTTGTCCGAAGCTTTGAGCGGTCTGCCTCTGCATCATGGAGGTGGTGTGGAGATCGGACTGTGACAGTCCAGATCTGCTGGTTTCAGGTAGTCAATGGTAAAAGTCTCCTCCTTATCTCCAATATTAAGGATGAAGGTGGAACAGTTGTTCCTGATGACCCTGTAGGGGTGGTCAATGTGCGCCCCTTCTCACAAATAGGTACAAGTCTTTAAGCCCCTGGGGACATTATGTTTGGGCTGGCTGTATGGTGGAGGTTGCAGTGGGACCAGGGACCTCAGTTTTCGCCACAAGTTCTTGATGTGGGGTCCTCCAAGCATTTATCGGGGACCAAGAGCTCCCAAGGAAAGATTAAGGGTGCGCCGTAAACCACCTCTGCCCCTGAGGTATTGAAGTTCTCCTTCAGTGCTGTATGAATCACCAACAGGACCCAAAGCAGTTCGTCCACCCAGTTGGGACCCTTAAGCCAGGTCATCAAGGCTGTCTTCAGGTGCCTGTGGAAGCGCTCCACCAACCCATTGGCCGGAGGTTGATATGCCATGTTGGGGTGGAGCTGGGTCTCCAAAATGTTAGCCAGGGCTTCCCAAAGCCCGGAGGTGAATTGTGTTCCCCATCTAAGGTTAGGTGCTCTGAGACCCCGAATCTGGGCACCCATGTGTCGATGAGTGCCCTGGCACAGGTTTCTGTGGTGGTAACGGCCAGTGGGACTGCCTCTGGCCACCTTGTGCAGCGGTCAACCAGAGTCAAGAGGTATCGTGCTCCATGGGAAACTGGCAATGGCCTCACTACGTTGATGTGTACATAGCTGAACCTGCGCCATGCTGGTTCAAAAGTCTGTGTGGGTGTTCTTGAGTGAACCTGCACTTTGGAGGATTGACAGTTCATGCAGGTTTTGGCCCACTAGCTGACCGGTTTAGGGACACCATGCCATACAAATTTGCTAGCCACCATTTTGACCATGGCTCGACTGCGGGGTGTGCCAAGTGGTGGATGGCCTTGAAAAACCTGGCGCCTCCATGCAGCCGGAACGATGGGATGGTTGGTAGAGACGTCGCACAGCAGTGTCAGGTTACCTGGGCCAATGGGAACATCCTCCACCCCAAGGACAGAGACAGCTGTCCTATACACGGAGATCTCAAGGTCCTGCTGCTGTGCTTTGGCGAGGGCCACATAGTCAATCCCTTGGAACAGGGCATGTACCAACTCAATTGCAAGATGTGACAGAACATCGGCTACCACGCTGCTTTTCCCCACGATGTTCTGCATGCCAGAGATAAATTCAGACACGAAAGACAAGTGTCTCCATTGTTGGGCTGACCAAGGGTCCGATGCCTTATGGAAGGTGAACTGTCAGCAGCTTGTGATGGGTGAAGACCTTGAATTGCCGACCTTCCAAAAAGTAACAGAAATGTCTTACCATTAGGTAAGCACCAATAGCTCTTATTTGCTGTATGTGAGCTCTTGATATGGGTGGAGGGGGGGGGGCGGGCGGGGGGAGTGGAGGTGCCTGCTGAAAATTGCCAGGTGTTGCCACTGGCCCTCACCCCATACCGCTGTGCTAGAGACGTCAATTGTCAGGTCAATAGGTGCCTCCAGTAAAAGTCACTGTAAATGTGTGAAAAAGAAAAAGTGTATATCATGGCTATTGTGATTTATGGTGTGAAAAATAAAAAATTTTAAAAAAAAGGTGCCTCCAGTCTGGGGTGGACCAGGAGGGTGACGATGGCCAGCACGTCTTTGATGTTCTGGAAAGCCCTGGAAGACTCATTGTCCTAAGTAATGTCTTTTGACTTGACTGCCATCAGCGTGAAGAGGGGACTGCCGGTATGAACCTGTGGTAAAAGTTTATTATACCAACGAATTCCTGTAGCCCTTTTACCGTGCGTGGCTTAGCGAAGTGCCAGATCACCTCTACCTTCTTGGAGGCATGTAGCCCCATGTCTGTTTATCCTGTGCTCCAGGAAGTCAATGGTGTCCAGACTGAATTGCACTTTGCAGGGTAGATCATCAGCCTGAACTCACTCAACTGGGTGCACTGCTGTCTAAGATGGGTGGCATGGTCTTTGCAGCTGTGGCTGGTGATGAGGATATCATCCAAATAGATGAGCAAAAATGGAAGGTCCTGGCCCACTGCATCCATCAGCTGCTGAAAAGTTTGTACCGCGTTCTTCAGACCAAAGGGCATGTGGAGAAATTCAAACAAGCCAAAGAGGGGGTTATGAGTGCAGTCTTGGGGGCATCCTGGGGGTAAATTGAGATTTGGTATTACCCCTGGATGAGGTCTACCTTGGAGAACTCCGTGCAGGATGGCGGCAAAGTCTTGGATGTAGGGCATAGGATATCTATTGGGTGAGGTAGTCACTGTATGGTCTCCGACCCCCCCCCCACCCCCCACTGATTTGGGCACCATGTGGAGGGGGAGGCCCAGTGACTGTCGAAGCACCACACAATTCCAAGGTCTTCCATTTTCTTAAACTCCTTCGCTTGGCTGAGCTTTTTGGGCGGGAGTCAACTTGTCCTGGCATGAAGTGGGGGGGCCCCTCAGTTAAAATGTGGTGCCTTACTCCATGCTTTGGCTCGGCCTCAGACAACTGTGGCGCCACTATCGAGGGGAACTCCACCAGGTCATGGGCGAATTCATTGTCCAAGAGTGTTAGAGTCCAGGTGGGGGGCAGGTAGCTTGGCTTCCTCCAGAGGCAGAGAGTCTGTAAAGTTCTGGCATGCACCTATTGCCATCCCTTGAAGTCAACAAGCAAGCAGTGGGCCCGAAGGAAGTCGGCCCCCAGGAGCGGTTGCGCCATTGTCGAAGGAGAAGGTCCATGTGAAGTTATTGTTGCCAAATTGAAGGAGAATGGTGTGGGTTCCTAAAGTCCAAATGGAGGAGCTGTTGGCTGCCCTTAGTGTTGGGCCCTGCTTGCTGTTGCGAGTATCGAGGCCTGTGGGGGGTACAACACTTATCTCGGCACCAGTGTCAACTAGGAAACACCTGCCCGACAAGGAGGCCCAGATGTAGAGGAATCTGTCACATGGGCCTACAGCTGCAGCCATCAACGACAGTTGGCCAGGGCGTTTCCCGGAAACCCGCAGGGTGGGTGGCATCAACCCCATCACTGATGATAGTAGCATAGCTGTCCTGGGGTATTAACTTGCCTTTCTGCTGGTCTTGATCTTGCAAGCGGCTGTTTGTGTGGCTTGCTGATGTGGTCTATGGCACTCGTGCCCTTCTTCGTTCTCCAGAGCATGTCCGCCTGGGCCACGACCCTCCAATAGACGCTGAATTTCTCGTCCATGAGCAAGTCAGATATCCTTGGGCAGCTGCTCCAGAAAGATCTGCTCAAAGAGCAGGCAAAGCTTGTGGCCCTCGGTTAGAGTAAGTATCTCGCTCATTAGGGCAGACAGGGCCCTGTCCCCCAATCCATACATATGTAGCAATCGGGCAGTGCGCTTGTCCTGGAATCATGTTAATAGCTCTTTGAGGACTGCATATTTGCCTTGCTCTGGAGGCTGCCGTAGCATATCTGTGACCCTTGCCACTGTGTCCTGATCGAGGGCGCTCACGTCGTAGAACTAGCGGGTGTCATCGTTGGTAATGTGCCAAAGCTGGGACTGAACCTCTGCCTTCTCAAACCACACGTGTGGCTGCAACACAAAATGTTGGGGAGCCTGAATGAGACTGCGTGATGGTCGCTCGCTCTGCTTGATCCATCATCTTTGGTTTCAACTGCCGATTTGACCTGTTGGGGTCACCAATGTAGCGTTAGCGCTCTATGAACGTGGAGAAGAACGATGCATATGCACTCTCGGACAATGAATTCGCCCACGTCCTGGTGGAGTTCCCCTCGATAGTGGCGCCACAGTTCTCTGAGACCGAGCCAAAGCATGGAGTAGGGCACCACATTTTAACTGAGGTGCCCCCCCCCCTCCACTTCATTGGAATCGAGACTGGTTTATTTCTCTGGCTGTCCCATCATTGTTCCCATCAGAGTTCCCCATCTTCCTGCCATGTGGAGGTCACCTGGGATGACAGCCGTGCTGATCGGCCATTTTGTGGGGTGGTCCATGTTTCCGTGCACGGGCCGTTATACAGTGGTATTTCAGTGAGGGTTTTGAGGGTTTGCAACATTGAATTGTCATTTCATATGTTCAACTAAGGAGTATTCAAAACATGCACCAGTCATAATCTTAATAGTCAATCAAGCAGCAGTCACAGTTGCTCATACATTTGTTTCAAGTTTTTTTTCCAATTTTATTACACAAACCAACAATAAAAGTGGCCACAGTCATTGTTTTGAAAACACAAGAATATTTTATGGGTAATATAAAAAGGTTACCCTTTCACACATATCTTTAAACATCACTGAAATCCTAGAGGCCAAAAGTAAAGCTGGGAACTGATCAGTTTCACAAATTAAAAAGGAAAGGTTTGCACGTGTAATTTTATGTAACTACAGGTTTCCTTGCAGGAATATTTTGTTAAATTACAAAATCAACACCTTATATAAATACAATGTGCATTCACAAGTTTTCTTTAACAGAGGAAGCATTAGTTAGCACATTTCATTGATCTCTGCCAACTAGTGAAATTTGCTGACACAGTCCAAGTAAAATTTGCAATTTTTGATGGCCATTGCTACATAGGAGCCAAGTTTTGGCCATTATCAAACAAATGGAACAAACTGAAATGAAGTGATTGCTCCAAATCAAAACTTTTATAAATCCATACAGAACTTGATTACTTCACAGCAATAACCAGTCTTGAGTAACTACGAGAAAACTTCAGCCCTCCCCCAGCCAATATTCCCATCAATGATCCTATTCTTAAGATGGCAGGTAGCATCAAATAAAATTTTAAAGTCATTGATAACATCGAGAATGTATCTGTCCTTTAGCACGAACAAAACAAATGTTGCCAGGTGAACTGAATAATAGAAGCAGAGTTGAATTTAATTCATACCATTCAAACTCAATACATGCTTTTTCTTTAAAGTCCATTGAGTTTGGGTCTTTTCACTGCAACCAAGGGTAGTACCTCAAACACTGCAATACTATTTCTTCAGGTTTATAGTGACAAGAATAACGTTTAAGCCGATCTTGTTGCCCATTCCCTATATATTGCTTTGTTTTAAAACAATACTAGAACTAAAGTTAGTTATTTCTTTGTTTTTGAAGTTAATAAAAACAATTAAATTCTTATATTGCAAAATAATTAAAAATTAACTTGTCTTTTTATTTAATGTAAATCCCTACAATCCTCATTGAAATCACTGCAGTATTGGATCTTTTCAAGAGACAACTCCCCAGTTTAATGCTGAGGAATTACAGCAAGACTTAGCTCCACCACATGGCCCCTGTGTGAGAGCAAATGACAAATTCTGTGCCCTTAATTTGACATCGTCCAGAACTTCAGCTTTGGTAAAACACCTGGATGTTTGGACCTTATTTTAATATCACACTATCTGACTTTCACAACTAGGTTTGGCATCTGGCTCCACTTCTGCTCAGCAGTGACCACACTCCCTTTAAAATAACCTGTTCTTTGAAAGATCCCACCCAAAAGTGAACACAAGAACAATAAGAAATAGGAAGAGTGGGCCATCTGGCCTGTCAAGCCACCTTCACCATTTCATAAGGTAATAGTTGATCTAGCCATGGACTCAGCTCTACCGACCTGCCTTTCCCAATCTTAAATTTTCTTACTGTGCAAAAAGCTACATCTTAAATATATTTAAGCCTCAACTGCTTCCTTGGAATTGCACTGATTCACTACACTCTGGGGAAAGTAGTGATCGTCTTAAATCTACTCCCCCAAATCTTGATGCTATGCCCCCTAATTCTAGCATCACCTGTCAGTTGAAACAACTTTCCAGCCTTTATCCCTTTCATAATCTATGTCCATTCTCATTCTTCTGAATTCTATCTAGTGCCAGGCGACTAGCTCTCTCATTTCCAGAATTAACAGTGAACCTCATCTTCACTACTTCCAGATCCAGTACATCTTTTAGCAAGGAGACTAGAACCGCACACAGTAGAGTAGGCTCACCAGTATCCAACATTCCATTTGCCTTTTTGATTGCCTGTTAGATCAGCAAACCAAACCATTGTAAATTTATACAATCACTCTCATAGCCATCCCCCTGCACAATAGCATCCAGCAATCTTTCATAGTTTAAACAATAATCTGAATTTCCCCCTCCCCTTCAAAGGGTTGACTTCTCTTTTACCAACATGGTACTCCATCTGGAAAAACTAAAAGTGGGTATGGCCATTCTGAGTTTTAACATCTAACTACCTGTAAAATCCACCAGTCTCGCAAAAATGGAGCCTGAGATTTATTGACAATGGATATATGCCAGTAGTTCTCAAGGAGATTTAGCCAACTATCTTCCTGAGAAGATCAAAACACAAATCATACATTTAAAATTAGATTTGATATTGCCAAATATTGACTCAAACACTATTTAAGATTATTGCATGCATGCAGGCACTGACAGGCACCATTTAAAAGTCCTAAATAACCAAAAGGCTTCCAAAACATGCTATCCTAGTTTACATGAAGTCTGAATTTCTGCATTAAATGACAGTTTTACATGACAGAACTGGAGATATAGTTCTGTCTCCTAATGCGTGTATAAATGTTCTAGTAACTGTGTTGACCTTTTGATTAACACAGCCTTGAAAGAACAATACATTACACTTAAATAAGTGTATGGGCCAAGGCAGCTGTTTGCTATGTAAACAATCTTTTTAAAATGGAAGATCAATTTAAATATTCATGGATTGGGAATTTAGGGCAGGTATGTATCCATAAGGTTGAGAAAGGTCTCAAATCTCTAATATATATAGCACACACACACACACACATATATATATATATATATATTCACACACACTTTTTTTGCCAATACAATTAATTTTATAAATCTATTGTGCAATTCAGTCAATGATAGAGAATGATCTCTGCAAAAACAAAAAATCCTGGCAATACCTATAATGGACAAGGCACAAAGATCTAAATTGCTGGATAAACTTCAAAATAATTGTGGGTTAAGTTAGGAACAGACAAAATTACAAAAAGTACCATCATTTTAGTTATAATATAATGTGCAAAAGTCAGTTATTATATTTGTTCCTGAGGAAGATCTTTGCATATACAAATACTTAAAAAAACATTTTAAGAGTGGTAATATTGTCTTGAGGACCCCGTTGAGAACCAGCTGCTGTCTTCACTCTGCCATTAGTCAATAGTCTTCAAATGAAGACTGGATGGGGAGAATGGTATGAGCACCAATGATCCACACAGGCTACTTAATTCCTTCACATGCCCAGACTGGGGCAGGTCGCCCTTACAACATTCCAAGAAATTTGTATTCTTCCAATTGTCCCATCCTCCTCGGCTCCAAGCCTGCAAAAACACCCAAGTCCTACGTTTCAGAATGCTGCCGCAAAACAATGAATTTCGTGTCTTGTTCATGACAATAAATTCTGATTTCTTCTCCAAGTTTCACACTGGGATTTTGCCTGACATCCTAGACTGTCTGTATTTGAGGAACCAGCTTCAAAAGGGCATCAATCATCCAAGAAGAGTAGTGTGAGCTGCCTCAACGACTACTGCTCAGTAACACTAACTTCTATTGTGATTAAATGCTTTGAAGCTGGTCGTGGCCAGAATAACACATACCCAAATAAAGATCTGGATCCACTGCAATTCACTAATCGTCTCAATCACTTCACAGCAGATGCAATATTACTGGCTCTACACTCAGCTCTGAATCACCTTGAAAACAGCAATGCATACATACGGCTGCTCTTCATAGAGTACAGCTCGGCTTTCAATACCATTATTCCCTCAGAGCTGGTCAAGAAGCTACAAACTCGAGGCCTCTGTACCCAACTCTGCAACTGGATCCCTAACTTTCTCATTGGAACACAGAGTCAGTATGAATTGGAAACAACATCTCCTCACTGATCACCAACACAGGCCCACCCCACCGCTCTACTCATTAAACACCCATGACTGTGTGGCCAGGCACAATTCCAATGCTACGTACAAGTCTGCCGATAACAGCACAGTTGTCGGCAGAATTGCACATAATAATGAGGAAGCATACAGAGGGAGCTAGATCAGCTCATTGAATGGTGTATTGACAACAATCTTGCATTCAACATCAGCAAAGCCAAGGAGATGATTGTGGACTTCAGGAGGAACTCAGGGTAACATGACCCAGTTCTTAACGAGGGCTCAGTAGTGGAGGGTCAAGAACTTCAAATTCCTGGGTATCAACATCTGCAAAGATCTGTCCTGGAGCCTCCACATTGGTGCAATCACCAGCGGCTATACTTTGGGAGGTGCCTGAGGTGGTTCAGGATATCACCGAAGACTCTCGTAAACTTCTGCAGGTGTACCGTGCAGAGCATTCTGGCTGGTTGCATCTCTGCCCGGTATGGAGGTGCCAACTCTCAGGACAAGAATAAACTCGAGGGTTGTTAACTTGGCCTGTGACATCACAGGCACCAGACTTCACTCCATCGAGGACATCTACGAGGCGGTGTCTTAAAGCAGCCTCTATCCTCAAAGTCTCATCTCCCAGCCCATGTCCTCTCCACTCTGCTACCATCAGCAGCAGAATGGCAGTTTCTTCCCCACTGCCATCAGATTGCTGAATAATCAATGGACCAGACACTACTTTTCGTACACTATTATTAATTTATTTTTTTGCAGCAATGTCATAAGATGTTTGCAAAATGATGCTGCTGTAAAACACAATTTCATGACTCGTTCATGACAACAAATCCAAATTCTGATTCATTATAGCATTAGTTCTATATCCACATTTACTATACATCAACACCTCAATGCATTTTCAGATGCAACTGGCTGACTTTAAAGATTGTGCTTCTAGAACTAATCCAGGAAAAATTTCCCAGGACATAACTTCAAAATTTTCAATTGTTTAAAAAAAAAATGAGCTTTGTAGTCATATTCATGGCCATTTAAATTTTTCTGAATGTCATGGTACCCTGTACAGCTCTGTCCCACAGATCACTGATTCATTGTAGCACTCTTGGTCCTTCAGTTCAAACATTCACAGAACAGTACTTGCTTTTTAAAAAAAAAAAGACCATCTTGCTGCCATGTTTGGAACCTGGTAAAAATCCATCCTCCCTGCTGCTGTGCCACAAACTTGGGTGTCAAAAACCTGGCATGGAACTCCAACTGCTCTCTGCTGCTATTAAATTTTTTACCAAATTTTTTTTTAAAAAGGCTTGAGGAGAGCTATGCAATGAAATAGAGACATCATGTCGAATTGAAGATAAAACTAGGATGCTGAAGTTTGACAACACAAAGCATTCATTGGTTCAGTCCTGAGCCACACTTCCCAGAGTCAAGCAACTATACTGCTCAATTTATGCCAATTCTCACTTACAGATCTTTCATAAAGAACTATGAGACCATTGAATGTTAATGGAGAGCAAGGATTAAAGCCAGGTTCTCAATATAATAGCATGATGTGGGCAGGCAGGTGATGTTTGTTCCTAGCATAACAGCACAGCTCTTACTACATAATGTAAAAAGGTCTCCTTTTGGAGCCAACTTATTAGAGTAGAGGTAGCCAACCTTTTAATTTAGACATACAGCACTGTGACAGTCCATTTCAGCCACGAGTCCTTGCCACCCAATACGTACTTGTAGGCCGAAATAGCCTGTTACCATGCTGTATGTCTAAATTAAAAATGAAAATGTTGGCCACCTCTGTTTGAAGATTCCTGGATTGAGGAACTAGTACTCCTGAAAACACAAAGCAAGCTACAAGGTGCATACATTTTTGATTAAACTTGATTAGATTCACAACATCCAGTCACATTTATTTAAACTCTCCATTCTTCCTTTAGTCCCACTGCCCGAGTATCAACTGATGACATTTTCAGCCAATGGCTTTCAAGACTAACAGCAAATAATTACTTATGCAGCAGACAAAATCAATTTACTCAAAAGGCAGTCTGCTATTAAAAAAACCAAGAATCCATGAAAAAAACAGTAATTTCTCCTAATAAAAGTAGTACAATTACAGTGGGGGGGGGGGGGGAGAAATATTCATTAATGTACAAAGTTAGCGCTCTTAAGAGTTTCTGATTGAAGGTTGTTTAGGAGTCTGATAGTGGAAGGGTAGCAACTGTTCCTCAACCTGGTGGTACAAGTCCTGTGGCACCTCTTTCCTGATGGCAACAGCGAGAACAGAGCATGTCCTGGATGGTGCAGATCCTTGATTATTGCTGCACGTCGCCAACTGCAGCGTTCTATGCAGATTTTTGCGATGGTGGAGGGTCTTACCGGTGTTGTACTGAGCTGTGTCCACTACCTTTTGCAGGGCTTTCCACTTAGAGGTGTTGGTGTCCCCATACAAGGCAGTGATGCAGCCGGTCAGCACATTTTCCACTATGCATCTGTACAAGTTTGCCATGGTTTTCTATGTCATACCAAACCACCACAAATTCCCAAGGAAGTCGAGGCGTTCACATACTTTCTTCACAATGACATTAGTGTGTGGGGTCCAAGAAGGGTCATCCAAGAAATTTAAATTTGTTCACCTTCTCCACCCTCAGATCACCATTGATCACAGGGTTTTCCCTTCCTAAAGTCCACAATCAGCTCCTTGGTCTTGGTGACATTAAGTGCGAGGTTGTTGTTTGTACACCATTCAGCCAAGTTTACAATCTCCCATCTGTATGCTGACTCATCATCCCTTTTTTAAAAATATAGCCCATACTATGGGATCATTACCAAATGTGTAACTGGTGTCATCATTCGAGCCACATCGTCATAGGTGCAAAGTGAGTAAAGCAGGGGGCTAAGTACACAGGTGCTGATGCACACTGTGGATATGTTCTTGCCAATCTGTAGAGGTTGAGAGTTTGGAGGATCTTAATACACAGTGATTTATTGAGGCCCAGGTCTTAAGAGTTTGCTCGTCCGTTCTGATGAGATGATACTATTGAATGGTGACCTGTAGTCATAAAGAATATCCTGATATATGCATCTTTGCTGTCCAGGTGTTCCAGGGTTTTGTGCAGTGCTATTGAGATGGCATCTGCCATCGACCGCTGGTGTGGCAAGCAAATTGGAATGATCCACGTCACTGCTCAGACAGGAACCGGTGTTTCAACACCAGCCTCAAAATGCCGTCACTGTGAATGCGAGTGCCACTTGTTGGTAGCGATTTAGGCAGGTTATCACTCTACTTGGGCATCAGTACTATTGCAGCCTGTTTGAAACAGGTGCACACTCTCCAAACTAAAGGAAAAAAGTTCAACCCATGCAGTGATCAAATGCTCTGTTGGTTACTGGCTTTTTCTTCCATCTTAAAGGCTTATTTCAGCCTTATGCTCACTTTGTCCTGTAAAGACTGCAAAGCCATCAACTCCAAATGCTTCATGGAATCTCAAACTCAAAGCGTCACCTTTAATTATCATTCATACCATGCTCACACAGTAAAGATAGTGTTTCTCCAGGACCATGAAGCATATTTACATGAATAGAGGTTAGAATACAAGTCCAACACATTTAAAATATTAAGTGTCCACAGTACTCAAACCCCAAATGTTCTGAGAGTTCAGGGGTCTGATGGCTTGGGGAAAAAGCTCTTGCACAATCTGGACACAAAAGGCCCAATGGCAGAAGAGAGAACAGTTTACTTGAAGGGAGTGTTGGGTCCTTCACAATGTTTATAGTCTTTCACCTGCATCAAGTGTTGTAGATGGCCTTCATGGTAGGAAGAGAGCCACAATGATCTTTTCCGCTGATTTCACTATCCTCTGCAGAGTCTTGGGGTCCGATGAGGTATAGCTTTCAAACCAGGTGGTGATGCAGTTGCACAGGATGCTCTCAAAGCATCTTTTGTAGAATGTAGTGAGGATGGAGGGTGGAAGGTGAACTTTCCTCAGCCTTCACAGGAAGTAGAGGCACTGCTGGGCTTTCTTGGCTAAGGAGCTTGTGTTAAGGGACCACGTGAGGCTCTCCACCAAGTGCACTGCAAGGAACTTGATGCTCTTGATGACCTCAACTGTGGTCCCCCCCAGGTCCTCTTGAAGTTGACGACCATCTCTTTTTTAACATTCAAATACAGGTTGTTGGCTGTGCACCAGTTCATTAGCGACTGCACTTCATCTCTGAATGCTCACTCGTCATACTTACTGATCAGGCCCACCACAGTTGCATTGTCAGCGAACCTCATGTGGTTCGAGCTGTGTTTAACTGCACAGTCATGGGTCAACAGAGTGACCAGCACACACCCGAGTGGCCCCCATGCTCAGTGTAATGGTCTTGTAGACACTGTTACCGATCCAGCCTGCCTGATTGCAGAGGGAGGTGTTTAGACCCAGCAGGCTCAACTTCCTCATCAGGTACTGTGGTATGATTGTGTTAAATGCTGAACTGAAGTCAATAAACAGCTTTTGAACGTACAACTCCTTGTTTTCCAGGTGGGTGAAGGCTAGATGGAGGGCAGCATCGACGGCATCGTCCGTAGAGCAGTTGGGTATGCGAACTGCAGAGGGTCTAGTGACAAGGGCAGCAGGTGCTTGATATGCCCCATAATGAGCCTCTCGAAGCACTTCATGACAATGGGCGTGAGTGCGACGGGGCGAAATTCATTTAGACAGGACACAGATGACTTCTTTGGCTTGGGGACAATGGTAACAGCTATTCTGTAAATGAAAACTTTTACAGAATACTTATCTAAACAATATAAAACGACTCACCAAGTGCAAAAGCCAGATCAACAGGTTCATTATTTTGAATCCTAGTCACTAATAATCTTTTTGCTCATGTTCTTGAAATGGAGGGAGTGTAGAGGCGATTCACCAGGCTGATACCTGGAATGGCAGGAATGACTTATGAGGAAAGATTGCGCAAATTGGGATTGTACTCGCTGGAGTTTAGAAGATTGAGAGGGGATCTCATAGAGACATATAAAATTCTGGCAGGACTGGACAGAATGGATGCAGATGGGATGTTTCCAAGGATGGGAAAATCCAGAACCCGGGGCCATGGTTTGAGGAGAATAGGCAAACCATTTAGGACCGAGTTGAGGAGGAATTTCTTGACCCAGAGGGTGGTGAATCTGTGGAATTCATTGCCACAGAGGGCAGTAGAGGCAGGTTCATTAAATATATTTAAGAGGGAATTAGATCTATTTCTTCAGTATAAAGCTATTAAAGGTTACGGAGAGAAGGCGGGGACGGGGTACTGAACTTTAAGATCAGCCATGATCTCGTTGAATGGCGGAGCAGGCTCGAAGGGTCGAATGACCTACTCCTGCTCCTATCTTCTATGTTTCTATGTATTCACAAACTTTCCCTTGGTCTATTAGAGCATTGGCTTGTTTATATGTATTCTTACATGGGACTGAAAGTTTTGTGATCAAGAGGTACAGCATTGATCTGAACTGCAAATTAACTTGGATGTTCAAAATGCTGATCACTCAAAATAATTTGGTCATTAGAGTTTTTTGAGTTTGCGAGGCATAAATAGGTGGTCACTGTACCTGTGATTGCATTTCTAAGGTATCCATTGGATCTAAAGCACTTTGCAATGCCAAATTTGTACCACATAAATGAGTTTTTTTCCCCACCACTTTTCAGCTTCGTAGTTTTGAAACCACATGTTCCATTTGTGTTCTATGTCATTCATTCCCTGTTCACCCAACAATGACAAATATAGCGCACGAAGAAAACCAACTGCCATATAGTACTTCAGTTCACCAGATTCTACACATGTTGTAAGATCTCATTGGAAGAATAAGGTGGCAGTAAAGTACGAGCCACATTTATTGAATAGCAAAATCTAAAAAAGAGGACTGACTACAATTACTATTCTGATATTAAAAACATCATGTTCCTCCAGTATATCATAAATTCCAACCACTTATATTTCTCCTGTGGATTTTACTAATTTATTCCTGGTCCTCTATTTAACTGCTACTGTCAAAATAACTGTCGTGGTGCAATATTATTCAAGCTCATCTTGTGGATGTTCTGGAAGAAACAGTAAAAGAGACATCTCAAGTCTAATGCTCCTTGAGCAAGTACCCAGATTCCAACATACCACAATTCCCAGATTGCTACATACTATTAGAGGCAACCTCCATGTTAATAATTCAAATAAAAGAACTTTGCTCTCAAAGAATTCACAAATTACTCCCCAGAGTTAAGATCCCCTTCATAATGATCCCATGAGATTTTTTAAAAACTCATTTGATGGGCATTAAAATCTCTGTATATTCTCTCAAAATTTAACATCCTGAACAGCAAAAGAATTCTATTTCTGCACTACCAGTCTCACTCTAGATTTTGGGCTGAATGGAAATTAAATCAACTTCAGAATCAGAGCAATGCCAATGAGCCAAAGCTGACACAATGCAAATATTAGCATATTTATCCCCTTGGTCTACAGTGATGTATTGGTTAAGCATTTAAACATAGTGGACATAGATTTTAAGGACATTTAGCTGTGTCTAACAAAACTTGCACTTTCCCAACATTAACATTGTAAAACTTACTCAGAAATTCACAGGAGATAACAGATTACAAAAAACTTGCTTAAAGCAGCATTTTTTTTAAAGGAACACAAGAGAGGGAGACAAATGCAGAGAGACTCAGAGAAAATTCCAAAGGAAGGAGTCTGAGGTAACAAACATAGAGCTATTGAAATCTGCAATCCATGAGAGAAAAATTGAAGGTCCATAGATACCTAGAAGTTAGAAAATGGTCTTTGAGGTTTAGACTAGCAGAGGGGTAGCTACGTCATATACCCTAGACCAGTAGAGCAATCCTCTTCTGGGAGTCATCCTCTGCAACTGAGAGGTTCAGGAGGGACACACATGGAGCTGTGAAGGAAGGGTGACACCCACCTAGCCAGCCAGATCAGCCGAATCATCCCTAGCAATTAATGGGGTGACAGATGTCGCAGCCAGATCGCCCTCACACTCAAATGAAGGACAAGACCAGAGTAATTTGACAAGATTTGTTGTAAAAATCAAGGCATTGCTCAACTGAAAGTGAATGCAAATTAATAAGCACAGGAATTATGGGTACTGGTTCTCTTAGTGTAATGACTCAAGTGCTTTCCTGGAGTTTTTAAAAAAAAATTTGGACATATAGCACGGTCATAGGTCATTTCAGCCCATGGGTCCAGGCCTCCCAATTAAAACCTCATTAACCTACACCCCCCACACCCCCCAGATATGTTTTGAACAGCAGAAGAAAACCAACACAGATACAAGGAGAATGCACAAACTCCTTACAGACAGTGCAGAATTTGAACCCCAGGTCCGGTTCTCTGCTGTACTTGAATCTGCAATCACCTTAAGGAGAGTGTTATTATTCAGCCACAGTTGACAATAATAAGGCAGAGGAAAAGCTAGACACATCACAAGTGGGATTAAAGCTTAGACATCTGCATGAAATCAAGGATAAGATTTTCAGATTTCATATTTATTGTCAGAGTTAACACATGACATCACATACAACCCTGAGATGCTCTTTCCTGCCGGCCAGGCAGAATTAACACCTACAGATAGTGCAAACAACTGTATCCAATTTAAACAAATGTAAACTGTGCAATACAGAGGGGAGAAAAAAAAATAAGTGCAAAAGTAAGAGCCCTTAAGTGAGTCCCTGATTGAGTTTGTTGTTGAGGAGTCTGATGTAGTTGTTCCTGAACCAGGTGGTGAGAGTCTTGTGGCACCCAGCTCCTGATGGTGGCAGCAAGAACAGAGCGAGTGCTGGGTGGTGTGCATCCTTAACTGCAGGTGCTCTCTGACAGCAAATTTTCCTGTAGATGTGGGAATGGGTTCACCTGTTATGACCTGCATCCACAACCTTTTGCAGGACTTTATACTAAGGAGTATTGGTATCCCCATACCAGACCGAGATGTACTTGGTCAGCACATCTCCCACCACTGTAGAAGTTTGCCAGGGTTTCTGATGTCATATCAAACCCTGCAAACTCCTGAGGAAGTAGAGGTGGTGATGAGCTTTCATGATGCCATTTGTGTGTTGGCTCAAGGAAAAATCCTCAAGATAGTGACTCTTAAGTACTTATTTGTTCACCCTCTCCACCTCTGATCCCCCAATCATCACTGTATCATATACCTCTGGTTTTACCTTTCTACAGTCAACAATCAGCTCCTTGGTTTTCATGACATTGAGTGCGAGGCTACTGTTGGTGTACCATTCAGGAAAGTTTTCAATCTCACTCCTGTATCATGCATGGTAAGGGCCAAACAACCATCTTCCTTTGAGTCCAATCAATGATAGCTGGTTTGAATCTTATTGGGACTCCCAAGAGAAATGTAGCATATAAAATCTATGCCAAATTCAAACTCAATTCTAATTGCAACTACATATTATTGAAAGAAAAATCAGTACATGTTGAAATACTCATGGGTCAATTTGCATCTGTGGAGAGAGAAGAGTTGAGAAGATCAAATTGAAAGATTGATCTCTTATTTCCAGGATTTTCTGTTCTTACAGAAACTGCAGAATATTACATTGTGGAGAGGAACATGTTAAATTAGGATCACCATTTGTGAATCAGCAAAAGAAAAATATTTTAAGAGCTGAAAAATTGATGATGCTTTAAACCATAAGTTTTCAAACCTTTTTCTACTCACATACCATTTTAAGTATTCCCTATGCTATCGGCGCTCTGTGATTAGTAAGGGATTGCTTAAGGTGGTATGCGAGTAGGAAAAAGGTTGAGAACCACTGCTCTGGACCCAATTGTTACTGAAATATTTTGCTTGAGAAAAATAGTAATTGGCCCATTTCCTTGAGAGTTGTGAAACCGTGCACATAATGAGTCAATTAGGTACGAGTAAAACAGTGATTTTCAAACTTTTTCTTTCTACCCACATACCACCTTAAGCAATCTCTTACTAATCACAGAGGGACTCTGATTTGAGGGATTCCGAGGTACAGACACAAATCTGCATGGTATAGAGAGGTATGGGCCATGTGCAAACTGCAGAATTTTAGTTTAATCTAGTCACGTTCAGCACAAGATAGTAGGCCAAAACGCCTGCTCCTGTTCTGTTATGTTCTATGTTAGCTAGCTGGTACTTGGTTTAATCATCACCTACCTGCACACTACAAGTATCACCCCAAGTTGAAAACTTGTAGTATAATTAGTTCTACAAGGTTCGACATTTCAAGGAAAATTTTGGCCTGCTTCCATGACAATAAGAGATTGGATTTTGAAAAAATGTTTAGCATATAATAAACTAAGACATACACTGAAGCATGAAATTTATTTCACTTTGGACATGCCAACTCAAATACCAACTCCCAACAATTATAAGCTCTTTAAATTTGGTAAAGGGCAAGTCATTTTTGCTTGTTTCTATCAATCAATCATTCCAACAGTGTGATTGAAAGGAATGTAGACTATAAGGTGACCCTGGAAATGATACAACTAATCTTATTAGTCAGATTTGAAATGGTCAGTAATACCCTGACAGCACAGTGCCAAATACAGAATGCTAACATTTCATGGGAACCTTTGAGAATCATAAACATGGAGACATTTTTCAAATGTATGCAATAGGACAGATGATCTTCATGTTTAACACATATTTTATACATTGGAACATCATCAAAAAGTGATTCTCTTTTCATATCCAATAAGGCTCTTTTTTTTAAATGGCAAACTTGTCCTGCATACATCTTGTTTGTCTATGTGTGTGTTACATCTGGCAGTGAGTTTGCATGTTTTGCACCGAGGACTGGAGAATGCGGTTTCATCAGGTTATACTTCTGCAATAAGATAATAAACATGACTTGAAACTATTCAAAGAGCAAATGACAATACAGAAGAAATCAGGATAACAGAAACCAAGGGAGATCATAAGGAATCCGAGCCCCAGCAAGGCTTCAGCCTTTTTGGCTTACTGTCCTTCTAAGGTCCCAATGGCCAGATATCTCATTTACATTGTAAAGCATGGATGATGCAGACAATTCATTACTTAAGTAGCAGCAATTCAAGTACCAAAGAAACATCACAATCAAGGCTGGGTGGTTAAATAGTGATCTCAGCTCCTCGTGATCTATTAGCCACTGTATTGGTGGAGAATATCAAAAATACAATTTGTCCTAGGAACCTGTACTATTTTTAGAGTCCAGTAACAATATTTACAGCAAGATAGTCCAAATTTTGTGGGCAATTTCAATGCATAGCATGGAAACCTTCAAGTCATAAAGTGCAAATCAATTCTTTCTACTCTGAGTGAGGTGAAAAATATAGGCACACATCCCAGAGAGACAAAGGGAGATGTACTAATTCTTCCAAGTGACTTCAATGCCAGAGAGAAGACAACTGCATAGGAAAGCATTTCATTGGGTAGACAGACCATAGAGCTGTTCCCCACAATCCAGGTATTGGCACTTATTAAATTATATAACCCAAGTGAGAGACAGCAATGATGGTTGCATCACCCACACCATGAAAGACAGTGAATGACAACTCAATTTATCAACTGCCTAATTCTCAGTTACTTCATCAGACTGATCCCACAACTACTGTGGCATAGTACAGTCGAAGCCCAAAAATCTGGATGCCAGGAATCCAGACCATCAGAGAATCCAGACTTTCCAAAAACTTTCAAACCTTTTAAATTTAATGTGCATGTGTAAACGCCAAGATGTACAACAGCAACAAGATGCCACTTTATTTTTCTTTAAAGCTGCTCATTTTGATAAAGCATGCTACATCTGCTAATGAATAAACTCAAAATTTACCTGTTATCTCTTCTTTTTTCCTGCTTAAATTTGAATTTTAAAAGTACTGCCCGAAAATCTGTAAGATCCAAAAATCTGGACCAACACAATCACTGAATTGTCAGGATTTTCAGACTTCTACTACATTGGTGCAAGAAAAAACAACCTTAAATCCTAAAAAAAACTTCAGATACTTTTTCTCAGACACTACAAATCAAAAATCACAGTGGCTGGACTATATTGAATTTCACTCCAATTATTCCTTGTGTAAGGGCTCGTGGCTTGTATATCAAAGAACACCTGGACTGATTTGATACTAATGACAAGATTTAGGGCAGAATTAGCCAGAACTGCAATGAGCCTCAAGGGAAATAAACAGCTGTGCAGGCTGGCATCAAACAGAAAACACGAGAATCAAAAAAAATTACTGGCAGGTCTAGTAATTTGCTAATTACTATCAAGGTGTCAAGCCCAAACACCCATGAACCCAAACTGATAAGGGTCAAGAACAGGAGTAAACCTTATCAAGGATTAGTCTGTCTGCAAGCACTATGAAGAACATCTTAGCCATTATAGTCACTAGGTCATTTCATGTCAGGCCTACACCTGGAGGCCAGCTACAAGAGCGGATTGAAAACTTAAAATTTACCTTTCAGACAGCAGTCCTAAAAGGCTGCTCCAGCATCCCATTCATAATCGAGAGGCACCTCATAGCACCTTCCGAAGCCGATAGAGGCAGGCGACTGGTGCCTAGCACCACTCATCATAAATACGCGGCAGAGCAATGGCCATCTTCCCTACCCATAATACTCCATGCAGCTGGAACCGCTCTGTATTTCCCAGAACAGTTCCAGCTGCATGGGGGATTATGGGTAGGGAAGATGGCCATTGCTATGCCATGTTTTGAGCCGCAGAGAACAGGCCCAAAGGCCAAAGTAACCTGGTAAGGCTGTCACAGCCCGCACTGTCTGCTCCATGATGGCTCCTGCCCACTGCCCTGCCTTAAGGGGGTCATGGAGGGAGAGGGGTGAATGGAGAGAGAGGGGTGAGTTGAGAGATGGGTCGCAGGCTGATGGCATCATCAGCCTGCCCCTAACCAGCCACTTGCAGTGACTGTACATTGAGTTCAGGCGGCGGAGCGTAGCGCTCCGCCGATTATCCTTCCCCGAGAAGGGTTGGAACCACTGCTTCGAAGCCAGCCCCAGCGCATTCAGAAAGGGCGAAGAACCTCTGCCTTTCAAGGAGGGCGTTTTCCCTATTTGAAAGTGCCTATTGACACGAGTGCCCCCATCTCACTGTAAACCCTGCCTTACTGCCAACCTAGACTTTTTTTTTAAAAAGCCATATGCTAACTGAAAAATGACAAAAACTCAGGAACCACTGTGAAGTTCTAAGACCGACCATCACAAATGCACAATGTAATTTTCTATGTCAAAACCTGAGACAGTGGGATCATAAATATCTTCAAGAGCCTCTTCCAATGAAGCTACTACAAAGAGGTCTCCATGTAAGCCACAGGAAGAATCATCAGGAGTATCATTTAAAATTTAGACATTCAACATGGTAACAGGCCCTTCCGGCCCATGAGCCATGCTGCCCAAATACATCAATTAACCTACAAACTCTGTACATTTTTTGGAGGGTAGGACCACACAGACATAGGGAGAACATACAAATTCCTTACAAACATGCTGGATTCAAACCCAGAGGACCCCAAACATGCTGGATTCAAACCCAGAGGACCCCAAAACCTATCAGCAGTAGATATTCACCAAGACAAACAGATATTTAAACAAAATTTGCTTTTAATTATCTTTAAGCATGAAAACAGAATCACACTTTAACCTAACTAACCCAACTTAACCCCCTTCTAATTCTAAGCGCACATGGATGTGATGTGTGAATAAGTTGAGAAAAGTTCTTTGGTTCGCAGTGCAATCTCACTTCTCATTCCTCCAAGTTCACTGGTTGCAGGCAATTCTTATACTGTGCACAAAATTTAACATTTATAAAGTTCACCAGGCTTTGGTGCTTGAAAGTTAAATGGTTACCGCTCAGGAAGGTTCTTGTCAGTTTTCAGAGAGATTTGTTGTTCCAGGAAATTCTCAACCGATGTACTTCCATCAGTCACTTCAGTGTCTTGCTGATTAAACTTCCCCCATCAGGGTTTTCCAGATGATAACCTCTTTCTTTCAGGTCACCACAGAGTGCCTTTTTGTTTCTCTTATTCCAAGTGAAACATTAGACAGCCAGACCTCTCCTCTTGCAAGGGCTTTGACCAGGCCGTCTTCCAAATGGGGCTTTCCACAGCTTTCCAGCTTCTCCTTTTCCAGTCCCAGCTACTGTTACTGGCTGTAACACTGTAGAAGTGATCCCTCTCTCTCTGAGAGAAAGCTTGTTTGACTCTCTCTGCTTGCAAAACCACATGACCCTCTTAGAACAACAAGTTCTCTTCCAGACAAAATGCAGCTCCAACAAGATCTTTTATTTGTTGCCTTTTGTAAACAACAATCCATTAGTGAAGTCTCTTGAGCACCCTCCAAAGCTCTTGCAAAAAGCTGTGGAACCAATATGTCTAGCATGGGGCAGAGCTCCAGAATTTTATATAAGATCTGTTTTAAAGTGTTTGTATGTAACCTACTCTAACAAACCTTTCCCAATTTATCTCCCAAAAACATATCTATATACTCTGTCACACAGGTCACTGACCCTCTAATAGTGGTGCATTAACTGCTACATTAACTATGCTGCCCTAAAGTAGTTCCCCATATGGTCGTGTGCATTCCACCCATCTGAAGGCATAATGGACATGTGTCAACTCCACAAATAACACCAACAACTGCACGTCATGATTTGGTTCTTAAAGCCTTAAACTCCAACTTCTTTCTCAAATTTGACTGTCCGCAGAAATTTACCTCCAACTTACACCTACCACATAATGGATGCAAGCCATGCATGTAGTCAAAATTTTTCACAACAAACTTAATTTCACTGATATCAAAGATGCATGGGTTTTGCCATTATACTGCAACTTATTTCCAACAAACTGCTCACTAAGATAGATATAATCTATCAGACAAGTGGGAAACTGTTTATCATGCATTGTTCTATCCCAGAACCAAGACTACCCCTATCTAAGCTATTGAACTGTAGAAAGCAGACAACAGATCTGAATGCACAAATTCAATGTCTGAGCTGCATATCAGTCAGATATTTGACTGAAGCACCAGACAAAATTGGCCTTGCATTTAACATGTGCAAACAAATCCTCTGTCAAGTTGCCATTGCTGTACAACACCTGTCATTGACATTAAAAGGTCCATAACAAGATCCTGGAAAATGGTGCAACTCATCATCACTTTTAGCATGTGTCAATATGCCTTTGCCTGTCAAAAGTGTAGATAATAAAGACCTCAAACCAGCAGAAATTATCCATGCTCTCTTCGAGATTTCTGGCACTTGGATTAACTAACCTGGCACCTCAAAACTTCGGAACAGGTACCACCTTCATTGTCTTGGTAAATTCAACAAATCTACGAGCAGCACAAAAATAAATGTCAACAACTTTTCAGCCCACCATCCCCAGGATCTAACTCGACTCTATTGGCTCCAAAAAACATGCCACATTGTTCGCAATGTTACGGGCCCAGAGGACCCTAAAACACAGCAGCAATAGAAATTCACCAAGTCAAATAGTTACTTGAACAAAAGTTCGTTTTAATTTTCTTTTAAACAAAAAAAAATCAAACTTTAACTTATTACTATTAACTTAACCCCCTTCTAATTCTAAGTGCTAATCTATATAATGTGTGTACAAAAAATTCTTTGATTCGCAGTCCAATGTCACTTCTCCCTCCTTCAAGTTCACTGATGGAGTCAATTCTTCTTACACTGCACAGAATTTAACATTTATGAACCTTCACCGGGCTTTGGTGCTTGAAAGGTAGACAGTTAGCGCTCAGGAAGTTTCTTGTCGATTTTCAGAGAGATTTGCCACTCGCTGGACACAAACTGATTCCTTCCGATCAACCACTTCAGTGTCTTGCCGAAGAAACATCCCATCAGCGTTTTCTAGATGATAACCTCTTTCTTTCAGGTCATCACAGAGTTCCTTTTCTGTTTCCCTGATCTCAAGCGAAACATTATACAGCCAGCCATCTCCTCTTGTAGGGACCACAAAGGCTTTGAACAGGCTGAACTAAGAACTCACAACCCACAAAATGGGGTTTTTCCACAAGCTTGGCAGCTTGTCATGTTCCAGTCCCAGCTGCTGCTGCTGAACTGTAGAATTTTCTCTCTCTCTCTCTCTCTCTCGGAGAAAACCACATGACCCTCCAGGAACAGCAATCTGCATTCAGACAGACTGCAGCATCAGACCCAATCTTCTGAGTCTGCTCATCTGTTGCTTTCCAAACCAATAATCCATTACCCCACAGTATGTCCAATTAACACCTACTTGTGAAGTCTCTATAGGTGTTCTTCAAAGTTTTTGCAAAGGCATTCAGAGCCTGGTCTGTCTGGCTTGAGCCAAGCTCTTGCATTTTAAATGAGATCTGTTTTGAAGTGTTTGTATTTATTTGTGATTTACATTACAAAAAACAATTTATCTCCTTTAAAACATATCTATATTCAATATAAAATATAGCATAATCGTCACAGCAGGTCCAACGTCAGGATGCCAAATCAGACAATCTATTGAGCTTTGTGGCTGCAAGAGATCATCAGGTGAACTGAGGAAACAATTCAAAAATGTTCTGTAAACCTCAAAATTGTAATATTTCTCCCAATGCTCCACTGTCAATAATAGCAGACAAGAGCATACAGGATTGGCATGAGGTGCTTTTTTTTTAAAAAAAAATGTCATTTTATACATCTCATCATGGGGAGGGGTGAGAGAAAGAGAGAGACTCAACATTTCTTTTAAACATTCACCACTGTCAAAGTTTATAGCAAAATACACCAAAATTATCGAATATTATGTCAGAACCTAGCAACCATTAAATTGTTAAATCTAGTTTTGAATAATAGCTGCTTGAATTGACAAGAAATATTTATTCACAACATAACACAGTTTGATCAAATGCATAGAGCAACCAAATAAGCATGATGTACTACTCTACATTTGAAACATTAATATTGTTCTATTCTGTCCATTTGTGACTTGTGAACAGCCATTAAAGTCTATAATTATCTACAAATTATCAACATGTATATATGCCAACAACCATTATCTTTCAATATTGTACAGAATGTTGTGCTGCCTCCATTCAATCTAGCAATTAAGGTAAAAGGCAATGTTACTTCTAAAATGTAATCATATTGCATGCAAGACAAGTTTGATGTACATAACAGCTCAACATTAAACATTTCATAACTTTAGCGACTTGATATCTACCTCTGAATGATCACAATATTAAGTGATTGTCTTCAAAATGTCTTCAAATAAACTAAATAACAGATAAGAAAATTTCTCAGAGTCTTCAATATGTACATACACTGTTAACTGCTGCTCTACTCATTACTGAAGACAGCAGTTACAAACAGGAACATGACATTTCAGTGAGTGTAACTATGTAACTAATGTATCAGTTTACATGACACGCAACAGATATAAATACGAGCCTAGATTCTGTCATATTCCAGACTGGGCAATGCACAAATAAAAATTGTGATGTTGAAATTAAAACAACTTTTTTTTCCCCCAGTCCAAACCAACATCACCAAGGCAAAAGCGACAGAGCAGGTGGAAATTTCCTAAACCTTGATCTTAAACAACAGTAAAATGGTATGCAAGACATTAATTTAGAAACAGAAAGTTTCTTAACAACATTCTCCCTTAATTAAAAAACACCGAATTAGCAATTTGATCCTACAATTGTTAACCATAAATGTTAAGTGATCTAGCATTACACTGAAAGGATTTTTTTAAAAATGTGATGACAAAAAAAATCATTGGTTTTTTACAAAATTTGATCAATTATGTTCAATAGGAATTAACTGCATGAAATTCATGCACTCTTAACAATTGGGTACGACATGATTAAAAAATATCCAAAGGGAAGTTGGAAAAGTAATATTATGTATATCATTTTTCAAACAGTTTAATCAAGGGAGCAGAATAAAGATGCTTTAAGCTTTGGACACAAAACAAGTTCTCACGAGTTTCTCCAAAGAGGGCAGATCCAGAACTTGCTGGCAGACTTCAACATAGTCTCAAAAGCCAACTCCTGTGGATCAGGATATTTAGAAAGAAGTAACACACAAAATGCTTTTTTAAAGGACTCAGTCTTCTCCATGAGCAGTTCAGTACCCGACTTCCCCTGGGTTTGCTCCAAGGGAAACTCAACTGCTCACCAAAAGAAATCAAGGTTCAACTCAATGTGGCACAAAACAGAGAAAGATTCCATTCATATTTGAACCAGAAATATTTTACACTTCTCCTTTTCTATCTGTAGTGCCATCAACTTTTTTCCTTCTCATTATTTCACAAATCATACAAATGTAACTGAAACAAGATGGCTTAAAAACAGTATACAGGAAACTGGAATGAAAAGAGTACCAACACTTGAAAGAATTACTAACAAATGTTTAAATTCTTCTGATACATGAAGCCCTTCAGAATGAAAATGCAACCATCTTACCTTCTAAACTTTGTTTAAAAGACATATTCCTTCTTCACTCAACTATTTGCAGTACAACCTATTGATTTTATTCCATCAAGCCTGAAAAAATGCTTGATCCATTTCTAGTGCTTTAGCTGTTGTTTGCCCAGCACATTCTTGCTCTTCACATTGTGTCATGGAATCTTTAATGTCCATCAGAGCAATCTGAATTAGCATAAAAATAGAACCTTTGACATTGAAGCACATTTTCATTTTTGTACACAACTTGACCCTTGATGATAACCCTAACTCCAACCATGCATCATAAAAACAAAAAAAATTCAACCTAAAATCTGTTACATCGTATCATCACTTCTCAGAAATATTTTCAGACAGTTTGAACACAGTAACATTTCTCCTCATAGCCTTGATCGAGAGATCTTACAATAGGATATTCCAAAATTCCACCATTTGGGAGGGTGCACATAAGAAACATTGATACTTTTCCATAGATACACAGAGGAAGACAAAAGAGATAAAGTGAGAATTCAAGTAAAGAAGTTGCATTTGTACAAATAAGCAGGCTACTGAAAACGCATCAAGACAAGGTGGGGGGGAGGGGGGGACTGAAAATGTTTAAGTAGTTTTAGACAGGAATTGAAATAGTATTAAGGATGGGCAAGTTAGTTCTATCATTCAAATAGATTGCTACTGATATGTTATCTTGTCATTCAACATCCTTCTATCTTTTTTTGAAATTTTCAATGAACCAAGCTTGAATATTTAGAAAAAGAGACCAAAAGTTGATAGGGCTGAGAAATAGCTAGGAAGACTAATAAGATTTGAAGTTTGAAGTCATCCACCAACATCTTTGCAAATAACGTACAGTATTTTTGATACTTCAATCAACATCCTCAAGGCTGAAAGTACCCTCGCTTCTAAAATTACATCCAATACTCAGTTTCCTTTTTGCACCTTTTACAAGTTTTATGGTAACCTTATATTCTCTATCGATAAACTAATTTTCCCACGCAGAAAATTACTTGAAGTAGAAAAATTTCAATAAGGCATCCATCAGGATACCTCAAGTTACAATCCTTTATGTCAGTCTGGACATTTCACTTGCTTTTCAAAATGTTCTCACTTGATTTCGTCTCAGAAAAGTACAGTAAAAAAATCCTTGCCTGCACAAGGAACAAAGGGACACATATCAGCACCAAGGAAATTTTTTTTAAATCTTAATGGGTAAACTGGATAAAATCTTCCGGAACATTCATATCCATTTGAACCAAATGAACCCCTTCTCATCACCTGATTAAAAAATAAAATTGTTTCTTGAACCTGTTTACCTATTACTTGGCTATTTTACTGATTGTGGCTTCCTCATTTTCATCTTTGAGCCAAAAACTGTTTTCAGGATCAATTTTAAGGTTACAAAAAAATTTGAACAAATTGGACCAGTTTGAACTAATCCTTCCTCTGTTTAAAAATGACATGATCAGTCACAAATTTAGAAGTTAAATGGTTGTTAATGAAAAATAAGCATTCAAGTATAGCTAAATTGCCAGCGCAAATGTAGGATAAACAAAATAAGTAACAACCAACACAAATAGAAGTGAAGAAATTTCCCCTCTAATCCTGTGATTTCATTTGATTGCTATTATTCCAATGTGAAGAAACTGAAGCAGGAAATTGGATGGGGCAAGGTATACAACACTAATCATTAAAAGCACACCATCCAGAGAGAGGATAAAATGTCTTAGAAATATTCCCACTTTTATGCTCAAAACACACCTACCAGAAATCCACCCTGGTCTCCTGCTGTCATTTGACTTTGTGCTAACCAGGCTCGCCATCTTTCATGGTCTTGGATGATTTGATGTCCAGGATTGAATTGTTCAGTGGTTCAATGGAAGAACCAGGATTGATACTTTCCTTCAGTCAGTGTAAGTCAGCCAGCTGAAGAAAGCCTTCCTAATAAATTACCAGAGAAGATATTTAACTTGATCGGTCTTGGACAGGCTTAAATTTTAAAAAGGACACCATGACCACCTTTAGTGTGACAAACTGCACTTTAACCAATACAATTTCTCAAAAAAAGCATGAATGTAAAGTTACCAACTGAGGAACCATGTGAAATATTTAACTATTTCATCTTCAATAGCCCAGTTCTACCTGGCCACAGACAAGCTGACAAGTATTTCTATTAAAGCTTCATCAAGGACAACATAAAATGGCATACAACACTAACCAATTTTATTCAGTCATTAAAAAGAACTCTGAAAATGACTGATAAATAGGATGGGAGATTAAAATAGCCTTCTAGTGTAAAGTTTTAACAGTTCTTAACAATTCATGCATTGGTATAAATCTATACTATAAACCACTTGGTCCCACTGATCCAAACCAACTTACACTACCTTCTAATGTGCAAACACCCAAGACTCTCATCGACCACATCAACAGGGATTCCTTACCACCTTAATTTCAAGGTCACATGAATGCAGGAAAGGCTGGGCTTCTTGGCTTGAAGCTGGGAGTGTTAGAGTACTCTGGCCCATTCAGTACAGTACATGACCAGGAAGTGGGCTGATACTGCTGGGAGCAAAAAAGGAAAACATTTGGTTCCACAGCACCAGCATGCCAAATTGCAACAAGCAAAATCACCTATAATAACCTATTTTCTATAAGTAACAGACAGCAAATTGATTGAATCATGAAATCACAAGCTGAGTTTCTAGCCATCAGCACAACAAATTAGATTACAGCCTTATAACTACTAATAGCCTGATGGTTGGACATGTACATTAGCATTTACAGAAAGAAAAAAAGTTTGTCTTCTCATCACTAAAGATCATGTTTTGGTAAGGAAAATTCCACTGGTACTAACTGGCCTTGTCAAGTACCAATTATGCAAGGGATCCCTTAACATGGTCATGTTTGGCCCAAAATCATGGCACGCATCTTTCCTGCCAGCATCCATTCTTACTGTAAGGACCAGTGTGAAACAGTACAAGGATGGAAAATTTGGCTGTTCCCACTACCTGCCTCCCTAACCCAATATATTAAAGATGATATTAAACTTAAAGGATAAACTATGACAAGCCTTTGAAGCAGCCAAGGGCAGATTTTGGATGTCATAATTAAAAAGTGCATGTAGAAGTTTCAGATTTTTTCTTTCACTGCGTTATTGACATTCAACTAGGTACAATACAATTATGACAAAATTCTTTCAGGCACGAACATAGAGCAAAATAGCATGGCCACAACCAAATGATTGAATTAGGATGGAATCACACACAAGAAAAACAGTAAAACCATTTGAAGTCACCTAAACTTCAAAAAGATTATAGGTTTGATGTCATTCATATATCCGAGCTTGTAATATTCCAAGCCTGGATATATAAATGATGTCATAGATATTCTCGATAAATTATTCAGAATCTGAAAGCACAAAAATATTGGACCCAATTCTTCCTATACTATTGTACACAAGTACTACAATGCCAAGGTTGGTTATAGTCCCTTATATTCAGTGAACTGGATTTGAATGAAGACTTTATTTTGTCATCTGCATGAACAAGAGTATTTCCCTGTGTTCTACTCTTTTCAAATTTTCAATTTTCATTGATCTGATTTTCACCCATTCTCAGAAGATAGAAAAATCCTTTCATACTTTAACAGGCAATTAAAAAAAACTGCTGGGTTGCCTTGTCAGGTCAGACATATCAACGGAGTGGAATGAATAGTCAACGTTTTAGAACCCTGCTTCAGGATTGAGAAAGGAGAGAGAGAAGACAGACAATATTAAAAGGTGGGTGATAGAACCAAGGAGGGACAAAAGATGTCTGACGGATACAGCTGTGGGGTAGTTGGGAGATAATTATAGGTAGAAGTCAAGAATCGGGAAGAGAGAGTGAAGATGGAGACAGCTGAAAGGAGATTGCTAGAATTCTGCAAGTGAGGAATGGGACTTCATTGGAACAGTGGGGGAGGGAATATAATGGGAGGGTGGTGAGTGGATGCAGAAGTTAGGGAAGGGGAAAGGATCTGGATAACGGGGGTTGGGGTGTTGAAAAAGGAGACATGAGAGGAATCAAGTGGACGAGAAGGACATGTGGACTTGGGAGGGAATTACTTGAAGCTTGAGAATTCAAGTTTGTAAACCTTCAGATGGAACACGAGGTGTTCTTCCAATAGGTGTTTGTTCTCAACATGGAAGTTTTTTTGGTGGGGGCAAGTGACATTTAGGTGAGTGTGGGAGCTGGGAAGGAATTAAAATGGTTGGCAATGAAGCACTCCAGCTGGCATACAAGGCAGATGTGCTCTATTGTCGTGCACAAGCTAGTCTTCATGTCTGTAAATCTTTAAAGTATGCCGTTAACTACTGTAGCTGCCTTTACATTAAGAGTTAATGCTATAGCTGAGTACACAACAAGAATACCTGCTGGTGCATTACAGTTAGTGCATTGATAGGGCATTTTCAAGGTAACTTTAGTCCCCACAATTTTGACACAAGATTTAGAAAAAAAACATAGCTAAGGCAGAAATGGGGTATTGAGCTGTATTTTAATAACACTACCATTGGTCTGGATTATTCATTAAAACACTACAGTATTCAATAGTGCAAGATTCAATGAGCAGGATGCCTAATCTGTCAGAAACTCATCGCATTCCACTATCCCCCAACCCCCCCCCCCCCAAATCACATCATTCAGATAGATTTGATCAAGAGCACAGATTCACCCTTTAAGTATACAACCACATAAATGTTCAAAGAAGCCAACTCCTCCAACAGAGGCTACAAGATACTGAACTTTAATTATAATCACATTGCAGACAGCAATGTCAAGCTTCCCAATTTTAATAGATCCACGACCACCCCTGCCCACCAGATTGGGAAACAAACTTAATGGATGTTGGTCTGAAATTAGGATATTCCTAATAACATTCCAACTACAGTAATATATATCCAATTAGTCAATCAATATCCAGAACTATAGTCTTTGATAAAATTCTTAGAAGACTTTGTAAAATTGAAAATGTGCATAGTCTCCATTCCCAATTAGATAAATCAGAATGTTCTCCAACTGCAGCACAACTCAGCTGAAGGTATTACAAACATCTTTATACATGGAAAAAAAATTCTTGCATCATACTTGGGCCCTCATTTGGATAACATTTTGGGCATGGAAAATCTTGGCAATAATATGGACATACTTGAGAAAGTTAATTATTTTATAATTAAGCCCTCCCCCCAAGGTTTGGTCAATGAGTTGACTGGTATCAGCTGAAATGCCACAACTGTGGCCAAGTCCCAAAGAAGATACAGTAACTAGATGTTCCACATGGTAACTGCCTGATGATTAAACATGGATCTCAGTAAATGGAGAATTTGACATGCCTTGATGTGCCCAACAATGCAATAATCTCCCTTTGCTAAGGTCCAACATGTAAAATTGTATCATCTTGATTAAAAATTCTAACTTCACTGATGCAAAGAACCAAAGTAGCAAAGGAATGCTGACTGATTTCTGACCATTATTAGTCCAATATTAAGTCACAAAGTGAAGTTGTATAATTAGTAAATGCGCAAAACTGAAGTATATGTGGAAAATAAAATTGACAAAAACAAATTTTTAAATAAATATTGAACAATAGTAAGATACAAAATTTAGAGGTAAACAAGATGCCAGAAAACAGGAGCAACACAAAGTGCTGGAGGAACTTTGTGGGTCAGTGCTGCCTAAACCCAATGAGTTCCTCCAGCAATTTGAGTGCTGCTATTATCAAGGTCAAGATGTGATTGCATTAAAACACAACTTTTCTTTGAACACCAACTTCATATGTACAGGAATACAAGCTCCAAGTAAAAATGAATAAAATAAACAAAATAAAACTTTCTCTACCTTTGCATTACATTAAAACTGATTGCATTAATACAGGCATGTAATAATCAAATCAGCAAGAAGCATCAAAATTTCACAACAAATAGAAGTATCTTAATTTATACATTTGGTGCATCTTACAGGAAAAGAGAACCACACTTTATAGACAAGTCTTCCCATTGAAACTATTAGATTCTACAACACTAAGGCAAACTACAAGCAATTGTTCACCAATTACAAACAGAACATGTGATTCAAAGTTAACAAGCTGAATTCTGGCGCAAATATTATTTGCACAAGCTTTTCTAGATTAATTAGAATCTAAACATGAAATAAATATGAACATTAGTGAAAATGAGTGCTCTATAAAGATTACTTTAAAAATACGGTCTCCAATAAGAACAAAATAATTATCTAATTTAACAAATTGTAAGACCTGCAATGATGCCACATACAAAATATACTAAGCTGTAACATTCTAAACGTTAATGGGTATTATGAATGCTAATGAATCTTATTAGGGAAAGTAAGAGGATATTAGACATTATTTTTGATTAGACACTCCTTTGGATCTGGGTTATTAATGATCTTAATTTCTACAAAAATATATTTCCCATCAGAAAAAGGCTTGGGACTTTTGTACAGATTTTATTTTTTACAGTGACAAATGACTTGTGTGCTCCATAATCTGCAATATCAAGTGATCAAAAACAGACTCCAGAGATGCAAATACATTTAGTATAGATTCTCATTAGATCACTCTGGAAGAATATGATAAGACAGGCAACATTTTAAGATTGTGGCAACAAATTAAAGCAAATGTGCACCTACACTAGGGAGGTGTTGATCTTATCAATGTATTATTTATGAGCATAGTTATTATTGGTGGGAATGAAACACAAAGGTAAATGGCATTGTGTCACAACATAAATCTTGAACTTTTAAGTCTTGAAGCACAAAGTATAATTTCTTCTCTACACAAGTTTTTAAAAGTTGAAATTTCCACAAAGATAAAATTTCAACTTGATGGCATGAAAATCAAACTTCAAATTCTTTCAGAGTTTTTCTCTTTTAGCTGGCATTCACAGCAAATTTTTGGTGGTCTGAAACAAAATCAGAACCTCAGGTAGCTGGACAAATGCAAAAAAAATGAAGTAACCGATTGTAGATTTTTTTAAACCAGCGTTGGTCACCAAGATAATGGATGTTACCTTGATCCACTGTCGAAGATATGACGAGATGAGAGAGTCTACATGGAAGATTTCATTGGTTAAAATGTAATTGAGTCAATCATCAGGCTCTTGGTCGCTTCTCAGATCATTTGGATTTTACTCACATTGCTATTTATATTATTTGAACAATTTGATCATTTCCTGGCATGTTATTTTTGCTTCTATTTATATCAAAATCAGAGTAGTACTTTTACTGTATAGAAAAAGGCCAAATTTGCCCATGCTGACCAAGTTGTCTACCCTAAGCTTTGTCTGTGTTTTGCCTATATCCCTCTAAACTTTTTATATCCACATACCTGCCTAAATGTGTTTTGAACATTGCAGTTGTATCCACATTCTTCGGTTTCCTGAAATTTTCAAAATTAGGCCAGAATTTACATTAATAGTTTCAGCAAGTTCATTGAAGTCTAAATTGTGGGAATCCTTGAATTTAATTTTGTGTCCTTTTAAAACAGCAAAATAAAACATCATTTTTAGGTTCTGCAATTTGGCAAAGACAAATGTTTTCTGGTTTCATTTTACCATTACTTCAAGCTCACCCATTTTAAATTTTGTTTCAAAATTGAAGATCCACCATTCATGGACTCATTAAATACAAGAATTACAACTTTGAAAACAATATTAAAGCTTCCTTCTGCTCAAGGAACATTATTTACTATAATGAGAGCATAGTCAATGAAGTCCATTGTGTCCATCTAGCTTTCTCCACAAACATACTTATCCCTTACATTGGGCACAAATTCATCTTCTAAATCTTATTCCCCCAATTTACACACAATTCAGTGCATTAATTCTATAATCTCTTAACAATTCCAAGATTGAAGATCAGACTAAATCTCAACACTACATAATGTACAAACACAAATGCTGCAAATGAACTAAAGTGGAATATCCTTCTCAGTATTGTGTGGTGCAAATTACTAAACTACTATGATTTAAGTGGATATCGTTTTATTCTGGAGAAAAATAACACCTTTTTCTAACAATTCCAAGACAAGACAATAAGCATATTATAAGTCTTCAACTCTGTAAGGTTACAAATCCTTATGTTAGATGCCTGACAATCTAGTGCATTGGATGGGAAAGGGGCTTGAGTTCAGTGAGTGTGACAGTCTCAGGGAACCACGACCCCGCTGGTGCGAGAGATTTCTACAAGTGAGCCATATCCAATTCCGTCCTGGAAGAATCCAGGCCAAGGTGATCCTCAGGGGCCATGTGCCTTGCCTGTTCAAAGGACTCCGATAGGGAAGAGGGGCGGGGGGACCCAAATGGAGGCGGTTCTGGCCCTCCAGAAGAGGCTTACCCCGGACCATCGCCTGTGCTCCACACCTCTCCTACAGTGTAGTGAAGGAAGCCGCGCTCTCTCTTTTACCTGCCGCGCCCTCTGCAGCGCGTCGGCGAAAGCTTCCACTTTGGGTCCGGGTGAGTGTCCGGCGTTGAGGCCGAGTGCCGCCGGAGTGAGGATGCTACCATATTCCGCCATTCCCGTCTCTTAGAGAGAGCATACTGGGAAAGGGAAGCGGAACTTGCATCACTACAAATCCGCGCTCCTGCTATCGCACTTCTCGCGAGAACTTGAGGTCGTTCAAGCACATAGACCGTTTTGTGTTGACGTCATTGTAGTCATCCGGCTCCTTTCCGGGAAAGTTTTTGTCCAACGCGTCCTGGGACACGTGGTTTGCTAGTTTTACTGAGAAAAGATATATATTGGAGAAAGTCCTAAAAATGTTTGGAAATAACAACCCGAACAGCACAATTAACCTAGAAACTTAAACTAAGAAATCAATTGATCTTTTTTGATCGTTTTACTGAATTCCACTGGTACTACAGGATAGTTCCGAAATTAGCAAATGATAAGCTTGCAAATGTACTTGGAAGATTGTTCCGTCGAACTGGATTAGGCATTTAAAATTCGTGGAATTGAGAATACAATTAAATTGGTTGTTAGCCTAAATAATAATCAGAGCATATCAAATGATAACGCATCAGAGTTCATCATTTGAATTTTCAAAACACAGAAATGCTGGAGGAACTCGGCCGATCTCACAGCGTACATAGGAGGTAAAGATATATTACCGACATTTCAAGCCTGAACCCTTTCTCAATCAACGAGGTAAAAAGTCAGCCAACTGAATTAAAGGCTGGGGAAAGAAGGGAAAGGGAAGGAGGACCGATCAACAGACAAAAGGTGTTCATTGAATATTAAAAGAGGAAAGGTGAGAATCGATTTTGGCTCTGTGAAAGGAGACAGAGGGAAAAGGGAAGAGAGAGATAGAGCTCGAGGAAAGGCCACAAGGGGAAGAAGATGTGTGCAGTGAATAGGGATTCACTGGAAGGGTGACACCTCCCAGCTCCACCCCCATCTGCTCACATATAACCCTGGTTTCCCACCTAAACCCAGAACCTTTCTGAAGACCACTGTGAGGCCCTACCCAGAGTTATAAGCTAAATGAAAGCATTTGTTCTTCCAATCATGAGAGAAGGTTGGATGAGCACATGGAGATGAGGGGTTGGAGGGTTATGGAAGCGCTACTCAAGTCTGGTATGCTGCTGTTAGACCCTCTGTCCCCTGATGCAGCTGAGGAATTCACATTGCTGACTAGTCTGTTTCCAGACCTACCTGAACACGACCAGAGACGTCTTTCACACTGATGAACTCAGGAGGTCCGCACTCGTTTCGAGGGTAGGAACAAAAGGGTATGCAGTCATCAGGGACTGCACTACATATGACGCTGCCATCAAAGCATTGAAGCCAGGTACCTGAAGTCGCAAAATGAGGTCCTAGTAAGGCATTGACTCACTCTACATTGCCAGCGGCCAGGAGAGACCATCAATTACTACCTCCTGGATCTGTTGATACATGCCAAGAAATGCAGGTATGAAGCGGCTACGGGCCACATGGGGACCCGCTCAAGGTACATGAGGCAACAACTGCTCAAGTTGGGAAAGAAGGATCTGGCTAGCCACATCGAGCTGACCAAATCACTGGAACAGGCCAAGCTCAAGAATGATGACCTCGAAGCCAGCGAGCTCGCTCACACAGGTGACCCCTTCCAAGGACCAACTGCTCCCACTACCCCAGCCCTAACGGCTGCTGCTTCCTGTGCTAGGCAGTGGTTTTTCTGCAGCAAGAACCAGCATCCCCGATCTCTTTGCCTGGCAAAAGACTCAGTGTGTTCCAGCTGTGGCAAGAAAGGGCATTGGGCAAGGGTTTGTTGCGCAAGGAGAAGTCCGCGACCTGCACTGCTCCTGCATCTGATACCTGCCCCCAGCCATTTGCCCTGAATTCACCCAAACCTACTTGCTGCGCTACATGCCGATGGAGGGTGGCAGTGAGGAAATGACGTGAAAAGGCTTGGCCACCATCTTGCCATGACCCAAATTTAAATTCGCCACCATCGTGCGGAGGAAGGAGGATAGCCATCCTGCCACGCCACGAGGTCAACACCATTTTACCCATGCAGGGCAACCCAAGGTGGTGGGGGCTACTTGAGTGAGGAGTATGGAGTCTCTGGGGACCTAGCCTCAATGGTCCTAGATCAGGACAGACCTCACCAGCTCAGCAACTCCATTGTGTCTGTGAAGGTAATCGGACATTTCACTAAATGCCTAATCAACACGGGCTCAACAGAAAGCTTCATAGACTCAGTCTGTGCAAAAATACAACCTGAAGATGTATCCTTCCAATTACTGCATATTCCTTGTATCTCATTTGCATTCCATGTATGTTCAACAACATTGTATAGTACATTTGTCGTTTGAAGGGGGATTTTCTGTAAATTTCACTTGTATATACTTGATGAATTGTGTGCTCCAGTGTTGTTGGGTCTGGACTTCCTGTGTCACCTTAAAAGCGTGTCCTTGGAGTATTCTGGTCCTCTTCCCCTGTAACGGTTCAGAATGGAGGTCCCCTAAAATCAGAACCCGCATGCAGCCTCTCCACACTGAATATCGATCCCCCCATCTCTCTTCCTGAATCTGTCCTTGGACTGCAAGCCTATTGCTACCAAGAGACTGGAGGTACAGTTCAGCAGACCGAGATTTTATAAAGTCTGAGACCCAGCGTCTGGTCAACGAAGGTATCATTGAACCTAGAAGCAGCCCATGCAGAGCACAAATGGTGGTGGTAAAAGGGGAAAACAAGTCCAGAATAGTAATTGACTATAGCCAAAATATTAATCAGTGCCCACTCCTGGACGCATACCCCTTCCCTTGAATTTCAGACATGGTGAATGATATTGTGCAGTATCAGGTCCATTCAGCCATTGACCTGAAAGCTGCTTTTCACCAGCTGCCAATCCGTTCCAAGGACCGTCCATAAATGGCATTTGAGGCTAAAGGTCGTCTCTATCAATTCCGAAGGGCCCCTTTCGGTATCTCTAATGGGTTTTTTTATCTTCCAGAGGCAGATGGACAGAATGGTGGATGAGTATGGGTTGAAGGTTACCTTCCCCTACCTCAATAATGTCATCATCTGTGGCCACACCTTGGAAGACCATGGTGCCAACCTTCAGAGTTTTCTACATGCGGTGAAAGCCCTGAACTTCTCTTATAACTCTGGCAAGTGCGTGTTCAGGACTAAACGTCTGGCTATCCTTGGCTACGTGGAGGAGAATGGCATCATTGGCCCCGATCCCTATAGGATGTGCCCCCTATTAGATCTCCCTATTCCTAGGACCACAAAGGCTTTGAGATTTTTCTCATATTACATCCAGTGGATCCCTCAATACGCTGATAAGATTCGTCCTCTCTTAAAAGCCACTAAATTTCCCCTCTCAACTGAAGCCCAAACGGCTTTTAACTATCTCCAGAACTACATTGTGAAAGCCACCATGGATGAGAATGTACCTTTCTAAATGGAAAGCAACGCTTCGGATGTAGCCCTGGCTGCTACCCTCAACCAGGTGGGCAGGCTGGTTGCATTTTTCCTTTGGACATTACAAGGTCATGAGCTCCAAACCCATTTGTGGAAAAAGAGGCTCAAGACATTGTAGAAGCCATGAGACACTGGAGACACTACCTAGCTGGTAGGAAATTAAGCTCCTCACTGACCAGTGCTCGGTCTCATTCATGTTTAATAATATCAAGAGGGCAAAATCAAAAATGACAAGATTGCTTGGTGGAGGATTAAGCTCTCCACCTACAATTATAACATTGCCCATCGGCCAGGAGCTTTTAATGATCCTCCAGATGCCTTATCCAGAGGAAGCAGTGCCTCTGAACCCACCAGCCAACTGTGGTCTCTACATAATGAGCTCTGTCATCTAGGGGTCACCCACAAGGCTCATTTTGCCAAGATATGCAATCTGCCCATCTCCATGGAAGACGTCAGGGAAATGACCAGGTCTTGCCAGGTCTGCACAGAGTGCAAGCCGCACTTCTACCATCCCAAGAAGGCAGACCTGATCAAGTCATCCAGGCCCTTCGAACGGCTCAGTCTCGATGACTAGGAAAACTTCTTCCTCTCTATCATTGATGAGTACTCCCACTTCCTGTTCACCATTCCACATCCAGACACGTCCACTTCATCAGTCATAAAGGCCCTAAACACCATTTTTTCCCTGTTTGGGTATCTCAGCTATATTCATAGCGACTGGGGCTTATCCTTTATGAGTGACGAGCAACTTCAGTACGTGTTGGTGAGGGGCATCGCGTCCAGCAGGACTTCTAGCTACAACCACTGGGGGAATGAGCAGGTTGAAAAGGGGAACGCCAGTGTCTGGAAGGCTGTCAAACTGGCCTGAAGTCTAAAGTCCTTCCAGACTCGCACTGGCAGGAAGTCCTCCCTATGATGCTCCATTCCATCCGGTGGCTACTATGTACCGCGACCAACGCTACTCCTCACAAGCTTCTATTCAATTTCAAAAGAAGGTCGGCATCGAGATCTACACTCCCAACCTGGCTCACCACTCCTGGTCCATTCAGTGTGAGGAGAAGCAAGACCGACCCCCCTGGTGGAAAGGGTGAAACTGCTCCACGCCAATCCCGTGTACATCTGTGTGGAGTACCCAGATTGCAAGGAGGACACAGTCTCCATCAGGTACCTGGCACCTGCTTCAAGTGCCCTGCGAGCCACAGAGCTCTTTCTCGCCTCCCCCTAGTCAGGGCCTCAGGGGATCTGGTTCAGGAGGAAAGTGCATGGCCCTCCATTGTTGAGCTGGAGACCCAGCCCATCTCTCCTCCCTCACAAGGGGACCAGGAGACCCCAGGTCCAAGGCCCTCCAGTCCTAAGGCACTCCACCAGGATCTCCAAATCTCTGGACCGCTTAAATCTGTAAATTTGTAAATAACTGTAACAGTATATTTTTCAAACATTTTTTCTGATCCCATGTTCTTTGTCTTCATTCACAGACCCTAAATTCTACAGGAAGGGGTGAATGCAGTGAACTGGGATTCATTGGTAGTGTGTTGTGCTGGTGGCTGGCCCCATTTCCTGGCTCTCTTCCCCCATCTGCTCACATATAACCCTGGTTTCCCACCTAAACCCAGAACACTTCTGAAAACTACTGTGAAACCCTCCAATAGTTATAAGCTAATAAAAGCATTTGTTCTCTCTCCAGTCATGAGAGCTTTTATTCGCGCTACAATGGGGGTGGGATTCTAACGTAAACCAGAGTAGTCTATGTTAATACCACCTTGTTGTAGGATGCTCAGACGGAAACTGAGGTGTTGTTCCTCCAATTTGCGGGTAGCCTCAGTCTGGCAATGCATGAGACTATGGACAGACATGCCAGGAAGGGAATGGGTGGGGAAATTAAATGAGTGGCCACTGGAAGGTCCACACTATTGCGACAGACAGAGCTGAGGTGCTCAACAAAGTGATCTCCCTGTCTGCGTCCAGTCTCTCCGATGTAGAGGAGACCACAGCGGGAACACTGGTTGCAGTAGATGTCCCCCGCAGAAACACAGGTGAAATGTTGCTTCACATGGAAGAACTGTTTGGGGCCCCAAATGGTGCTGAAGGGGGAGTTGTGGGTGCAAGTGGAGCATCTCCTATAGTCATAGGGGTAGGTCCCAAGAGGATGATTAGTGGGGAGGGAGGAGTGGGCAAGGGAATAATGGAGGGAGCAGTCCCTGTGGAAGGCAGAGAGGAGAATATATGTCTGGTAGTGGGATCACGTTGAAGGTGGCGGAAATGGCAGAGGAGGATATGTTGGATGCAGAGGCTGGTGGGATGGTAGGTGAGGACAAGTGAAATCTGTCCCCTCTATGCATGGAGGCAGAGGGGCCAGGGCAGATGCACAAATAGTGGAGGATATGTGGCTGAAGGCCGAGGTGATGGTGGTAGAGGGAAACCACGGTACAGAAGGACTGTGCAGAGGTCTTTACAGATATCATCAGCCCCTCATTGCAGCAGTCCATCATTCCTGCAGGGTTCAAGACTGCCACCATCATCCCAGTACCCAAGAGGGTGACAATAACAGGTCTCCATATCTACCACCCTGTCGCACTGACCTCCACCATTATGAAATGCTTTGAGTGTCTGGTGATGGAATGCATCAAAGCACCTCTCCCAGAGGTGATGGACCATTTCAATTCATCTTTGGAAGAAACTGTTCCATAGACAATGCTATAGCCTGTCCCTTCATTTGGAGCAGAGCCACCTGGAGAACGATGCCTCAAATGTCAGGCTGCTTTTCATTGACTTCAGCTTGCCAATTAATACGATCATTCCCCAGAGGCTGGCGGAGAAGCTGTCCTTGCTGGAACACAACATCCCTCACTTTAACTGGATCCTGGACTTCCTAACAGAAAAAAAAGTCTGTCCGGGTCAGTAGAAGAATGTTGAGCACTGTCACGCTGAGCACTGGCGCACCTCAGGGCTGTGTGCTTGGCCTGCTCCTGTTCCAGCTACTGACCTACGACTGCTTCACCAGATCCAGCACCAACAGTGTCATCAAGTTTGGAGATGACACAACAGTAGTTGGCCTCACCAACAACAACAATGAATTGCATTATAGTGATGAGGTGGAAAATCTCGTGAAATGTTGCGAGAGTAACATCCTGAGTCTCAATGTGGACAAGATGAAGGAGATGATCGTAGACTTCAGGAGGACCAGGAATGACCACCCTTCACTACACATCAATAACTCTGTAGTAGAGTGAGCACCAAGTTCCTTGGAGTTCATTTAACTAGTGACCTATTGTGGATACTCAACATATCCTCAGTTATCAAGAAGGCGCAACAGTGACTGTGCATCCTGAAAAGACTGAAATGGCCAAGGTTACCGGCCACTATTATGTCATCCATCTATAGGAGGTCTATCAAGAGTGTGCTGGCCAGCTGCACCATGGTGTGATATGGTTGCTGCAGATAAATAGATCAGAGGTCAATCCACAGGACCATAGGAGTGGCAGAGAGGATCACTGAAGTCTCCCTCTCCCCGCTTTGACATGATTCACCAGGATCATTGTCTGAAGAGGGCACACAAAATCATTGAGGACTTCTTCTACCCTGCACACGACATCTTTCAGCTGCTCCCATCATGGAAAAGATACAGGAGTATCAGGGCCAGCACCACCAGGCTGAGGAACAGCTTCTTCCCATGGTAGTGAGAATGCTGAACGACCAAAGGAACTGCTCACACTAACCACCCAAGACTCTCATATGTACAAAGCAAAATTTATTTATTTATTTAGTGTGTGTGTGTGTGTGTGTGTGTTGTCCTGCATATATATTGTTTGTCTGTATGTATGTTAGTCTGGTTGTGAGTCTGCATGTTTTACACCAGGGACCGAAGGATGCTGTACGTTTAGGTTGTACACATTTAATCAGATGACAATAAACTTGACTTGACCTGAACTCTGCTGGGCTAGACTGAATCAAGAAGAGGTAATTATTAGTGTGGATACACAGAGGAAAGAAAACTGATAGAGGTGACAGATCCAGCAGCTGCTCTATTTCAAGGGATCGTCAATCAGTTATAGACTTGTTGAGGAGTCATTTTTTTGTTGCTGATGTTACTGATTTTATTTTGCGACTGCATCCACTATTTGCCACTATTTTGCCACTGCATCGTGGACCCCAGGACCACTCAAGACATTGCCCCCTCTAGTTATCTCCTTCTTGTGATTCATTCCAAATCCCTGTTACCCACATTTGATTGAAATTTTGTCATCAGCGTTGAGGAGTTCCAGGCTCTTCTTACATTCAGTTGTGTATCATTTTACCACCATCTCTGCAGGCTCTGTTCAGCCAATGGAATTGGAAACTGTGAAAGAATGTAAGATGGCTAGCACAATGAATGAATCTTTGGAATTCTCTATTTCAAGGCTGAAATTATTTGATTTGCTTAACAATGTAGAAATTAGAGGATGTGCAGTTCAGTTGTCAAAAGGAGCAAGGCTGAGGGCCATTTGGGCTCTTTGAATAGTGGAGCACGCTCAAGTGGCTGTACATATTCCTTCTTCTGTTTCTTGAACTTTCAATTAAGTCAGCTCAGGATCAGTCTTGGTTGTATTCCTATCAAAGCACAAATCATTTGCTATTACAAGCTGATGATTTGGCCAGAGAGGTAGACTTCTTTAAGGAATGAATAGAGAAACAAGAAAACTGAAGCCCAGTTGTGGGACAAGGGAAATGAGTGAAGGAATGCAGAGTTCTTGGAAGGTAGGGGGGCTGTGAGAAGTTAAAGGGGTAGATGTGATTGAGAACAACAAAATTGAGGAGTTGGTGGACCAGGAGTCAGTGTAGATCAGAGCAGAGGATAATGGATAAATTAGGCAGAATTAGAGGATAGAAGAAAAGGCAGTAGAGAAGCCTTTCAACCTAACATCCATGCTGACCAATTTGCCTTCCTGAGCTCTTCACATTTGGCTCATATATCTCTACCTATGTACCTGTCTAAATGTCTTTTAAATGTTCTGGCTGAACCCACTGGCAGCTCTCCCACAACCCCACCACCCTCTGTGTGAAGCAATTGCCCCTCAGGTTCCCTTGAAATCTTTCCCATCTCACATAACTATGCCCCTCATAATTTTATAAACTTACACAAGGTCACCTCTGCCTCCTTTCCTCTAGGGAAAAGAGGCCCAGTCTATCCAGTCTCTCCCTAGAGCTCAAGCTCTCCAGTTCCATTAACATCCTTGTAGATCTTATCTGCATCCTTTCCGTTTTAATGACATTCTTCCTGTTGCTAGATGATTACAACTGCAAACAGTTCTTTTTTTTTTTTTTTTTTTTTTCAAAACAAAAGTTATTTTTAATCAACTTCAAACATGAAAATAGAATCCAACTTAAATCTATACTTATACAATACTCTATATTAGCCCAAATTACCCCTTTCTAATTCTAACCGCACAAGTATGTAATGTGTGTGTGTATTTAAGAAAAGTTCTTTAGTTCACAATTTAATGTCACCTCCTTCTTTCAAATTCTTTGGTTGCACGCAATCACCATTCTGTGCACAGAATTTAACATGTATAAAGTTCACCAGGCTTGGTGCTTGAAAGGTAAATGTTTACAGCTCAGAAAGGTTCTTGTAGGGTTTGCAGAGAGATATTTGTTGCTCCATGATTTCCACAACTGAGATACCACCACTAGTCACCTCAGGGTCTCGCTGATGAAACTTGCCCCATCAGGGTCTTCCAGATGGTAACCTCTTTCTTCAAGCTACCACAGAGTTCCATTCCTTCCTCTATTTCAAGAGAAACATCAGACAGATAGCACTTCCAGCCATCTACTGCTCTGGAACTTGCTTTCATCAGTTTCAAACAGTTTTTCCTGGATTGCACTTTTCAGTTACTTGTCAGTCTCACACACTGACTGACTGAGCTGTTAACTCAACTCTCTCTCTTTTCCAACTGCCACTCCAAAGAGAGCATGTGATTCATGTCTTGCAAAAACCCCACCTTCTCCAGCAAACAACAGTTCTTTCTTCTTCTCAAGTTGTTATCTTAGGTAAACAATCCAAAAGTGACCTTCCTGTGCTGAAAAGAGCTTCCATCAGCCATCGTATCTCCAGTTCCAAACGATGGTCATTCATTTTATGACGTCAGTTCAATTAACACCTACTTGTGAAAGGTGCTTACATTCTCCAAGAGATCTTCAATATTTCTTCAGTCTTTCAAGTAAGATATGTTTTAAAATGTGTGTATGTATGTGACCTACTCTAAATCTTATAAATTCTCCACAAATATTAATGTTACAATATGCTATTGGTTGCTCACCTTTTTCTGTGATTTAGGATAATACCACTCCTACTTCCATTGGTGAAGCATCCATGGCTAGTGTAACTTCTTTACTAGGGTTGTAGTGGATCAGCACCTTATTTGTTGACATTAGTATTTCCTGTAGTTGATCGACTGTGTTTTTAGTTTCTGTGTTCCAATACTATGTTTGACCTTTCTTTTTTTTTTTTTTTTTTTTTTAAATTTTTTTATTTTTCACACCATAAATCACATTAGCCATGATATACACTATTTCTTTTCACACATATACAGTGACTTTTTCTCCCCCCCCCCCTTTCCTCCCAAACCACCCCCCCACCCCCCCCTCTCATCCATTTTAGGTATACAATCTAGGTTGCATTAATCCAGTCAGACAATGTTGTCATTCAACAAAATTACACCAGAAATTCTACTGAGTCCATTCTTTTCTTTCCTTCTCCTTCTATCAACTTAGGTAATGTTTGTCCCCGGTAGGTTTTCGCTATTGTATTTAATGTAAGGCTCCTATACTTGTTCGAATATTTCAATATTATTTCTTAACCAATATGTTATTTTTTTTTCTAATGGAATACATTTATTCATTTAAATTTGGTAGTTTCTTCCTTTTAATTTGGTTATGTATTCCATTAATATTTAAAGACATATAGTTCAGCGTAGCCCTTTTATATTTTGTTTATCTTCTCTTTCCGTTTTTCCATCATTACCTTTCCTCCTTTTCCATTTCTGTTTTCTTATTTTCAACTCTTCATAAGACAACATTCCTACAACATCTAACATTTTCCTTATTCTCCTATTTCTATCTTATTTATCCCCAATCTCCCCTTCACCTCCTGAGTTGTCCTTTATCCCTTGTCGGACAACCACATCTCCCCTCTCCATTTGGATTTGCGAATCCACTCGCAAGCGTCAACTGATTGTGCAGTGACCGCTATTTCTCCCCACCCCGCCTCCCCCAGAAAAGATTTCACTTTTCATATGTCACAAAGGTCCCTCTTTTAATTCCCTCCTTATTCTCTCTATTCCATTACCTTCCCTTATTAATTCTTGTCTATACTATCTATATTTTCCTCTAAGTACAGATACATTCATGTATGCTCATTGTCTCTATTCACTCTTATACCTCTTTACCTGCATACATATCAATCGTGATCATTTTTACTCTCATTACCCGTCTTCTTCCCTCAGTCTATTTTTGTCTTTACCCACATACATATCAGTCGTGATCATTTTAACTCTCATTACCCGTCTTCCTCCCTCAGTCTATTTTTGTAATTGTTCTGCAAATTTTCGTGCTTCTTCTGGATCCGAGAATAGTCTGTTTTGCTGTCCTGGAATAAATATTTTCAATACCGCTGGATGCTTTAGTATAAATTTATACCCTTTCTTCCATAAAATCGCCTTTGCTGTATTGAACTCTTTTCTCTTCTTTAGGAGTTCAAAACTTATATCTGGATAAATGAAGATTTTTTGCCCTTTATACTCCAGTGGTTTGTTGCCCTCTCTTACTTTTTCCATTGTCTTCTCCAGTACCTTTTCTCTTGTAGTATATCTTAGGAATTTTACTACAATAGATCTTGGTTTTTGTTGTGGTTGTGGTTTAGAGGCCAATACTCTATGTGCCCTTTCTATTTCCATTTCATGCTGTAGTTCTGGACATCCTAGGGTCTTAGGGATCCACTCTTTTATAAACTCCTTCATATTCTTGCCTTCTTCATCTTCCTTAAGGCCCACTATCTTTATGTTATTTCTTCTGTTATGGTTTTCCATTGTATCTATTTTTTGAGCTAGTAGTTCTTGTGTCTCTTTAGTTTTTTTATTAGATTTCTCCAATTTCTTTTTTAAGTCTTCTACCTCCATTTCTGCTGCTACTGCCCGCTCTTCCATCTTGTCCATTTTTTTTCCCATTTCTGTTAAGGTCATCTCCATTTTAATTATTTTCTCCTCTGTGTTGTTTATTCTTTTTCTTAAATCCTTAAATTCCTGTGTTTGCCATTCTTTAAATGATTCCATGTATCCTCTAATAAGAGCAAGTATATCCTTTACCTTGCCTCTCTTTTCTTCTTCTATTTCACCATACTCTTCCTCTTCTTCTTCCTCTGAGTTGACCATCTGTTGTTTCTTTGTTGCCCTTTCCTCCTCTTCTATCTTGTTTCTATTGTCTTCTGTGGTCTCTTCTTGCTGCAGGTGTTCTGCAGCTGTCGTTGCCGGCTGTGGAGATCGACTCCCCAGCTGGTCCCCCCTCCCGTCGGTGTGTTTTTTTTCATTCGCATCGCGCATGCGCGAAACTTCGCGCATGCGCGTTTGCGCACTTTTGTTCGGCTCTGCGAGCCATTTTTGTAGTCCATTATTTACCGACCTGAGGGAGCGGGTTTCTCTCTCCGCAGCGGGCCTCTTCGGACAGGTAAGGCCTTCACCTTTTTCCTCCTTTGTCTTCTCTTCCTCTCTTCTTACCGTTGCTTTCGATTTTTCTTTTTTTGTCGCCATCTTCTTTCCACCTTTATACTCACTTTTCTGTAACTTTTATTTCTGTGCCTTTGTGTTTTCTCTTGTTTTTCCCGACTTTTCTGGAGAGGGCTGGAGTTCACCGTCCGGCCACTACTCCATCGCGTGACTCCTCCCAAACAGTTCTTCAAGTGTGGTCTCACCTACATCTTTATAGTTGTAATATGATGTGCCAACTCTTGCATTTGATGCCATGACTGATGAAGCATCTTCGTCACACTGCCTACCGTCACTTTCAAGGAACTATGTGCCCATACCCATAAGTCTCTCTGTTTTACAACAATCTCCAAGACACCGCCACTTACTGTGCAAGACCTACCTTGGTTTAACTGCCCAAAAACAAACAGCTCAAATTTGTTCAGGTTAAATTCCATTCCTTGACCTACTTTTGCATTTATTTCCAATCCTGATGTAATCTCAGATAACACACTTCACATCAATTTTGGTATCATCCACAAATTTACTCTCAAAGCCAACTACATTCTCTCCAAATGAACAATAGTGGATTCAGTAGTGATCCTTGCCGCACACCACTGGTTAGAGGCCTCCAATCTGAAAAATAACCCTCCACCACCACCCTCTGTCCCCTGCCTCTAAGCCAATTTTGTCCCCAGGTTTCTAGTTTACCCTGGTTCCATTGTGACTTCATCTCCCAGACCAACTTACCATGTGAAACCTTGTCAAAGGCTTTGCTTAAGTTGTGGAGACATCACCTACTGCCCTGCCCTCTGGACTGCTTCTTCAAAACAGACAGAAGAGTGCATAAACTGGCAAAGCTAGACATGTCCCTCATGGGCACTAATCTGCCATTGAATGAAGACATCGATGTGAGACGCTATCTCAAAAAGGCAACAAACATCGTATCAGCTCCCATTGCCCTGCTCCCATTTCTAATTCAGGAATAGGATATGGGAGGGTTGAAAATACTTGGGAGTCACTATCTCAGAGGACCTTTCCTGGACCCAACATATTATTGGCATCGTGAAGAAAGCACATCAAAACCTTGACTTCCTCAGGAGTTTGCAGAGGTTTGGTATGACATCAGAAACCCTGGCAAATTTCTACAGATGCGAGATGGAAAGTGTGCTGATCATCTGGTAGGAGGACACCAATACTTCTGAGTGTAAAGCCCTGCGGAAGGTAATGGATACAGCCCAGAACATCACAGGCAAATCCCTCCCCACCTTTGAGAACATGTATAGGGAACGCTGCCTTCAGAGAGCAGCAGAAATCAGCAAGGATCCACATCACCCAGCACATGCTCTGTTCTTGCTGCTGCCACCAGGAAAGAGGTCGAGGTGCCACAAGACTCACACCACCAGTTTCAGGAACAACTGCTACCCTTCCGTCATCAGACTCCTTAACAACAAACTCAATCAGGGACTCTTACTTTGCTCTTTATTGTTTGTTTCTCTCTCTCTCTCTCTCACTCTCTGTCAGTTTGTTCACTTTTCTTTACCTGTTTACATTTATAAGCTGTGTATAGTTTTTTTGCACTTCCAATAAGAGGTAATTCTGCCTCACCTTCAGGAAAAATGAATCTCAGGGTTGTATGTGATGACATGTATGTAATCTGACAATAAATATGAAATCTGAATTTCAAGAACAGTTTTATTCCCACTATCAGACTCTTGAACCTCCCCTTACTACCATAACACTAACCATTAACTATTCCAGAACCACCAAAAGATCTCTCTATGCTATTGAAACATCACTATTAGGGTAGTTTATTTTATACTATTATCATTAATGCAACTTATGTATGTGTGTGGCTGCAGCAAGTATGAATTTCAGTGCATCTGCAAATCATTACACTTGAGGAACGAAAAACAAATCATCCATCTGTTATAGAAGTCACTTAACTTCCTCTTTGATTGGAGTGGTACCTATAACGGTGTAATTCACAGTCACTAGAAATAGTCTGACATCTGTCAAACAAAAATGCAATCCCAGTCTAATGGCAATCAAACATAGGCTTATTCCAGTCTAACATCTGCATAAACCCAGTCTAAATCCAGTTCACATACAACATAAATCTTATTCCAGTATAACCTCAATCTAATGCCAAATATATTGGTAGATCGAGAACAATCTAACCCAATTTATCCCCAATTTAATAGCAGTCTGAAGACAGACCAGAATCACATACCTGTATGAATAACCAAGTCTGTCTAAGGCAGTCTGAAGACAGTCCAGCACTAATCTTAATTCTAGTCTAATAATAGACAAGCATAGAGTTAAACAGCATGGCAACAGGCCCTTGGCCAACTTGTCAACCAAGTTGCCTACTTAAGCTCATCATATTCGTCTTTATTTAGCCCTTACCTCTCTAACCCTTATATATTTGACCACATGCCTTTAAAATATTAAAATTACATCCATTCTATCACTTCCTGTGGCAGCTTGCTCCATATACCTACCACCATCTGTGTGAAAAAAAATCACCCCTCAGATTCCCTTTAAATCTTTCCTCTCTCACCTTACATAAGAAATAAGAAACAGGAGCTGGAGTGGGCCATCCAGCTTGTCGAGCCAGCTCCACCATTCAATGAGATCATGGTTGATCTGATGATAGGCTCGTCTCCACCACCATGTCCCTTAATTCCCTTCCTATGTAAAAATCTATCCAACCTTGTCCGAAATATATTTACTGAGGTAGCTTCCACTGCTTCAATGGCTGCGAATTCCATAGATTCACCATGCTCTGGGGAAAGCAGTTCCTCCTATGTCCATCCTAAATCCGCTACCCTGAATCTTGAGGCAACATCTCCTATATCACCTTAAACCCATGTATACTTCCTAGTTTTAGACTCTTCTACTCCGGGAAAAAGTCTGATTACTCTTTTCATGCCCCAAATGATTTTATACACCTCCCCTCAGGCTCCTTCACTCCAGAGAAAGCAGCCCCAGCTCATTCCCATCTGACAGTGTTGTAAATGCTTTTCTATTTCTTTGCTATCCCCTGCCACAATGTGTTTCCAGTGAAAGCCTAATTCAGGAGTGGGCTGATCAACAAGGACATTGCCACAACTGAGACCAGTCCTGATGAAAAGTTATCAACTAAATATTAACTGTATTTATTTTTTTCACGGAGGTTGCCCGAACTGCTGAGTGGTTCCAACATTTTCAGATTTCCAATAGCTGCAGTGTTTTACCTTTGGGAACGATTCTGCCTTCACCGCATGCCCATATTTTCCCTGAACCACTGGAATAGAGACTGAGTTGGCAGCAATGCCTCCATGGTCCACTAACCTTTGCCCAGGCTAATTAGGCAGAGCTAACAGCCCTGGAGATGTGTTGCAGTGCATATAGAATTCAAGAGGATGGAAGAAATTCAGCAAAACAAGTGAGAATTATATGTCGGGAGTACTGATTGAACAAAATAATAATCACAAATAAAAGTAAGGACAAACTAGCATTGCCTTCTTCCAAGACAATCAGCACAATTTCACCATTCAAGCTCCTTTGAAAGAGATACTTAGGATTTCTGTTCTTCACTGCTTGTGTATTCGCTACCCAGTTGTTTTACTGGCCGTAGGAAATTCATTGATTGACATGTAATTGAAAGGTATTTAGTCATCACAGACCTGCTCATCAAGCTGTGAGAGGACAGCCACACCGACTGAAATCCTATCCTTCAAACCATTCTTTTCTGCGATTCTTTCTTTGTCTGCTCCCCAGGTCACTGAGTCCTGCTGTTACCTAAAGTTTTCCCGTTATTTTATCCCACACTCTCTTCACAGGTTCCCAGAGGGATGCATGTCTCAGAGCTCTTGTCAATGCAGCCATGCTTCATTTCATCCACCTGCCTGATTCACCGCTGCATTTTTATGAATGGATAAGGACACTTGGCAGTGTTGCAGGGAGAAGGGAATCAGTTCAGGAATTGGCACCCAAACTCCATGTCCTCATTCAGTGCAACATATAACAAGAGACATATTTCTACTCCAATAATGAGTTTATTATCATGCGCATTTTACAATCTGCATGTGCATTGCAATATGTCAGTGTATAAGACAAACCCCAGAATTTCCACTTAAAATGTAGGTTTTGAGCTATACCCGCTGAAAACCCTGAGTCTGGCACTTACCACTGAGAGCTTACTGCCCCAACCATCCCACTGACCAGTGCTGTTAAGCTCACTACTAAGCCACACAGTCTTGGTTATTTATAATTTAACCAGTTCATTTCAAGTAATGGCAAAATACTATCAATACTTACCAGAATATGCATCAAACATTCCCAGCGGGTGTAATGTAAACACTAATGACATCACTTGGGCATTGGTTCTTTTACAAAAACAAACATGGTGTTAAGTATAATTTTTCCATTTTCTTGAAATTGATTTACTGATTTACTTATGTATCATATTATGCTGTAGTATATTAGAAACTTGAGGCTTCCCAAGAAACCCTATCTTTAAATATGTAAATGTACTGGTAACTGGTCACTGTGAGGTTTATTGTGAATGACATGATGAGGCAGTGTAAACAGAATGCCCTGGCTGATTGTTTACTCTGTCAGCTGTTGCAAATGGCAACCTTTAATTTCATTTGCTGTGCTCTTATTTTAAGGTACATTAGACAGATTTATAATACATTTTTATTGTTTTAATATATCATTACACAATTAATCAATTATTATTATTATTTTTATTATTATTCAGTTATTGTGGCGGCTCACCACGAGGCAGGCGAACTGGCCCCGCTTGTAAGCCACGCAGCGGGCAGCCAGTCAAAGTGGCCTCGTCGGGGGTTTCCCTTCCTTCCGGCACGGGGCTTCAGAGACCCACGCGGGGGGACCACGTGACGCCCGGGTGACGTCGGCACCCTCCAGTGCGGTTCTCAGCCAGGGCTGGGAGTATAAGTGCGGCCCAGCAGCCTGCAATAAACTAGTCTGCTCACTGAGCTCATCCCATCTGGTTGTGTGTGTTATTCCAGGAGCAGTGTAGCTGCTGCTACAATTGGTGACCCCGACTGGTTAAAACGTCTTTGAACCCATCATGAGCGAGCCTGGGATCAGCACTATAGCCGTAAAACTGCCTGAACTCTGGGTTCAGGAGCCGGAGACCTGGTTCAGCCATGCGGAGGCCCAGTTTCACCTCCACCAGATTTCGTCCGACACGATCAAATTCTACCATGTGGTCGCTGTCCTGGACCAGGCCACCGCCAAATGTGTGCTGCACCTTGTTCAGTACCTGCCCGCCGAGGACAAATATGGACCATCAAGCAAGTGCTTACCGGGTCCCTCGGACTATCCAGACACCAGCGTGCGGCTCGGATGCTGCACCTCAACGCCCTGGGGGACAGGACCCCGATGGAGCTGATGGACGAGGTGCTCATGGGTGAGCACACCAACTGCCCACTCTTCGAGTGCATCTTCCTCGACCATATGCCTGGGGACATCCGGCCGCTGCTGGTCCAGGAGAGCTTCAACGACCCGAGGAAGGTTGCCCAGAAAGCACAGTCCTGGCCTGTGCAGCCTTTCTTTATGACTCAAGCCTGTGATTAGTGTACCAAGCGGAAGTTGAAGATTCTGATAACTGTCGGAAAGGAACTGATCTTGAACCTAGAGGTGCTGGCTTTCAGGCTACTGTACTTTCTATGAGGTAGCAGTGAGAAGAAGTTGTGACCAGGGCAATGGAATCTTTAGTGTGCATTTGCAAGAAAAATCTGCATTTCTAATATGTTAATAACAAACAAATGGATTTGTTTCCAGCTTCCAGCTTCTTTCCCTCTGCCTTCAGATTTTGGAATGGACAATGAACCACTGACACTACCTCACTTTCTTTTCTTTTTGCACTAATTTTTTTTTTAAGGGTCAGCTCAGTACAAAAGGCTTCAGAAATGAAGGTACCATTTCCGAGATGGTAAAGGAATAGCTTCTCATGTGAAAGTAAAATTGACTTTGAAACATTTTGCAGCGGATGGTGATTGCACCTGATGTCAATGTTTCCCTCTTATCCAATGCTAGCAAAAGCAAATGACCTTATTTATGGTTTGAACAATCTTACTGTGCGCTAGTTCTGCACATAAAATCTAGGATCCTTCTTCCGACATCTCATGGGATGCTATCTGATTCTCCTCTTTCCTGTCTCATGATTCTTAAATTCCTCAAGACCTCCTGAAGATGCCAGTTCTACAACTCCCACCCTCTGCAGTTCACTATCAGTCAGTCATTACGGCCCTGTGCTTTAAAATTTTGCCCAAATTCATTTAACTTTATCTTCATTCTAAACCTCTAATGACAGGCCCAACACATTCCACATCACTCCTCCCAAATTTCCAGCAGTTTCCTCCCAACAATCCCAATGTTCCCACTTCCTCTTTGTGATATCCCTTCAACTTGGCAATGTTCTTCTACATCAGGAACATTTCATGAATATAATGTATCATTATGGGAACCATTAATATTTTGTTCCCGAAGAGAGTCGGGGTAGATGACAGACAATTATCACACTTCACCTTTTTCTTATTTTATACAAATACAAAGTGAATGAAGCAAAAGTTCCTGTATGGAGGTTCTGAAAAATCCATGTGATCAATTCACCTTCAACCTCCCATAATCCCATTGTGTTCTGAGAGCGCTTATTGAATCTGCTTTTAGTGCATTTTCACTGCAAATGTATAAAAAACTTCTAATTTCTCAGTTCTTCAATCTGAGTCCACCGGTTAATGAATATTTCTGCCTATTCACTCTATCAAACCCCTTCATAAAGTAACAGCCCAAGAGCTACACGTCACAGAAATAGGCTGTTCAGTCCAATGCTCATTCTGACCAAGTTGTCTATCTGACCCCATCCCATTGATTGTTTTTGGTCTATATTTCCTGAACCTTACCTATCCATGTGCCTTTCCAAATGTCTTTTGAATGTCATAATTCTGCCCACCTCTACCATTTCCTCTGGCAACTCATTCCATTTACCTACCACCTATGAGAAAGTTGCCTCTTGTTTAATTTTTTAAAAAATTTAAACTTAAATTTTTATTTAGGCATACAGCGTGGTAACAGACCATTTCGGCCCACAAGTCCGTGCTGCCTAATTTAAAACCAATTAACCTACAGCCCCCAGTACGTTTCAAACGGTGGGAGGAAACCAGAGCTCCCAGGTGTAGAGCTCGTCGAAAGAATCAAAGACTTGTTGATCCAAACTAAGGCTTTTATTAGCAAAAGACAGGAGCTCTTCACAGGTGGCCGACCAGTCCGGAATGATCCGACCTGGCTAGGGACACAACCCTTTAAGGCCCAGACAATAGGCGTGGCTTAGCTCTCAGCCAATCGCTGTAAGCACAGTCTAGATACAGTAACTATATACACTATGTACATTGGTGATAGATCTGTACTATCACACCAGGGAAATCCCATGCAGACACGGTGAGAACGTACAAACCGGTCCTGATCGGTGGCGCTGTAACAGAGTTGCGCTAACCACTGCGCCGACTGGCCACCCATATTGAAAGATTTGTCTCTTTCAAATCTTTCTCCTCTCACCTTAAAACATTGCCCCCTTGTTTTAGACTCCCCTACCTTGGGCAAAAAGGTAATGACTCTTTACCATATCTATGTCTCTCATGATTTTGTATGCCTCTATAAGGTTACCCCTCAGGATCCTACCTTTCAGGGGAGAACAGTCCTGGCCTGTGCAGCCTTTCCTTATGAATCAAGCCTTCAAGTCTTGCTTTGAATCTTCCCTGATCTTGGGACAATTTCTCATCTCTCCATGGGACTAACGTATCCCTGGTTCCACTTTTGACTGTGCCCCATTCTGAAGTTTAGAAGTAATCTTTATTTTTATTTTCCGCTCCTTCTTTCCTATGTTGGTATCTCTGACACCTGGGAGAATGTAACGTGGCAGTACATCTCCTGAGCCCTGAGGGAGAGTCCTGATGTGCTGTCATGAGAGCCATCAGGAGGCAAGCAGTTGGCTCATTACTCCTGCTGTCCCACTCTAGATGAAGGGCACTGAATTCACTGACCTACACCCTACTGGATCAACAATCTAGTGCAGCTCCAGGAAGGTGTAGTTCAGTATCCTTTCACACGGGACTGGACACCTATTAAAGTTTGATTTAGTTGAAAGCTGGAGTGACAAATCGAAGCTCCTTGAAAATTACACAGAAGACAGACAGTGCCGAGATAATCTCCCTGGTGTGACAGGAAATGGCCATACACATTCACACCAGATACCCCATGCAGCGTGGCACACCTCCACCCCATCTCATAGGATGGAGGCTAGAGCCCCCAGCAGATCCGTTCAACTGCCCTGTCCCACCCAGATGACCTGAGACCATTTATCCCAGTGGCTGTACACTGGGAAAAGGGAAATGCCCAGTGCTGGGTGGCACTGGTTGATACCAGAGCAGAGGCTGGGGCAGAATAGTTCAGCAGGTTGCATGAGCAAGTCATGCCCCTCCCCAAGAGCGACGGTCCCCTCCCAAGGTCCCTGACATACATCCTGGGGTCAGCCGTTTGACTCCCTCAATAAAAAACAGTAAAAGCAGGTGTGGTTTATGGATAGCTCGAATTGTTGAAAGAATGGAAGGCAACTATAGAGAGCAGAAGCTCTACACCCTGCCAGTGGTAAGTCCCTGACTCAGGAAAGGATGGGGGATTCAGTCAGCTTGCGGAGCTGGCTGCGGTAGCACTCACGCTTAATGAGACCATGGGTCTGTTCCGTATCTATATGAACTCATGGGCAGTAGGCGAACAGGATGGTGTTTTGGATAGCCCACTGCCACAAAACAGGGAGGGAGATTCACAACCACCCACTTTGGGGCCAGCAATACTGGAAATACATGTGGGAACAGGCTGGGCAAAGGGCATGGCACACGATAGGTTGTGTTCCTGGGAAAAATGCCATTGTCGTGCTAACCCAATAACAGACTCTCGAGATACCTGCAGCACCATGACTCCAGACTACTGTGCGTTCATCACTGTTTCTGGTGGTCTTCCACCCATCACCACCAGCCGATGACAGCGGCAGGAGCAGATTATATAAACACTTGTACAAAGTAACCTTTCAGTAATGTTAGCATTCCTCCACTACTCCCCCATCACCCACCCACCACCCCCTCCCCCCCCTCAATTACACCACTCCTAATAATTTCCCATGGGATGAGTGCTTCAGGAAATTTTATTTTAAACCTGTTAATTTGGACAGTGCACTGTCCTGATTCTCCTTGTGAGTCCATTAAGGGAACTAGAGTAGGCAATATTTTGCACCTATTTCAGTCGGCACTGGTCCATGGATAGTGAGAAAGCATGCAGGAATGGAATCCTGGTGCCAGGCAGTAGCCTAGAAAATGGGGACACTCCTAGGGAAGTACTGGCATGCCCTGGATGTGTGCCTGCCAGACCAATCCATGCTTCCCTATGGGACGGCACAGTGGCAGACAACTGGATTGTGTGCCTCACAATGACAGGGGATCACCCAGCGTTGCAGGAGGTGCTGGTCAAGGAAGGTCTATAGCATTTGTAGGATGGCCTTGCACTGCCTGCATGCAGACGGAGGTGGGACTGGTGCTGATATTGGTGACAGAGGTGCTGATATTGATGGCACAGAGACCATGTATGCAAGTCAGTGACTGAAATAAAATTCTTATCCCTCCCCTCTCACACTGGGGAGCCGTTTCCACAGCACCCTGCTCCATCGGGAATATAACGACTCTGAGAGCTAGTAGAGCATTTTCATTTCCAGAAGCAACACATTCCCATGCAGATGTCCCTTGTCCCTCATTTAAAAGGCATTTATGTTACTGCTGTATTTACTGCATATTTTAATTTGCACGGTTTATACGCACGTCATTTAGTATAGGTATCGTAACTTGCCAGTTGAAGATTTTTTAACCATTGAACATTATGTTTGTGTACACGTTCATAGATGTTTGGTGAGCGTCGTGACTTCTGAGGGGTGGAATGTTGTGTGGATTGTGGAGGGTCACATGACCTCTCTGTCTGGAACCTGGTGAGAATGTGGATTGTGGAGGATCACGTGACCTCTCTATCTGTAACCAAGTGGAATGTGGATTATGGGAAGTCACGTGACCACTCCATCTGGAACCTCGTCGGAAGTCGCATCACCTGCCAATCAAAGTTGGACTCTGCCCACCCATTAGTACACACCTGACCACTGGTCCCTTTAAATCACTTAGTGATTACTTGGGTCAGACTCCAAAAGCCCACCATGTGCAACAGCTCATGCCCTTTGATCCTTAGTCCTGACTACAAATGCTGCTCCATGCCAGATCGTGAACTGTGGACATTGCTGGAGTAAGGTGGGCACTGCACTTAGAGTAGGACTGTAGTATTGTGTGGGAATATTTAGAATCGAGCTGTACCCCATTGGAACAGGGAACCAGGAGTACATGTTGAAGTCCCTGTCTAGTAAGAATGTACTGATTACTGAACATTACTGCACGTGTGTGAGTGAGAGTAAGTAGCCACTGGAGATCGCTGTAGATTGTTTCAAGTACTGAGTTTTGTTTTGTGTCTTCCCCATTACTATTTCCCTGTGAGTGCAATAAAGATCATCCTTTGTTTGTTTAGCCTGTGTCTCGACTCATTTCTCTATGAACCTCCTGAACCTGATTTTATCACATGTAACAATTTCAGTTGGGTGATCAAAGTACCGGCATGTTCATTGAGAGCATAATAGTTAAATAACCCTCTCAGTGCTGATTAAACTTAACCAGAGCGGCAAACAAAATTTTCTCTGGTTAACATCTTGGAAAATATACCTTTTATCTGCTGTTTTGACAAGTCATTAATATATTTGTTTAGGCAAACTCCAGAAGTGCAGTAACCTACATTATGGTGGAACTTATTAAATGGTGTTTTTGCAGTTGGGATTAAACCTCAGGATATTCTAATCCTTGATCCTATGTAAGACTGATCTCAGGTTTGGCACTTTAGCTATGTGTGAGTGTAATTTATTTTACATTAATTTTACATCCTTGCTTTTCTGGAACAGGGAATGGTTTTGAAGACACGCAACATCAGAACTCCCCTTTCCACCTCCCCAAACGGCAAGATACATATCAATGTGGGTATGGTAATGAGTTCGTTGACAGGACTGGGAGTGCATAAAAGGGCGGTGAGAGATGTTGGGAGCCACACATCACAGCCGGGACCAAGGCTTATTGGATACTGAGATGCTGATTTGTTCTTGGTTCAATGTGCATGAACACACTCTTTCCAGCAGGGGTCACTGTGCATCGGTCAGGAGCCTCAGGGAATTTGCTCCCTTGTTGCTCAGGGTCCTGAAGCCAATGGTGGCATCCCATCGAATCTAAACTAGCCCAGCGGGCAAAGTACACCACATTTCGCCTGGATTACTGGCCTAAAATTGGACGAACTCATCCAATTATCAAGGGACTTTAATCCTTGGCAAGTTATATTTTATTTTCATTTGTAGTTTTCTTTGGCCAAAAGTAGAAGGCAGAAGTGGAAAGGAAATTGCATAAAATTCGAGGATCCCAGTTGGTCCCAGATACAATGCCAGCACATAAAAGAGAATTAACTCCTTAACTCTGATCAAAGCAAGCAGTGCAAAGTGAAGGCTCACAAATACAAACAATGTTTTTCTTGAAGGGGGATGGGTCACTTAACATGTGCAGGTCTTAATAAGGTGGCTGAAGGGCTGAGAAAACGGTAACCCTATAGGCAGTCTGACCAGCTGTGTGCTATTTAGCTGCGGTGGTGTCCAGGTGCTGGTGTAATGCATTCTCCCATGGAGGGATCCCCTGAAGCAATGTACCAATCCTTTCTTTTCACAGACTTTAACTCCTTCCTGACTTCTGGTAGTTTTTTTAAAGCACAAACCTGGAAAGAAGTGTTCAAAGAATGAATGAAGTTTGAACCCAATCAATATGACCAAGCAGATCCAAGGCCAGTCAGGGGGTACTTGGAGCAGTTTGGAAATAACATTTTATGTCCTTTACAGCATTTAGATTTTAACCATTTTGATGCAATGGGACAAAAACATCTTTACATTTCAACTTTAGGCTGCTCTCTTTCTAGTTCTGTCACCTCCTCCCACAATGACATCGAGGTAGAAGAGTGCTCTTGGATCACTCATTCCTAGACTTCAAAAGAAATGAACAGTGTATATGACAATATGACTCATTATTGGGGTAGAGATTCCACTGCCTCTGCTTTCTGCTCATACCAAAGATGAACTTCTATCCCATCGACATTTGCTGGGAACAGTTCTGAGAGACTAAGGGCCTTTAACTGACTGCTCCTTACATCCTCATAGAACCATCCAACTCATTTGATATTCATACATACCTTGGGGTCATTGGAGAACAGTCTGGAAGTTCTTTCCCCACTACATTTCTACTCCACAAACCAGTTCAGGAGCAATTTCTTACTTGGCCTTCTCAGTCAATGGAGTACAAGAGTGTCAAGGGTTCATGACTCAAGTGTAACCCCCGTCTGCTTGATCTATCAGATGGTCTCCTCTGTAGTCAGCAATGGGTCTGGTACTGATTTATCCCAACTCCAAAATTTGTTCTGCTGCTGAATACACAGTAGTTATTATGAAGTGAGTCCCCTAATCTGCCTTCACTATCCCCATATGGACATTATCAATGTCATTCTTGGGCAGGTCCTTGCCTATTTGGGTCCTGATAACTCTGGAGAAGCACCGTTCACTTTCCCCACTCTAACATGGGCCTCAGTCACATCTCATCCAGCTTCTCTGCCTCCTTCAACAGTTCGAGGAAACACCTCGTTCCCACCTCTTCTGACTGGTAACTTGAAGCACGCTTTAAGGGAGGATGCCATGACTGGCCTTCTTGGCTGTACTCTCGGCATTCTCAGCCAAACCGTAGATTTAATCTTTGTCTACATGGCCACGAGAGTGAAAGAATCGAACAAAATTGCAAAGTTGAACTCCATATGGTACTAAAGACGACAACCATTTATATAGAAAAGTGCCCCAAGGCTTAGGGCCTAGTTGGCTACAGCAAAGCTGTCGGATATCCTGGTGAATTATTTGGCTGAAGGAATTCATAAGTGAGGCCTGAAGGGATTTGCACACCGAGATTTGAACTTTATAACTTGATCAAAGGCCAATGTGGAGAACAGGAAATTCTTCTTTCAGTGTTGCTCATGCCATCATCTGACTGGATTCCTGCTTCCACTCGACACCATCAAGTCCATTGGAAAGTTGATGAGATGCGCCCAACAATGAACTATTGAACGACTATTCTGGATGTATTGTCCCTTGACCCATTTGCATGCCCCATCCTAAGCCCCCACTGGGCTTTCAGAACACGAAAATGGGAAGCACGAGGAGACCATTCAGCCTCTCACATCTGCCCTGTCCTACAGCAGGAACATTGACCATCATTTGAAGATGAAGAGAATGCGAATGCTGGAATGTAGAACTAAAGCCAAATGCTAGAAGAACTCAGGGGGTCAAGCAGCTTCTGCGAAGGCAAAAGATGTAAACCAGGATTTCGGGTTCAAGATCCTGCATCAGGAATGAGGAATTGGGAACGCTTACCAATGGGGATGATCATTGCTACTTCCCCAAATTCCTTTATTTTCCACAAGTCCATTAACTGTCTTGAACCTCCTGCATGAATGACTTTTCTTCGCTTGACAGTTCCAAAGACTAGTCACCACTGGATGAAGACATTTCTTCTTCTTTTCAGCTCTGAATGGCTGATGTCTGATTCTGAGACTTTGGCCCCTGGTTTCAAGACACGTCACTCAGGAAAAGAAGTCACCTCTAAATTTTCACTGCAAAGTCCAGCAAAAATATTGGCCCTTTTATTGAGATCAATATCAGTGAGAGTGCATTGGTCATAAACATGTCCAATGTACAGATGCACTGAAATTCTGACTCGCTGCCACCAAACAAGTGTGTGAGATACTCCAACTGCACGAGTAAACATTAAATGACCCTCGCATACCAAGGCAGAATGGCAATAATAAATAGCAAAGGATATATAAATAAATATTCACAGTTGCAGTGGTGCAGACAGATTGTTTTGGTGGTCCTGGAGCAAGGAGAAAAAGAATGGTTGGCTGAGTTCCTCCAGCAGACAATTTAGGGTTGGGGTGACTATTCTACCAAAGACCAGATAGTACAGATGCAGCCTACTAGATTTTCCATCTTGGGACAAACCTGCCATCCCAGGTATCAATGAAGTGAACCCCTGATGCATATCTGGTGAATAATTATGATTGATAAAATGATTTCATTCTTGATGAATCCTATGCTCAAGGTAGATTGGTTATTGAGGGGTCCCAGACAGTTGCACATCTACCCCTCCGTACCGCATCCGAGAGAATGTCCCCTTTGTGTGTTTCTTGCAGAAACACTCTCGCACCTGTGCTGAGCAGCCATTCACAACAGTCCAGGGAGTGTGCGCATTCCTTAAACAATGAAGGCACTGCAATCCTGCTTAGTCCTTGGCTCACCTGGAATGTGCCCAGACAATGCTCTCAGCAGGCCCACACTAACCTGACTGGCTACGACTTGCCCTCTGCATAAATGGAGCCATCAGAGAGCTGTGGTTAAATGGGGAAGATTTCCCCTGTGCACTGCGTGCAATGCAATTAAACTCCTCTGCTTAATAAACAGGTTTACCCTTTCATCTATATTAAGCGCAGACGGAAAGGCTGTTCCAGTGCTGGTTAAAGGATCTCGTCTGTCTCATGCTAAAGGTTTCACTAAAATGGTCAAATTCAAACTAAGCATACAAGCATCATGGACACTGAAAAATCGTTAGCACATGGGCCTGGCAGTTCAACAATAAGCTGCTGCTTGTTTAGGGAATGAATATGAAATCGAGGCCCTTAAACACTTCCAGAAACAAATTCCTGAATTATATAAAAAAACAGAAACCTGTCTTGGGGAGGTGGGGGTTGGAGAAATTGAAAGATCTTAATCAGTTTTGACACTTCAAATATGGAATTGAGCTTGTCAAAACCAGGAAGGGCAGTGAAAAAAAAATGAATTGACGCCCTGCTGGGCCTAAAGTGTCAGCAGAAGGCTCAATTTGCCCTTCTTCCGTTTCAGGTTTCTTTAAGCGAGGTCCGCTGATCGTTTAGTTCTCTCCTTATTCTTTTTTTTAACAAATAGCCCAATTACAGCCATCTCCATGGTGATAATCACAGATGTTTTCCAGTATTTTTCTGGCTTTTTTTTGGACCACAGCAACTTCATATTAAACACGAGACCGCTAGCTTTCAAATCTGCAAAGATTATGCCGTGTCTCACTGAGCAAGTAAGTAATGGGTAAATTGGTCTTCTTTGTGTGAGCATTAGGATATCACCTGACAGTTTGTTTCCTGCTGTAATCACATTTTACAATGAGAGGAGAAAGCAGAAATACAATGTTGCTCAGCTGCCACTGGAGACGGCTAGAGGGATAGGTTTCTGGTAACTGCGAGGGGCCTGTTACACCATCAGCAGCTTGTAAACCAGAAAGAATGGTGGGAAGGGCAGAAGGGTGTGGGCACGCCACCATCTTCTTCGACTCAATGCTTCGATGAAGTATGGCAGTCACTCTTCGTTATTGTTGCTGGCACCAACCATTCCCATGCACCAAGGGCACCACGGTTAGCCTAGTGGTAAGGACATCGCTGTCACAGTGCCAGTGACCCGGATTCAAATCCGACGCTGTCTGTAAGGTGTTTATACGTTTTCCCTGTGTCCCAAGGGTTTCCTCCAGGGCATTCCGGTTTCCTCGCATGTTCCAAAGGCATACAGGGTTAGTAGTTATTTGGTGTCATGGGTGTATTTTGGACAGCACTGCCTTGTGGGCTTGAAGGGCCTGTTGCCATGTTGTATTTATAAATTTAAATAAATTAAATTAAGATTTTTGTTTCATCAGAGGGTGGAGAGATGTATGGTGGCGAAGGTGATGCAGTGGGTCAGGATGTTATGCCTGCCATGGAGTGCAGTTGGCGCAAGCTGTGAGCTGTGGATGTGAGGCCACAAAAAATGCTAAGGGAGTGGGGGAGTGGTGGAGTAGAGGAACACGAGGACTGAGGCCTGATTGATAGACTGATAGACACTGATGGTAAGGGTTTGAAGATGGGTTTGCTGACAATGGCCTATTAGGTAATTTTCCCAGGATTGCATTGACCTTCTTGGGACTTGACTCCTCACATTGACCTTGTCAGAGCCCCCTCCCATAACTGAGTGATGGTCTGACTGGCCACCTATGTCAGAGGACCCCTCTCTCCTTTCCACCTTGACAATCAAGGTCTGCAGAACAACATTTGAAAATCCCATTCCCCTCTCATCCTTGCTCAGTAGGTAGCAAGCAGCGATGGAGTCACTTCTCCACAAACTCCTGCCAATTCCTCACTGCACAGTGAACAATGAAGGTGCCGGTGAAACTAGGCAAATCCTTCGGCTCATCACAGATTCTCTCTTCCTGTTGCATACAGCTGCTCTCCTCTGCCCCCTCTACACATCCTCTAGTTACTCATGTTTCTCTTTTATATCTCCTTTCAGGTCTGAAAATTTCCCAAATGCTCTTGCTTGGTGTGGTGGAACCACTGTCAATACTGTTTGTATGTGTGTGGCTGGCCCTCCTCTTGCTGCTTGTACCTGTGGCTCCTCCCCCTTTAGTCCCCTAATAAAGGCGGCAATGCCATCACCCCACCCCCAGAACACGTTCGGGTCTCAGGTCAGCAGCATGAGATGTGCCATCAGTTTATGGTCATAAAAGCCCATCAATCAGGTAACTGCTAGTCTTTGGAGTTATTGAGAGCGCATCACTTGGTGGGGATGCATCTTCCTTTTCATTGTAATCCTGTGCTCTGTAAATGATGCTCTTTACACGGCTGTGGGTAATGTTGGAGATAACCTGTTAGTCCACTTGCAGAAGAACCCGAGGTATTAGACACTTAGGTATTTTTTTGACAAATAACCCTTTTTTATGAAGTAGTGCCACCCAGTTAGACCTCCCTCTGACCCATCATGGCCCCAGGGCCTGCACCGACGCCAGTGTTCTAAATGGCAGCACGTGCAATCTGGTTTCTGAATGTCAATAATGAGGAGGCACCAACCAATTCTGTGTGCAGTCGCACATCACTGTCTCAGTCCCACAACCTACTTTCCAGCCCCCTAGTTAATCCGGGAATCTTTTGCAAATCATCCTGCACTTAATCAGGTGACTGCTCTTCAATTACATTTCATTGGCTGGACCATACTTTGTCATACCCTCACAACCACAACCACACCCATGTACACTTTCACACATAGAGACACACACACACACACACACACACACACACACACGGTAACAGTCATACACATATATATGCAGTAACAGTGACATGCAAGCACATTTGCATGCAAACACAGACATAAGCTTACCAAAACAACTATAGGCATGTGCAGACTTGGAAAGGACAGGCACGTACACACGAACAGGAACTTTTACATACAGTTACGCTCAAACTTTTAGCACAGTGAGGGGAGGGGTTGTCCTACTGTAAAAGCTTGCAGATTTGTTTCCACTCAGGACAAGCCTGGTAATCAGCTGCCTGCAGCACTCCTTGATGTCTGATGTCCGTCTGCTTGCCCTTGGGTTTGGACATGAGAATGACTAAAGCAAAGCCGGCATTTGTTGCCACCTGCAATTACCTTGGAGGAGGTGGCATTTGCTGGTTTGTAAATGCCCCAGTCCATGTTACAAAGGTACAGGGTGTTGATCAGACTGTTTCAGTGGAGATGCTGATTTTATTAATTTAGACAAACAGCACAGTAACAAGCCCTTCCAGCCCACAAGCCCATACCACCTAAAAACACCAATTAACCTACAACCCACGTACGTTTTGGAGGGTAGGAGGAAATCGGAGCACCGAAGAAAACCCATGCGGACACAGAGTGAACATACAAACTCCTTACAGACAGTGCCAGATCCGAACCTGGGTCGCTGGCACTGTAATAGCATTGCACTAATTGATCTGCAAACCATGCCCCATATGTTAGAGGTGGATACTGCGCCTTATATGAAATAGTCCCCACAATACCAATGTACTGATAGGGTGCTGATAAGTGATTTTGCTTTGTCTTGTTGGTGTTCTGATCTCTACAACCAGGCAACACTTACCATCTGCTGATTTTCAGTTTGGACAAACAGTCTATCATTTCATCAGTTCTGACCTCCTCTTTGAGTCTGCTTGCAAAGTTAGTCCAGTCCAACCATTCATCAACTTGACACTTACTGAAGTAAGGCATCATCTGTAAATGCCTGCACTGTATCATTAAATAATCAGCTGAGAAAAGGTCACAGCAGGATTAATACCATGCTCACCATCCTCTCTTGGATCACAGTTTGGTGATCAGTGGCCCACAGGACAGTCCCCTAACAACTATTGTTTCCAACAGTCCTTTGGGGACATTGTCCAAGGCTCCAATCTGATGATTCCCCTATGTCCTTGATCCCTTTTCTGCCTCCATTATAGAATTCTGCTTTATTCAACCCCAAGTGAGCCTGGATCACATTCTCATTGTAGCCATTTATCACCACCTCTCCCTGATTAGCAATGAATGGGTTAATTGCAATTCTGGATTTTCATGAACAGTCCAGAAGGTGTAACCGGAGTAGAAATTAAAATCTAAGATACAAAAATGAGAATATCCTGTTACATGTCCTCTCTCTGAAATCTGATGAATATCTGATTCACTCGTAGAGACAGAAAATGTCCTAAACCAAAATTGTATCAGACAATCCTCTACTTTTTAACACTTATCCACATTCATCATGTAGACTTTCTCCACTCGCTTTTTTCCTCCTGCCCTGAAAGGTCAGTTCATGTTGGGACAGAGGCAATGGGCAGCTTTGTTCAACCAGACATCATTCCACATAACCACCAGAAAAGCATCAATCCACATAACCGCCAGCAAAGCATCACAGACAATGGTCTGTCCTTTTGTACTGGGCTATCAGAGGGAACTCTTTAAAAAATTGGACTTAATGTCTTGAAGGCAGCTTCATTAGCAGGGAACAGTTCAAGTTCCTGATTATACATGATGAAACAGCATCTCTCCAGACTGTGGTGTCTGCACAAAAACACACAATATACAAAGCATAAAGATCACATAAATAATCAAAAAAAAAGAATATTCAGGATGACTTTCACCGTTACAGGATACTGTTTATTAGTCCAATAGCCTGTGGGAAGAAGCTATTTTCCAGCCTGGCAGTCTCACTTTTGATGTCTCTCTCTGCACGATGGTTCTTCTTGATGGTACTGGGTTAAAGATGCAGTACTGTGTGCTGGATGGAAAGGGCCTTCGACAATTCCTTGACCCCCTATTTATACAACACTTCCAGTAAATGTCGTTAACAGAGGAAAAGAAGACCCCAGTGATCTTCTCAGCCTTTTTTAATGATCCTCTGTTTTGACTTCCCGTCTGATCCTTTGCAGCAACCGTACCACACAGTGATGCAACCAGACAGGACACCTTCTGTTGTGCATCTGGAAAAGGTTGTGAAGATGGGAGCCAGTAGCCTTGCTTTCATTAGGCCTCCTTCGGAAGTGTAGGCACTGCTGTGCTTTCTTGACTAATGAGGATGTGCTGCGAGTCCAGGCTAGGTCATCCCGCATGCCAAGGAAATTTGTGCTCTCCACTCTTTCCACAATGGAAATTTTGATCTACTATGGACAATGGTTGACCTTTGTCCTCCTGAAGTCCACAATCATCTCCTTTGTCCTGTCCATGTTGAGACTCAGGTTGTTGTTCTTGCATCATTTTATGATACTTTCAACCTCCCCTTTGTAATGCAAATTGCAATGGACACCCGTACTCCCGACTCAACTTCTCCTTTGACTGATTCCACTTTCTCTAAATCAAAGGAGTAGTCATGGGTACCCACATGGGTCCCGGCTACGCCTGACAGTTAGTTGGCTTTGTGGTGCAATCCATGCTGCAAGCCTACATAGGCAAAGCCCCTCAACTCTTCTTTCACTATATTGATGACTGCATCGGTGCTGCCTCAAGCATCAGTGATGAGCTCATCAACTTCATTCACTTTGCTGCCAACTTCCACCTCGACCTCAAATTCACTTGGTCCATCCCTTTTTTTGCTGTATCTGTCTCCAACTTGGGAGACAAGTTTTCCACTGACATATTTTACAAACTGACAAACTCCTACAACTACTTTTTCTACACTTCTTCACACCCTGTCCCATGCAAAGATTCTATTTCTTTCTCCCAATTCCATCTCCATTGTATCTGTTCCCAAGATGAGTTCTTCCAGTCCAGATCATCTGACATGTCCTCTTTCCAAAAACGTGGCTTCCCCACCACCACCATCAGCTCACCCCTCACCCGCATCTCCCCCATTTCCTGCTCATCTACCCTGAACCCGTCTGCCCCCCAAGCACAACAAACACAGAATTCCCCTTGTCGTCACCTACCACCCCACCGGCCTCCACATCCAACACATTATCCTCTGTAATTTCCCCCACCTATAGTATGATCCCACCACTAGACTCAACTTCCCCTCTCCTCCCTCTCCATCTTCGATAGGGACCGCTCCCTCCATGATTCTCTCATTCGCTCATCCCTTCCCATTAATTGCCCTCTTGGCACCTTCTCCTGTGCCACAGGAAGTGCCTCACCTGCGCCCAAACATCCTCCATCACCACCATTCAGGGCCCCAAGCACTTTTCATATGAAGCTACACATCACTTGTGTATCTGTGGGGAGTCATTTACTGCATCCCTTGTTCCCATTGTGGCCTTCTCTACATTGGAGAGTAGACACAGACTGGGAAACCAGTTTGCTGAATACCTTCACTCTGACCGCATCAGTGAGAGGGATTTCACAGTGACCAACCATTTTAATTCTGTGTCCACTCCCATGCCAACATGGCCTCATGTACTGTCCTGCCAAGGTCACCTGTAAACTGGGGGAGTGACACTTAATTTTGCACCTGGCACTCTCCATCCAGATGGCATTAACGTTGACTTCTCTGGTTTCTGCTAGCCTACTTTCTATTTTCTCTCCTTCCCATTCCTTTTGTCTTCTTGCCTCCAGCTCTCCACCCCTTCCCTCTCCATTCACAGAGCCAACTCCCCTTCCCCTGTTTGGTGTTGTGCACTCCCTCCCTCATCCCCCATTACCTCCTGCCTGTGGAACTGTGCTCCTCCCCCACCTGCCTAAGTTTTGTCAGATTTTGATGAAGGGCTCAAGCCCAAAACATTGGTTTTGTATTTTTATCTTTGCTACATGAAGTCCACTGTTTCTGTTTCTCCAGCATTGTAATTTTATTTCTCTAACAGTGTCTGCAGACTTTCGTGTTTTACTTCTCACTCCCTGCGAAGTGACTGAACCAGAAGCAGTCCCAGGGTGAATGGATAATGATCCTGTACATCACGCAGACACTGTGTGGTCTCACCATCAGCTGTCACTTAATGGTTCACAGAATGATGCAACAAGAAGACTGATTGATCCATCCTTTGAAGTAAGCCTTCACATCAGTCCTGATCACTTTCCTTTTTTTTTTTACTTTTATTGTATATTTATTTTCTACAATACCATCCCCTGTAGCTTTGGAATGTGTTAATTAAACATAGTTCAGGATCACAAGTTCTTAAATAGGCACCAGATCATCTGCACACCCTGGACCAAGATTTCACTGGGATACCTCTGGGCAGTGAAGCCTCATCGGATAGCTGGAAGCCTTTGCTAAACTTCTGGAAACAAGGTCCCATCGGAAACATGTGGACAACAAAGTTTGGAGCCTATGCCTAGACTACTAGGACCTGTCAATAGTCTAGGCAATAGTCCTTGCAGAAAACATCTGGGTAGAGTGGTTCCACCAGCACATATCTTCACAACAAGCTCCCAAGTCACACCACCAAACAAGCAGATCTCAACAGCACCAACCCTGACAGCATAACCCTTTAGTGACATTCTGACATGGGAATCCACCAACAGAAAAGTTGAACTTACACACATCATGCAGCAATGCCATGAGGAAGAACAGCTGGATATTATGTCTCATCGCATCTCATCTGAATGGCACAGGCACACCAACACACACCTACTCTGGGAAGTGTCCCTGGGATAACTAGCACAGAGCTTAAACCTGCTCACATCTAGACAGCAAGGTTGAGTGCTGGGATTGTGGTGGGGTTCGGGCTGGAGGTGAAGAGATGGGAGGTGCGGCTGGTGAATGACACTATTTGGCCCAGAAAACATTCTGGAATTTCTAGTTGAACAATTACATATTGTGATCAGTCGGGAGTTAATCTGGTGACTGGCTGAATTCAGAATGAAAGAAAAGGAAAGGTAAGGCTAACAAATGTGATGTATGAATTTCCAAAAGTAATCCGACTTGGAAAGCACAGAACACAGTGTCCTGGGGCTGAGGGTAAGTACAGGGCTTCAGTCTGATTGCTGCTGCATTGAGAACTCAGAAGCAGATATCTTTGTGAGTAAGTCTGGTTTGACAGGAGGGAGCATTTTCTGGGCCATTTTTTTTGTTCTAATGGAGTTTTAATGTCAGGGAACATCCCTTACCAGTTCACTCAGTAGTTACAGAGCTATTTAGGTGACAGATGGGCAGCTCCCTGTAACAACTGTATCCTTTATTTTAAAGTTGTAGAAGGGATTAACTCTTTCCTGACCTGTATGGTACATGTACACCTTAAATGGGAGCCTCCAAGCCCTGCATCATCCCCAGGGACAGTGGAAGGAATTTAAATTTGAGATCTTTTAAAATAAAGTATTGATTTAGAGATGTAGCACATTAACAGGCCTTTCCGGCCCACAGGCCTGCACTGCCCAATTACACCAATGTGACTAATTAACCTACACGACCTGTACATGTTTAGAGGATGGAAGGAATCCGGATCACCAGAAGGAAACCCACATGGACATAGGGAGTATGTACAAACTCCTTGCTGACAGGCAGCTGCAGGTATCCATTGATATACTTAATAATTACTAGGGAGATTGGTACCTGCACACCTCCTCCACTCATGGACCTGCCCACAGGACCCTGAACACACATTATATAACATCTCAAACCAGCAAAGCACTTCTGGATTGATTCAATACCCTTGAAGCCTTGTTATGCTTGTGATGTTGGGAAAGTAGCAGCCAACCAAGTGCACAGCAAACTCCCACAAATAGCAAAGTGATGATAATCGTAAGACAATCTTTTCTCGAGAGGTGGAGGTTGAGCAGTGGGCATTGGCCAGAACACTGGGGATGATGACCCTACTTTGGAATAATTCTATGATATCTTGGGACAGTGAAAGAACCATGGCTCAATTTTACTTCTGGCAGCCCCGTTTAGCCTGTAATCCCCTTCCATCTCTGTTTGTTTAGTTCTCTCCAGCCCTACCCTACTCTTACATCAGTGCACTCACTCAACTTTGCTAGTTATACCAATTCTCCTAACCCCAGCACGGATGCTCGAATCTTCAGCTCTCCAAGGCATCAACCCTCTTTTAAGATCATCTACTTATCCAAATGTCCTCGTATCCCCAGACATGACTTGGTGTCAAATGTCCTTTGTTAATGATCTTCAGATCTGCCTTGGAACACTTGATTCTGTTCAAAAGGTTTTGTGAAAACTACGTGCTGCTGCTGTTATTGTTGGGTCACCTCTTGGACATGACACAAAAGACATTTTTAAGACACACCAGGTAAGGTTGGGAAGCCTCCTTTGTAAAAGATGTTAAGAAAACCAATCTAATTTTCCCCAACAATCTGACAGCTTTGTGGTAATTTTGCTCTTTTCTCAATTTTCAGTTTGAACGAGAATTTACAATTTGCTAATAAGCAATAAAAATGGACATTTTTTTCAGATTTGGATCCAATTTGTCACTCTCCTTTGTTCTCCACAGACTTTGACGACGTGTGAGGTTTTGTCAATAGTCTTGCTGAGCTCCATAAACATTACCTCAAATACCCTGCCCTCACTAATCTTCCTCCTTATTCCCTCAAATAATTATTGCCATTGAACTTTAACAAATCCAACGTTGACTGCATGTTGATTAAATAATACCTGTCTTAAGGAAGGTTTGTACTCTCCCTCAGAATGGATTCTGATCATAATCCCACCATCAGAGTTAAAACGATTGCACTGCAGTTATTTAATTTATCTTTACTTCCTTTTAAACAAATGCAGAGTGGCGCCAAACTTCCATTCCCATCCTCTGACGGCAGACTGGAAAACGGCAGTGAGAGCTTTCTCCGCTCTTTTATCAGCTTTTAACATTTTTGAGCCACATCTGAGCAAGGGCAAACATAGACGATGGCATTCACTGTGATCTTTGGTGTATCAGTGCAGTTTTTAACCACCCAAGAAAAAGACCAGCGCACCAAACCTGGCACCAAACTCAAGCTCAAATGAGCACAAGCGATGCCACTGGCCTGTATGTTCAGAGCCATGGACAAAGTACAGGAGGCACTTCAAAATTCTGGAAGCAAACCAACGATGGTGAAGGCCAGACTCACCTTCGTCAGTGTCCTTTCCCCAACCAACATCAAGGGTCCGATTATGCTCAACCACTTCGCTAGGCATATGCCTGATACCAGACTCCGGTAGCAGCCATTCTCCTTGGAGCTGCATTACACTAAGCAGTCTCTAGGACAATAGAGAGGATTCATCATGGAGAAATAGCCAGTGACACATGGAGCTGCCGGGATAAAATCCACTCCAATTTACAAGATGCACGTGGGAAGGCACAAACCACCTTGGCACTCGCTAACAGAGGTGTGAGGAGGCCGAGTGCAGAAGGAGTGTCCCCTGCCCACTCCCCATCAAGCACTCCCCACCTGTGACAGGATCTGTGACTCAGAACCCCCATAATGGCAGTGGATTTTAAGCCCCTACCCTGTCGATAAAGAAGTGTACATGCATGCAAGCATGTTTCAACACTTTAACGCAACATTGACTACAGAGAGATGGTGCAGGGGTCCGGGAAAGAGGAGATGGACAATCACCACTGGCCACTCCAGACCTTGCATAAACAGTGACTAGACAAAGCAAGGCAGCAGCAGCCCTGTGTCCTCCCATAATGAACCTGTCTCTGTCGACCCTTCCAACAAATGCCCTGCACCTGTACAGTAATATGATCAGCACCAAACAATTCTGTACAAATGCAACAGATGTTTTAACCACACACAAGTTCATGAATGGAAGCAATATGGTGGCATATTTTGTAAAACCCAACGAAAATGTTGGAATACGTTTTTATTAATAAAATCCAGCTGTGAAAGAGTTAACCTGAGACATTGAAGACTGGTGTAAACACTTTCTAAAATTACTAGGACTTTTGAGTTCAGTGGCAGAAGTCATTTAAGTACAGGGGTCGCCAGATCAGAGGACCTGCCCTCTGGTGGTGAGACGGAGACATGCACCACTTGGAACAGATGAGATGGCAACAGTATTTTCACCCTGAGGACAGAACGAACAGCTTCACACACTATTGCTTAGATTTAAAAAAAATATTTAAATGCCTTTTCCTATCAGTGCAACTACAAACATTAGGAGTTGCTCCATTTGGGAGAGGAACTTTACTAGGCATGAGTTCACACCGTTGAGAAGTTGAGATGTGGATTTGTAACCAGACCAGGCAGAACCAGAATCACAAAGCAATTTGTAAGACGCAGCCAGAGAAAGAATTTCCGAGTGAAAGCAAACTCACCCTTGGTTCTCTCCACACGCCAATTTTAAAACTGTTTCTCAAGTGACTGGTGACAATGCAAAAATCTGCAGTTAACTGATGCATTGGTTTAATTTAGATTCTGAGAACTTGGATTCTGGGCACATCTCCAGTGTATACATTGCAAGCCTCTTGGTTTCCCAATTAAAAGGTCAGTACAAAAGTACAGCACTGGTGCAGCGATAATTTATTCCATTGATCTCGCCTGCACAACAACTGAGCAAAGATAAAGCCAATGAACAGAGATATCACGGTTAAAGGTCCAGGGAGCTGCTCCACACAACTAAGGGGTTTCAAATTGCAGCACCCGGGTAGCCCTCCTGGGACCTGGGTGCAATTTCTGGCTCGTGGGTGCAGGATGCACCTTTCAAAATCACAGCCAGACCTACCTGATAATTTGCCAACCTGATGGTTGAAGGAGAATTCCATCCCTGCAACGGTGCAGTGAGTGACGCGCCACGCACTTATGGGACTCTAGGCCATCAGTCTCACCCCCCACCAGCCGTTAGTAGCTCCCTCCCGGTCAATTGTCACCCTCCACTCAGTTGCCACCCCCATCAGATGCCATGCCCATCTGTGTCGTCCCCCCCCCCCCGTCAATTGCCCCCATCCAGCAACATGTTGCTGCCATGAATGGGGGGAGGTTGGATGTTGCCGTTACGTGCCGCTCCAGTTTGCAGCAACAGCTCAATGCGGGAGCTCCGGCCGTCGCCCTTACTCATAATCCCCCACGTGGCTAGAACCACTCTGCAAGTGCCACCCCCGTCAGTTGACACCCGGTCAGTCATATCCCCTCTGCCAGCGCCAGAGCGGTTCCGCTGGTGTGGTGGATTATGGGTAAGGAAGATACCCATTGCTCCCGCACTCCTGCACTGAGCTATCGCCGCGAACCGGAGCGCTGTTCGCAGCAGCGGCATGTCGCGGCTGCCTGCTCTCCCCTGATCGCTGCAACGCCTTCTATCCCCCCGATCGCGGCCCCCCACTCTTCCCCCGATCGTGGCAATGGCCTCTCTCACACCCCTAATCGCGGCAGTGACTTCTCTCCCCCCCACCGCCCCCCGATCGTGGCAGCGAACTCTCTCCCTCTGATCGCGGAAGTAACCTCTCTCCACCCAATCGTGGACCCCCCCCCCTCCCCCGCACCAGTGGCACCTCAGCCAGGGGTTTCCCTATGACGCAGGCATTTAAGCCCTGATGTCACCAGAGTAACCGGGTCCGACATTTCTCTTTTCAAATCGCCGGAGGAGGACGCCCGGGTAAGTTTTACTGGGTTCCCTGACCATCTCTTAGGCAGGTCAGGGACCCGTTGGGTTCTGACCGGGTTGATCCACTTGGACCCTTTCAAATCGCCATGTAACCGTGCAAAGTCCCATGTACAGTACCAGGACTTCAATTTTTACCACTGGTGTGATTCTTTCTTTGGCTTGGCTTCGCGGACAAAGATTTATGGAGGGGGTAAAAGTCCACGTCAGCTGCAGGCTCGTTTGTGGCTGACAAGTCCGATGCGGGACAGGCAGACACGGTTGCAGCGGCTGCAGGGGAAAATTGGTTGGTTGGGGTTGGGTGTTGGGTTTTTCCTCCTTTGCCTTTTGTCAGTGAGGTGGGCTCTGCGGTCTTCTTCAAAGGAGGTTGCTGCCCGCCAAACTGTGAGGCACCAAGATGCACGGTTTGAGGCGAGATCAGCCCACTGGCGGTGGTCAATGTGGCAGGCACCAAGAGATTTCTTTAGGCAGTCCTTGTACCTTTTCTTTGGTGCATCTCTGTCACGGTGGCCAGTGGAGAGCTCGCCATATAACACGATCTTGGGAAGGCGATGGTCCTCCATTCTGGAGACGTGACCCATCCAGCGCAGCTGGATCTTCAGCAGCGTGGACTCGATGCTGTCGACCTCTGCCATCTCGAGTACTTCGACGTTAGGGATGAAAGCGCTCCAATGGATGTTGAGGATGGAGCGGAGACAACGCTGGTGGAAGCGTTCTAGGAGCCGTAGGTGATGCCGGTAGAGGACCCATGATTCGGAGCCGAACAGGAGTGTGGGTATGACAACGGCTCTGTATACGCTTATCTTTGTGAGGTTTTTCAGTTGGTTGTTTTTCCAGACTCTTTTGTGTAGTCTTCCAAAGGCGCTATTTGCCTTGGCGAGTCTGTTGTCTATCTCATTGTCGATCCTTGCATCTGATGAAATGGTGCAGCCGAGATAGGTAAACTGGTTGACCGTTTTGAGTTTTGTGTGCCCGATGGAGATGTGGGGGGGCTGGTAGTCATGGTGGGGAGCTGGCTGATGGAGGACCTCAGTTTTCTTCAGGCTGACTTCCAGGCCAAACATTTTGGCAGTTTAATCACTGGTGTGATTAAAGCTAGGAGAAATGAGGACAACTTTTCCACCTTGAGTTCAGGAAAAGTCCTGAGCAAATATTAGGGATTGACACCCAAAATTCAGAAGGTAGTAATCCTTTGGTCAGATCTTCCATCAGCATTTGGTTCACAGCTGCAGAGGGAGAGAGGGTATGGGAGAGGTAGGACACCCAACTCTAACATCAGGAAGAGAGGGGGTTGGGTCCAGGGTACAGGGAGAGTATGGGGGAAGGGGGAAAGGGGACCAGGGTACAGGGAGAGAGGGGATGGATCTAGCATACAGGAAGAGTTGGGGGTGATGGGTACAGGGTACTGAGAGTGTTGGGGGAGATGGGTCCAGGCAACAGCGAGAGAGAAGATAGGTAAAGGGTACAGCGAGAGAGAGGATGGGTACAGGAAGAGGGGGATGGATCCAGGGTACAGGGAGAGAGGCATTGGTCTAGGGTACAGGGAGAGAGGCATTGGTCTAGGGTACAGGGAGAGAGGCATTGGTCTAGGGTACAGGGAGAGGGGATGTGTCCAGGGTAGAGGGAGAGAGGGATGGGTCCAGGGTATTGGGAGAGGAGATGGGTACAGGAAGAGGGGGATGGATCCAGGGTAGAGGGTGAGAGTGGACGTGTCTAGGGTACAGGGAGAGAGGGGATAGGTGCAGGGTACTGGGAGAGGGGCATTAGTCTAGGGTACAGGGAGAGAGGGATGGGTCCAGGGTAGAGGGAGAGAGTGGACGTGTCTAGGGTACAGGGAGAGAGGGGATGGGTCCAGGGTTCTGGGAGAGGGGCATTGGTCTAGGGTACAGGGAGAGAGGGATGGGTCCAGGGTAGAGGGAGAGAGTGGACGTGTCTAGGGTACAGGGAGAGAGGGGATGGGTCCAGGGTACTGGGAGAGGGGCATTGGTCTAGGGTACAGGGAGAGGGGATGGGTACAGGGAGATGGGGGATGCATCCAGGGTACTCTCTGTGCTCTCCCCTCCCCCACTCCATGCTCATCCCTCCCTTGTTCAGAGGAGCTGGGAGTCCCTGGGTGTCCTGTTTCCTGGAGCAGGGTACCATTCCACGAAGAACTGTCAGCTCCTGTGTGCAGAGAGGAGGGGGAGTGATTTTTGCACCATCAGCCCTGTATTAGCTCTGATGCCTCACAGCATCAGCACTCAGGCTCGATCCTGACCTCAGGTGTTTTCATGTTCTTCTTTTGACCACATTAGATTCTACAGGTGTCTGATTTCCTCCCTGACATCCCAAAGATGAGCTGGGAACTTTATTGGCCGCTATAGATCAGTGGCAAAAGAATCAACAGAATTTGATGGACATGTGGGAGAGAGAAAAAAATTGTGGAACTACTACAGAATAACAAGAGGGGGAATGAAACATGGGGTTGCTTGTTGGGACCTAGTGTAGACTTTTTTTCGAACATGTATCAATTTTTATTTTGCTTGTTTTTCTGGCAGCATGCACAGATTTTTTTTTATTTTTTTAAATTTTTTTTTCACACTATGAACCATACTAACCAAAATACACACAAACATTTCCCTCTTGAATATACCCAGTGTCATTTTCTCCCCTTTTCCCCCCCTCCCTCCTTTCCCCTCCCTCCTTCCCCCCCCCCCCACCCACTCAATGTTCAACCTATATGATAATTAAACCCATTAAACAATGTCATCACACAATGAAAATAAACAAGAAATTTGTGTCATCTACTTTTACATACTGGGTCAGTTCATTTCGTCTTCTCCTTCCGTCATTTTAGGCGGTGGAGGTCCGCGGTAGGACTCCTCTGTTGTGTTCCATGTATGGTTCCCAAATTTGTTCGAATACTGTAATGTTATTTCTTAAATTATATTATTTTTTCCAATGGAATACATTTATTCATTTCTGTGTACCATTGCTGTATTCTCAGGCTATCTTCTAATTTCCAGGTTGACATAATACATTTTTTTGCTTCAGCTAAGGCTATCATAATAAATCTTTTTTGTGCTCCATCCAAATCGAGTCCAGGTTCTTTACTTCTTATATTACTTAGAAGAAAGATCTCTGGATTTTTTGGTATGTTGATTTTTGTGATTTTATTTAATACCTGGTTTAGATCTTCCCAAAACTTTTCCACTTGGGACTTGGTGTAGACTTGATGGGCCAAATGGCCTTGTCATAATAAATAAGCAGAGTTATGGTCAGTGAAGCACAATGTCCTTTCAATTCTTGATTCTGTTGTGTCTTTAACCCAGGTAACATGGTTTGCACTCTTAGGAATGAACAGAGAGGACGGTTGATCAATGAGGACATTTCATTCATTTTAATCTGTATCTGCAGGCCTGTACAATGCAGTTACACTGAAGAGGATGATTGCATGGGGATTAACCCCATTAATATCAAAATGACACAGAAATCTTAAAGCCTCCCAACTCCCAGATCATTAACTCTCCACAGATGCTCCTTGTCCTGCTGAGTATTTCCAGCTTTTTCTGCTTTTATTTTGGAGGAACATTCCAATTGTCATTGATAGCTCAACCATAGCGAAGTGATTATTACAGTGTTAGCAACTCAGGTTGGAATCCAGTGCTGTCTGTAAGGAGTTTGTACGTTATCCCCGTTTCTGTGTGGGTTTCCTCCAGGCACTCTGGCTTCCTCCCACCCTTCAAAATGTACGTGGGTTGCCCGTTGATTGGAGTCTTGGGTACCACAGGCTTGTGGGTTGAAAGGGCTTATTACTGAGCTGTATTTTTAAATTTGAAAATAGCGAGCAGACCAAGTAGGTCTCTCTGTGTTGCATTGGACAAGTTCTACAATGTAATCATACACTTCTCCCAAGCTTCCAAGCCCCTTTCTGACAAAATGCTGCATTTAGTCAATCAAGATCTTCTCACTAATATTTAAGATACTTCTGAAAACCCAGATGTTTGACAATTTTGTTCATTTTCTTGTGAGACTTGTCAATATTGCTTAAAAGTGTTCCCTCACATCACCACCGGACAGGTTACGAGATATACACTGGTAAAGCAATAAATACAGGATGATGGGAAGGAGCAGGGCTTTGGGCAATCAATTGGAGGACCTCAGCGGCCTCGTTCTCTGGTGAATGGCTCTGCAGTGTGAAATCTAGTCTGCGAGACTGATCAAGGGGAGGAGCTCATGAAGCTCTTCATTTGGGTGCTTTCTGAGAAACAAGAGGATCCACTTCTTGGTCTTAACCAAAGGACTGAGAGAGACGAGAAAGTCTACGGCTGGAGGTGTGAAAAGGTGGCCAGATTAGACAACAATGTGTTTCTATGTCACTGGTAACGTCTTCCTGGGAGCAATTTTTAAGAGGGGTGAATTGGTGGAAGATTCTGACAGAAAGAACAAGACGTGAAGTTTTGGAAACATTTTCTGTATTGGAAGAAATCAGGTCAGTGTGGATTATGTGTCAAAGAATCCTGAATGGTGAAGGACAAAGGGACGAAGCTTTAGAGATTAGAGGCAGCAGCTGCTGGTCACACTGGTGAGAGGCATGAAGTGCAGGAGATGGCATCCCCCACCTCTCCCTTCAGTGCATCTGGGGTGGGGGGGGGGTGGGTGGAATATGGATCAGAGATGGGCTCCATCATATTCCCAATGAATTTAAGCAACCTGCTGACACACCACACACACCAACACCACCACCTTGTTCTCTGTCCACCCTACAATCTTTCACGGGAAGAGTCACATTGTAAACTGGCAGAAACATAGAGATGAAGCCACCTGACAGGCTTCCCTTCATTTACATTGATTACATACATCAAATGCCTCCTCACTGCTGCTTTACAAGGCTGGATGTTAGGTGCAGGGAGATGGGACCAGTATGAGCATCTGCGCCTGGGGTACAGGCACATTGACATGGTGAGTATGCAGGGGTATAAGGAAGGAAGGATTAGAATGCTCCCAAAGTTAACCTGCCCACAGAATTGTAAATTAGATCATTTTGTTTAAATCCAGCCATCAAAGATTTATAATAAAACTGTAATAGGCCTGCATTAACATCATCATATATTTAATTGACCTAAAGAAGGAAAAATGCTAATCTCACTGTTATTAAATTTTTCTTTCAGACAATAGAATTTTTCAATTTAGTGAATTAATTAGATAGTTTACTGCTACTTTTATGCAGGAAACTGGTTTAAGACAGACACACACACACACACTCACTCTCTTTCTCTCTCTCTCTCTCTCTCTCTCTCTCTCAAAGACACACACACTTTCTCAGACACACACACACACACACCCAGTGCATGCACACACACACACATATATACACACACATGCACACAGTTCCAAACAAACACAAACACACATACACAAAGAGCTACACCACACACAGATTCATATATGCAGACAAGGACAAACACACACAGACCCACTCAAATACACAGACACAAACATGCACACAGACATGCACAGACCCAAACAAACACACAAATGCACACATTTATACACAGAAGCTAATCATATACATAAACATATTTACACATGCACACACAAATATTTATACTCAGACACACCTATACACACAAGGGCGGTATGGTTGGCTTAGCGGTTAGTGCAACGCCTTTACAGCGTCAGTGATCAGGACCGGACAGGGATTGGAATCCTGCGTGGTCTTCAAGGAGTTCATACGTTCTCCCCATATCTGTGTGCGTTCTCTCCAGGGGATCCAGTTTCCTCCCATCTTTCAAAAAATGTACTGGGGGTGTAGGCTAATGGGTGTAAATTGGATGACACGGACTCATAGGGCCGAATTGGCCTGTTACTGTGCTATATGAGTAAATTTAAAAATTTAAATTTAAAATTTACACATATATACATGCGTGCACGCACGCACACACACACACACACACACACACACACACACACACACACACACACACACACACACACACACACACACACACACACACTCTGAGTGCAGTGTATGAAGGGTGGGAGGCATTTAGAATTGCTCAGAGGGGTTTTAATGATCTTAAATGGATGGAACCATCTGCCCCCTGCAACTCTCAGAGGTAAAAATAAGACCCGACCCAGCCATTAATAAGAGCATGCTTAAAAACACAATATACACAGGAAATCTTCCAGACCAGTAATATAGCAGTTTGCTTTGACCAGTTGTTCAATTAAGTGACTTATTTTCCCCCACCCTATTGTGTTGTCTTCTAAGATTTAATGGAAGTTAATGTACTCAAACTGCCTTTATATCTGCCTTAAAATTGTTATTTTTTTTCCCTCTTACAGCTCCCACCAATCTGCATTCTTCCTCTCTTAAAGGGATTGTTTGAGTCAAAATGTATTAAACTATACAACATGAAGTGGAGCTTTGAACAGAAGCCATATGCTACAAATGGAAAACATACAAATGTTTTGCTTTGAATATTAAGAGACTCTGATGTGTTCATTCATTGCAGTGCCGATAAAACAATTCCTTTAAGTTGGAACACTTCTGTCCTTGAGTGGGTGACTACCAAGGACATGTTTCATCAACTTGTGTCAATTTAGCAGAAGATGTACCACTCTCCTGAGCAGGATTATTGTGTCATGACTATTGTAAGCCACAATTCCTTTCTGAGTGGAGCAAGCAGGCTCATCTGTAGCTCGAAGCTCAGAGAGAGGAAGGGCTTGAGTGCTGGGGGGGATGGTAATGGGGGGAAGATTCACTGAATGTTGCTCACCACGAGGAGAACCATTGCTTGCCGCCTATGTACATTTTCCTTTCTTCTCCCTCGCAAGGATGTCAGCTGTGTAGAAGTGGCGAGCTCCAAACCTGGTGCGTCCACCACTGTAATGGGAAACACTCTTAAAACCCACTTAAGGCACATCACTTTGGCCCTGTACAAACGGTGTATGTGCCGAAGTATTTTTCTTAATGCATTGCAGTAGCTGCCCTTGATTTAGCAGAGCCGAGATCAAACCGCTGCTTTGACACTTTTTATGTGGGTTACCATGCACTGAGGGAGCAGAATGATTCAGCGGCGATGATCTGTCAAAATCGGGACAAGTTGCTCACCTCTCTGCTCAGACTGGACTCTCCTTCATCCTCTTGTTTATCACCCACTTTCCTTGTTCATCTCTTGAACAGCTGTTTCAGGCAGAACTCGTACCAGGGACAGCAGGAACACAGAGGACGAAGTTCGTTGAGATGCATTTAAAGGGTGGCAAAGGGTATCAGTAAGTGTTTATGACTTCTTTCTGCCCTGTAGGATGCATGAGCCAAGATGTTAGGCGTCAGTAAACCATTCGTCTGGAAAACAGTACCACCCCACCATTCCTGTCTCCCCCCCCCACCCCCCACTCCCACCAAACATGGTAAGAGGAGATGAATGAATGACAGTGGGATTTTAGAGTGATAAAGTTGTACCACACACAAACAGGCCCTTTGCGCCTTTTAAAACAATAACAAGGGGATTAGGATTTAAAATAAAAGTTATATTTTAATACACAATGATACAATGGGGAATTGGGCCTGAAGGAATAACTCTTTTGGACCTGAGAAATGACTTGGAGTTCGTTGAGCCAGGTGAACTGGGAATTGTAAATGAATCTGTGTCGGAGAGGCTTTGTTGAAGGTACCATCATTTCTGGGTCTTCACAAAATGAGCCCTGTGATCTGGGCACAGCACAGCATTTTGTCACTGGAATGATTCTAGATTTTTTTAGACCCAGTCCCTTTACTCTCAGCCTCTCCCTCTCTCACAGTCATTTTTTTAACAACACCTCCACCCTTTTAATTCTTCATAGGATCTAGACCTTGTGAAATTGATTGGGCATTTTCATCTACCCTTAAGAACGAGGGCTGAGCTGTTTTCTTGTGGTCCGTGTGCTGAACGTATCAACATTGTGCTTGTAGGAAGGGAACTCCAGGATTTAGACCCAGAGTCAATGAAAGAACAGGGATGCATTTCCCAGCCAGTGTGTGACTTGGAGGGGAATTTGGGAATGATGTGTTCCTTGTTCTTGCTGCCCTAGATGGCAGAAGTTGTAGGTTTGGGATCTTACTGAATACATTGTGTAATTATGGCTGGTGCATACTGCAGCCACTGTTGACTCATTGTTACCTTTGCCACTTGTTCCCTTTTGCACATGCCCGTCAACTCCACTTTGATTTGTTTGCCTTTAATGGTACAGGTAGCTTAGTGGTTAGCGCAAAGCTATTACAGCGCTAATGACCTGGGTTCGAATCCGGCACTGTCTGAAAGGGGTTTGATACCCTCCCCCCGAGTCTGTGTGGGTTTCCTCTGAGTGCTCCGGTTTCCTCCCACCCTTCAAAAACATACAGGATTTGGCGTATTTGGGCGGCACGAACTCAAGAGCTGGAAGGGCCTGTTACTGTGCTGTATCTCAAAAAAAGAAAAGGCATTCAATTGCCAGAATGTCTTTGGGATGTGGGAGAAAAGGAGAGCTTCACACAGGCAGCATGACAGGTCAATAACAGGCTTGGGTCCTCATATCCATGATGCAGCAGACCACAGTGGTTGGGCCATTGCGCGATGTACTCACTTCCTGTCACCGTCACCCACGACTTTCTCAGCGATAGAGAAATCACGCTTCATGATCACTATTTCCTTCAGAGAAATCTGATTCAGTTTTTAAAAAAATCACATGTGGTGATCAGCTCGTTAATTCCTTGTTCAATTATGTTTTTCCATTATTGGTACTTTAACCAGAATCATCTTAACAGGGGTCAAAGAGTCATCAACCACAGCCGGGTTCTAATTTTTATCACCCTTACTTTAGCACTTTGACTAAACCTCTTGAGGAATATCAACATTTGGAGATGAGTTCACCAGCTCTCTAAAAACAAACTCAGAGACAATCCTAGTCAATATTTAAAAAGTGGTGAGAGGACTTTAAGCAGACAGCCACTGTTTCCTAAGTACAACTGCACTATCCCAACGGCCCTTGGAGGCTATAAAAAATTCAGTTTCGCTCAATCAATATATCTCCCCAAGGTGTCTTTCAGCTCTCAGTGGAGTTCATTTTGTTTTAAACCAATGACAACCTCAGTGTCCACAAACAATTTGCTTCTCTTACTCGTCAAAACAGTGTGTGGTGGGGTGGGGGGGGGGGGGGTAGATATTTCTTTACACTCTCTCTCTCTCTCTCTCTCTCTCTCTCTCTCTCTCTCTCTAAAGACACACACACACACTCACTCTGAAACACACACACTCTCCCTTTCTCTCATAAAGACACACACACTCTCTTAAAGACACACACACACACTTACTTAACTTTAATTCTTATCTGCCTAGCCGCACGTCTTACCATTCAAAGATGATTATCATACTCAATGTCAATGATATCCAGTATATATTCAAAGACAGAGGATTGTAATTGATGGCAAAACGGCGGCAGCAAAATTGCACTCAGCAGATGAAATTTAAAATAATTACAGAAGCTGGAAATCTGAAATTCAACAGAAAATGCTGCAAACGTTCAACAGGTTAATCAGCCTCTGTGGAAAGCGGAGTTAACATTTCACGTCAAAGTTCATCAGAACTGGTTCTGTCCACATAAAAGGTCTATGACTGCTTTTGTCTCTGACCTGCTGAGTGCTTTCAGCACATCCTGTTTAATTATTGCTCCCAACAACAGTCCAGTAGAGTAGGACCCACGAGCATCCACCCCAATTGTCATTCACTTCTGTTGTTCCCATTGTGGGACAACAGACTGGACACATAATGGGAGATCACTTTGCACTGTCTGCATCAGTGGCAGGAATTTCCCAGTGGCCAACCGTTTCAGTTCTGCGCCCCACTCCCATGCCAACATGTCTGTCCATGGCCTGGTGTGGTGTCAAATCAGGGCCACCCGTAAACTGAAGGAACAACACCTAATTTTCTGCCTGGGCATTCTCCAATCGGATGGCATTAAAACATAGACTTCTCTGGTTTTTGCTAGCCTACTCCCCGTTCTCCCTCCCTTCTCATTCCCTCTGTTTTTTCTCCTCTAGCTCTCCACCCACCTCTCTCCATTCACAGAGCCATCCCTCTTCCCCCTGTTTGCTGGTGTCCCCTCCCTCCCTTATCCACCTATTACTTCCTGCCTGTGGGACTGTGCTACTCCCCTCGCCCCTCCTCCCCCCACAATTTTGTTTGGGCACCTGTCTACATTTTGTCAGACCTTGATGAAGGGCTCAACCATGAAATATCGGTTTTGTATCTTTATCTTTGCTCTGTTTGACCTGCTGAGTTTCTCCAGCATTGTGTTTTTACTTCAATCCCAGTCTCTGCAGACTCCTCGTGTTTTACTCCTGCCATTCACTTCTCCCTCTTCAGTCAGCTTTCAAATCGGAAACTTAAGAGACAAAATGCAACCCCCAGAGACCCGAGCACAAAAGTAAATGACAGCCCATCAGTCCGGTGTGGAAGTGAGGCAGCACTGCTCTCCAGAGGTATCATCTTCAGCTCTCTCTGGTCCTGCTGGTATCTCAACATCACCAAAACAGGTTTTCAGAATATTTATGGATGCTGTGTGACCTCCAGTACATTTGTGTACTGCACCCGACCCCAGCATCTGCAGATGTTCTTGTTTAACAAGATGAGATAATTGTAACTCTGATGTTTGCAAATCAGCTGCTGCAACTCCAGTGCCATTAAGATTGGCCACGGAACCCATTTTGTAATGTTAGGAGAGGCCTAGGAAGGGTGGACAGACAGCAACTTTATTCCTGGGGTGACAACAGCAAATGCCAGAGGTCATCTGATTAAGGTGGGTGGAGGAAAGTTCAGGGGAGGCCCATTAATTTACATAGAGTGTGGGCACCTGTATTGCATTGGTGGGCATGGTGGTGGAGGCTGGTATAATAGGGACATTTAAAGGCTCTTAACTAGGCAGATAGGTGTAAAAATGGAGGGTTATGGGTGTGAGGCAGGGAAAGAATAGATTGTTGTGGAATAGGTTTACCTAAGTCAGCACATACGCACACACGTGTGCTCGTGCGTACACACACACACACACATACTGGAGTGAAGGACTGTACTGTGCTGCGTCGCTCTATTTTCCTATGGCACTACAATAGTGCAAGTCTTCCATTTCTATGTTTTTACGCCAACCACTCTTTAATAGATACACTATAGTTGCTTTTTCAAAAGAATAATTCTTGCCAGACTCTTAACCACGACCATTTTCCTCCTATTTATAACCTCACTATGTTGAATTGGAATTGAATGTCTGTTGTCCTCACCCCTCTAATATGTTAGGCATGTCTGACCTCAGGTACAGGACCAGGACCACGTTGACTGCTTGGGCCATCTGAGCTATTTCCATGCACCACTTTCTGTAGAATCCTACATTCAAGAAAGCCAATTTTAGAGAAAGTGTTTTGTTATTAATTCAGGGCAGGGCCAGCATACACTCCATTCTTGATATTCTCCATGATTGATGGTGGTGAAGTACCTTCTTGAATGCTAGTCACTTCACTCGATCCAATAGGACTGGGCAATAAATGTTTGTCCTGACAGTAATGCCCAGATCATAACATTTTGTAACAGAAAAAGCTTCAGACGAGCAGTGAGTTATTTAACGGTGGTGTGCATCCTGAAAAAAAGTCTGTCAGCACCACAGGAGTTTGTGGAGGTTTGTTATGATATTAGAAACCCTGGAAAATGTACACAAATGTTTAGTGGAAAGTGTGCTGATCGGCTGCATTGTGGTCTAATATGGAGGCATTAATATCTCTGAGTGGAAAGCCCCGGTAAAGGTCATGGATACAGCCCGGTACATCACAGGCAAAGCTTATCCACCGTCGATAAAATCTAAATGGAATGCTGCTGTTGGAGAACAACAGTGATCATCATGGATCCACACCACCCAAGACACGCTCTGTTCTCACTGCTGCCATCAAGAAAGAGGTATAGGTGCCAAAAGACTCACACCACCAGGTTCAGGAACAGCTGCTACCCCTCCACCATCAGACTCAAGAACAAACTTACTTTGCACTTTATTTATTACTGAATTTTTTTTTCTGTAAGGCACAGTCAGTTTCTTTTTATTGTTTACATTTCTCTCTTCTGCTTATGTATCTTTTTCTTGGGTACAGTTTACAGTTACTGATAAATTCTGCCTGGCTCATGGGGAAAAGAATCTGAGGTTGTATGTGAATTTATGTATATACTCTGACAATAAATCTGAACTTTGAACTTAGAATCCTGAATGAACATGACACGAATACAATTATGTTGCCTTTGCTCTGTGCTAATTGATCTCTCCCTGTAACTCTGCACGTCTGCACTGCGCCTTACTTGCTGTACTATGCATTGGATGTCTGGCTGGACAACTCCCAGAACAAATACAAATCCACCCTGCAGACAGTTAGAATGATTAGCAGGATTACCATTTGTGGTCAAATCAAACAGGTGGAGGAACTCAATGGGTCAGGTGGCATCTGTGAAGGCAAAAGGGACAGTCAGCATTTCAGATCAAGACCTGACATCAGGACTGCTCAATATGCTAAGTTTTTCCAGCTGTTTGCGGTTTTGCTCTAGATTCCTGCATAAGCAGTCTCTTGCATCTCCACCTTGTAGTGTTGTTGTCTGACGGGACTCTCCTTTGCTTCCTTTCTCTTGTACTGTAAAGGGCACCGGGCAACACCAATGGTATCTCTTTGCTTGCCTTATGTACAGTATATTAGTGACTGGGTGTATAATTTTGACTTAAAATGTAGATTTTGAGCTATACTCACTGTATAAGACCATCCTAAGTCTGGCACTTACCGCTGAGAGTTTAGTCCTTTACCATCTACCCCAATGACCAGTGATACTGTTAAGAATACACTACTAAGCAACAGTCTTGGTTATTTAGGATTTAGCCAATTCATTTCAAGTAATGGCAAAATACTGTCAATCACCTACCAGAATATGCATCATATGTTGCCAGCTGGTGTAACGTAAACACCAGGGACACCACTTAGATGTTAGTTCTTTTAGACCAGTAGGTTTCAAGCGGCTCCCTAAACTCACATTCCACTTTAAGTATTCCCTATGCCATCGGTGCTCTGTGATTAGTAAGGGATTGCTTAAGGTGGTATGTGGGTGGAAAGAAAAAGTTTGAAAACCAGTTTTAATTGTACCTAATTGACTTGTTATGTGCATGGTTTCATAACTCCAAAAGGAAATGGGCCAATGACAATTTTTCTCAAACAAAATATTTCACTAACTATTGGGTCTCGAGTAGTGATTCTCAACCTTCCCTTCCCATTCACATACCACCTTAAGTAATCCCTTACTAATCACAGAGCACATGGCATAGGGATTACTTAAACTGGAATGTGAGTTTCAAGGGACAGTTTGAAAACCACTGTTTTAGAGGAACAAACATGGTGTCAAATATAATTTTGCCATTTACTTGAAATTAATTTACTGATTTACTTATGTATAATATTATATTGTGATATATCAAAAATCTTGGCAAAGCAGAGGCTGGAACTTTTCTCTTTGGAGTGAAGAAGAATGAGAGGAGATGTCTCATAGAGATCTACAAGATTCTGTGAAGCATAGATAATGTGGACAGCCAGGGCCTTTTTTCCAAGGCAGGAATAGCAAACACCAGAGGACACCTGTACACAGCGAAGGGAGGGAAGTTTAGGTGAGACGTCAGGGATAAGTTTGGTTTTTACACAGAGAATTTTGGGTGCCTGAAATGCCTTGCTGGAGGTGGTGGTGGAGGCTGGAACAATAGGGGTTTTGAAGAGACTCTTAGACAGGCAGATGGATGAAAGAAAAATAGAGGGTTTCGCTTTATGCTGTGTGGTAATGTTCTATGTTCTAAATAAAGTACACTGCAGAAATTTTCTTTAGTTCATAAACTCAGTCTTGCTTCACGAGGCTATCGTTAAGACAGTTTGGACTGTTTACACCAGTCTTGGTCTCATCTCTTCTACTTCATTTGATTGACAACTGTTAGCTTTGCTTGTTATGTTAGGCAGGTTTATGATACATTTTTATTGTTTTAATATAACATTACTATTCATCCAGCTTCCCAAATACAAATTTCAGTAGAAAAATATTCAGTGGTAGGACTGGTAGGAGTTATATAAGTGTTTTATGCTGTTCTTCATCACCATGGAGGATGTGCTAAACCACAGGATATTAAGATATGGATTTTATACTTGGCATATAAGATGATCCCTAGTTTTTTTAAGGTGACATTTTTAAAGTTCAAATTCTGTCTTATTTGCCGACATATACAGTATATCAAGTATGCTACATTTTTTGATGTTTTATTACATGTCTATAAAAGAAACCTTGAACTTTGAACCTTAATGCAGTAAAATGGGATAAGGCAATGGAAATAAAGAGAATCAAATGCCTTTCACACAAAGACTAGAGAATCAAAGCAAGCCCAGAGGTTGCAATTTATTCCATCCAATTGAAATGAAAGAATAGCCTCAACATATTTGTGATGTTGATGGAATTTAATGAATTAATCTCCAATCTATGCTTTGCTCCATGCATGCAAGTTTATAAACACTTTTAAGAGTTTGAATGTCTTCAGACAAGCTATTGTCAGAGTGCGAAAGTACTATTTTATGGAAGTCTTTTAAAATGCAAGTTTAGTCAATAATTCTGCAATGGTGGAAAAAAGCAATGAAAACACGGTTGCTTTGATACACTCTTCATTCAATGCAACATGTCAAATCACAACAGGGTTGTCAGGGCCTTCAAAGAGAAAGATATAGATTTAAAATAAAAAATTAAAACAATTCACTCTGACTGCCTCAAGGGGAGAAGTATCTTGGAGGCCTGAAATAGCAGCCTTCTTCCCAGACACCAGCAAGCATCAATTTCATCACAAATCACCCTGGGAGGTGACAGCTGTAGTAGAAGAAATTACCAGAGAGGTAATTCTGACACACAGGAACCTGCCAGTTACTACTTTGGTAATGATGGTAATTATACTGCTGGCAGTTAGGCCGCTGTAATAGCCAAAATAAGAAATGAATCACCAGCCTCGGTGCAGAGCTCAACGTGTCCGTCAAATGAGTCTGGCTTAGAGATTCTATCTGATTAATCCCGTTGTGATATGATAATCCCACTGATGTTCTACTCTTTTGTCCTCTGCAGATCCTACTTAAAGCACATCAGCTATTAACGCTCTTGCATCTCCTGATCTCTCCATCGTTCGCTTCATCTGTGTAGGGTTGGTGATTTAGTTGTCTCTTTAGACCATAATATATAGGAGCGGAAGTAGGCTGATCTTCCCAATAACTTCCCAACCACTGATGCTAGGCTAACAGATCTATAATTCCCTTTCTGCTCCCCCTCACTTCTTAATTAAAGGAGTGACCTTTGCAATTTTCCAGTCCTCTGGAATAATACCAGAATCTATTAATTCTTGGAAGATCATTACCAGTGCCTCCACAATCTCTCTAGCGAATTCTTTCAGAACCCAAGGATGCATTCCATCTGGTCCAGGAGACTTATCTACTCTTAGTCAATTCAGTTTCCCAAGCCCTTTCTCTCTGGTGATTGTGACTGCACTCACCTCTCTTCCCTGACACCCTTGGAAGTCTGATATGCTGTTAATGGTAGTTGAGTGCAGCTTTACTCCTCTGCCGGGGGCTTTACGTGTGACTGCTCAGTAGACCAGTTCTTGATAACAGTGCAGCAATCGATGGCATGGTACCAGGCTTGACAGGTTTGGCATCGGTTACAGCAGCAATCGATGGCATGGTACCAAGCTTGGCAGGTTTAGCATCAGTTACGAGGGGAGGGGAAGAATTGGAATTCTTAACTTTCCGAAGGATTTGGAAACATCCTTTTTTTTTTTTTATTTTTCACATTATGAACCATACTAACCAAAATACACACAAACATTTCCCTCTTGAATATACACAGGGGGGAAAATATCCTTATTGAAGTAAATGTTGGGAATTGCAAGGCTCTCCTCTCTAGTCTGGGGGGGGGGGGGTGCCTTGAAACCAATTATGGAGATCCTGCTGGGACTGCTCCAGCATGCTCTTTTATCTTAATGATGTGGCAAACAGTTGATTTTGGTAATCTTAAGATTTTAGCGATGTCTCTTACTGTCTTACTGTCTCTTACTGTTTTCAGCCTCATAATGGCTTCTTTGACTTTCATTATTCCAGGCCGAAATGCTGTGTGTCTAAATTTTAAAAATTAAAATCTGGTTATCATGTTAAAAAATGGCAACTACAGACTCCAAATCTTAGAAGCAAGCCTAGATCTCTTATTCCTGCACCAATGAAGCAATTAAACATACCTGAGCACTGCTATCTGGAATGTGCACTTTAATCACATGTGAATTGTTCGATTACAAATTTAAAACTGTGGACCACAGGGGCAAATAAAGGGAAAAAGTCTCTTTGTCCCAAACATTAGGGAGGACACTATATATATTGTGGATTTCTCTCACAAAAATACTGTGAATGTATTTTAAAATAATAAATACAAAGATTGCTAATTGTAGCATGTTGGGAATTCTATCGGAAAGCTCACACGGATTATTGTATCTTCCTGCTGAATGTCAACGGCACCTGCTCAATGGCACAAATGTTTATTCACTAAATCACCTCAAGGACAGGGAGATGATTCTGAAGCCTTCTCTGTCTGAGGAAGAGCCAGGCTGATCCTCTGTTATAGCCCAGGATATGAGTGTTGTATAGACTCTTGTGCACTGCATTGAAGAAGAGGTTAAAACATTTATCTGAAGCACATCATCTGATTAAGTTTAGCATATACTGGAGTCTATTGTGTTGACTGCCTGAAAAGTTTAATTTTTCAAAGATTGTACTTCCAGCATAGTAAATTTTAGATTCTTTAAAGGTTTTTATTTTGAAAAATGTTATTTTGGCAGAAGTCATCAATACAATGTTATTTTTCCATTAATGGCAGGAGATCTTTCCATTGGAGTCAAAGATCGATTGGAATATATACAATTCACAAAAGCTTTATTCAGGGCAAGGCCAGCACTCTCGCACAGAGCAGCCACCTTTTCTGGCTCCTTAAAAGAGATGAGCATTAACCCTTTAGCCTAATGCATTTCTTTCTGCTGAAAAGAATTCAGTGCTGCTTCAGCTTCAGGTTTATGTGACGTTATGGCAAAGTTCTTTGACATTCCACTGATTTTTCTTTTTAAAGTGATCAAAATGAAACAAATTACATTTCCTGTCTTCTTTTCTTCATCCATCCATCCATCTTCTTCCTTTGGAATGTCATTGTAATTATTCAGGTAAGGTCTCAAACCATCGACCAGCTTGTCGGAACTTGGTTGTTTTTGAAAAAGATCTGTGCAAGGTTAAATATAAGGGTCCATCATAAGGCAGTGACAATACTTCCCAAATACAATTCCTCCCAACCTTCATAGACAGCCCTGAGCTCACACAAGATAAATGGAGAGAGAAATTAGTTATCATGTGCAAAGGAACTTTCAGCTCTGAGGTTCAAGGATAAAGTCCCACTTTAGAGACTGGACAACATTCCTATGGAGTACCAAGGGAGCATTGCATTGAGGAGGTGTCTTTTAGATCAGATGCTAAACAAAGAGGTGTTCTCCCTCTCAGATGGATATAAATATTTCAGAGCAATCCTCTCATGGTAAGTGCCTATCTCCCAAGTATTTTGTGCACCTTACCAATGTTCCAAAGAGAATTATGGGTCATTATCACATGGATGCTTGCGGGAGGTTGGGAGTCACGTGATGGAGTAGTGGCCGGACGGTGAACTCCAGCCCTCTCCAGAAAAGTCGGGAAAAACAAAGGAAAACACAAAGGCACAGAAATAAAAGTTACAGAAAAGTGAGTATAAAGGTGGAAAGAAGATGGCGACAAAAGAAGAAAAATCGAAAGCAACGGTAAGAAGAGAGGAAGAGAAGACAAAGGAGGAAAAAGGTGAAGGCCTTACCTGTCCGAAGAGGCCCGCTGCGGAGAGAGAAACCCGCTCCCTCAGGTCGGTAAATAATGGACTACAAAAATGGCTCACTGAGCCGAGTAAAAGTGTATCGCGCATGCGCGATGCGAATGAAAAAAAACACACCGACGGGAGGGGGGGACCAGCTGGGGAGTCGATCTCCACAGCCGGCAACGACAGCTGCAGAACACCTGCAGCAAGAAGAGACCACAGAAGACAATAGAAACAAGAAAGAAGAGGAGGAAAGGGCAACAAAGAAACAACAGATGGTCAACACAGAGGAAGAAGAAGAGGAAGAGGAAGAGTACGGTGAAATAGAAGAAAAGAAAGGCAAGGTAAAGGATATACTTACTCTTATTAAAGGATACATGGAGTCATTTAAAGAATGGCAAACACAGGAATTTAAGGATTTAAGAAAAAGAATAAACAACACAGAAGAGAAAATAAATAAAATGGAGATGACCTTAACAGAAATGGGAAAGAAAATGGACAAGATGGAAGAGCGGGCAGTAGCAGCAGAAATGGAGGTAGAAGACTTAAAAAAGAAATTGGAGAAATCTAATAAAAAAACTAAAGAGACACAAGAACTACTAGCTCAAAAAATAGATACAATGGAAAACCATAACAGAAGAAATAACATAAAGATAGTGGGCCTTAAGGAAGATGAAGAAGGCAAGAATATGAGGGAGTTTATAAAAGAGTGGATCCCTAAGACCCTAGGATGTCCAGAACTACAGCAAGAAATGGAAATAGAAAGGGCACATAGAGTATTGGCCTCTAAACCACAACCACAACAAAAACCAAGATCTATTGTAGTAAAATTCCTAAGATATACTACAAGAGAAAAGGTACTGGAGAAGACAATGGAAAAAGTAAGAGAGGGCAACAAACCACTGGAGTATAAAGGGCAAAAAATCTTCATTTATCCAGATATAAGTTTTGAACTCCGAAAGAAGAGAAAAGAGTTCAATACAGCAAAGGCGATTTTATGGAAGAAAGGGTATAAATTTATACTAAAGCATCCAGCGGTATTGAAAATATTTATTCCAGGACAACAAAACAGACTATTCTCGGATCCAGAAGAAGCACGAAAATTTGCAGAACAATTACAAAAATAGACTGAGGGAGGATGACGGGTAATGAGAGTTAAAATGATCACGATTGATATGTATGTGGGTAAAGACAAAAATAGACTGAGGGATGAAGACGGGTAATGAGAGTAAAAATGATCACGATTGATATGTATGCGGGTAAAGAGGTATAAGAGTGAATAGAGACAATGAGCATACATGAATGTATCTGTACTTAGAGGAAAATATAGATAGTATAGACAAGAATTAATAAGGGAAGGTAATGGAATAGAGAGAATAAGGAGGGAATTAAAAGAGTGACCTTTGTGACATATGAAAAGTGAAATCTTTTCTGGGGGAGGCGGGGTGGGGGGAAATAGCGGTCACTGCAAAATCAGTTGACGCTTGCAAGTGGATTCGCAAATCCAAATGGAGAGGGGAGATGTGGTTGTCCGACAAGGGATAAAGGACAACTCAGGAGGTGAAGGGGAGATTGGGGATAAATAAGATAGAAATAGGAGACTAAGGAAAATGTTGGATGTTGTAGGAATGTTGTCTTATAAAGAGTTGAAAATAAGAAAACAGAAATGGAAAAGGAGGAAAGGTAATGATGGAAAAACGGAAAGAGAAGATAAACAAAATATAAAAGGGCTACGCTGAACTATATGTCTTTAAATACTAATGGAATACATAACCAAATTAAAAGGAAGAAACTACTAAATTTAAATGAATAAATGTATTCCATTAGAAAAAATAACATATAGGTTAAGAAATAATATTGAAATATTCGAACAAGTATAGGAGCCTTACATTAAATACAATAGCGAAAACCTACCGGGGACAAACATTACCTAAGTTGATGGAAGGAGAAGGAAAGAAAAGAATGGACTCAGTAGAATTTCTGGTGTAATTTTGTTGAATGACAACATTGTCTGACTGGCTTAATGCAACCTAGATTGTATACCTAAAATGGATGAGAGGGGGGGGTGGGGGGGTGGTTTGGGAGGAAAGGGAGGGGGGGGAGAAAAAGTCACTGTATATGTGTGAAAAAGAAATAGTGTATATCATGGCTAATGTGATTTATGGTGTGAAAAATAAAAAATAAAAAAAAAAGATGCTTGCGGGAGGTTGCTGTGTGGGAACGTTTCATTTTATTGTAGGAGGTTCAAGGACCCATCCTGGGCAGTGAGAAAGAGGCAGCAAGGAGAAGAGCAGAGATTGGTAAGAGGGGTGCTGATCTGCCTGACCCTTGCTTGGAATTCAAAAACTGAGACTTGTGACCTTACTCGGGGGCTAACATGTGTAGTATGGACCAACATATGAGTCAGTCATGTAGAGCAGACTCAGGGCTAGGCAAACATAAAACTGGTGCCCTTTTGCTTGTTCTTATAATTGAGTTGGAACTTGAGAATGAGTCAAAGATATTTGAAGATCAGTGGAAACTCTCCTGTCCTCCATGATAACATTCAAGGAATAAGCCCCAAGAACATATTTGCAAATGATTTTTAAAAAGCTACAGGATGCAGAGGTGAAGAAGAGAGGGTTGAACCTCCTTGCCTGAAAAGGATAGCATTCCTCTGGTATATCTTGTTTAGAAGCACCAACATCATAATGATTGAATCAGTGAGAGTGTTTTAAGCTGGTTTTACCTTGGTCACTTTGTAGCTGTGGAGTGGTGAGAGGGCATCTATCCAAAGTTTTATCGTTGGCCAGGGGTTGTTTGCCTTGCTCCAGTTTGGGACAGCACCTTTGCATTTTCCCTCTTTTAACAGCCTGGGAACAAGAGTTGGCAGTGAGAGAATTCTGTTCCGTGTCTTAAGTCATAATGTGGAGTTAACCTCTTTAGACACCTCTGGATGCAGCAGAGAACTTATTTAAGAATGGATTTGTGGGACATCAATGCAAGAGGAAACATCAGAGCAGGTCTCTCAGCCCCTTGAATTGATTCTTTTATTAATGAGGTCTTGCCTATATCTTGATTTCCTTCATATTCTTGGCTCCCCGCGCAGCCTTTGGATCTCAGGATAAAACGTTCATTCAGTTGGAATGAGACACAAGATCTGAAGGTGGTTTGGCTGAACTGAATCGCCGACCATCTATTTCTCTCCATGGATGCTGCCTGATCGGCTGAGTAACTGTTTGCAGCCTCCGCTTTTCTGGACAAGATTTCTGCAGTTTTCTCTCTGACAAATGAAGAAAATGTGTTCCCTAAATTCTCTCCTGAATGGTTGAGTCTGATTTTGAGATTATCTTCCTGACCCTAACCCTAATCCTGCACACTGCAGCTTTAAGGATTTATGGTTGGGGGGCAGGAAAGGAGCTTTAATTGGAAATAATCTTGGCAGTTAAGTCTGAGTAGGTCACTCACCCTGAGAAGACCAGTTAAGCTTTGTTATGGAGTGTTCCCAGGCTGACCACTCTGTCAGGTGTTCATCTCACTATCTGAGAAAGGTTCTCCCCGAGGTCCCACAGTTTGATATTACCCTTGCCAAACATGACAATTTTCAGCCACGAGGTCACAGAGGTCGTCACAGTCTTATTCTCCTGAATCTGTTCTCCCTGGCTTCCATATCAGGGGACAGCACAAGGAAGTGAATAGTCAGTGGTGTTGGGTTTCTAGAGTCCACAGCAGGCACCTGTCACTCTTCTCCCTGCGGCCCTCAAACATGACTGCCACTAATTCACCTTTCCCTTTTTGTATTGTTTAATTCAGTCCTTTAAACTGGCCCTCCTTGGAAGAGCAAGCGCTCGAGTGGGCAACAGGTCACTGTCCATTACTTTATGGCCATATGGGACTGCTCTTTTAGATTCTTATTTTGTTTTCTGAGGTTTTTTTTTCTCATTTAGCATTACCGTATCAGTCTTCACCATCTATTGCCTCAGGGTATTTTTTTTCAGGTCTCTGATCCAGGTTAAATAGGGTCTAAGCTTCAGCCAGCAGATCAGGGAAAATATAATGTTCCCAGTCAATCCACAATGAAGATAAGTTACAAAAACAGACAGTACAGGGACTGGTATGGTTATTTTCTAATTAAAACGGTCTCCCTGTGACTGGTCATAGGTAATGCCATTGATCAGATACTTTTGTAAGATGCAGTATTCTTTTCCAATGAATTACACTAATCCTTGTGCCATCAAACTCCTTTGCATTACACAACTGGCTACAGTGTATACAGCATTTTACATTTAATTGCCAATGCTAGTTTATATACTCAGCCCAGTAAATGCTTCAATGACACGAATCTCTACTGTCCCTCATTCTGTCCAAAAACAGATGAAATTTTCAAGAGTGGAGATCTCTGTCCAGCCTGCTTATAACTTAAGGATGAGTTCAGATGTCAGATTTTCAGATTTATTGTCAGAGTACATACATGACAACACATACAACCCTGAGATTCCTTTTTCCTGCAGCAGAATTACCATTAATTGGTCGTGCAAAAAATAAACTACACAGTAAACAGAGAACGAATGTAAACAAACTGTGCAATAGAGAGAACAAAAGAAAATCAATAAAGTGCAAAATTAAGTGTCTTTAATGAGTCTCTAAGTTTGTTGTTGAGGACTCTGATGGTGGAGGGGTAGCAGCTGTTCCTGAATCTATACCTCTTCCCTAATGGCAGCAGCGAGAACAGAGCTTGTGCTGGGTGGCATGGGTCTTTAATTAATGATTGCTGCTGCTCTCCGATGGCAGCATTTCCTGTAGGTGTACTCAATAGTGGGGAAGGTTTTGCCTGTGATATCCTGGGCTGTGTCCACTACTTGACCTTGAGTGACACCAACTAACGTAATGAGCAAAGCTGCAGTTTCAATGACAAGGACTCATATTGATAGAATTTATGAAGGTGCAAGTTGTCACAATCATGACAGGATCTTCAGGGAGTTCTCCACATGGCTGGAATGTCCTCTGCAAAAAATGTGCAAGACTTGGAACACTCAAGGCCATCTTAAAAGATGACAATATTCATGATGATTATTAACCAGGGTTCTGGCTGGTGGCTGCAGTACCTGTTGATGAGAGGAACAAGGTATTTGTGATGCCTATAAGACTCTAATGGCCATCCTACCAAACCGTGTGAAGATCACCACTCTTTTGTTGGACTGCTGGCACAGCAGATGAATGCACACAAAGTGGGTGTTTGAATGGTTTTGGTGAAGCTGGGAAGAGAAGGAAATCTCCATGACCCAAAATGTGATCTTACTCTGTCGAATCACCAGTCACTCTTCTTTTACCTCTCCAATCACTCCATTGAGGGAATTATCTTCCTACTGCTCCATCAATATGAGGACAGAAAGTTAATTGCAGTCTTCAAAACAGAATGGCCTGGCCGAAAGATGCCTGTCCATTGCACAAGGCTGGATTTGTTCTGCACACAAGATGGCACTCAAGGCTTGGGGGGGGGGGGGGGGGAGATATGCACTATGTAGGTTGGCACATGAGCCTGTAGCATGTTGACCACCACAGGGAGTGCATGAGAAAAAAGCCCTTGACACACCATCGAGTCCAGTGTGTGCTCCATATTGATGAGTGCGTTACAGATTGGGATGTGGCTTATGCTGGGTGATACACTGTTGCAAACATTGCACAAGTTGATTTACTTCTGCCAACTTGAAAGCTTGTGATGATGGTTGTAGCTTTCAAATGTTTATTATCACAAGCAATAGAAATAGATTGTAGCTGTGATGGAAAAAAATACAAAGGTTTCTCTATTGCATTGCATTGCAAATAGTGTAAATAGTTCTGCAGGATTCAGCGATTTATTAAACGGAGAGAAAAGCCCTGCAGGTCATGGGGAGAATGTAAAAACTCCTTACAGACGGTGGCAGATTCAAACCAGGGTCACTACCGCTGTAATAGGTTTGCACTTTGTACTCTCTGTGGTCCTCAACAGGTTACATTTGGGGAAGAGAAGAAATTCCACGACAAATAGTTCAGGAGTGATGAGCACATCTTTCCTTGCAGAATGTTTGAGACAGACATAAAAAATGGTACTCTGCAGGTGGTAAAGTAATTGTCCTCAGAAGGAGTACTGCTGAGGGCACACTGTATCTGGTGGAGATGACCATGTTTCATGAGTGGAATCATTAAAAGTCTGGAATTGATCATCACTTCCACTGCAAGACTCTGGAGATTAGATATTGATCTTGCTGACCTGCAGACCTATCAGCTTGCACAAGGCTGTTGGACTTCAGTCCCTTTCCACCGGGTGGCTAACTGGCAGGTTAAGCCTTCCCAAATCGAGCAGTGGTCAATAACTGATTACTTCTCAGCCCTCACTATCTTGCTTGACCTCCTCCTGGCTAATTTCTGAGAACTATAGAAATTTGGGTCACTGTGACTTGCTCCAAAAGATATACCATCTGTCAGTTCGATCCAATCAAGTTTTTTTTTTAATTTTCGTTGACCACTTACAGCTTCATTATCACTGCAAAAGCTCACTTGAAACTTTGAAGAAAGATGTTACATTACATTCAGCCTTTCAAAACGGACGCTGGAGTCAGATTTGTTCATTTGTTCTGTGCAGCTTGGCCACAATGATTTTCTTCTTTTCTATAACTCTGGGATCCTAATGCTGCATTTACCCACACTGATAGACATCAGGAAGATCACAAGTGACAGGATTAGATACTCTTCAGAACATCTTTAACTGGACAAAACTCTAAAAGTACCATGTGCAAGCATTAGGTAAACAGTGAGCAGAACAATGGTAGTATGAAGCCTACAAATTTCCTTCTTACCCACTCCCCAGTCAACAGAGAGGTGAATGACCCATGCATGAACCCACAGAATAAATCAGGCGGAACTTGGGTGGGAATGGGTCCGGCTCAATTTCCATTTATATGTGCCAACTTTACAAACTACCCATCTTTCAAAAAAAAAGTCTACAAAGTTTTGGTTGGGCAGTGCTCCAGGGAGACCCTTTGGGAGAAGGCACATCAGGTCAAAATTTAGCAACATTACTCTCACACAATGACCTCAAAGATGGTGCTTATGTGAATGAATATATATATATATATTTTTTTAAACAGAGTATTGCTTTATTTTTATTGAAGTAGCATTTAATTTGTTTTGGGGCAACTGTGCAGGCCTGAGAATCAGAATTTATTGTCATGAACAAGTCACAAAATTCAGTGTTTTGAGGCAGCATCTTAGTGTAAACATTCACATAAACCACCTTACAATACATTTTTAAAAATAGTGCACGAAAAGTAAGACAGTGTCTTTGGTTCATTGATTATTCAGGAATCTAATGGCAGCGGGGAAGAAGCTGTCCTTGTGCCGCTGAGTGCTTGTCTTTAGGCTCCTGTACCTTTTTTTCCATTGCTAGCAGAGTGAAGAAGGCATGGTCTGGGTGGTGGGGGTCTTTTGAGGATAGAGGCTGCCTTTTTAAGACACCACCTCTTGTAGATGTCCTTGATGGAGTGAAGTCTGGTGCCTGTGATGTCGCAGGTCGACTTAACAGACCTCTGGAGTTGTTCTGAGAGTTGGCACCTCCATACCTGTGATGCAACCAGCTAGAATGCTCTCCACAATACACCTGTAGAAGTTTTTGAGCATCTTCAGTGACATACTGAATCTCCTCAAACACCTCACAAAGTATATCCGCTGCCCAGTTTTGTGATTGCTTTGACATGGAGATCCTCGGAGATGATGACACCCAAGAGTTTGAAGTTCTTGACCCTCTCCACTACTGAGCCCTCAATGAAGACTGGGTCATGTTCCTCTGACTTCCTCCTGAAATCCACAATTATCTCCTTGGTTTTGCTAACGTTGAATGCAAGGTTGTTGGTGTGAGACCACTCAATGTGCTAATCTATCTCCCTCCTGTAAAACTCCATGCCATTTGTGATTTTGCCAACAATTGTGGTGTACTTGGCAAATTTGTAGATTGCATTGGAATTGTGCCTGGGCACACTGTCATGGGTGTATAATGAGTAGAGCAGTGGGCTAAGTATGGATCCTTGGGGTGCACCTGTGTTGATGATCTGTGAGGAGCAGACATTGTTTCCAATTCATAATGACTGTGGTCTTCCGATGAGATGGTTATATAAACTCAACTTCACCATTTGGAAAACATGCTTTCAATCAAATATTTGTGAGATTTGCACTGACCTGTGCCTTCATTCGAGAATGACCACCCTTCACCCACTTTACAGAGTTCCTCTGCCAGGGTACAAGACCATAAAACACAGGAGCAGAAATAGGCCATTCAGCCTATTGAGTCTGCCCTGCCATTTAATCATGAGCTGATCCATTTTCCCTCTCAGCCCCATTAGCTTTGATGCCCTGGCTAATCAAGAATCCATCAATCTTGGTCTTAAATACACCCAATCACCTGGCCTCTACAACTGCCTGATGCCACAAATTCCACAGATTTACCACCCAAGAAATTCCTATGCAATTCTAGTCTAAGTGGACCAGCACAGAGGGCACCACAGGAGAAGGCAAAGTTCAGACTCTGGGCAGCTCAGCAATGGCCTCAGAGGAAAAGCAGCTTTGGAGTTGAACTGCAGTAAAGCATAAACAAAAATTGATCTAGAGCTCAGGGTGAGCCAGCTGTGGATTGGGAATCAACATTGCTCTCTACAAAATCTCCATGAGGCCATTGATTGGGTTTTGGGGCTGTTGGATTGTTGTAAATGTAATGAACAAAGGAACATGATTGTTACACAGGGAGTTGATCAGGGGTTTCTTTCAGGGTTTAGACGCAGACTCAGGTTCCAGCATTGCCATCAGGGGCAGTGATCGGAAATGCTGGCTTGTAATCGGGGGTGAGGAGAAAAGAGAGGTAAAGTATCTTCACTGAGATCACAATCTCAGGGCTGGTCTGAGGGCTCAGGACTGGAGGTGGGGTATTTGACCAGAGATTTAGGGTTGCTGTGGGAGTCTGTCATTTGGTGGGAAATTCAGGTTGTTTTCCTGCGATCTGGAAAATTAATTATAAAGGAGCATTCCTATGACTAAATGGTTTTAATCCACACAGCACCTGCAAACCCACTTCCATTCCACCCAATTTAACCTCCTTGGCTTTTATTAGTGGTGAATTTCTTTATATAAAAACAACCACCATAGCAAAAAAGCAAACAAGGTCTAAATGTGTGGTACTCCCTTTCAGCAGTGAGGGGATCCCCAGTGGAGGCCATTCTATGAGCTAGTCCTGCCCTCTTTACATTGGGAACCTGCGGCTCATGGGACTCATCAGCTACCTGCCAATTCTGCAACAAGCACACGCACATGCACAATGTAAATGGCTAGGGTCCCCATGTCCATATTTGAAGGGATTACTCCTCAAGCTTTAGATGCAGTTTAGCTCCATGCACGTGGTCTTTGGACGCTCAATGCAGGGGGAGGAGATGGGAAGGGGAGGTTGGCATTCCAGGTCCAGGCAGTCAAGGGTTCCATTCATGCTGACAGCTTGCCTCTCCATCAAGGTCATGACTGACCCATAGCCTCTCTCGAGGAGGTGCATGTGGCTTCTCCAAGCATCTTCACAGGGAAATGCAGGGACTCCACTGTATCCTGGATAAAGATTACCTTGACTGGTTGCATTACATCAAATGAATTGAATTACAAAGTGTTGTAATATTTGTCATTTTAACTTTGTAAAACACTTCCTTTTATTAAAGGGCAGAGATTGGAGATGAAATACAATTATTGACCCTATCCATACTCTTCTCATGTCCTTGAGATGTCCATCTGGTCTGTGCTGATGCCTCAGATGATGGACTGCTGAATTTTTGACTACCTTGGACAGGAAGCCCAACTAGAGCACAGAGCCTTGTGATGCAAGTGACCGAATATAGCAACCTACAGAGGGCCCCTTGCAGGCCTGAGTGTCTTAATTCAGTACAACTGGTTGATCATCTTTTGAAATGCTGTATTTTATGGTTCAGTTAGACAATGAGTACATCAGATTGTGTGGATGGGAGAAGGAGGTTATAAAGAAGCAGAAAATAAATTTATTGGAGGAAGGCATGATAATATCTGTTCTGGATCGGAGGAAGACAAACTGGTGAGATTAGGAGCAGTGGAGAAATCCAAATAAGATTGCTAATACAAAAAAATAGAAAGGCAATAGAACTAATATGGATCTGGAGACAAGATAAGAGCACAGGTTCACCGGAATGATGGAAGGACTGATGGTATTAACCTTTTGGACATTGGCCATTTTTAACCTTTCATCATAATATAAAATCAGTCCTAGAAAACTGGGACACTGTCCAAAAAGTTAAATTATTCAGTGAGACTTCATAACCTTGGCTAACTTTTCCTGAAAAGTTGAGGGGAGATGTTTAAATGATTTTGATAGTTTAGATATAAAGTAACCACTCTCTTTTGTGGCAAAATAGAGAACAAGAGGATACATTATTAAAATTAGCATTGATTCACCATGTACGATATAACATTTTGAGTTTGCGGTTTTTAAAGGCAATGACAATTTTTACTCCACCATTATGCATTCTTTCGCAAGACCACAAAATGGAGGTTTAGTTACTTTTCTTTCCTCCTTTAATCTTCAGCTTTTAAAGCCAAAGCTTTGTATAGTTTAACTACTTTATCCAAATACTTTTTATTAAACCAAGCAAAATAACTTGCACAGCAAAAGCAAGAGACAAACGACTTGAAAATTCGGACTCCATATCCTTCAGCTGAAGGAAGGAGCGGAGAAGAAGTCAGCTGAAGTTTTCACGTTCAAAACTTATTCATTTTATTTAAAATGAAACCAGCAACGTACAATAAACTTGCACCTTTACCAAAGAGTTCTGCAATTTGCGTATTATATTGTATTCCGGAAGTCAATACCAGAATTCATTCAGGTTGACTTTGACATTTTTGTGTTCTGGATTCGATGGTATTCTTTCAGCCTGTTTAAAAACAGATGGGCATATTTAGCCATTTGTAATAAAACAGCAAAACACCAAAATAAATACAACAAATGTTCTCATTAAAAAAATGTATTTTTCTCCCTTCAAATGAAAGTAAAAATACTACAGATGTGCAAATGTGATATAAAAATCAGAAGATGGTGGAAACACTCGCTAGGAATCATGTAAGAAATGAGAAAAAGAGAATAAAAAAAACTGAGAAAGGGTCTTTAACCCAGGACATTAACAATTTCTCTTTGCTAAGATGCTGCTGTATTTGTTCGTGTTTTTAAATGTTTCTTCAAAACTCTCCTATTCCATACAGAGGTCTGTGGACCACAGAACACTGCACCACAGTGATTTCTTTCTGTTGGTTTTTCTACAGTTTTGTACACCTCAAGTAGCTAATTTACTCCATGTTACCTATATCTGCTATACAGCTCTCTCTTCTGAACCAGATCCCCAATATCCCTCGAAAATCAAGGTTCCATGTGCCTGTGAACCTTGCCTTTAATTCTGACAAGAACACATTAACTCTACTTTCAAAATTTAACTGTTGAAGGTTCTCCACTTACCTTGCACATCCTTGCCTGAAAACAACTCATCTCAATCCACACATTCTAGAACCTTTCTCATTTCCTCAAATTTAGCTATTTTGTAGTTTAGAATCTCAACCCAAGGCCCAGGCCTATTCTTCTCCATAATTAACTTGAAACTAATGGCATTATAATCACTGGACTCAATATGATCATTTGACCCAAAATGATCCCCTACACAGACTTCTGTCACATGTCTTGTCTTACTCCCTAATAGGAAATCCAGTATTGCATTATCTCTAGTTGGTATCTCTATATATTGATTTAGAAAACTTTCCTGAACACATTTGACCATCTCCAAGCCATCCAGCCCTTTTACAGTATAGGAATCCCAGTCAATATCACAACCTTATGTTTCCTGCAGCTGTCTACTGTCTCTCTACAGATTTGCTCCTCTATCTCTCTACAGATTTGCTCCTCTATCTCTCTACAGATTTGCTCCTCTATCTCTCTACAGATTTGCTCCTCTAATTCTTGTTGATTATTGTGTGAACTATAATGTAACCCCATGAGTATGATCATCCCTTTCCCGTTCCTCAGCTCCACCCATTTAGCCTCAGTAGATGAGCCCTCTGGTCTGCCTGCCCTGCCTGAGCACAGCTGCGATATTTTCTCTGACGAACCATGACACTCCTCCCCCTTTCGTCCCCTGTTCTATCACGACTAAAGCAATGGAACATTGAGTTGTTAGTCCTGTCCTTCCTGCAGCCAAGTTTTACTAATGGCCACAATGTCATAATTCCACGAGCCAATCCACACTCTAAGCTTGTCTGCCTTCCTACAACCTCACATTGAAATAGATGCATTTTAGAACCTGTTGACTTCTAACAGTGCATGCAATTTTCACATAATTTTTTTTAAACCTCCTCCACTCCTCTATCTGGCCTGACACTCTGGTTCCCCTCCCCTTGCAAATCTAGTTTAAACCCACTGGAGCAGCAATAGCAAACCTTCCCACAAGGAAATTAGTCCCCCTCCAGTTCAGATGCAAACCATCCCATTGGAACAGGTCCCACCTTCCCAGGAAGCGAGCACAAGGATCCAGAAACCTGAAGCCCTCCCTCTTACACCATGTCTTTAGCCACATGTTAAGCTGCATTATCCTCCTATTTCTAACCTCACTAACACATGGCACGGGTAGCAATTCTGAGATCACAACCTTGAAGATCCTTTCCTTCAACCTAGTGCCTAACTCCCTGAACTCTCCTTGCACGACTTCCTCACCCTTCCAACTCACATCATTGGTCCCTACATGGACCACAACATCTGGCTGCTCACCCTCCCTCCTGAGAATGCCGTGAACTCGAAATTAGATATTTCAGACCCTGGCACCAGGGAGGAAACATACCATCCGGGAACCTCTTATCTGTCCCCTTAACAAAGGAATCCCCTATCACTGCAGTTCATCTCTTCTCCATGCCAGAGACCTGATCGCCATGGTTTGTCCTGCCTGAGGACTGGTAGGTTCTTCCCACCCCCAACAGTATCCAAAATGGTACACTTGATACTTGTTATTGAGGGGGAAGGCCACAGAGGTGCCCTGCATTGTCTGCCTGTTCTCTTTCCCTCTCTGGATTGTCACCCATCTATCCTCTTCCTGACTCCTAGGTGTGATAGGCTCCCTATAACTCCAATCTATTATGCCCTCTGTCTCCTGAATGATTCAGATATCATTCAACTCCAGTTCCAATTCCTTTACTCAGCTTGTCAGGAACTGCAGCTTGATGCACCTCGCAGATTAAGTTGTCATGGATACTGCTGGCTTCCCTGATGACCCACATTCTGCAAGAGAGCCATTCCCTTGCCTTGGCTGTCATTCCCACTGTTTATGAGTAGAGGAACAGAATATATATCTAAAACCTGCCCTTACCTGCTGATTCCTTTTTGTGCCTTGAATAGGGTGGCCCTGTCTGACTTCATCTCTGACTATTCCTCACCTCTTATCTTTTCTTGCTGAAGCCTGTTGAGCCAAAGCCTTACCACTCTGAATCGGTCTTTGTCAGTTGTGGGGGAACTGCACACGCTGCAGTTTTTCTGATTCATCAGAACACTACTGCCTATATTTTCTGACCCTGAAAATGATTGGCCCAAACCTTCTGTGGAGTGGCGAGCCATTTCTTCTTGCCAGTCACTGCCTACCAAACCCAGTTCTACTTTGAGCAGGTCCTGAGGAGTGAACTCCCATATGCCTCAGAGAAGCCCTGGAATTTTCTACTAAAATAGTTCGAGAGGCAAGTAAGAAAAGATAAACCAATTGTTATCCAAGGTCAGATTTAAAAAAAAAGATACTATTAAAATTGAAATTACAAATATTGTTAATCAACTTAATTAACAGAGTTAATCAACTGTAATAAGCAAGTTAAGGTAAGAGAAAATGTGATTGATCGCGATATTCCAAATGTGGAACTTACTGATCATGACTGGCAAAAAAGCAAGGACTTTTTTGGAGAGAGATGTGGCTCTCTCCACATGCCCAGTTACAACCCAACTGCAGGCTCTCAGAAGACAAAGAGAGATAATGCTACTCAGAAGCCTTGACAGTTAAGTTGTTCAACATTCTGATCATGATTGGAAATACATTACATACCCATGTCAATAGAGTAAAAACAATAACTTTGGATTAAAAGCGAGCGTCACCCAGGGCAAAAGTCTTACTCACCTTAAGGAACAAATCTTAATGAATCCACCTGCGTCAATTGGGTCATAGTCCCCTTGCACATTCATGCTAGAGAGAGAAAAATTGAACACAATGACTCACATCGTTCCATTACTGGTCAATATTCCTTCACTGTGCTGATTATCATAATCATCCTTCACTGTGCTCATTATCATAATGAACTCATCAGATTATCTAATAATACTGAAAAGTGCTACTGGATATACACTAGTCTGATCACTGTACACAGTGCAGTTGAGGTGTTGGAGAACTATCCGTCTAATACCAGATCAGCAGGAGTGAAGTTTGTGCCTGATCTTTCCTACACCTCAAGCTCTGGACTCTGTCACATCATTGAGGTGATACCCCAAAACTGGCATTCATACCAAGATTTTAAAGCAGAGAGCACATCAAAGGGGCATCATTTGATCAAATGAACAGCTGTTAAATGGTTGGAGAAGTGACAATGGATCTGGCCTACGATCTTCCAAACAATTATTTTACACGAGATTAGGTGGGTTCTGGAGTGCCCTCCTTGGGTAGTGGTGGACCCACCCTATCTAACCTCTCCTTACAACTCAAGCTATCTAGTCCCCCAGTTGAAGTGAGATGCCATTTATTTTCAAGCTAAACATTTTTTTTTTAAATGACTCGAGACTAAAAATAGTGGAAGGGAAAAGTCACTTAGATATTCATACATTAATATCAAAAATGGAATCAAACAGGCAAATGGATTGTTGGACATTACCTCAGAAACAAAAATAAAATTCAGTTTTAGCTATAGATCAGATTAGATCTCATCGGAGTAACCTGGTGAAGCAAGAACACTGCATGTCATTGACCTATGACCGTGGAAATGAAAAGACTCATCAGCACTTTACACTTCTGGACAAATTATGATGGCTTGTCTAAATGGTTTGCAACCTCTTCATTGCAGAAGGCTGAAGGGGGCTCTAACTAAAGATTTGATAAAGGGATTTGCTGGTTGTAAGTGACAGGGTTAGTGTTAACTTCCTTGCGGCAGCAAGAAAAGGAGGTTTTGTTGAAAGGTTGAATGAGAAGAGTGGAACAAAGTTGAAAGGTGGCCATGTCTACGATGGAGAAAATGGCAGCAACTTATTGCTTTTACTATGCAATGAAACTGGAAGTAGTTTGGATGTATATGTACTCTTTTCTGTACAGAAACAAAAACACCCACTCAGCAAAGCAACTTACCCAATTTCAACAGTCTTAGTAAAAGCATGGCTGCTTTGCACACAATATCAGGAGTTATTTATTTTGCTATTCATTCAGCAAGCACATTTCAAAAACTACAGTTTTCCATTCTCTTACTATTGTTAGCACATGTACACATTGCTGGTGAGGTAACTCCCCAGGGCACCTGTACCTCGATGGTGGGGGCTTTTTGCTAAATAGTGTTTGAATCCAAGGTTTTCCTTACATGAATACATCAATCTGTTGCCTCCTGCTAAATGTAGGGTCAAATGCTTCAACCGATAAATCAAGATCAATAAATGGTTCAAGTATAATGCACGCTGACAACAGCATGTCCATGAAACATGCAAGGCTTTAATTTTACTCCTCAGACTTTTATTATAGTCTGTTAGAAGGCAAGTCTAAAAACCCACAACATATTGACTTTTAAATGGACAACTTTTGTTCAACAAATTGATTTTTTTTTATTTCTTTCACACTCAGAGCTAATAAAATGAAATCTCAGTTAAACCACCAGAACTTTATTTTTTTTAATTAAAAGCCAAGTTATTATTTATATTGTTGATCTAAAGTATGAAGGCTGCACTTAATGCTTCCATCGAGTGGGAACTGAAGAATTAAGAGAACATTTATCAAAAGCAGCTTCTGTTGTTGGTTATAATCTAACAGTGTCAAGGATGCAGAGAATTTTCAAGGCAACATAGCCAAGTAAATGTACTGAGAATCTGACAGTGCATTGTGTTGGCACAATGTGCAATGCAATAAAAATTAAATCAGATCACATGGTTGGCACTGTGTCACAGAGCTGGCTGCAGACCACATCCAATGCTGAAACAGTGTTTAGCCAGGTCAGGATTTGGCACAGGATCAAGGTTTGGCTCATAGTGAATCAAGAAAGAATGTGCTTTCTTTTTGAAAATAAATTATTGAAGAGAGCTGGTCCCAAATTAAAAGTATGGGGTAAAAATGAGGAAATCTATCATGTTAGGACCATCAAGGATAGACCATAAATATGAAATACACAAACATGCTGGAGAAACTTGGGTCACGTAACATTCAATGGACATAAAAGGGTAATAAATGATTCAGGTCTGACAAAGGGTTGGTTACCCTTTACTTCCACCAGATGCTGCGTGACCTGCTGAATTTCTCCAGCACGTTTGTGTATTACCGTACACTCATCCTCAGCATCTGCAGATTTTAGACATTTAATATGCCTTGCTGTTATCTCCCACGTATCCAGAACAGGGAAGGGGGCTGGGGGAAACAGTGGAATTCAAGGACAATTGCCTGCAGTTGAAAAGCCATTTCAGGCAAAAAATTGAGGATCAATCTGGAACAGGTAGAAAAGCAAATCATTGAATGCATTGATCTTGTGAACAAAAGCACTGCCCAGTGTTCAGACATAAAGATCAGTCAATCTCCAGCTTGATTCCTGGTTTAAACACCCGACCAAAGCAGCAACAACGGTCAGGGAGTTCCATAGCTGTCAGCAGATCTGGAATGGGTGATGAGGAAAATAAAACTAAAATCAGCCCTTCTCATATTTCTCTCTATCTACAAATCCTTGCTGAAACTGAGACTGACAATGTCTGCTGTTTAGCAAGGCCTAGGGGTAATCCCCAGAGTATTAAACATCGAGACGAACACATGACAAATTCAGTCTTTTGACTTGTCTACTATTAGCAATGCTAGAATAATTGATGTGGGTTGTTTAATCTTAGCTTTCACTTCTATTAATTCTGAAATGGGCATTTACTCCATATTTCATCCTTTTTCTGATGTACTGCATATATGTGTGTATTAGTTCAATTTTGTGCACCAATGTTTGGGGTAAAATTAAGGAGGTTAACTATTACATGCATTATTACTTTTGACCACAGTGAGTGCCTGCTCCATTCGAGGAATCGGGAGGCATGATGGATGGGCGACCGGTGGGACCAGGTGGTAAGTCTGAATTCGGGGCATCGGAAACTCCGATGGGTGGGCAGCTGGAACCTAGGCGAGAGTCCACAGTCAGGCCATCAGGAGCTCAGATGGCTGGGTGGGTGGTGCCAAAAATAAGGGGTGGGGGTTTGAATTTTACACGGCATTTATGGAAAATACCAGATTTTGGGTCCAAAAATAGAGAGGTCAACTTTTACACATGGTATCAACTATTACACGTGTATATACGGTGCCACCTAGTATGATAAAGGGCTTTTTGAAAATGTTTTACTTTAATAACTATTAAATCCAAGCACATGATACAAAGATTGAATGAGGCACAAGATATTTTAAAACTGTGTTTGCTACTTTCTCACTTGAAGGTTTCCAACAGTTATAATATTGTTGGAGATGGAAACCATTGGAGAAAATATTGTGAAATTCATGAGTAACATTGCAGACAACATCCACCCGACCTATTAAAATGTGAGGCTCCAATATAAAAAGCCAAGGCGGCACCAGAAGAATAAATGTGGAAATGTCAGGGTTATGCCTGATACCTTGTGTAAGAATATCCCAGATGCATATCCTGTGGAGGAGAAACCCCCCCCCCCCAAAAAAAAAACCTTGGAAGTTTGTGAAGCTCTACATAGCTCTCAATCTTCTGGCCACCAGTGAACACATAGCACAAGAGGTTCAAAGCACAAAAGTCTCCAATGAAAATCGAAGATGAAGTGTTATTAATGCTATTGGGCCTAATATATACCATCATTACTTGTTGCAGGGTTTAAAAAAGAAACCATTTATAACATGACTTGGTTTATGAGGATTATTCTCTCTTTAGCTGACCCTCCTGATACTGCCAATCTGTAAAATTACAATCTAATTCAAACACAAGATTTAGGATTACAAACAATGTTCTTGTAATGAGCCAGAATAATGTTACTCGCATCATTTTCATAGTTAGCGCACACACAAAAAAAAAACTTTGAGCCACAAAGTTGCCAGATTTTGTATCCCAATAGTTTCTTGCATTACATCTCATTGCAATGTCATATAACAGATTGTGAAGGTCTACTTCAACACTGCACAACAGTGCATTATATTAATTTCCTGCAGTTAAAAATACTGCAGAATACTGGAATCACCAGGATCGTGAAAGGCACGAATCAAATGCAAGTCACCCTTTAAAAAAAAATCTTCATGAAGAGGCAACAAACCTTGTGTCTCTTCTATGAAACAGCGGCAGAAATCACTCTACAGGTATGCTACTTAGGAGCTACACTAGCAGTGGCTGGGGCAGATTGTCTACCTTTCAGCTGCAGGTGCTGTCTCTAGAATGCCCAAAGGCAAACTGTGAGAAAATTCCCTTAAATAATTCTTCAAAGCCTCTTCTGTTTTAACTGTTTTTAAATGTCCTCTTTTCTTCATTTCTCTCCATATAGATTTCAAAACATCACAGCAGTTGGCATGCATGTTGCAACTGATGAATTATTTGCAAGAATAAAAAAAATACAAGCAATTTAGAAGAATTTACAATAGTGCTGGATGTCTTTCCAGAAATCCATGCTTTTATTTTTGTGCAATCGAGTGGGTTGTATGCCATATAATTACATTACTTTATACCTACTGTGACCAGTCACTTCCAGCCTCTGTGCTGCTTACTGCTATTCTTTTATTAGTATGATTCCATCATCACTCAAACATTTTAAAGGCACTGATGTAGAAACTGAAAGAGAAATCGCTTTGGAGCTGACAGTGAATAAGTGCTCCTGATTACTTTTACTTTATTCATTTAGCTCCTTCTGTGACTGTAAGCCACAAAGAAGGGGATTATTAAGGGCTACTCTGTACACATTTTGGCGTTAAAAGAGAAAATCAGCCATGGCATTTATCCTTCTCGACACCTTTCTTTCTTAGGAATGAAAACGTTTCAATATTTTTATAATCTTAAAAAGTAGCATTGACAATAAAAAGAAATAAACTGCCTGTGTAGCACAATAAAATGTTAACGCTGCTTGAGTAATGGTGTTTACTTATTTTTTTTAAAAAAGGGATAAAGGACACATTTTATTGCCTTTTGAGTGGACTGTAAGAAACTTTACATAGATTTCTATTGATCCCCTGAATAGTACCATGGGCTATTGATTTGTATGTGTTATTGTTGAATTTTTTTGGTGCTGTAATTGGAGGATTGAAATCAATAAAGATTATAACACAGGGATCAAAGGCAAGTAAATAGACACACTTTTTGGGGGGGGGGCAGAAAAATAGTCAATAACTCATCAAACTATAAACAATAATGCATCATCTCTTCATACTTGGCATTTAAAAGACACCAAACTCACTATCAGGGAATTTCTTTGCCCTTCGTAGCTGTATTTATGCTAGCTTCTATAAGGATAAATGAATATGAACAACCAAAAATAATTTCACACTCATAGTGATGTCCTTTATTTAAATCTTGGCATTTACAACTATCAACTGCACTGTGAATGGTATTTCTTTAAAAAATTTAGCCATGGCACATTATTTCAATGAACATATGCATTTATTCAGAAGCATATCTAGAAAGAAAATTAGAGGGAACAAATCATCTTGGGTATATGAGACACAAAGGGGTAGAGTGTAGAATTCAAACACCAGTTAGACTATTTTTGAAATGGCTTCCAAGTCGGGAGATATCCAACCTATCTCGAAAATATTTTGCGTTGTTAATGTTGAAGCAGAAGTCATCTATTAGGTTTTAGAATACTGTTCCTTACATTATGCCAGAGAGAGAAAAAACAAAATTCTTTAAATCCAAATTCTGGATATGATTCTTCCTCTGGAATGGTTCAGGGTGGAAGTTCTGGGACAGATTCATTAAGTCAGAGCTCCAATACATTTATATTGATTTAAATTTTAATGAATCTTACTGGAAGATCCTAACTACGCAGTTTCTCTTTAATTTCCTGGCTTCTTATTTTGACTACATCTTCAAATTGTAGATTTTGGTCTTTATTGCAAGTCATTAACGACAACAGTCAAAATGAGTTTCAATAAAATGTATGTCAGATCCAAAAGCTGCATTTATTCTGGGGGAATGAAAGCTGAATGCTACATTGGGGAGATTTCTGATGGGCATTTTGAAATCAGGAGACCACATGGTTAAAGAATCTTATTCACTCATGACAAACTTGTGATCAGACTTTACAGCTCAATATAGTTCATGCTGCTTGACCAACATTGCAAATTAACCAAAAGTTGTGATGTGACCCACCTGACAAGAGCTTCGTTGTACAGAGACATAGGTGACTCGCGACCAAGGACGTAAACCTGTCCCTTATAGACAGATACCTGAACTTTCCCTTCAACATTCTCTTGTGATTTGTTGATGCAGTGTCGAACAAAGGCACACTCAGGGCTGTTCCAAAATCCTACCACATCAAACAATAATTTCAAACAAGAATAGGAAATGATTAATCACATTGAGCAAGTTCATCAAAAATTACAACTGATTACTATATCTGCAGATCATAAATAGCACCATCTACAACAGTTCAATTCCCAAAGATGCATAGAATTCTGAAATTAAGCAGCAATTAGCATCGAAGTGGCTCTGCCCTGCAAGACGGTAACATGTGCATGCATGGGTGAAGTGAGGCTGTAATTGGCATTCTGAATAATCCAGTAATGCACAATCACAAACAAACAAACAAACAAACAAACGTAAAATATGCAAAAAGAGAAAAAAAACTGAGGAAAAGAAGTAAAGGAAAACTGAAGTTGGGAGTGGAGGAGGCTGGTGCGATAGGGGCATTCAAAAGTGTAAGAAAACGAGAGTTATGGATATCAGATTGGGAAGGATTAAATTGTTGTGTAATATGTTTATATAGGTCAGCACATTGCAGGCTGAAGGGCATGGACTGAACTGGAGCGAAACAGGCAAGATTTGTTTGAATGGCTACTTTCATGCTATACCGTCCTTCTACACTCATTGCACCATGCTTGTATTATGAAGCTGAGTAATGCAGACCTATGAACATTTGGGTGGCATAGTTAGCACAGGGGCTAGACAACGCTATTATGGTGGCAGCAACCCAGCATTGCCGGTAAGGAATTTGTATGTTCTCCCCATGTCGGTGTGGATTTTTTTTGGGTGTTCCGGTTTCCTTCCAAAGATGTTTGGGTTAGTAGGTTAATCGGGTGTGGGTTAATAGGTTAAGCACAGCTTGTGGGCTGGAAGTGTCTGTTATGGTGCTACATCTCTAAATTAAAATTAAATAAAAACTACTAAATAAAAATAGAAGTAGTTTAAATGGAGCACCGCAAAGTGCATCTGCCTACCATTACCAGGAGATGTCACTCCATAACTCCAGTTATGATCCAAAGATCAGTGAGAAAGCTACTACCACTGGCATAATGAAACAATGAAGCCGTCATTTTATTCCCTTTAGTTTTTCTCCAAGTTGGAACCTCTGGAAGGCACATATGCCTTCAATTGGAAACTCACAAGGCTTTCCTGAATTATTCGTTAAATTAAATATTATATTCTTTTAAATGAGATTACTTGAAAACACTTAAGAGTAACCCAACTTCTCAATCGATATAGGAGTTTATTAATAGTTAAAGTCCAGCCTGCATTTAAACAGGCATTGGTTTGTTATAATTGGTAGTCACGAATCCAAAGCATCACCCCAATAAAATTCTCTCAATACTATGACAATCACAACCATTGAAATCATGTACATTATAACCTGACCAAAAAGCTAGTCTTAGCAAAGGATTCACCAGCTGTTCTTTGCAAAGAATATTTTATCAGTTCATCTGTACTTGCACTTAAATGCTCCAAACAGCTCTAATTTAGCAATAGGAACTCTCTCACTTAATTTGGACTAATGCTCTCTACCATACAAGTTGATATTACAGCTGGATTTGGCTATTTAAAAAACCTTAATGAAAAACTTTCTATTACCTGCAAATATCTTTATGAATGATGCTTTTGTTTTATTTTGAGAATGGGTTGGTCTTTAACGTCCAAAACAAAAGGATAATTTCACAAATCTACAGGAATCATCAAAATCCTTACAAAAGAGGGCCTCTCAAGGAGAAAAAAAAGGCTGAAGAATGGGTTCTTTCAACTTTGCACAGCCCTACCAACCCTGACAATGAAGTCACAGAGGGCAGTTCAAATTCATCCTGCAGGCTTTTGAGCTGTGAATGAACAGCTGAACCTATGTTCTTCTGGGGTTGGCGTGGCCGCCTGATAGCTTGTTGAACTGTCCCATGAGGGACTCCCCAGACCTTCTAGTAAATCTAACTGAATAGCCAAGACCTGACCTGGTGGTTATCATGATTGAAATCAAAGGTCCATATGTTTCATTTTGCAAACCTACACGTTTTTGTTGATGCTCATCAGTAGCCCATTTCCAAAATAACATTGCTAATTGGAGCTCTAAAGAGCGGATGGTCTCCAGTTTCCCCTGTTCCCCCCCCCCCCCCGCCCTTTTAACAAGAAGCATTCACTGGCACATCTGTCAATTTGCCTGATATAAATAATACAAAAACAGGAGGAGGAGATTATTTGGTCTTTCAGGTGTCCTCTACTATTCTGATCTTCTACAGCCCCACTTTTCAGTCCAATCTTCATACCCCTCTGATCCCCTCAGTTTTCTATTGATCTCTGACTCAATAAACTCAACAACTTGGTTACTACAGCCCTCCAGTGGAGAATTCTGTGGATTTGCGACTTCGAGTGAAGCCATTTCTCATCTCAGTCTGAAATGGTCGGCACCAAATTCAGATAGATTTCTATCTGCCCACCTGTATCCACCTATTACTTCTTGCCTGTCAGCCTGTGCTCGTCTCCTTTCCTCCCTCCACTCTGCTCCCCTCTTCCCACCTTCTTACTCAGGTAAGTTTTTCCAGATTTCTGATAAGGGCTTGGGCCTGAAACATTAATCATCCTTTACTTCCTATGGATGCTGAGTGACCCACTGTGTTTCTCTTAGCAATTTTGTGTTTTGCACTAATTCAGACACACTGTTCTCGACTTCCAGGCTGGAGAAACACCCAGCACATCCCTACTCTATCAAGATCCTTGAGAATGAACTAGAGTGCTGCAAGGAGATTACTTCAAATTCATCCACTCCCAGGAAGAGGTAAACTTAACCTACTGAATTGTTGCTGGTGGACAGTTTTACCATCTCAGGCATCCAGACATGAGCTTCAGTCATTTTTTCAACTCATCTCCCTAAAGAGAGAAGCAGTATACTTGCTTCTAGTAATATCACAGAAACGTCACACAATGGATCCATCAGCCAGAGTCAATAATGTGGCCTCGGATGAAGTTCCCATAATGGTAAACAGCTTAGTGTGGGCGTGGAGTGTCTGGACATGTATACACATTTGAAATTAAAATATAATTTTAAAATTTATATATTTAATTTTCATTTTAAATTTAATTTAGACACACAGCCCGGTAACGAGCCCATGCCACCCAATTCCTCCCAATCGACTTACAACCTCAGTACATTTTGAAGGGTGGGAGGAAACTGGAGCACCTGTTGGAAACCCACACAGACATGAAAGAACATACAAACTCCTTACAGACCATGCCAGATTTGAACCAGGGACACTGGCACTGTAAAAGCGTTGCACTAACCACTATGTTAACCATAAAATATTTGTTATGAGAAATATTTATGATAGTATTGATAGATGAGGAAGTTAAAATTATTTGTACTCAAAACTCACATTTAGTTTGATTTGTTTTCAATACAGCACAAAAATGGGCTTTTTTGACCTACCTCATTCCTAACAACTATGTCTACATAACCTAATTTCATTTGCCTGCATGTCCCACGATCCCTTTATTACCCAAGTACCTGTCCAAATGTCTTTGAAACATTTGTCTTTAAATCTGCCTCCACCACCTCCTCTGGCAACTCATTCCCGATATTCACCAAGATGGATATGAAAAACCTTCCCCTCCAATCTCAAATTTCTCACCTTACCTTAAACTTATGCCTTCTAGTTCTAGACTCTTCTCCCTGAGAAAAGATTCTGACCATCTATGCTCCTCATAATTTTATACATTTTTCCAGGGTCATTCCTCAGCTTCCCATGTTCCAGCAGGAAGAGCTGATGCAATCTCTCCTTACAATTTCAGCCCTCCTTCTGTATTCTCCATTACTACCACATCTTTCCTGTAACCCACTGACCAACATTGTAGCTATAAAATCTGCACTAAAGTCGCATTTGAGTTGAAGGTGCAATACACAAATGTGCTGGAGAAACTCAGCAGGTCACACCACATCCATGGGAAGGAAAGGGTAACCAACAATTTGGGCTAGAGCCCTTTGTCAAGGGATCAGCAAAATACAGGCAAGCACCTGAATAATAAAGGTCGGGGGGGGGGGGGGGGGGGAGCTGAGGATCTTCCACCTGTACTATCTGTTAGACTGTCTCCTCCCCTGCCCTTTCCTCCCTCCTCTCTCTACATGTTCCCACCCACCACCCCCCCCCCCCCGGACGAAAGGCTCTATCCCAAATAATTGGTTACCCTTTCCTTCGCATGGATGCTGTGTGACCTGCTGAGTTTCTCCAGCACATTTGTGTACTGTACTCAACCCCAGTATCTGCAGACTTTCTGGTTTAACCCAGTTTGAGTTGAGGGATGTTTATGTTGAAAAGGAACATTTTAGTTTTGTTCCTGCATTAGCATTGCCTATTCTGGTGGACACAGAATGACTGGATACCACAGATACAAACTTACATTTAAATTAAATGCAGCCTTTGAGATTCTTTTGCCAACTGGATGTGCACGACAGAACCAACCACTGCAGTTACTGTAGTTAGAACTGCAGAAGCCTAATAGCCTGAATATGCCTGAAATTGTCTGATCTCAGAAAGTAAGCAGGCTCAGGACTGGTCAGTACTTGGAGCTAAGAACACCAGGTTTCTGTGAGGGGCGCTGGACAAAGTGGCAACTCTCTATCTGCCTTACGGTAGATAGAAGTTGAATTTAATGTATGTTACATTCTAAATGTAGTATTATGTGACAATAATAGAACCTTTACCTTAGTTGAGTAGATGGCAGGGACTAATAGAAAATGAGGGACTGGGGGATGTTTTGGAGTGCTGTAGGCTCACACTGGGTGGCCCAAGAAAAATGACAAGGGTCAAGTTCTTGCATTAACATTAACCCCACTGAAGCTAGTTTTTATCTGGGCCAAGGCACCATGATTAGCGTAGCGTAGCACTTAGCTCAACACCGTTACAGGGCCAGGGATCAGAACCTGAGTTTGTACATTCTCCCCATGTCTGCATGGGTTTTCCCCGGGGTCCTCCCACCGTTCACAACGTACCAGGGGTTGTAGGTTAATTGGGTGCAATTGGGCAGCGCTGGCTTGTGGGCTGAAATGGCCTGTTACTGTGCTGCATGTCTCAATCTAAATAAAAAGGCATCAGGTGTTGTGAAGACCTCTTTCTTCAGGAGCCATTTGCATGCCAGTCACGTGCAAATAAAAATCATGTTTCTGTTGCTGGCTGTCACCATCGATCACTAGGCACATCAAGGGAAACGCAAAAGAAACATGGTCAACTTCATAATACTCACAGAAAGACCTAAGTTTTCTTTCATAGATTGTACAAAATGATCTGGATCAAACATCCTTTAATTCACTGGTGTGATCATTTGTTTATTGCATCTTGTGAGATCTGTGCAAGATTGCCATCTTAGTGATAATTTATAGATTAATTTGTTCTGGAGACTCTCAATGAGAAATTTAACTCATTTCCACTTAAGACCTTTACAATTTACAGACCCAGACTTTATCATCATCCGTCTAGCATTATTCAAATTCTAACCCCAGAGGCAAAATGACAACATTTCCAATCCATTGGGCTGCGCATCAAGGGAATTCAACAAAAGAAGGGCAGCTGAAACTGACATTCTACCACTTGAGAGCTCAAAGCTTGTTTCATGTTTATCCTGTCACAAGGATGAGTGTTGTCACTGTCTCAAAGTATTCCTAAAATTTCAGCTAACATTAATCAAAAACAAAATCACCTGCTTTGGTATTCACACGCTTTGTCACCCTTAGTACAACATAGCAGCTACAATGAAAAACCGGCCTCTGTCAAGAGTAGTTTCAGTGGTGTAACATTAAAACCCATCCACTCCACACACCTGAAAACATCATTCTTGTCAAACCTCCTGTTACTAATGAAGAGTAGCAATTAGGTATTTAGTGTTTCTTAGATAATAAAGGTATGTGAGGGGTTGCCACTCAACTAACCTTTCAAATCTTTCAATCACCCACTTAACCTTTAGGAATTATGGCATAATCTTTTCCCTTCCAGCAGCGTCCCCCTTTCCCATAACACACAGCGGGTTCAGTGCTATTGAAATCCAAGTAAGTATAAAACCATAGATTAAATGGGCCAGGACTACAATTGGATTTAAAAACCTGCTCAGGGAAAACCTCAGATTTTCATTCTAATTTTGAGAGCACAGCAATCTTTACTTCGGCATCTGGGTTTGCAGGCCAAATCAAAACAGGATTGTGCTCCATCATACAAATTCTACAATGACACAAGAAATTAATTATTTCTCCATGTAAATTGATAGACACAATATGTGTGATAGATAAAAGGAAACTTGCTTTGAAAACTCAACAATCAGAACTTAGCAACTGAAAACTAAAATCCATATCTTGGTAATTGTAGCAAATCTTCACAAACACTCGAATGTGTGAACAATAGATGTCTACTGTGAAAGAAAGAGTATCTCCAAAGCAGGAGACATTGCTAAAAGCAGAACCGTCTTACAATATCAGGACGATATAAATGGTCTTAAATGGTCATTTTCTATACAATTAGCTTTTCCTCAGCTAGAACAAGGCACAGCAGCAGGTCTCTGCAGTGGAACAAACACTTCAGCGATTAAAAAGTGTGGGAGGTAGGATATTTACAGGTGCACTGATTACATTCTTTCATCTACAGTCCAAAGCAATTTCAATCATTGATCTCATCTTCCTTTTCCAAGGTTTGAGCTGTTTCTTTGTAACCAACATCCATTAATAAAATAAATCCTATCAACTTCAAGCTCTTTAACAAAAAAAGACAATAGGATTAAACACCTGGGCTGGACCCTAAGAGGAGGATTTACTCGTTTAAATCTGGTTCAAATATTCATTTCAACAAAGAGGCATCGACGTAAGTAAATAATCCTTGGAGTGGGAGGTCAGTTGTAGCAATTATAGAGAGATTTTCCATATGGAGTCAACTCCTCCACCAACAAGGCTCCACCTAGTCCTCTGAGAAACTTAATCAATTTATTTCAGAATCTGAATTTATTGTCATGAGCAAGTCATGAAATTCAGTGTTTTGTCTACACACAGTAGGAGGAGAGCTTATATATAAATGGGATATTAAATAGAAAATGGACAGCTCAATATTAAAATAGATAATTTAAATATGGCAAAGATAAACCAGATTATTGGGTTAAAAGTGGGGCTGTCTCCTAAAACACCCCTAACCCAGAATAAATTAATTCCTATGACCAAGGGTAACAAGATCCTGGACACCTGGTGCCAGAAAGGTATATCAAGAACTGTTATGAGAAGGGGTAGCAATTTAAAAATAAATTTGACTTATCAAATAAAACCTCCTTCTCCTTCAATTAGGATCTTTCGTGAGGGATAATTTAGGCCCATCTATGGTCCTGCCGCTGTGTAGTGACACGGAGGCTCTAATTCAAATGGGGATGACACGTTAATTTCATCTCTGCTATGGATCTCCTGTTCCAAAATGAGGACCCAAAACCAGGCCTCCATAAATCGAGGCAGAGATGAGAGTCAGACTTAGGAACAACAATTCATGAGCAGAGCTGGTCCGACTTATGTCGGGACAGCATGACAGCAGTCATTAATGCCAGATATAGGCTGGTGCAGGACAATTTCCTGCACCAGCTGTAACTTACACCACAAATATTACACAAGGTAAAATCAGAGACCTCAGAATTGTTTTTTAGATGCGGCGCAGAGACAGGAACATTTGTACATTCAACCTGGCTATGCACCAAGGAGAAGACCCTTTTCGGTAGATCTAGGGGATCTATCACAGGGGTGCTTTCCACAGGACCCAGAGCTGTTCCTGCTGGGGAATATCATGAACACGAGTTTGAAACTGTCCAAATATCAAATTTTTGTAAAGGTCACCTTGGCTGTGGCCAGGAAATGTATAGCAGTGACCTGGAAACCTGACTCTCAGCTGAGCACCACACGTTGGAGCATAGAGATGCAGAGCTGTGTTCCCATGGAGAAAATCACTGACAATCTGAGGAGGAGGTATGGCATGTACGCTGAAGTGTGACAACCGTACTTGCTGTACTTTGGAACACAGGTATGATTACACCCCCTCCCCCCCACCCCCCCCCCACTTCTTCCTTTAAAAGGAGTGGTGGATGGTAAGTTCAGACCAGTCCTGGATGCTAGGATGGAAGAAAATGACCTGGTATCATCTCTCTTTGTGTTGTGTTTTCAGTGTACTTTAGCTTGCTCGGGTATCTTTCTGGCTTGTTTCCTTTGGATTATTTCTGTGACCTGTTTGTAACCATTGTTATTCTGTTGTGTTTTATTCTCTTTTGTAACTAGTATGTGTTTGTTGATTTATTGTTTTGAGGTGGAAAGTGGGGGGGGGGAGCCATGATATATTACACTCTATAAAATGGGACAAAAGTTCTGTGTTGTTTGAAATGCACGAGTTTGTAAAATCAAAAATAAAATATTCAAAAAAATTTGGAGTTTGCAGCAGTATCATAGAGCAAACATTCATATTATAATCATCTTATGGCATTACTATAAAAAAATAAAAACAATAATGAATGAAAAGTAAGGCAGAGTCTCTGATTCATTGATTATTCAGGAATCTGATAGCAGTGGGGAAGAAGTGTCCTTGTGCCGTTGAGTGTACGTCTTTCGCTCCTGTACTTTTCCCCCAATGGTAGCAAGAATGAAGAGAGTGTGACCTAGATAGTGGGGGGGGTCTTTGAGGATAGAGGCTGGTTTTTTAAGACACTGCCTCATGCAGATGTCCTCAATGGAGTGGAGTCTAGTGCCTGTGATGTTGGAAGCCAAGTTAACAGCTCTCTTGTCCTGAAAGGTGGCTTTTCCAAAATGTGATCTTTGGAAGCATTCTCCTCCACCCCAACCATCCAAGATCACATCTCACAGACTCTTCAAAAGATTTTTCCACTGCTGAAGTGCAAAGCCAAAACAAGGTGCTTCCAGACTTGAGTTCATAACTATTCTTCTAGATTCAGGAGATTTGACCAATGGCTGAGAACTGCAAAATGCTTGCCCTTTTGAATAAAGATAATTCATGGAGTTCAAGATGTTGAAGGGGAGGTTCCTGTGTGGTTTCAGTGACTAAAGGCCAAAAGATATCAATAAAATTAAAAGCATCTGCAACTTGAATATCTGGTATTTTCCTAATTAGCTGCTGAATGCAGCTCAAGTCAGGATTCTGTCGTTGCTTCTTGACCCAAGGTAAGTGAAGGTTTAAAAAAATAATGTATCTAGCTTTTCCTGATCACTGTTCAATGTGAATCTAAATGAAGAGCAGAAAAGTAGGAACTCTTGACAAGGTTCTAAATGCACTCAGCTGCGAAGTCCTTCATGACTGAATAATTCATTCAGTATGTGGCTCACAGGTGCATTATCCCGTAACTCATTGAATAGATCCTTCTAAAAAAAAGTGACTTTTAGGAAAGGGGTGAAGAAAAGCAAGACTCTGTGTGAAATAGAAGTAAAAAGGAAGAAAGCTACTTGAATAGAGGTGACATTTCTAAATTTAGACATACAACATGTTACAGGCCCTTTCGGCGCACGCCACCCAATTTCACCCAAGTGACCTTCGTTTTGAAGGGTGGGAGGAAAGCGGAGTACCAGAGTAAACCCACTCAGACACAGGGAGAACATACAAACTCCTTACAGACAGTGCCAGATTCGAACCCCAGTTACTGATGTTATAACCGTGTTGCGCAAACCATGCCGCCCCACGCTGCAAGTTGATTTTTAAAATGCCCATCCACTTCCCAGAAGAATTAACAATGTAATAAATTTCACTCAAATTCTTCCAGTAATTCAAAACCCACAACTGTTGGAATCTATGAATGAAATTTAGGGTAAAATGAAGCTAGCTTTCTATTTACAGCAGAATTGGTGCCAGATATTGGACAGGGGAGAGTTGGGGTTTTCAGTAACAATTCGAAAGTGCTCATGTTAGTTCATGTGCGAATGACGACCACAAAATGACCAGTAAATGTCCATCTCGTTTGTTCCTGCTATTTAGAGGTGAAATTTGACACCTAAGCCCCAATATGGGTAATTCTTGAATGCCTTCTGAAATTGCCCAGCACATTGCTCAGTTTAAGAACAATTAATGCAATAAAGACTGGCCATGCCCAGATTCAGAAAAAATGAAAAAAAAAAAGACACTAAACTGTGGGAAATGGCTCCAGAGATAGCACAACTTTAGAATGAGGCAATCACTCCTGAGTACTTTGAGAAAGTATCATACAGGGTGGATAGAGGGGGCACTAAAATATGTCATGTATGGATTTTCAAAATGCATTCACTGTGGTGCTTCTCAATAGTTCATGGTATAGGAGGTAAATTGTTAACGTGGTTACGGCCCTGTCTAATTAACAGGAAAAGTTAAATGGGAGTCAATTTCTAGTTGGTTACCTGTTACCAGTTCAGTGCCAGAAACCAGATTCTTACTTGCATGAACGATGCCCCAGGACTTCAAATGTAGTAGGTTGTTTGAATCAAGGTAATGCATGTCCTCCTGTGTCGATGCACCATGCACATGTTTTATTTTGGAGTAGACCAGTGGTTCTCAACCTTTTTCTTTCCACTCACATACCACTTTAAGTAATTCCTATGCCATCGGTGCTCTGTGACGAGCAAGGGATTGCTTAAGGTGGTATGTGGGTGGAAAGAAAAAGTTTGAAAACGACTGTTTTAATCGTACTTAATTGACTCATTATGTGTACAGTTTCATAACTCCGAAGAAAATGGGCCAATGACAATTTTAGTCAAGTCAAATATTTCAGTACCAATTGGGTCTAGAGCAGTGATTCTCAACCTGCCCTTCCTACTCACATACCACCTTAAGCAATCCCTTACTAATCACAGAGCACCGATGGCATAGGGATTACTTAAAGTGGTATGTGAGTGGAAAGAAAAAAGTTGAGAACCACTGGGGGGGCGGACATAAAAAGAGGCGATGTGCAAATATGAACAATTCTAGTTCCTCTGTTTTGTTTTTGGAGCATCCACATGGATTTTACCTGGATTTTGTTCAAAGTTTCTTGGGTGATGTTTGTAGCAAGGTTTGAGAAGAAAAGGACAACTTTCACACTGAGAATAACTTACCATTTATGACAGCCAGAAGGGATACACTGAACAGCATTCCACCTCTTCAAAACAATGAGATTCAACTGTTTTCCTTGCTTACCATTGTACAGCTGCTCTGAAAACCTCAGTGCCAGATCCCGCTTGATCTTTCTCACTTCCTTGTCCATGGTGAAGGCCTCAATGTCCATATGAGCATGATATAGAATTGTCCCACCTGGGGTCTCATAGATACCTAACCATTTACCGAAAGAAGAAAAAGAAAAACAGCACAAAAAAAATTATTGTTGAGTGACAAAAATAATTACTTTTCTGACAGCAATAGAGTTGGGCATCATTCAATCCCAGCTTGCTCTAAAAGGCATCTGTAATTATCTGCTCACTGGGACTCACGCAGTCCACTTCACACCTTGCAGTGAAAATTTCCAGATTCCTTGTTCTATCTGCACTCATTCTGACTAAATGACAGGGTTTAAGCACTGATTCTCCTCAATGTATGCCCAGTGGCCTCCCTGAATGCCTGTAATTAAACAACTGCCAGTGAGCAGAGAGAAACTCAGCTGTGAAAATTAAGCTGTCACCAAGTCTTCAGCACACTGTCTCCCCTTCATCCGTTGAAAGGGAAAGCATTTGGAAAAATCTGATTAAGATGGAAAAATAAAGCTCTGACTTGCATCCCACCTTACGCAGATAGCAAGTGGATAAGGAAAATTGTTAAAATGCAAACAAAGTGAAAACAGAGAAATGCTGGAGGAACTCAGCAGGACTTGCAGCGTCCATAAGAGGTAAAGATATATAACTGACTTTTCAAGCCTGAGCCCTTCTTTAAGTTACAAATAAACAAAAACAAGCCTGTTTATCTTTTAACGTGGCGATTTAAGACAGAACACTTTATTTAGCCATTTTAATCCTCAAGTTTGATCAAATATTGTTCAGGTGTAAAAGTGCACTTTTTTCAGCAATTAGCTGCAATCAATTTCCATTTTTAAACATTTTACTTAGAAGTACAGATTTCAGAAATTATCAGAAGATGTCTTTTCCACATTTTCACCATTTATTAACTCGAAAGCTTCATTTACTTTTTGGGTTTTCAAATATTTTTCTAACAGGCTCAGAACCCACGGACATTAAAGCTGGAAAAAAAAGCAGCAACAATTTTGCTCCATCATTCAATAAGATCACGATCGAACCTTCATCTCAGCATTACCTTGTTTCCCTTAATATCAAAAGATCTACCCGTCCCTGCCTTGAATGTACAGAATGATTGATCTGCCATAGCTGTTTAAACTCTGCTTTTGCCAAGGATGGCTGCATTCTTCCACATTGTGCTCTCGCTGGATATTCCCACCCATTCATTAGTATTTTCCCCAGAAGTCCTTGAACATCTGATCCCTTTGGTTTCCTGCTCAACCTGAAAATGACACATTCATTTCTGTTCTGCTTACTATCTGTTTCTTCCTTTCTCTCATCCCTCTGTTTCCCTTCCTTTAGCTCCCCAGCCTCTTCCTCTTCCTTCCTTCTATCAGAGCTATCTTAGTCCTCTGCCCTCTTCTCCATTATTTCCTCCCCCTCCCATCTGTATTCATCTATTACCTGTTAGCCTCTATTCCTCCCCCTTTCTCTCCACCATACCCTACCCCAACCTTTTTACTCAGGTATTTACCTGATTTTCGGGGTCAGACCCAAAGCGTCAATTGAATTTTGATTTCCATGGGTGCTTCATGACCTACTGATATTCTCCAGCTCTATAGCATTACCATGATCCATTCTACCCTATTTTTCAACCTAGACTTTCTCTTTGACCTCTGCACTCCCAACACTTAGTTTTAAGCATTGTGTATAGTTACATTTAATTGTCACATCATACCTAGTACAGCAAGGGTTCTACTGTGAGCAGTTTCACAGGTTAACATACTGGGGAAGGACATGATTTATGGAATACAATCAAACAGCTCAAGTTGTTCAATGTGTCAGAAGTGAATCCTGCTGAACCATGTGATGCCCATTTTATATGAAGAACCAGTTCCTAATTATATGAAACTCCTCCCATTCTAGTCTTTGAGCCATGGATTCAACTGTCTCAGCAAATTGGCCTAGTGGTAATGTGTATATCTCCTGCCTGGTCCTTCAGTGTCCAAATCTCGCAACTTTCTTTGGGAATTAAATTTATAATTTTAGACATACAGCCTGGTAACAGGCCATTTCGGCCCATGAGTCTGCGCTGGCCAATAACACCCTATTAATCTACAACCCCCGGTACTTTCGAATGGTGGGAGGAAACTGCAGCCCCTGGGGAGAACATACCAGCTCCTTACAGACAGCGTGAGATTCAAACCCCAGCTCGAACACTGGTGCTGTAATGGTGTTATGCTAACTGCTTAGCCAACTGTGCTGAGCTGAGGTGTCACATCTTCTTGGGAATGGATGTGTTTTGCGTACAATTGGAGAAATTGTGCATCCACAGGCTTTAAGACATTTCCTTTCCCATAGCTATCAGGTTCCTGAAGGAACCCCACATCAGGGCTTTCATGTGGCTTTGCTTTGTGCTATTGATTGCATTTGTTCTTCTTTGTTTGGCCATAAGAATGTTAGAGTTGACCTGCTTGATGAAAAATCCCTCTCAATGTACCGGGTACGATGAGACAAATAAGCTTAAAGGATACCAAGTCTTTAGTTCAAGTTGACAGACTAGTGAATGGACCTCATTTATTGTGGTACATAACAAGCTGCTGTTCATTCAACAGTCCAAACTGGATCCTTTCCAACTATTATTTAGAACGGCAAGTTATTAAAATGTCTTTTCAAACAGGGGCCTCGTGGGGATTGAAAGGGGGTAGTTTCATAGTAACCAACATGGCAGAAACGTCATTTTCAGTCCATTACACAGAACATGTCAGCACAGTACAAGCCTTTCATTCCACGATGTTGTGCCAACCAATGTGAACCTACTCCACAACAATCTAAACCTTCTCGTCCTCACACCCATAACCCTCTATTGTTCTTACATCCATATCCCTACTGTACCAGCCTCCTCCACCACCCCCAGCAATGCATTCCAGGCACTCACCACTCTCTGCAAAAAAAAAAACTTGTCTCTAACATCTCCTCTAAACTTTCCTCCACTCACATTAAACTGATGTCCTCTAGTATTTGCTACTGTCACTGTGTTGGCTGTCCATCCCATCTAAGCCCTTCATAATCGTATATACATCTATTAAGTCACCTCTCATCCTTCATTGCTGCAAAGAGAAAACTCCAATTTGGTCAGCCTTGCTTCATGAGACATGAGTGCAATGCCAGGTTAAGGCTGCGCTTAAGACTAATACAATAGGGACATTCAAAAGACTCTGAAATTGGCACAAGAATGTAAGAAAATTGAAGGGTTATGACTGAGAGGGAGGAAAGTGCTATGCTCATTGTGATGTTTATATTGGTCGGCACAAGGCAGTGGGCCTAAGGGCCTGTATTATGCAGTAGTGACCTATACTTTTATTCTATCTTTAATCTCCACATCCAAAACATTTATTTTATGAAGGAATCCACCCCCTAATTTGGCTTTAATACACCATAAATTCAGAGTAAAAAAACCCTCATTTTTATAGTACAATTCACTCCCTTATCTAAAAGTATGCAACTAATAAATACTTATATAGACTAATCATTATTGTTAAGTAAGGACAGCCTCAATTAATTTGTGCATTGAATAACCAACAATAATTTGATCATTTATTTATGTGATTTTTACCTGAAAGACAATTATCCAATATACACCAACACATCTGTCTTTCCAAGTACATTCACGGGATGGGGCAGCCATTTGAAAGATGCTGTCCAGCATTCCCCCCCTTTACACTGATAAGTCGATCTATTTTTGTGTAGAGTCTCTGGAGTGGGGCTTGAAACCATAACTCAGGCAAGAATATTGCCATTCAAATCACTGCTATATACATTTTGAAATCAGGCACTCATTTTCTGAATGGAGTCATTTGGCCAAAGAGTACTTTCTATTTTTATTCAGCCTAAAATATTTAGTGAATTATGAAACAAATAGGAGATGGAGAGGGGAGATTTAAAGGCTTTCCTTACCTGCCATTTCATCGCAAACATGAGATGCTTTTAAAATCAGTTACGATAGAAATGGGAACAGATAGCAACTAGCCAGGAAGTAGATCAAGGACAAGTCAATTTACGCAGCATTTTCTTAAAATGCTGTGGTTGTCTTTGCAGAATGACTGTGAAAGTTAGGAATGAATGGAAAGAAATTGAAGGCAAACAGGAGAAAATATCAGCATTTGCTCCAACTCTTACTTGTTCTTGATTTACACACGCTTATTTTACTTACAATTTTCTTTAATTCACCTTTATCTTTAATTCATATTTATCTTTGATTCTGTTAATTGGAATGAATTAGCAACAATTGTTTTGGGGAATTTCAGTCAAATTTATCACATGTGCCTGTCAACAGAGCATAAACAATGAATATCCTATTAAAAAGCAGTTTTCTCTCCTATTGTATTGACTGATTCTGACATTTGTCTTATTGGTAGATGGGAAAAAAAAAGTCAGACAGCTTTAGAAGCTAGTAATTTTCCTGCATTTCAGTCTAAAGGCAGTGAATTCTTGTAGTCCATCAGGAAACAGAGGATGACACGTGTAAAAATTAAGTAATTGCTTGTCAGTACCAAGTCAAATAATCTGCTCACTTCATGTTGATAGGCACTCAGCTTTACTGAAGACTTGATGCACCACAGGTCCCTGATGTTTTCCTGTTGAGTAAGGATACAGCAAGGCACAAGAGCTACGAGAAGCTGTTTGTTTCAAACAATTTGTTTCCCCCCCCCCAAAAAAAATAAATCAGAGGATTCATTAGTCAGAAGGAGAATTCAATTTGCAGAAACAGCGACTAAACTAACTCTGATGCAGGGTCTTGAAGAGAAAGGACATTACTTATAACAAAACAACCCGTAGTTACGAACTGACAAGACGACCGGAAGTAGTATGGTGTCAACTTCTGGTTTGACCGTGGTTGATTCATAATTCTAATAAATAGTAATGACCAAAAATTGTTAAATTTTATTAGTATCGTGTCACCAACAGTCCCCACACTGGTTGTGCTGCCCTGCATTCCACCAACAGCCCGCCACCAGCCTCCACACCTATCCCACCACCCCACTCCCTCTTGACAGCCTGCCTACAGCCCCCACACTGATCTTGGTGGGGGCGGGGGGAGAGAAGAAGCAGCAGCAGTGTGCAACGCCGCTGTCAGGCTATGCTGCTCACGGCCTGGGAATAGCAGTGGGCAGGCGAGGTACCACCAAAGAGGGAGGGGGTAGTGAGGAGTGAGTGAAGGAGCCAGAGACAGATGGGGAAAGGAGTGAAAATGCAGGAGGGACATGGGATACTTGAACTGTAGCAATCTCTCCATCATCTTCTGTAAATATTAACTATTATGTAGTGACTTTTATTGTGTACAGTACTGTATCATTACCTGTAATATTATGTACTGTATTATTATGTTTAAGATGTTTTAGTGTACTGACACTAAATAAGGACCATATGTACCTGTTCTGACTTGCAAACAAATTCGAATTAACGACAGACCTAGGTAACGTAACAAGTTTTTAAACCCAGGGACTGTCTGTATTTTAAATCTGCATGTTTCCTTTTCCCTCAATCTCCAATAACCGTTCGTTAGATGAATATGCAGTAAATAATGAACATGACAACACCCCAATAGCCAAGTTTTCTCTTAAAAACAAAAAAATAAACAGCTGGAGCATTTGGTTTTAAAGTCTACTTCAGGACGGACTTCAGTTTATTCTTTGTTCTGGAGTCCAGCACCTGCTGTCTCTCATGACATTTTATTGTTCTGTACAGGGAATTTTCCTATTTTGGACATGATCAGTTTTGTGCATTAACAATCAAAAACAGTTCAAACAAATGAATTGCAATTGCATATTTGTCTAACATTCTTTTCTGATCTTAAAAAGCATTATGTCTGATGTACACCTGTAATCAACAGAGCATTAATGATTGAGTCACCTATTCAGTAATGTTGATTAAAGGAGTTAGTATTGGCCAGGAGATCAGGAAAATCTCTCCCACTTTTTGTTCAATAGATATGAGGGATCCTTTTTACATCTTTCCGAGCAAATAGGTGTGTCCTGGAATTCTACCTCATTCCAAAGAAGACACCTCTGATAATGCAGCCTCATCTAGGTGTAGTTCTGGAGACCGAGCTCAGATTTTTGAAATCAATCATCCAGAATAACTCATCTGTGACAAAATGTACTGTAATTCATGAACAATTTACTACCAGCCTAGCTACAAAATCTCAATTACTTTTGTCTGCAAAATAGTTTTAAACTCTAAATTTCAAATTTCTGATTCAATTTATGCACCGACTTTTCAAATTCAGCATGCATTTCTTGGAGATACAAGGAGAAAACTTTTCTTATCCATGGCCTCAAGATTTTTTCTCTCCTCAAATTAGTTCATCGATTTCAATTTCTACAAGTGGTGAATTTTTCTGCTGTTTTACTCTTGTCCCTTCTGTGTTACAGCATCAGCCCTTGTGCTATTTTCCCCAATTTCTACTAATTCATGACTAGGTTTTCACTCCAATTATTTCTTGTGTCCTGTATTTATTACTGTGGGACTTTCAGATATGAAGAACATCTGATTAATTTATTTCTAAACAGTAAAACACTCAAAAACAAAAATGCCCACAGAATTCAATAATGAAGAAACATCAATTTTCCTCCCCCAAAGGAATAATCAATGGAAAAGGAAAGCCACAGGTTTTAATGCTTGTGAACAGCTCCAAGGAGAGAGGAATCTACGAATGAGGTCAATCATGAAGGAGATGCAGGCGACCCATATGGCAATATTAAGACAGGTACAAAATGTAAAGATCCCTCTGCACAGAACAACAAAGGCTGCAATTCAGCTCCAGTTGTTGTATTTTTCTGTTCTTATGTGAAAGGTTCAGATGGCACCCAAAACTGAATATAAAGATCCAATGCCACTAATGTATTTGGAAAAAAATGGATAAAAGTAAAAAGCATGAAATAGAGGAAATGTGGGCAGAAATCACATCACGGGATAAGACCAACAAGTGACTTTAAAAAATGGATTACAAAAAAGTGCAGTTTTCACAAATATTTATAAAGGATGAACATGAATTAGAAAGTTAGACAGATGAATTCAATTTGAATGGATAACACTGGTAAAGCCACAATGGCCTTTTTCTGTGCTTTAATTCCTATGACTTCTGAACTGAAGTGTTAAATCAGGTAGAGGAGAATGAAGTTAAATACCACAATCACGCTAAATATTACGCTTTCACAGTTTTAGTTGGTGTTCAGGAGTATGGATCAGAATGGAGGAGCACTTGCTTTGACAGGGGCTTGATACTAAAAGGTTGTGGATACAAATCTGACTTGTGAATAGAAGGCTGCAAAAGCAAAGTGTTGGCAACTGCTTATCTGGCACACATATAAAATGAAATCTGACATTTTAAGGATCTTCTGCTCTCCTGTATTTACAAGAACTCAGAGAAAGAGTGACAGCACTTTATCTGTGGGTATAAGACAGCACCAGCTTGCTTGGCAACAGTGTATTTGCTGTTAATAATGATATTTTATTTAAGCCGACTTATTAACTTAATATACTTTACATGATACTTCAAATTCTAAACTAATCATTGTAGAACTATAAAACATGACAGCACAGAAACAGGCCCTTCTATTCCATTCCATAATATTATTCTACCTGGTCCCATTGATCTGCATCCTCCATCCCCCTCCAATCCCCATACCTATCCAAATTCTTCTTAAAAATTAAAATCGAGTCCACATTCACTACTTCAGCTAGCTCCACAACCCAACCACTCTGTGTGAAGAAGTTCCCCCTCATGTTTCCCTTAAACTTTTACTCTTTCACCTTTAACCCATGTCCTCTGGTTTGTATCTCACCTACCCTCAGGGGAAAAAACCTATCTACATTTACTCTATCTATCCCCATCATAATTTTAAATACCTCTATCAAATCTCCCCTCATTCTTTTACACTTCAGGGAATAAAGTCCTAACTTCCGTTGTAACTCAGTTCTTGAAGTCTGGGCAACATCTAAGTAAATCTTCTCTGCACTCTTTCTATCATATTGATATCTTTCCTGGAGTTAGGCAACTAAAATTGCACACAAAACTCCAAATTTGTCCTCACCAGTATCTTGTTCCATTTTACCATAACATCCCAACTCCTATGCAGGTACTCCCCGACATACGGCTGTGTTCTGTTCTTGGTAACTGGTCGTATCTCGGAATGGATGTACTTACCTTGTTAGTCGGTGTCCCAGGGTCTGTAGACTGGGCGTGGCCATCTTGGTTTTTGTGTGAGCGTGAGAGCCTTTGGTAGGCACATGCATGGTGGGTTAAGGTACAGGAGTTTGGCGGGTGCGTGCTTGAGAGTTAAATGCCCTAACAATATTGAATTTGTGCCCTTAACTCTCGTGCATGCGCCAATTGACCTCCAATACGTGAACTCACCGAGCATGCGTAAAACGAAGACTTGTGCATGTACACAGGAATCAAGATGGCCTCACCCAGCTGATGGATCCAGGATGCCGACTAACAAGGCAAGTACATTTTGGGTCTTACATGCCCTGTATCCTGTTACAGTTTGTCAAATACAACATAAACTGCATAAATTTATATATTTTTTAGTTATATTTAAAAAGTTTTGGTCACATGTGTGGATGGACGCAAGTTGCATTGGTCACAAATCGGGGAGTACCAATACTCAATACTTTGATTTATGAAGACCAATATGCCAAAAGCTCTCTTTACAACTCTATCCATCTGCTATGCCACTTTCAGGGAATTATGTATCAATATTCCCAGATCTGTTCTTCCACACTTCTCAGTACACTAACATTTACTGTGTTTGTCCTTTCCTGCTTGGTCCTTCCAAAATGCAACACTCACTTGTCTGCATTAAATTCCATCTCCCACTTTTCCAGATGGTCCAGATTCCTCTGCAAGCTATAGCCCCTTTCACACTTGCAAGTGATCTCAGGAATCAAATGCCAATCGGCCTTTAAAGTGCCAAGCAAGAAAGCAAATTCAGCTCAACGCAGGTGTCAGATGACGTCATCTCATGCTGGGGATTGATGGCCTCAACCAGATGTTGGCATTGCAATCAGGCAAGTGTGAAAGGGGTAATTGGATTGTGGGATTGAAATTACCCATGAGTGCAGGAAGAGTAAAATGAAGGTATAAACTTTGCCATGGGAAAGTCATAGTGGGGAGGATGGAGAGAGAGGAAATAAATAGCAATAAATAAATATAGGCCAGCACAACAACAACAGGAGCTGATGAGCTCATACTGTGTAGTACATAAAGCTTAATTATGTTATAATTAGGAATAATTAATTTTGTTCAAGTAGAGGACCATAATACATTAATCAGGATTTAGGCCTGGACCACCATCACCCGATGACAACCCTGGGGATGGCTCCTTGCAAGTGTGAAAGCGTTCAGTGTCCCAGTTAGGAGTGGTCAAGCGTGAAAAGCAAAACCCCCATTCCTATCCCAGGACACTGAATGGCCAATTTAGTGGGATGTAAGTGTGAAAGGGGGTGTTTGAAAGACTTCCTCACTGTCCACAACATCTCCAATCTTAATGTTATCTGCAAATTTGCTGATCCAATTGTTGAAACATTTAGAATATTTGAGTAATTCAGCTTTAGCAGACTGGAGTGGTTCAATGCAAATTTAAAATCACTCATCTCCTTGCTCAAAACAGTTTTATTTTTAATTTATTAAATTGTCCTCTTGGACATGGGTAGAATAGGATTTTGCCCTTGATGGGATCATTCAGAAGCACTTTTCAACTGCAATAAGCTTATTTTGACAAATCAGTTACAGAAATATATTCAAAGTAAACATTTGGAGAAGGGAGTTGAGTAATTGGAGGATGGTCAAGAGGATAGATAAATGGTCAAATGATCAGGTTCTGCACTTCTTTAAAGTGTTGTGAACTGCATGAAAAAAACCTTGATAACAAAAAATAGCAGAAGGGAAGAAAGAGAAAAAAAAGGAACTGAAACTGAATTCCTGAAAATCTATCAGATGTGCTTAAACTGAATGTATTAGACTTTCAATGAAGAAATATTTTAATTCAGTTAACATTTCAGGTCAATGGCCATTTATCACATTGATTGCAAATAATTTAATGTTGCTCTTGCTCATTGCAGGGAATTATAGAAGTCAATGATTTAATTTCTACCATAACCTGTAACTGTTATCTTTTGAAAATGTGCTATTTATTTTCCCCCTGATCATGATGGACATAAAACAGCACTTATAACAGATTTGAAACAAATAACTGTTATTTTCAATAGTCTTTGAAACAACAGAATCTCTCTCTGCACACATCTTGCATTTGTCAATGAACAATATCGAATAAAAGGCCCATCCTTTCTTTGATAATGCAAACAGTATGTATTCCTTGATCTATTCTCTAAAATGCACTGCTCAAATTTTAAAATGAGATGCAGGGACAAAGCCTTTTAATTGGGGCTTTTGTTTGACTTGCACATAATGAAAGAATTCTACAGCTTGAGGTGTTAATACTAATTTTTGGATCCGTTCACACTTTCTTCTAATCAGGCAAGAATAGACAAAGTACACAAAAAAAAATGAATAAAAAATATCTGCTCTAAATGTCATGCCTGTGTAAACAAAAGCATAGGTGATTAAAATGTTAATAAACATAGACAAAGAACACAGAAGCTCATTTATGACATTGTCATTCAGTTGTGAATAGGCAAACAATCATAAAAAGACTTCAATGGAACTGTTTACACAAACCCCATTAGCTACTAACAAAGGCGAGCCATCAACAGCTTCACCTGGACTTCTCAATTTTCCTCAAGTTACGTGGACACTCCAGCATTTTACAACCCACTGATTCACATTTCCAGTTTACTCAACATCAAAGTTGGCAACAAATTAAGAAATGGCACAAGGATACCACAAAAATGTCAACTCCTACCACAAATTACAGCAAATTCTAAATGGCTTCTGTGACAGATTATGTTGTGTTTTATATTGTATATACATATACAAACGAGCCTGCAGCTGACGTGGACATTTTACCCCCTCCATAAATCTTCGTCCGCGAAGCCAAGCCAAAGACATATATTTTAAAGGAGATAAATTGTGGCAGGTTTTTTAGTGTTAGTCACATACAAACATTTCAGAACAGATCTCATTTAAAATACTGGAGCTCTGCTGAAGCCAGACAGTCCGGCTCCGAGTGCTTTTTGCAAAAGCTTGGGGGATTGCCTAGAGAGACTTCAGAAATGGATTGTTGTTTTGAAAAGCAATAATGAAAGAACTCAGAGGATTAGGTCCGGAGCTGCAGTCTGTCTGAATGCAGGTTGCTGTTCTAAGAGGGTCATGTGGTTTTGCAAGCAGAGAGAGTCACAAAGAGAAAGAGAGAATTCAGTTCAACAGTTTTACAGTTCAGCAGCAGCTGGGTCTGGAACAGGACAAACTGGCAAGTTTGCGGAAAACCCCCATTTTGAAGACAGGTTGTGAGTTTTTAAGTTCAGCCTGGTCAAAGCCCTTGTGGTCCGTACAAGAGGAGAGGTCTGGCTGCCTAATGTTTCACTTGAAATAAGGGAAATAAAAAGGCACTCTGTGGTGACCTGAAAGAAAGAGGGCATCATTTGGAAAACCCTGATGGGGCAAGATACTGATAATCATGGCTGATCAGAAGGAATCAGTGAACAACAAATCTCTCTCTGAAAATCGACAAAAACCTTTCTGAGCGGTGACCATTTACCTTTCAAGCACCAAAGCCTGGTAAACTTCATAAATGTTAAATTCTGTGCACAGTATAAGAATTGCCTGCAACCAGTAAACTTGGAGGAGTAAGTTAATAGTGATAAGTTAAAGTGTGATTCTGTTTTCATGTTTAAAGATAATTAAAAGTAACTTTTGTTTAAGTAACCATTTGTCTTGATGAATATCTATTGTTGCAAGGTTTTGTGACATTGAACAAAATAGTCAACAGTTAAAACTTTGGTGAAATGCACATGCTGTAATTTACTGAAATCGATGCAAGAGGGCAGGAAGACATATCAGACATTGCCAGAAGCTTTAAATAAGTCTTTTCCAAAAAATCTTGTACCTATCATGTCTCTCCTGAAGCCAATTTTTGGCTAGTGCTTGGTGTAGTGAATACCATACCAATGTCATCAAAGAACATTACAGCAAAGTACAGGCCCTTTGGCCCACAATGTTGTGCTGACCTATATAAAACATACTCAACAATCTAAACTTCCCCCTCCTTACACTCATAATGCTCTTTTTCTTGTATCAATGTGCCTGTCCAAGAGTCTAAATATCCCTCCATCAGTCTCCATCATCACCCTTGGCAATGCATTTCAGGTAACCACTACTCGGTTTAAAAAAAATTTAATCCTGTTGTCTCCCTTAAACTTTCCTCCTTATACAGATGTCCTCTAGTATTTGTTTCTGTTGCCCTGGGAAAAAAATGTGCTAGTTATCCATTCTATCTATGCCTCTCATAATCATGTAGACCTCTATTAAGTCACCTCTCATCCATCTTCACTCCAAAGAGAAAAACCCCAGTTCTTTTAAAAGTTGCTTTACAAGATATTCTCCAATCCAGGCAATAGCTTGGTAAACCACCATTGTACCATTTCTAAAGATTCCACATCCTTCCTGTAATGAGGCAACCAGAACTGAACACAATATTTCAAGTGTGGTGTTACCAGGGTTTTATAGAGCTGCAACATTACCTCTTGACTCTTGAACTCAATCCCCTGACTAATGAAGGCCAGCATACCATAAGCCTTCTTATCTACCCTATCAACCTGCACAGTAATCTTGAGAGATGTATGGATTTGGACTGCAAGATCCCTCTGTTTTTCCACACAGAATCCTGCCATTAACCAGAGACTCCACCTTCCAAGTATGAGCTTCCAAAATTAATCACTTCACACTTACTCGGATTGAACTCCATCTGCCAGCTCTCCGGCCAACTCTGCATCTTGCCTATATCCTGTTGTAACCTACAGCAATCTTATCCACTATCCACAACACCTCTAACATTTGTATCATCTGCAACTTACTGACCCATCCTTCTAATTCTTAGATCATCTAGGTCTCAGAACAGATCCCAGCAGAATTCCACTTGTCACTGACCAGACATAATACGTTCCATCTCCTACTACCATCTGCTTTCTGCAGGAAAGCCTGATTCCAAATCCACAAAACCAAGGTTCCATAGATCACATAACTCATGACTGTATGATTGTATAACTCATAACTCATGATTGTATGAATCTACCATGGGGGACCTTGTTAAATGCCTTGCTAAAATCCATCATCAATTTCTTTTGTTACTGCCTCAAAAAATCTCAATTAGGTTTGTGAGACATGACCTGCCTTTCACAAAGCCATGCTGACTATTTGTAAACAGACTATGCTTCTCTAAATGCTCGTAAATCCTGTCCCTAAGAATCTTCTCCAATAGTTTGAACACCACTGACTTAAGACTCATTGGACTATAATTCCCAGTGAACATGGAAACTACATTTGCCATTTTCCAATCCTCTGGTACTTCCCCATGGCCAGGGACAATACAAAGATCATTGCCAGCGTCCTAGCCAACTTTATCCTCGCTTCCTTTAGTAACCTGGTGTATATCTCATCTGGTCCAAGGGACTTATTAAGAAGATCCTGCATGTCCTCTTTCTTAATCTCAACACATAAGCTTCTTCTATACTGACCTCACATTGTCCAAGATCCCCCTCTCTGTTGAACATTGAAGCAAAGTATTCATCTAGGGCCTCCCCTACCTTTTCTGCCTCCAGGCACATGTTGCCTCATTTATCCTTAAATGGCTCTACCTTCATTTAGCTCAACCTTCAGTTCTTTACGTATACATAGAACACCTTTGGGTTTTCCTTAATTCTACTTGCCAAGCATTACCCCTCCATAAATCTTCGTCCGCGAAGCCAAGCCAAAGAGAGAAGACTTGCCAAGCCTTTCTCTTGCCCCTTCTAGCTCTCCCAAGTACTTTCTCCTGTTCCTTTTTTGGCTACTATATAATTCTCATGAGTCCTTCTTGTCTTTTGTTTCCTAAACCTTATGTATTCTCCCTTCTTTCTTTCTTTTAAATATTGTCTCATTTTTTTGTCAACCATGGTTCCCTTATCCTACCATCCTTTTTCTGTCTCAATGGAGCAAACCTATCCAGAACATGTGGTCTCTAAACATCCTCCACATTACTTCTGTGCTTTACTCTGGGAACATCTATCCCAAATTACTCTCCCCAGTTAATCCCATCCCCATTTAAACATTTTACCATTTTGCCTTCTCCTATGCTAAAGGTCAGGGAATTGTGGTCACTCTCACTGAAATGCTCAACCACTGAGGTTTGTCACCTGACCAGGTTCATTACCCAGTACCAGATCCAGTGTGACCTCTCCTCCAGACTTGTCCACATATTGTGCCAGGAATTCTTCTTGGACACTCCTAACAAATTCTGCCCCATCTCTTTCAGGAAGGAGGTCCCAGTTAATATTAGGGTTGAAGTCTCCTAATTACAATGAGCCAATTATTTTTGTACCTTTTCACAACCTGCCTACTTATCTACTCGTTAACATCCTGAGGGCATTTTGGGGACCTATAGACTACTCCCTTCCTTCTGCTGACTTTCACCCACTCTGACTCAGTAGATAATCTCTCCACAATATCCTCCCTTTTTGGAGAAGTGATACTATCCATGATTGGTAATGCTACCCCACCCCCCAATTATCCTTATCTTTGTCTGCATTTAGCCATTTGGGCTAGGGACAGAGATGACTATACTTTTAGGAGCACCTGTTTTGAAATGACCAGGGATATGTTAACTCTATAGGAACGAAGGAATTTTTTTTGAATCAGACTCCAAAATTTAATGCTATATTGAGACTGGTCAGAGATCTGAAATTCCCTCAGTTTATTAATCCTAAACTGCAAATGCACACATCATCTTATGGGTGGGAGTGGGGACTGCTTCTGATAGGGTAAAACTGAGGTGATCAAGGTGGGATAAGGTGTAAACAAATCTTATCTAGATCCTCAGAGTTTGACAGCTCCATATGTTTATACATAAACTCCTGCCTTCAGGCAAAACCACATACATATGTTGAAACTTTAATGCACAGTTTGCAATGTTCTTTGTTGCACCCTTTAATGAAATTAAAGCCTATCATAGCCATCTCAAGCCTTTTCCTATGTAGTTTGTTATATTTAATTTTAAAATTTCTGGTTTCCGATCAGCTAATATTCAGTTTTTATTCTTTTTCTTTGCTGTATTCAATTCAATTCCTCCACATATGCTATGACCTACATTGCCCCTGCTGGATGGAAGCTTTTAGACACATCCACAGGTTTTCTGTCCCTTCTTAACTTTGTCAAAACAATTTGGGTGGAGCTATGAACCTTTCCTCAATTGCCTTCTGTGGACTGAACATTTTCCAATCACGATTCTGCAGCAACAATTTGATTGTAACTATTTCTTCCAATCATGCCCTCATTTCTCCCATTGTCATGAATGCCAAGATATTGAGCCTTTACTTTTCCCATGGCCCAGTTTGCTATTCTTGCATGATCTGGTCCTTTCTCTTTTAATTTTAACGTTCTGCTCACCAAAACCCTACCTTGCATTGTTTAGTTTAAATCCTTATTTCTTTCCTTGTTCAATTTATTAGGATACATGTCCCAGCTTAATTTAAGTGAAGCCAGCACCAGTTTACCCATATTTCCTCTCCTTGAACTTCTGACTAAATTTATCACTTTACACAACTTTGCCTTTGCCAGTGAACATTCATCCCACCAGTCCACTTACATCCTCCAGAGGTTCACCTCAATCTTCTTCACTCTTCAATGTACATCTGTTTTATACGTTCACACTTTAAAGAGCGCTGTGTACATCCCAATCCAAATCATCAATATGCAGCTGGAAAGGCAGTGGTTTAAGTAGTGACCTTTGGGAACACAACCACTGATCAAGCTCAGCTTCCTCAAAATGCCAATTTCATATTCATACTCCCAAAGCTGCTTTTCCACCACGTTTCTTCTTTGTTATCATTTATTATGCAAAATTTAATCAAACACCCTTTGAAAGTATCTGTACATGACATCAACTGCATTGCCTTCATCAACCCTCTGTTAGTTGACCAAAAAGACTTTGCCCACTTAAAAGGACCCAACCTTTCTTTATTCAGTTTTCTTTATTTCTCCTAGCTCATTGGCAAGAATGTTTCACATCTCTCCTCAGTTCTCTACCTTTTATTTAAAACCATGGTTTTATTATTCTCTCTAATGATAACAGTTTGGGTTTACAAACTGTTCCACTGCTTGTTCTACAATTAATGAACATACCAAGGCATGTAAATTATCCCATTAGGTTTTAGGAAGCTTTGAGAGACAGTTAATTATGGTTTTCACAGATGGTATTGATTTCTATTTAGCACTGATTACTAGTTAAATTAATACTCCAAGCCCTGAAGTACAATCAGCTGTTCTTGTTTAATTATTGAGCCCAACGAGCAGAATTCCCCATTCGACTTGTGTTACTTGGAAGAATACCTCTTTACCAAGTTCAGAGTAATTTCACAATTATATTTTAAAAAGGGACAAGGAAACTTAAAAGGCAATCACTTCACAATGTTGAGCACTGTACCCAATAGTACAGATTACTTCTAGTGAGTGCCCAGTGAATATTATAGCAACTTGTGTTATACAGCACCAAGGCACTTCACTGGAGCATTATTGAACAAATCAAACACTGACCCACTTCATTTGCCAGGTTCGATTGGATAGCTTAGATATCTAGAGAGGCTTTTAAGAGCTACATAAACTTAGAAAACTAATGCAAAAGTTGGTCATTTAACTCATTGTGCCTGTTAAAGACAAAAGCGCCCGAGCTCCTCAGCTGACTCCCTATACATTCTGTAACCCTGCAGGTAGAGGCATTTCACAGACATTTGAATACAGTTTCAACATGATGTGAGTATTGGCCTCAACCACCAATTGCCAGGTTCCAGACACTGCTGCCCTCGAGCTGCAAACATTTTGGTCTTCTCTCTCTCAATACCAAATACTTCATATCTAGGTCTCCTGGTTTATGTCCCCTTTGTTATAGGGAATAGCCATATCACTCAAATTTATTTATCTCAATTAAATCTCCACTGAACTTCTTGTTCCCAAACAATATACAAATATTTTAAATTTTCACAAAAAGATTCATTTAAACCTGTCGCAAATAGGCAAAGCCCAAACCACAACCACCAATGAGCGTCCCTACATCTTTATCCTGCCAGCTCTCAGGTCCAAAATATCTCAAGAGTACATCAAACACATGATGCCAAGAAATCCACAAGCAAGATAGCAGCATTAGCAGCAGGTTAATCAAGGCGCAGAGGGAGAAAGCTACACAGGAACAATAGCAAGTAAAAGTAAAGCAGGCACATGGCAGTGTGGCCATTGTGAGGGCAGCCAGTATGTGAGTGGCTCAGTGAAGGGGTGAGAATGTGAGGTTTTGGTTTATGAGGCTCCAGAGAGTAGAGGTTGAGGAGAAGATGCAGGAGTTGAGGAAAGTAAAGGACAGGTCTTTATAGTTTTTTTCCCCATTTCATAGATAGTGGGAATGACAGCAAGGGCAGGGATATGCTCCACTTGTGGAATGTGGATAGTCACGGAAGCCAACACTCTCCCTGATGACTTCATTTGCGAGAAGAGCATCCAACTGTAGCTCCAAATTAGGGAATTAGGGCTGGAGTTGGATAAACTCCAGATCATTCAGGAAGCTGAGGAGGTGACAGACAGGAGTTACAGGGACACTATCACCCATAGGAGGCAGGAGGAAGGTAGCTGGGTGACAGTCAGGAGAGGGAAAGGTAACAGGCAGTCAGTGCACAGCATCCCTGTGGGCGTTCCCCTCATTAACAAGTCAACTAGATACTCTGAATACTGTTGGGGGAGGTGGTCCTGAGATATCTCAGATCAAATTCACGTCATTCTAAGGAGGGAGGGTGGGCAGTCAGATGTCATGATCCATGATGGGACCAATGACATGAGTAGGAAGGATGAGGATGTCCTGTTAAGAAAGTTCAGGGAGTTAAGCACTAGGTTGAAGGACAGGACCTCCAAGGTTGTGATCTCAGGATTGCTTCCTGTGCCATGTGCTAGAGAGGTTAGAAAAGTAGAACAAGGAAGCTTAAATAGATAGTACAAGAGTGAGGGCTTCAGGTTTCTAGATCATTGGGCTCTCTTCCAGGGAATGTGGAGCCTGTTTCGATGGGACAGTTTGCATCTGTAATGGAGTGGGACTAATATCCTTGCAGGAAGGTCTGCAAGTGCTGCTCCAGAGGGTTTAAACTAGATTTGCAAGGGGATGGGAACCAGAGCAGAGAGTGGAGTGGAGGAGGAAAAAGATGATGTGAAGACTGCAAGTAAAGTCAGAAATCAAAGGGTTGTACATGGTGGAAATTTTCTCAGGTGCAGCTATGTCAATGCAAGGGGTATTGTAGGAAAGGCAGACAAGTTTAGATTGTGGATTTGCATGTGGAATTATGACATTGTAGCCATTAGTGAAACTTGGTTGGAGGAAGGGCAGGACTGGCAGCTCAATGTTCTGGGGTTCTGTTGTTTCAGACACAATAGAGTGGGTTGGATGAAAGGGAGAGGAGTGGTATTGCTCGTCAGGGAAAATATCACAGCTGTGTTCAGACAGGACAGACTAGAGGGATTGTCTACTGAGGGTATAAGGATGGAGCTGAGAAACGGTAAAGGTATGACCATACACATTGACAACGAGAATTGGAGAAGCAAATCTGTACAGAGATACCAGACAGATGCAGGAAACAATGATGTGATAGTAGGGAATTTTAACTTTCCACATATTGACTAGATGGCTTGGAGTTTGTCAAACATTTTCAAGTAAGTTTTCTAAATCAATATATAGAGTTAACAATGTGAGAGAATACAATACTGGATCTCCTATTAGGGAATGAGACAGGACAGGTGACAGAAGTATGCGTAGGGGAAATATTTTGGGTACAGTGATCATAATGCCATTCGTTTCAAGTTAATTATGGAGAAAAATAGGTCTGGGTCTCTGGTTGAAATTCTAAACTGGAGAAAGGCCAATTTTGAGGAAATGATAAAGGATCTAGAATGCATTGATTGGGATAAGTTTTTTTAATGCAAGAGTATGTGAGATAAATGGACAACCTTCAAAGGTGAAATTTTGAGAGTACAGAGTCTGTATGTTCTTGTCAGGATCAAAGGCAAAGTTAAAAAGCCACAGGGTTTTCGAGGAATATGGGGATCTGATTACAAATAAGAGAGAGGTATACGCAACAAGGAGCAAATGAGGTTCTTGAGGAGTGTAAAAATGCAAGAAGAACCTCAAAGTCAGGAAGGTTAAAAAAAGACATGAGGTTGCTTTGCAGATAATGTGAAGGAAAATCCTAAATGTTTCTCCAGGTATATTAAGAGCCAACGGATAATAAAGTACAAAATTGGTCTCATTGAAAATCAGAGTAGTCGGTTATATATGGAACCATAAGAGATGGAGGAGATCATAAATGATTTTTTTGCATCATTATTTACTCAGGAAACTGGTATAGAGTCAAGGAAAGTACGGAAAACAAGCAGTGAGGTCATGAAACTTACAGATGAAAGAGGAGGAAGTACTTGCTGTCTTAAAGCAAATTAGGGTGGATAAATCCCCAGGGCCTGGCAAGATATTCCCTCAGACCTTGAGACAGGCTAGTCTAGAAATTGCAGAGGCCCTGGCAGAATTATTTAAAATGTCCTTAGCTACAGGCCAGGTGCTGGAGGATTAGAGGGTAACTCATGTTGTTCTGTTGTTTAAAAAAGGCTCCAAAAGTAATCCAGGCTAGTGAGCCTAACGTCAGTAGTACATAAGTTACTGGAAGGTGTCCTATGAGACTGATTAGGGATAGTCAGCCTGGCTGTGTGTGTGGAAGGTCATGTTTAACCTTTCTTATAGAGTTGAAGAAGGAGTCTGGGGATATTGTTTAAATGGACTTTAGTAAGGCCTTTGACAAGGTTCCACATGGTAGGTTAGTCAGGAAGTTAGAGACGCTAGGTATTCCTGGTGAAGAATTGAACTGGATTTGACATTGACTGGATGGGAGAAGCCAGAGAGTGGTAGTAGATGACTGCTTCTCAGACTGTAGGCCTGTGACTAGTGGTGTGCCTCAGAGATTGGTGCTGGGACCATTGTTGTTTGTTATCTATATCAATGATCTGGATAACATGGTAAATTGGATCAGCAAGATTGGAGGTGTTGTGGACAGCAGATAAGGGTTTCAAAGTTTGCAGAAGGATCTGGACCAAGCTGGAAAATGGGCTGAAAAATGGCAGATGAAAATGTAATGCAGACAAGTGTTAGATGTTGCATTTTGGAAGGAAAGACCAAGATAGGGCATTAATGGCACATGGTAGGGCTCTGAAAAGTGTGGTAGAACAGAGGGGTCTAAGAATACAGATACATAATTTCCTGAAAGTGGCATCTCAGGTGGATAGGTTTGTTACAAGAGCTTTTGACATATTGGGCATCATAAATCTAAGTATTGAGTATAGGAGATGGGATGTTATGATAGAGTTGTACAAGACATAGTTGAGGTCATATTTGGAGTATTGTGTGCAGTTTTGGTCACCTAACTATAGGAAAGACTTTAATAAAATTGAAAGTATGCAGGGATGTTGCTGGAACTTCAGGAACTGAGTTACAAAGGGAGGTTAAACAGGTTAGGAGCTTATTCCCTGGAGCATAAAAGAATGAGGGGAGGTTTAAGAGAGGTGTACAAAATTATGAAAGGTATAGATTGAGTAAAAACAAGTAGGCTTTTTTCACTGAGGTTAGGTGAGATACAAACCAAACCTCACTGAAAAAAGATTAGGTTTGGGCAAAAGGGGAAAAGTTCAGGGAAAACATTAGGGGAAATTCTTCACGCAGAGAATGGTGGGAGTGCGGAATGATTTACCAGTTGAAGTGGTGAATATGGGCTCATTTTTCACATAAGAAAATTTTGTATCGATACATGGATGGGAGGGGTATGGTGAACTATGGACCAGGTGAAGGTCATTGGGATTAGGCTGAATAATAATTTGGCACTGATTAGAAGGGCCTATTTTCTGTGCTCTAACGTCCTATGGTTCTGTGTTATTTTTTTCCTTGAAACAAAAGTTTACAGTAGAACCACAAAAATGTTGAAATAATTCTAAACAACTCTAAAGTCATCATTTCAAACATATATAAAAAAAATTGGGATTAAACTCCATTTCCTTTCTTCCAGATCACCACCCCTTCCTTCTCTGTTCAAAGAACTACCTTCTTCCCCTATAACCTCGACTTTCTTCTCTTTTGCCCTCCCACCCATATCCACCTCTTGCCTGTTGGCCTGTGCTCCTCCCCCTCCCCCTTCTTCCCTCCTCTCTTCCTCCACCTTTTTATGCAGTCACCATCCTACTTCTCACTCATACCTTGACAAAGGTCTCTGGTCCGAAATGTTGGGTCTATCCCTTTGCTTTCTATGACTGCTGTGTTTCTCCAGCATCTTTGTGGATTACAAAGGGTTAAAATGTTCATAAAATTTAAATGGCAATGCTCTCTCAGCTTTGTGGGAATCAAGATACAAGTAATCTCTTCTGATTAAAACAAGATGCTGATTGAATTTAAATCATCTGTTGTGAAAAAATATTTCTCACTTTTGTTATTCTGGCCACTGGATGCAAAATCTGTTGATTAAATTTCAATTGACGTAAAGCTTTCCAAATCCTTATAGATATAAATTTTAAAATTAGACATACAGCACTTTTGGCCCATGAGCCAGTGCCGCCTAATTACACCCAGTTGACCTACAATCCAGGTATGCTTTGAATGGCGGGAAAAAACAGGAGCCTGTGAGAAAACCAACACAGACACTGTGTAATCCAAATGTTCATTGCAGAAATATTTAATATTATTTCAATATAATTATCTTATCAGCTAAATCAGCAAAGACCAAGTCTCCAAAAACCTATCAACTTAATCTTCAGCATGGAACATGATTTAACATGTAGTTCCCTTGTGGCTTCACTAGCGAACTAAGATTGATTATAATTTACTTAAAATGGAGATAATAGCCGTGTTTTTCCAACTGATCTACTTGATAAGCATATTTTCATGCTATTTTTAATGTGTAATCTCGAGTTATTTTTCTTTGACAGCAGCTGGATTTATCTACTCTAACCCATCTTACCTAGCATTCTTCCCTATAGATAATACATTTTGCATCATTTCAGAAAGATGGTTACTGACATGGCTTGTAGTTGTGGAAATGTGTGTCTAAATCAACAGACAGTTGTGTCACATCCCAAAGAGCACAGCTGGTGTTAACAGTTGAAAGTGAACCTGTTGTGAAATAAGTCAGTAGTTATTAGAGCAGTGGCTCTCAACTTTTTTTTCTGCTCACATACGACCTTAAGAACAGAAAAATCCAGCACCTATGAGGATTGCAGATGCCAAAAATGTGAATTTTTCCAGTTAACTGAGAGTCACTCTTACAATGTCTAAGTTCATTAAGAATACTCCGTTTAAAAGACAAAAGACAGTGCAAAATATAAAGTAATTTGGAAAAAAAAAGTATTGTAGTCTTTAATTATGTAAGTTCACTTTATTCAAGTAATTTCTGCGACTTACAAAATTTAAATTTAAACCCCAGTCCCTGGTGCTATAGAATTGTTGTGCTCACCACTACACTAATTGCATTGCTGTCATAATTAACCCTTTCCCCAGAGTTTACAGATAAAGCCTAACTAATATACTTAATACTAATAAAAAATAAAGACTCATACTAAGCAGAGATAGGGAGACACTCTGAGAGAGTAGCCCCAGCAGCATTGGCCGGCTCTTCATTCTGGGCGCCGCCATTTCATTCCAAAACAACATTACTGAAACATTACTCAAACAGCTGCAGTGGGCAGGGCTCAACTGGGGGTGCTCCCATCTTCACCAAAGCAACCCGACTCACCTCCATGCAAGTGTCACGGTCAGGTTCTCGGCGCACCTTCGTCACACTGACAATCCTACTCACCATCTCGCAAGTGTCCTGATAAAGCCCTCAGCACACCTTCCTCGCACTGACAACCCAAATCGTTACCAGGCACGTGTCCTGGACAGGGCCTGGGTGCATCTTCTTCGTGCTGACAACCTGACTCACCTTCATGCAAGTGTCCCAGTCAGGCCTTTGGCACACTTTCCTCACGCTGACAACCCAACTCAACTCTGCACAAGTGGTGACAGTGAAAAGAATGCGTACACATCGATGCCATTGGTAGTTCAGTGGGGCAAACCTGCGCGTGTTCAATGAGTGCTCTCCCGCTGTGTCCATCCGCCCAGTCCCACTCATCTGAAGTACTTTTTTTTTAAACAAATGTTTTTGCTGGCTGTTTGAGTTTCCAGTTGATTGAATTCCAGATAATGGGGATTATATTGTGATCCCTTACTAACCAAAGCACCTATGCCATAGGTGGGCAAACTTGCTTAATGCAAGAGCCACATACCATCAACTTCAGGTGTTTGAGAGCCGCAAGACATGAAAAAATATTATATACATGTTTTTACTCTTGCATGCATATTTCTTCACAAAGATTTTATATAAATATTAAGAAATGCATCTACATAATAATGTTTAATCACACATGTAGTTTTTAAGTAACTAATTTGTATTAGTTTCAATAATCATGTACATGCCAAATATTTTGAAATTCCTGCCTGATTATTGAGAGTCTGCATCTTGGCTGTGAGTCATTGAAAATATGGCTGATATATTGTCAAGGTTGTACAAATTAGCTCTGTCAGGTGTTGATTTGTCAAGATTGCACAATGCTTCGATTTCACAAACTTGATTACAGGGCACAGTCTGAGGGCACCTTGGGCGTCAGGAGCTCTGGTGGGCAGGCGGTCGGTCGATCTGGATCACACTAACATTACCTGCCACACACTCTACAATCCCGCAATCGCAGGCCACTCCCATTAACACTACCAATGTTAACACTGGCTTGTACGGTTCCTGTCTTAGCCAATATATTTCTGCGACCCACACATTAAATGTCGAAGAGCCACATGCAGCTTGCCTTAGGTGCTCTGTTGTTAGTAAGGGATTGCTTAAGATGATATGCGAGTGGAAAAAACAAAAGTTGAGAATCACTGTATTGGAGTCATGAACTGAATGTCAGAAAATAGGCCCTTCAGCCCATCACATCCTGGCCAATTTTTCTGCCCATTTTTCACTGATCCTATTTTGCATCAAAAAGTTTTAAGAGTCAGTATCAAATTTTAACTTGAGCAGTTTTTTTGCAGCAAGTAATAGGTTTAAAGGACTAGTATATAAAACTGCAAAAAAAACCAAAACATCATGACACAAGAGCCATAAAATAAATTAAGAACAGCTAAATAGCATTGCTAGAAACAGGAGTAAGCCTGAGGATTCAGAACATTTTAGAACTGAAGTGGTGACCAAGAAATTAATCAAAAGGCAAGGCAGAATACAAGTATACTAACTAGCAAGAAGCTGACAACTGGGCTGCAAGAGACTACCAAGGTCAGATGGGGATCTGATCCAGAGAGAAGTGAATTTTAATTTAAAAAAAAAGGTCCCAGTGAAGGTGGTAGGTGTGGATTTTCAGAAGGCTTTAGATAAGATCCTTGAAGGGAGGTTGGTCAACAAGGCTATAGCACGTGGAATTTGGGTCAAAATAGTTATTATTGTGAAAACAATGGCAATAAATAGATCGTTCTCAGGTTGGAAGGCTGTGACTAGTGGGGTTCTGCAGGGCATGCTGCTTGGTCTGTTTACAGTCAATTCAACCATTGGCCGAGGGGACAAGATGTCACATTTCTGAGTTTGCTGACGATTTTAAACTAGATGGTATTTTGTGCACAGAATGGGATGTAAAAAGAGGCTTCAAGGGGAATATAGACAGGCTGAGTGAGAATCTGGAAAATGCATATAATGTGGAAAAAATGTACAGTCATCCACTTTGATGCACAAAGCAGAAAAGCAGAGCTTTTTTTTTAAAAACCTTTACAAAGTCATGCACTACTTATGATCAAACTTTACACCCACTACTGAAGGCCACCATGCAGAGATAACAAATGATTGGGAAGGTAAAAGATATGTTCAACTTATTCATGAGTGCAAGGAAGATGTGCCTGCCATCAGGCTACAGGGAAGAGTCAATAGACTGGTCCCAGAGATGGCAGTTTTGACATGTTCAAAGAGGGAGATTAACTCCATCAATGTCTAAATGGAGAAAAGATTGACTCAATTGGTCAGATAAAGAGCAGGTATTTCCCCTGGTAGTCAGATTCTGAGAATAAGGAATAGGCTGTTTAGGACTGAAAATATACACGTTCATTCAGTGAATATGTGGAATTCTTTACGGCAGATAACTGTGGAGACTTCGTTGTCTTGACATGGTACCAAGATAACAACATCTCTCTCAATGTTAGGAAGACAAAGGAGATGTTCACTGACTTCAAGAGAGGAGGTGGAGACCAGTCCCTGTCCACATCAACTGATGAAGAGGAAATAGCTTCAAACTCTGAGAACAAAGGAAGTTTGGCATTTTCTCCTTTCCTTTTAATATCAAAGTATACTTGCTAGATACAACCCAGCATCATACAGGAGCTGCTCTGCTCCAGATCAGAAGCTATAGAAAGTAGTGAATGTGGCTCAGAACATAATGCAAAGTCCACTCCCCCCTACCCCTCCATGTGCATCACCTGCTGCCTAGGTAAGGAAATTTTATTTAATCTCACCTCATGATCCCAATGAAAAATCTACATTGAAATTCCTCCTGAGATTTTTCTTCAATACTGTGACCAAAATTGAACTTCAAGTATGGACTCATTAACTTACAGCAAAACTCCATTACTTTTGTACTCCAACCTCCATGATTATTATTTTATGACATTTATATGAACTTTTTTTTCTCAGCTCATCTACATTTTAAATCCTTACCTTCAGCAATAACTTCATCAATGCATAGACATCTACAGTTAATTGTCACAGGGTCTTTGATCAGGAACGTTAACCAGTTCTCTTGCCACAGATGCTGCCCGAATTCTGAGTATTTCCAGCATTTTCTGTTTTTATTTCAGTTTTCCAGCATCTGCAGTTTATTTTTTTTGCCTGACTTACAAGTGGGCAATCATGCAACCTAACCAAGTGTCAAATTCCTCATATTGTGCAGACCTCTTTGTAATGATGCTCCATGATGTGACGCGAGAGATTTCTAAAGAAAGCAAATTCCTTACCAAGATCTAATATTATTTTTACCAAACAGTAGATGCTACAAATATATTTTGACCAGACATTATTTGGCAAGATCACTGTGGCTTTTAAAAACCTTTAATCTACCCCCTCATAAAAATAAGCAAGAAAATTGATCCAGTGATCCAATGTACTGGAGAAACTCTGCAGGTCACAAAGGTCAGGATAATTCCTGATGATGGGCCCAGGCCCAAAACGTTGGTTGCCCTTTCCTTCCAATGGATGCTGTGTGACCTGCTGAGTTTCTCTAGCATATTTATGTACAGCACTCAACCCCATCATTTGCACATTTCCTTGTTGAATTTTGGTCCACTAGTTTACAAAACCTACCCAACATGATACAGTCAAAATCTTCCAATGGGACAAGAAAAAAATGAGGACACAGTGTTTTGACACAATCAACTGGCTTCATGGAGTGTCTGAGGGAAGTTGTATGACTGTTGGGTCAGACATTTCATTCTGACCAAACCCATTAAGAACTGCAGATTTCTTTCCCAAAGGGCTTTAGTTAACTGGGAATATTTTTACTTCAATCTGGTGGTTTCAAGATTATCATTACTGGTAAGTTTTTTTTATTGGTACAGGTTATTTAATTGAACAAATGTAATTTTCACTATTCCATTGTTGAGATTCCAAAGTTACGTTGTCCCATCATTGACTAAAGCCATTGAATTACTGATCACGACGTTACCATTCGCAAACTACAAATTTACCACTCACAACTGCTTAATCAGTGTTTACCTCTACATTGTACAATAGTTGTTTTTTCATATATTCAATCATTCTGAAATAACAATATAATAAATATGATTCAAGTCCCCAAAAGAACAAGAACAAATATTTCTCCTGCAAGAATATGATTCTAGAAATAGGCTATGCATTCTGAGACCTAGATCCCATTATTTCATGATGTTTCCTTTGCATTGCCCAGTTAAGATTTCCCAGGTAGGTGTGCAACCATTTGAAGAACACTTCACTGATCTCTGAATGAGGCAGGCAGATAAACCCTGTCAGGCGAGGTTGACATGTCTACTATACCCACATGGAGAATACAGCATCAAAACGGATTTAAGAAACATTAAATCAAATGCATCATAAGTCCCTTACCGCGTGATTTCATGCCAATGAAGCGATTCTCTACGATGTCTATCCGTCCAACCCCATGCTTACTCCTGGAGAAAAAAAGATGAATGGCATAGTTCAGTTTCCTTTTCAGACGAGTGAATCACCCCCATAAAGGTACAACAGGGCATTAACTAATAGGCTCAAGTGATGTAGACATTAATATGGTTGAGGTTAAAAAGGGCCAGTCAACTGAGAGACAGTGAGATAAACTCACACAATGAACATTCTGCCTCATTAAAGGATGTCAAAATTTTTTAGTTCGGCTGCACAATTCCAAGGCACACAGCCTGGCACTTTGTCGGGTCCTGAATAGGAGTGAAGTCAGATTAGAATAAAATGAGACTGATCTTTTCACACACTTTGAAGGGAGACGTTGAGTGGTGCACAAAGAGGCAATTCTCCAGGTCGACAGCATGCTGCTGAAGCTGTGCAGTATGAGGAGCAGCTGATTAAATCCGGAAGAAGACCTCCAGGGCTGCATCATTCAGGGTATCCATAGACAAAAATCCACGCAGAATTCTCACAGTCCAGTCCACTATAAGCAAGCACTCAGGACATCACAGTAGGTTCGAGGAAAAAAAATACAGTAAATCCAATCTCATTTATACATGTCTATTCAGCATCACATAAAAACTCATTGCAATGCAAATCCTGCTTTCATCTTGCAAACACATAGTACTTAAAGTGGCTTTTTTAGAAGAATGGCAACCGAGGAAGTTGACAATTAAATGTGACAGTAACCAGGAGACATGGGTTTTTTTAAAAAAATAAACCTTTTTAGCATCACAGCTGTATTCATGCAAGTCTTATTGTGAGTGTGAAGTCATTTTGCCTGATTTTTTAAATAACAGTTTAAAAGGGGATAAAGCATAGTTTTATATCATTGCAGCATTTTGTCCCAATACAACACATAATTGCTATGTCACGCATTCTTTCAGGAACAAAACAAAACAATAAACTTCTATCTAAACAAAACTCAGAGTTGATGCTTGTTTTATTTAACACTGCATAAACCCTTTCCCAGGCCTTTTATCCTTCAAAAGACTGAGCCTACATTAAATTGCATCAGTTTCAAATGCACACCATCTGAATTTCAAATCACTATTTGAAAAAAATATATAAATGTTAATTTCAAACTACTTTTCATTTGCGGTATTGTATGAATTGCACAATCTAGAAAGTTCATCCTAATAGGTAGAAGAGCTCTCCAAGTCTACATTTGTAATACTCAGATATTAGGATTTATAGGATATTTTGGATTCTCCACCTTATATATTTTTTAATTATTCAAAAGTTTGAAAGCATACATGGCCGAAAACCAATTTTGTCACAACTCTTCAGAGTCATGCCTGTTTTGATATTAGCACTCTGTATTAACATTAGAAGATAAAAAAAAGGATAACAGCCTAGAAAATTTTAGGTGTACACAATGGCACTGCAGCAGGGCATCAACCACCACTTTATGCGTCTGCTACCATTAATTGGCTCTTTATCTCAACTGAATGGATACTGCAATCCAACCTGAAGAAGCATCATTGAGTGGCTGCACACCCAAATGTCTAACCCCTTTGCCACTTTATAACCGTGTTTTGATCATTCTAAACTAGGGGAAATACCATCAAAATTTTGCAATGACCTTCATGGTTTAAGCCTTTAAATTATAGTGTCATTTTGAGTCATCGAGGGAGATGTCATTGTCAGAGTGGACTGAGTCAGAGTGGTAAGGCTTTGGCAAGAAGAGACTGAAGTGATGGTGCAGGAGTTGAAGTAAGAAAGAGCCACCTATTCTACAGCAGGTTGGCACAGGTAAGGGCAGGTTTTAGAATTCGTATGTTTTTGCCTCGTGCCATAAACAATGGGAATGGCACCTAAGGCAGGGGAATGCTTCCCTTGCAGAATGTGGGTCATCAGAAAAGCCAGCAGTATCCCTGACAACCTCATCTGTGAGAAGTGGATCCAGCTGCAGCTCCTGACAAACCAAGTTAAGGAGTTGGATGAACTCCAGATCATTCGGGAGGCAGAGGGGTGGGGGGGGGGGGGGGTGATAGACAGGAGTCACATGGACATTATCACACCTAGGAGGCAGGAGGAGGGTAGATGGGTAACAGTCAGGAGAGGGTAAGGGAACAGGCAGGCAGTGCAGGACACCCCTGTGGCTGTTACCCTCAATAATAAGTATACCATTTTGGATGCTGTTGTGGGGACCTACCAAAGAGATCAGGTCTTTGGCACAGAGATCCACAGATGGAATATTGCCTCCCTGGTGCCAGGGTCTGAGATATCTCAGATCAAGTTCTCAGCATGGAGGGTGAGCAGCCAGATGCCGTAGTCCATGTTGGGACCAATGAAGTGGGTAGGAAAGGTGAGGAGGTCCTGCAAGGAGAGTTCAAGGAATTAGATGCTCGGTTGAAGGACAGGACCTTGAGGGTTGTGATCTCAGGATTATTACCCGTGCCATGGGTAATAGTGAAGGTAGAATTAGGAGGATAATGCAGTTTAACACATTGCTAAAGACATGGTACAGGAGGGAGGGCTTCAGGTTTCTGGATCATTGGACTCTCTTCCAGGGAAGGTGGGACCTGTTCTGACAGAATGGTTGGCATCGGAACTGGAAGGGGAACTAATGTCCTTGTGGGAATGTTTGCTGCTCCAGGGGGTTTAAACTCTATTTGAATTGGGATGGGAACCAGAGTGCCAGAGCAAATAGAGGAGTGGAGGAGGGAAGATTATGTGAAATTTGCATGCACTGTTAGAATTCAACAGATTGTGCAGGCAGAAAAGATCTCAGGTGCATCTATTTCAGTGCAAGGAGTATTGTAGGAAAGGCAGACGAGCTTAGAGCGTGGATTTGCACTTGGAATTATGACATTGTGGCCGTTAGTAAAACGATTGCAGGTGAGGCTGGACTGGCAGCTCCTTTGCTTTAGACAATATAGAATGGTGGGGGTGGTGGAGGAGAGTGGCATTGCCCATCAGGGAAAATATCATAGGCGTGCTCAGGCAGGACAGTCCAGAGCCTACATGGGTGGAGCTGAGAAACGGGAAAGGATGACCATGAGGTTGTTTTATGGACTGCCTAATAGTCAACAAGAATTGGAGGAACAAATCTGCAGAGAGATAGCAGACAGCTGCAGGAAACACCAAGTTGTGATAGTAGTATATTTTAAACTTTCTACATATTGACTGGGATTCCCATATTGTTAAAGGGCTGGAATTAGTCAAATGTGTTCAGGATAGTTTTCTAAATCAATATATAGAGAGAGTGCAATACTGGATCTCCTGTTAGGGAATGAGACAGGACAGGTGACAGAAGTATGTGTTGGGAGCATTTTGACTTCAGTAATCATAATGCCATTAGTTTCAAGTTAATTATGGACAAGGATAGGTCTGGGCCTTGGGTTGAGATTCTAATTTGGAGGAAGGTCAAATTGAGGAAATGAGAAAGGATCTAGAATGGATAGATTGGGATAAGTTGTTTTCAGGCAAGGATGTGCCTGAAGGATATTGACAAGGTCCCCCATGAGAGGCTCATCCAGAAAATCATGAGGGTTCAAATCCATAGATCCCTCAAGGTCGCTGCACAAGTTGATAGGATAGTTAAGATGGCCTGAGTTCAGGAGGAGAGAGGTGATGTTTCAACTCTACAAATCTTTGGTAATACCACACGAAGAGTATTATGTTCAGCAATGGAGAGGGTGCAGAGGAGATTTACCAGGATGCTGTCTTAAGAGGCAAGGTTAGCAGAGCTGGGACTTTTCTCTTTGGAACGTAGAAGGATGAGAGGAGACTTGATAGAGGTCTACAAGATTATGAGAGGCATAGACAAGGTGAACAGCTAGCATCTGTTTCCCAGGGGAGGTTCATCAAATACCAGAGTAAAACGTTAAGGGAGGGAAGTTTAGGGGAGACATCATGGGTCAGTTGTTTTTTAATACATGGAGAGTTGTGGGCACCTGGAATGCTTTGCTGGGGACTGCGGTAGAGAATGAAGCATGAGGGACATTTAAGAGACTCTTGGACAGGCACATGGATGAAAGAAAAATAGAGGGTTACAGGGTAGGGTGGGTTTAGTACTTTAAAAAAAAAAGGAATTTATAGGTCGGCAAAACATTGAGTGCTGAAGGACCTGTACTGTATGGTTCTATGATATGCAAGATAAGTGGAAGACATTCAAAGATGAAATTTTGAGAATACTGAGTTTGCATGCTCCTGTCAGGATTAAAAGCAAGGTCAGCAGGCATGGGGAATCTTGGCTTTTGAGGGATATTGGGGATCTGGTTTAGAAGAGAGAGGTGTATGGCAGGTATAGGCAACAAGGAGCAAATGAGGCATATAAAAAAATGTAAGAAAAACCTCAAGAAAGAAATCAGGAAGGCTCAAAGAAGACACAAGGTTGCTCTGGCAGACAACGTGAAGGAAAATCCTATAGGTTTCTACAGGTACATTAAGAGCAAAAGGATAGTAAGGGACAAAATTGGTCTCCTTGAAGATCAGAGTGGTTGTTTTTGTATTGAGCCAAAGGAGATGGGGAGATCTTAAATTGTTCTTTTTTCATCAGAATTCACTCAGGAAACAGGCACAGTGTTCTGGGAAATAAACAAAACAAGCAGTGATGTCATGGAACCTACACAGTTTAAAGAGGAGGAAGTGCTTGCTGACTTAAAGCAAATAAGGGTGGATAAATCCAGGGCTTGACAAGATATTACCTCGGACCTTGATGGAGGCTGGCATAGAAATTGTAGGGGCTCTGGGAGAAATATTTAAAATATCTGTTGTGTTGCCAGAGGATTGGAAAGTAACTCACATTGTTCCGTTGTTTAAAAAAGGTGGCAAAATTAACCCTGGAAATTATAGGCGAGTGAGCCTGAGTCAGTAGTAGGTAAATTATTGGAAGGTTTTCTAAGAGATTTGGATAGCCAGGGACTGATTAGGGATAGTCACCATGTTTTTGTGTGTGCTAAGTCATGATTAACCAATCTTATCAGGTTTTTCAAGCAAACTACAGTAAAGTTGAAGAAGGAAAGGCTGTGGATGTTGTCCACATGGACTTTAGTAAGGCCTTTAACAAGGTCCCATATGGGAGGTTAGTCAGGAAGGTTCTGGCACTAGGTATTCATGATAAAGTAGTGAATTGGATTCAACAATGGCTGGGCAGGAGAAGCCAGAGAGTAGTGGCGGATGATTGCTTCTCAGACTGAAGGCCTGTGACTAGTGGTATGCCTCAGGGATCGATGCTGAGACTATTGTGGTTTGTCATCCATATAAATGATCTGGATAATAACATGGTAAATAGTGTCATCTGCAAACTTGCTGATCTAAAGATCGGAGGGTTTGCGAACAGCAAAGAAGGTTTTCAAAGCTTGCACAGGGATCTGGACCAGTTGGCAAAATGGCAGATGGAATTTAATGCAGGCAAGTGTAAGGTCTTGCATTTTGTTAGGACAAACCAAGAAAGGACATACACGGTAAACAGAGAGATCTGGGAATACAGATACATAAATCTCTGAAAGTGGCATCACAGGTGAATAGGGTTGTAAAGAGAGCTTTTGGCATATTGGCCTTCATAAATCAAAGTATTGAGTATAGGAGTTGGGATGTTTTGGTTAAGTTATACAAGACATTGATGAGGCCAAATTTGGAGTATCGTATGCAGTTTTGGTCACAGAACTACAGGAAAGATATCATTAAGATAAAAAGAACCTTCTAGTCTGTGCCAATTGTTCACTAGTCCCAATAACCTGCACCCATTCCATAACCCTCCAGACCTCTCCCATCCATGTAACTATCTGATTTATTTTTAAAACTCAAGATCGAGTCTGTACCCACATCAGATGGCAGCTCATTCCACAATCCCACCACTGAGTTTTTTATTTTATTTTTCACACTATGAACCATATCAATCAAAATACATACAAACATTTCCCTCTTAAATATACATAGTGGCATTTTCACCCCTTTTTTTCCCCTTACCTTCCCCCACCACTTTCTGAGTGAAGATTGCCCTAATGTAATAATAATAAACCTAATAAACCTTTCCCCTTTCACCCTAAAGCCATATCCTCTCATATTTATCTCTTTTAATCTCAGTGGGAAGCGCTTACTTGCATTTACTATGTCGAACCTCTCATAATTTTGTAAACTTCTATCAAATCTCTCCTCATTCTTCCACACTCCAAGGAATAAAGTCCTAAACTGTTTAATCTTTCCCTGTAACTCAACTCCTGAAGACCTGGCAACATCCTAGTAAATCTTCTCTGCGCTCTTTCAATCTTATTAATATCATTCCTGTAGCCAGGTGACCAGAAATGCGCACAATATTCCAAATTTGGCCTCACCAATGTATTACATAACTTTAACATAACATCGCAACTTCTATACTCAATATTTTGATTTATAAAGGCCAAGATCCCAAAAGCTTTCTTTACAACCCAGTCCACCTCCCACGCCACCTTCAGGGAACAATATACTTTTATCCCCAGGTCTCTTTGCTCCTCCGCACTCCTGAGTGCCATTCCATTTACAGTGTATATCCTTCCTTGATTTGCGCTTCCAAAATGCAATAACTCACACTTGTCTGCATTAAACTCCATCATCCACTTACTGGTCCATCTTTCCAGTTGGTCCAGATCCCTCAGCAAGCTTTGAAAATCTTCCTCATTGTCCACTATACCTCCTATCTTTGTGTCATCGGCAAACTTGCTGATCCAATTTACCACTTTATGTTCCAAATCATTGATATAGACAACAAACCACAATGGACCCAACACAGATCCTTGAGGCACACAACTCGTTCCAGCCTCCAGTCTGAGAAGCAACCATTCACTTACACTCTCTGTTTTCTCCCACCCAGCCTATTTCGAATCCAGTTTACAACCCCTCTATGTATACCTAGTGTCTTAACCTTCTCAACTAACCTCCCATGTGGGACCTTGTCGAAGGCCTTATTAAAGTCCATGTAGACAACATCCACAGCCTATCCTTCATCTACCTTCTTGGTAATTCACTCAAAAAACTCTACAAGGTTTGTTAAACACTACCTACCGCACACAAAGCCATGCTGACAGTCCTTAATCAGCTCATGCCTGTCCCAATACCTATATATCCTATCTCTCAGAACTCCTTCCAATAATTTACATCAGGCACACTGGTCTATAATTACATGGTTTACTCTTCAAGCCTTTCTTAAACAGCGGGACAAGATGAGTTGCTCACCAATCCTCTGGCATCTCTCTTGTGCCCAAGAACATTTTGAATATATTTGTCAGGACTCCTGCAATTTCAACTCTCGTCTCCCTCAAGGTCCAAGGGAATATAATATGTGGCCCAGGGGATTCATTGTAAGACAGCAATCACCTTACACCTCCTTCATCTCCATATGTTTCATGACACTTCTCTTTGTTTCCCTTCCATCCATAAGGACTATGCCAGTTTCCTGAGTAAATACTGATGCAAAATAAATGTTTACATTCTCCCCCTTTTTGTAAGGCTCCATGCATAGTTAACCACTGTGATCCTCTAGGGCACACATGTCAAACTCTGGCCCGTGGGCCAAATTTGGCCCGCGATATAATTATATTTGGCCCGCAAGATCATATTAAATATATATTAGAGTTGGCCCGCTGGCCGCCGCGCCAGTATAGCGCATGCACAGTGAAGGTGAAAATGAAGACGCCGGAGGTGTGGAGGGCTCTCAGAGTCCCGAATCCCGGGGATCGGAGTGCCGCACTCAGCCCGCCCGGCTCCCGGACACACAGACGCGGCTGGAGTTGGGGACCATCCTCGCTGGGTCTGCGCTTCACCGGCGATGCCGGACCGAACGTCTCGTTGGCGATGCTTTCCCCCTCGCTCCGTGCGTGGTGGACCCTGCCTCCTGGTCCTTTTGTTGGAGACGAGCCCGGCGCCGTGAGATCGCAGTTTAATCCCTCTCCAACCTGGGAGGGGGGTGGGAGCAACGCGCTCTTCTCAGCCAATTCCTCCACTGCCCCGGACGCCAGCGTTTCAACGGGGGGTTCGGGTGCCTTCGTCAGGCGACTGACCTGTTGGTCCAAGACAAGGGGAGAGCGTACAAACTCCACACAGACAGCACCTGAACTCGGGTGAACGTGGAGCTGCGACCCCACATTCCACATCAGGACTGTGTGTAAGATTGGGAGCAGTGAGACGGAAGCTTATTTTGTTCCTGTGATTTAAGCCTTTCTTGGGGTGGGGGGGGGGGGGGGTCCTTCTCTGACCACTTGCCTAACAATTAACCTAATCAGATGTGGAGTTACCACAATACAACAGTTTTCAACCTTTTTCTTTCCACTCGCGTCCCTGTGCCATTGGTGCTCTGTGATTAGTAAGGGATTGCTTAAGGTGGTCTGTGGGTGGAAAGAAAAAGTTTGAAGACCACTGCTTTAATCATCCCTCATTGACTCGTCATGTGCACGGTTTCAGACGCTAAAGGAAATGGGCCAATGACAATGACAATGAAAGAGTTTATCCAAAACTATTATTAAACATTTATTTTAATAAGAAAAAGTTTAACATTACATATGTTGAAAGAAGAGAAAACATGCAGATGTTGTTGAAAATTTTCAATAAATATTTAGTTCGGCCCTCGACTTAGTCCAAGTTTTTAATTTTGGCCCTCCGTGAATTTGAGTTTGACACCCCTGCTCTAGGGGACCAATTCTGTCCCTTATTATCCTCTTATTCTTAATATACTTGTAGAAACCCTTTGGATTTACCTTCACATTATGTGCCAAAACACTCTCATGCCTTCATTTTGCTTTCCTGATTTCCTTCTATTCTCTGCAAGAACCTCATTTGCTCCTTGTTGCCTATACCGGTCTTAATCATATTACCAAAATCCCTTGAAAATCAAAGTTCCCGATGCCTGTTAATTTTGCCTTTAATCCTGGTAGGAACATGCAAACCCTGCAGCCTTAAAATCTCAACTTTCAATGTTGAGATGGCTGTGATATTTTCCCTGACTAGCAATGCCACTCCTCCCCCTTTCATCCACCCCCATCACATCGGAAACATCAGAACCCCGGAATATTGAGCTGCTTGTCCAGCCCCTCCTGCAACAAATTTTTACTAATAGCAATAACGTCATAATCCCACATGCAAATCCACACCCTAAGATCATCTGCCTTATCGACAATACTCCTCGCATTTGAAAGATACATCTGAGATCATTTATATAATGTACAAACCAGTGCTTTCTGTCTTTACATGCAGTCCTCTCATGTCCCTTACTGTTCTCCCACTCACTATCTGCTCTATCATTCTGGTTCCCCTCCCCCTGTAGAGATGATTTACTAGGATGCTGCCTGGACTTCAGGAACAGAACTACAGGGGAGAGGTTTAACAGGTTAGGACTTTATTCCCTGGAGCGTAAAGAATGAGGGGAGATTTGATAGAGGTATTTAAAATTTTGAGGGGGATGGACAGAGTAAATGTAGATAAGGCTTTTTCCACTGGGGGTAGGTGAGATACAAATCAGAGGATATGTGTTCAGGTTGAAAGGGGTAAAGTTTAAGGGGAATCTCTTCACACAGAGAGTGGTGAGAGTGCGGCAGGAGCCGCCAGCTGAAGTGGCGAATGCAGACTCAATTTTAACATTTAAGAGGAATTTGGACAGGTACATGAATGGGATAGGTATGGAGAGATATGGACTGAGTGCAGGGCAGTGGGATTAGAAAAAATGGTTTGGCATAGATTAGAAGGGCTGAAGGGGCCTGTTTCTGTGCTGTAGTGTTCTACAGTTCTAATTTGTGCTCCTTAGGTACCCATTGTACTTTTCAGGATCAAGTTCCATGTGTTCTTGTTGCAGCTGAGTAATGTTACTGCATGCACAATAATTTTAGCTGGAGTGAACTAGCTGGATGACATTTGGTGGCAACTTGCTATGCCAACCATTGCTGGAACATACAGCTTCCAGCCTTTCTTGCAAGACTCGCAAGTTGATGAACAAAACAAAAACACAAAAATGCTTCAGATTCCAAGCCAGCTGTCCATCTTGCAGCACTGGCTCTGCGATAAACTTCCTTTCACCTGATCTCTAGTCCACCACCTACTTCTCTAGATAGGGAACTGGTGTCCTAGGAACCCTCTCCCTCTGCCCCTCCGTCCCTCACCACCAACTGTATCCTGTAAAGGACTGGTGGAACTTCTGCCCATTACAAAAAGGCAGTGATCTAACTGCCTTGCTTTGGTAATTATGGCAGGACGCTGTCTAGTCGAATGGATTTGAGGGACCCTTGTACAAATACCAGTGGTGCTGGTACATCTTTCTCGTCTTTGCTATCATACTGGGACAACACAAGCCATTGATCAGTATTAGCATTCACAGAGTTGGTCCGATAAATCTAGGTCCAACACTAAAGTATTTGCGTTTCACCATACAAGTCAGCCCATCACACCAAGTTACTCCTTCAGAGATGATACACTGGTCCTTGCTGAGTATCATGCTTTGCCAATTGCTGCACCTTCTACCTTATTTTTCACCTCTGCACTTTTCCCAAGTTACCTCCTGCCTCAGAGTAGTTTTGCATACTCCATTCCCGTCCTCAGCTCCCCCTCCCACTTTTCTTCCTTTCTGTGGGAAGGTGCAGGGAAACTCAATTCTGCCTTGCATCTGAGACAATGTGAACCTCTGCCAGGAATGTCACACTTATCCATGAAATTAGTAATCTCTCCAGTTTGACTTTGACTTTATGTGCATATGATAGGAATTGAATGAAATAGAAAATTCATGACTGTATTTCCAAGATTAATTATTGCAATTAAATTAAGCATTTAAATAGATTTTTCCACACGAAGGGCTGGTTAAACTTCTATGGGAATGAGTGAAGGGAAAAGATTGCTCTGTAATTCTACATTAAACATATTTGTAATGCTCTCACCCAATTTCGTTGAGGTACATGAACAATTCGAGGGCTGAGCTGTGAGTGGTCTTATCACCCAGGTTGGTGACCTTGATAGGAACACCTGGAAAAGAGGGGGGAGATAAAAAGAGAAAGCATTTTAAGGCATAGGTTCTCTATCTTCATGGACAGTGTATTAAATAGAGCTGAAATGTATGGACTATGAATATACCCTAGTAACTAAGAACCAAGTGAGCCTCGGCTGAGGAAGCTGTATTGATACAAAAAAAACCTCTTTTCTCTTTTTGGCCGTGAAATCATGGCCAGGCCCTTTACTAATTAAATTTCACACTTCAGCATTGTGCACGTCACAGCACCTTCTGTCCCACCAGTACCTCATGCAGACTGGACAAATGAGCGAGTAGAATAGGCTTTTTCAGGCTGATAAATGGAGGGGAGCGCACAGTGCACAGTCGGCATGCACACATGCTCCACATTATCCTGCCCTACAAAGGTGAATGTCTGTAGTAGTCCATCAAGGGGAATAACCCCATGAATTAATCATTGCCCAAAACAGGCAAAAAAAAGGAGATGTCATTGGCCTTCTTAATAGCTGCACGAAATGAGCAATAAATGAAACAGGAAGCAGTTGGGGGTGTGGAAGGAGAAGTAGCAGAAAGCCAGTCTCTAATCTCCTTCACATCCATCTGTCTACCTTATTAGCATTTAGCACAGCAATCAGTTGCCAATCAGAGTAAAATAGCCTTTTTAGCCTTTTCTCCATAAAATGTAAGCTCCACATTAATGATTACTAAACCCTGGCAAATTTTTGAGCCTTAGGTATTGTCTTCCACTCATCCTCGTGAGCACCAACATAGTCATCCTGTTGTCCAGAATGCTGCTTAAGACTGAAAAATAGTTAATAATTAGATTAAAACTTCAAATAAATTAACTCTTAGATGAATACTTTTAGCAGGGGGGCTTAGTCCACTACAGCCATTAAAATGTATTAGATTTTGGTGCATCTACTCCCAGACACAAAAGATGTTAACATAATGGTGCTGTAGGAAAGCTTTGCTGAAATAAAAACACAATAAAAAAAAGTGTTAAAGGGAAAACTTAATAATGCATGACTTTCAAGACCAGTTCCCATTGTAAAGCACAGACACCATCAATGTGTAGCAGATGATCAGCATCAAATGTTAAAACCTATAGGTATGAAGGACAGTATTGAGGTGTTTGAATTCATGAGGCAACATCAAGGAGATAAAGGGCTGCTCAGCAGGTACCTGGAGCAATGAGGAACTCAACTCATGACAAGAGCGCAATCTCCAAGCTTGTGTGGAAACTTTGGGAGAATGATAAGGAGCTCAACATCCAGGGACACATGGGAGACCTAGCATTAAAGGACTTGTTAAAACAGTTCAATCATCTCTGTTCTCATGTTTATTCTAATTTGTGATGTGAAGTTGGGAGTAACCATGTCACAAAAAATGTCTGATGAAGAAATGGCTTAGTGAATGTACATTAAAACACATCTCTGTTAAACAATAATTACAGTAGCTACAAATGATCAGGGTGGTTTACTCAAACTGATTGATTTCAATGACTGTCCAATGAATGGTGAAGTAGGACTGGCCTGTAAGATTTTCTGATTGAAAGGTTCAAGATTCTGATCGGGACTGACAGGATGGATGCTAAGAGACCATTTCCTCTGGCTTCAGATCAAGACACAGTTGTTGGAACAGCGATCTGCTATTTAAAGATCAAGATGAGAAGTTTCTCACAGTGTTGCAGATCATTGTAATTTGTTACCCTTGGTGGCTCTAGATTCTTGATCAGAATATTCAAGGCTGGTACTGACACGACAGCCTTTTGGACACACAAAATTTGAGTTATATGGGAAATCGGGTTCGAAGGAGGATTTCAGAGAGGATTAGATTTGGCAGAACTGGCTCAAATGGTTTTGGTGTGTACTCCTGCAACTACATCTTATATTTTTTAAAAAAGAATTGTTAAATTTAGACATACAGCATGGAAGCAGGCCACGTGTCTGTGCTGCCAAATTTACACCCAATTAACATATACCCCAGTAGGTTTTGAATGGTGGAAGGAAACTGGAGCCCCTGTGGAAAACCCACGCTGACGCAGGGAGAACGTACTAACTCCTTACAGACAGCGTGGGATTTTAACCCTGGACCCAATTGCTGACGCTGTAACAGCATGCGCTAACGGCTACGCCAACTGTGCCAGCTATGTTCTTAAGGCCAGAGGACATTGAACAATGAACCAAGTCATAATTATAGTGAAAACCATTCAGAACTCACTAGAAAGTCAATAAATTTGATAAAAACCCAATATTATGTGGGTCCGAATGACAAAACCAAATTGGTATCCACCAGATTTATAGTTCTGGGCACACCCATTCCACAACTTTGAAGACATTGGATAGTTGCAAACTTGTCACAAAGATTCCACAGATAATCTGATCACTGGTTACTACTGGGCGCTCTACAAGATTGCCCCAGAAGCACCAATAAATGAAAATATCATAAGGGGCAGACGACTTGCATTGAGAATAAACTTGAGGAAAAACTGGTCACTGAAAAGGGAGAACTGACACATGCCTATGGATTAAAAGGGTATGCTGGAATGTTCCAGTAACTGAGATTAATGTGAAACAGCTTTTGATAATCATCAGGCTAATCGTAGTTGGACAGTCAGGAGGGCAAATGAGGGGTAAAAAGTGCAACAGAAAACATCAGTGAGTAATGGAGAATCATACAAACTCAGAACACAGAGTGCTCTGTTCAGCCATCATGTCCTTGCTAACCATGATACCCAACTACACTCATCCCATCTGCCCACCTCAGGCCCACATTCCTCTACCTCCCTATCCAAGTGCTGCCTTAAATGCCTTTTAATCATTATAATTGTATCTACCTCCACCACCTCCTTTGGCAGTTTGTTCCTGACGTTAACCATTGCTGTGTGTGGAGAAACATCCTTCAACTATCCTTTCAATTTCTCCCCTCTCACCTTAAACCTATGCCATCCATTTCTGCCCAGGGAAATATACTCATCCGTCCTTCAAAACTTTCTGAACCTCCAGAAGGTCACACCCAGCTTCCTACACTCCAGTGAGAACAATCCCAGCCTTACCCACCTCTGCTTAACTGCATTTTCACTTTGCTTCTAATTGTAGTCCTCTAATCCATGCAACGTCCTCGTGAATCTGCACTTTTCCTACACCCAGGAAGGATGGTGGCAAGAACTGTTCACAATACTTTATGTGCAGTCTGACTGCAAAGGTACTCCAAAGTATTTTTACAAATGTAGAGTAGAAAACTGTTAAAGGAACAGTGGGGCTGATCAGGAAGCAGTGCCTGAACTTCTCAATGAACATTTTCATCCATCTTCACTCATGAGTATGCTAGGAAAGGATGGGAGAGAATCAAGAGATTACAAAGTAGAAAAAAAAACACCAGGATTGATGGAGTGCATCCTCTCTTGTGGAGAAAAGGCAAGGATGGAAATATCACATTGGATGTGGGAGTGGGGCCAGTGCACTGGAGACTCAAAAATGTTGTGTTCAATAAAAAGGAACAACTCATAACTACAAGTTCTGTAGCTCTGCCATTAATGTTGACAAGTGCCACTTGGCAAATGAATGACACCCAATGTGGATCTATAGTATCTGCCAAGCTTGATGAAGCTTTTCAATTAAATAATAGCAGGCAAATGAGAGTGTGTTAGATGTGATAAAAAGCTTTTAATGAACAGCTTTATTTGCTGGGAAGAAAAATTGAATTCCACGATGTATATATAATGAGATCCACCAGCTAACAGGATTAACACGGCTGCACTTTTTCTTCAGTGACCTATACTTTGAGAATGTGGGATATTATTTCAAAGTTTCAAATTATTTAAAATTTCAACATCACAAAAATATACTTGACACAGGTATTCCTAAGATACCAGAATGGTAAAATTACATATGGCAGATGCAGTTTAAGGCAACAAGATGAAAAATGTTCAGAAAAACGAGAGGACTAAATAATATCAACTAAATTATGCAATCTTAAAGAAGAATGAGGTGCAAGGAGATGGCTTCATAGACAAAGAAAGATCAAGAGGACAAAGCTGGTTAGTAAAAATTGCATATGCTTTATAAACAAAGTATGAGATAAATTGTTAAAAATCACTGATTATTAAATCAGTCCATGTCCCAGCTGGAGAACAATGTCAAATGATTATAATGCTATACAAATAGTAACTAAATTTTTAAAAAGATGCAGCGCAAGTCCAAAGTTGTGAGTAACACACCAAACAGGATGATCCCTGGCCCTTTAAGCCAGTTAATGAGCTGATTGGCTCTTTTGGATCTTGCAGTTCAGGAACTTGTGGTCCACTGCAACATTTATACAATTACAGACCCCACCCTCCATGTAAAAAAAAGTCCCTTACCATGTTTGAATTCAATCTCCAGTTTGTCAGGGGTGTCGGTAGACTTTGTTGGGTCGACTGTCATAGTAAACATACCATCTGGTCCATGGTTCTGTCATATTAGTTTTTTAAAAATTAATTTTTATAATGTACTTTGATGACATATTTATACACATCTTCAGGCTTCTAAAAATGCCATACTGAACTTTCATACTGGGTGTATTTCAACAGTTTTGAGAAAAGAAAATTGGAACCTTGTATTTATTTTCATCGACATGAAACAAACCTTTGGATTTTATTCAAAGCACAATAACAAAGCAAAAGACTGAACAAAATTGTTCCCCAACTAAATGCTAATGGCCAATTTCAGACCAAAATAAAACTGATCATGTTCATAGCTTCTTGAAATTTAGCTTCTGACCTTTGACTTATTCAATATGCTTGCAGCTTTACATATCTCTTTATTTAAAAATAAACACATTACCATCAGTGAGTTCATACTAATCATTTTATTTAATTCAGCATTTCAGATCCAGAGTCACGACTCTGCCCAAGTAGAATATTTGAAAGAAAATACTTACCCATTTTAAAATTTACTTTCTTTGCGATTTAATTGGAAGAGAACAGCCTGTTTGAACTACTTTGTGGAAATCCGAAAAATCTGATCATTTATTGTGCTGTTCTTGAAATGGATTTTAAAAATGGAACTTGCAGAGGTAATTGGCTTCATATTCAACAAAGGGTTTCCAAGGTCGAAGCAAAACCAGTCAGCTAGGCATTTGAACTCAGTGCTAACTTAGGTTTTAACCACAAGAAGATTCTACTGTTTGCTCACCATTTATCAATTTTATGGTGTAAATTGGATTCAAAACAAAAGTTATGATGCAAAAGAAAAAAAAATCTGCTTTTACTTCTCGATTAATTCTCCGATTCTTTGTCTATCAGTGTCTTCTATTGCTGTTTTGTGACTTACAAGCCAAAAAAAACCTCAATCATTCTGTGACAGATCAACATTCCCTCACAAAAAAAAACCCAGCAAAAGCCCTTGGTGGTGGTAAACTCAAGAGATGATGGGTTGGGCTGTTCTGGGGAGGAAAGCAAGGTTGAGAGGATAAATAAGAGGGAAGGAAAAAGGATTGAAAAGCAGAAAGAGTGGGCAAATAAAACACTAATCCAACATTTTTTTCTCTTTTCAATGGTGGTGTTTTAAAACAACACTAGCAAATCTTTTAACAAAGTTGATAACTTCACACAAACATTCCAAACTTGAATGAAACAGTTATGCAATTTCATGCACAATTTGGAGAGAATGGCGAGACAGGGATTGGATGTATGAGGGCAGGCTTATTATGAATAACACATTTATTGATTGGATCCATTACTGGTGTTTTACCTGGGAATGGAAAGTAGTTTTTTTTTCCCTCCCAGTACATAAACATTACAGCACACTACATTCCTTCAGCCCATATCGTGCCTATGTAAACCTACTCCACAATCTAATCTTTCCCTCCCTCACACCCATAACCCTCTATTTTCTAACATTCATGTGTCTATCTAAGGGTCTTTTGAACATCACTATTGTACCAGCCTCTACCACTACTCCTGGAAATGCATTTCAGGCACCCACCACTCCCTGTGTGTAAAACAAAAACCTAGCTCTGACATCTCCCCTAGACTTTCCTCCACTCACCTTGAACAGATGCCCTCTGGTATTTGCTATTGTTGCCCCAGGAAAAAGGAATAGGGCGTCCACCTTACCAGAACACCCAAAAATATCAAGGGGAAATGCTCTTTCTAGCAAACATGAGAGTAAATACCAAACCTACAATTGCAACAAGATAAATGTGAATTAAAGTAGGGGCAACTTTGTTCTTTTTATATATAAAAAAAACATTGTTTGTATTCCTACACTACCAGTTATAAAATGGAGATCAAGATAAAGAATATTGCAGCAGCGCAATCTGGCAGTTGAGTTGTACACCTCTCCAACTTTGACAGCTGAAATACAGATTGGAAGTACAGTACAGAAGGTGGCAGTGTAATAACAGTGTTACGTGTATCAATCAAACTCAGCACTTTCTAAAAATTCTTTTCCATCTATCATTCTTTGCAAATTAAAGCACACACATTTTTTCATGTAGGTGGAGAAACAATTGTTGCAGTAATTCTTAGCTTGGCAGAACTTTAATTCACCACTTTTCTCAGGAACTTGTAGGTGGAGAAACAATTGTTGCAGTAATTCTTAGCTTGGTGGAACTTTAATTCACCACTTTTCTCAGGAACACAATTCAGCACGATTATTCAAAACTATAATTTTGTGCAATGGATACTTTGAGCAATTAAGATATTTTTTTTAAATGGTCAATGTTGTTTCAGAAAATTTTCACTTTCCCTCTAATTGTACAGATAGTATATAAAATTACAGCCTTAAGCTGGAAATATTAAAGACGTCAATGTATATGTTTCTAAAACATTTTTTTAAATCCTTAAAATCAGTAACACTGTGATATTAAAAGGTTAGAAAAATCAAGCCTTTAATTTCTCTCAAGTTGATCTCATCTCGTCCTTTGACATGTTCTCAGCTGGAGTCAGAATAAACTTCGAGAAACTAGTCAAGCAAGTAGCAAAGCCTGCAGTTGATATAAAATTAGAGTTGATTTGGTGTTGAATGAAAACCATTGCAAATCTATGACCTTGGCAGATGTCTGACCACCACAGTTTATTTTTAAAAATGGGCATCTTGTGTGATTGTGATAGGAGAGCTTATGATGAAGCCATTTAGAGAATGATTGTGTCAATAGATGGAATTCTTTATCTAAGATACTGACAGCATCAATCACAGCATGGGGAATGAATCTTTTTTCTAAAAAATAGCTTGGCTACATGGGAAGAATCCCATTTATAAATTGTATCAAACACTGGTAAACCTGAAAATATCTTTTCATTTGCAACAATGCGAATGTAATGAGGGGCAAGCAAAGTAATCACTGTTAAGTGATTAAGCAAATTGGCAGGAAAGCTATTTACTTTGCAAATTATCATAACACCCAAAAATATTAATCTTTCAGAAAAGTTTATCAGAAAATAGTCTAAATGTTTAAAGTAAAATGACAAAATAAAGTAGAAGTCTTTAACAAATGCCATGTCTGTAATTAATTTAGTTTACGGTCATTGGATGACTGGTGGAGATGGTTGAGCTGTAAAGGGTTGTTAAATAGGAAATAAGATTTACATTGTTCAGCTTATAAAGAAAACTGAGAAACATCTTTAAAACATTTTTCTAAGCAATTCCACTTTTACAACAATGCAGCAAGATGCTTTGTACAGAAGAATAAACATTGCAGATGCTGGAATCTCAAGTGAACAAAGGAAAGCTGGAGGGACTCGGTATATCAGGCAACATCTATGGGTAGAAATCACCAGCCAACATTTCAGGTAGGGTCTCTCTCGATAAAGGCTACCAATTGTTAGGTCTGCTTTGTTCATGAATGAGTGAGTCAGACACCAGACTGAGTCGAAATCAAGGTTCTTTGTTCTTTATTACCGGATTGTAACACTTGCAACTAACAGTGTTAGTTGGAGAAGGCGCATTCTGCCGTTATCAGCAAGTGGTGTTTTTTTATACCTCAGGATATGTACTTAGTAAATTATCATTCCATTACATTGTCCAATGAATAAACTGTTGCTATCCTTCTCTGCTAGCTTGCTGCACATCAATTTGTCATTACCACTCTTATCTTGAGAGTACAAGGTCACAACTGCATCTTGTTACGGCCCAGCACTGGGTGACTCCTTCTTCATTCCCAGCTCATGATGTTTTTACCTAATACAACCTGAAACATTTCCGAACCATTTCTGTCCACAATGCTGCCTGACCCAAGGTGCTATAGGTTTCCTGTGTTGTGATCAAGAATTTATAATCTGCCTGAAAAGTAAGATTTCTGTATTCAGTATGCCATATTTAGCATTCAAAAAGGTTAAATTTTGGGGAAAAATATATCAGCCTATAATCATCAATTGAGTCATATTATGTGAAAATATCTTAATTTGTGCTCTAATAATCTATAGGAAACAAAACAAAAAGTTCACATGTTCCAGCCTTGCTCTTATAACAAGTGGTGGAGAACTCTCTCGTGTAAATTGAGCAAAATTGTAAGGCTTGGAGCAAAACTGATCTCTCACTTCAGGTATACAATTCCGAGCTGTGGATGGCCACAGCACATCAGACTTGTATCAAATCACCAGCAATTAGATCCATTAACAGGGAGGACCTGGTTTTAATGTTGTGAAGAAACAATATATCCAAGAAAATTATACTCTTTGGAAAGCTAACGTATCAATGCAATTTTGTAAAGCCTGGTGTAGGCATTTAAACAAATTTGTAAAACGTTGATCATCAATAACCAGAAAGGTTCTATTCCTACCACACTGCTGTGTGATGGCCAAATGTTTCCTTATGATTCTGCAGCAAACTAACCTAAACATGACCGAGGAACTGTAACATTTCTAAAAGAAAAGAGTATTGAGTCAAGCTGCCAGGACCAGATACTGATTGCAGGGAACATGGGCCATTCACAATATGACAATGAAGTGAATGGCAATCTGCATGACGAGGTTGATGCTTGTTAGGATTGGTTTCAACACAGAAAAACAACCCTTCATGCTCCGATACACAGAGCCAAGTGTAAGTGATGCACCTACCCAGGAGCTGGAAGGAAACTAAGGCTCCAGTGCTGGCTGGGTGTCCCCAAAGCGCAGGTCTATTCCTGCCTTTTCCACAGGGAGGCTGTTGTTGTTTAGAAGCCTGTGTCAGTCTTTTCACCCCCTGGGAGGACTTTTCCTCTCCTGAACTCTCTCCCCAACCACCATGCACTCTTTCCTTCACTCATCCTTCAAAGGCTTCTTTTTCAAGCCAGTTTGAGCAAAAATCTTACCAAAATATTTAAATTCTTTGGTACATGAATGGAAGCGGTATGGAGGGTTATAGTCCAGGTGGAGGTCAATAGAACAAGGCAGAGCAATTGTTCATTACAGACTAGACGGGTCCAAAGGCCTTGGCCTGTTTGTTTGTTGCAGTGTCCTCTAAACTAGGAGCTACTGTAGTTTCACAAATAATGCCAATTTCCTTTTTCTTTAAAATCTTTTAAACTCAGGATTGGAGAAGTAGTTTTAATGACAACAAAAATAATTTCTAGGCTTTTTATGTCAACTATTTTATATGATCTAATTTTTTTAAAAAACATCAACAGCCAATCAAATAATTTTGTCAAATTTGGCCCACAAGCATCATGTATATAATCTGCTTCTCTGTTTGATAACTTAAAAAAGAAATCTGTGAACCAATTCTTTAATATTCATGAAGCACACACTGAAAGGAAACTGGTCCTTCAACCCATCAAGTCGACATCAACCACCCAGTTACACCAACATCATATGATTCTCCCCACATTTTCAGTTGCTCCTTTTCCTCTGGAACCTTGTCCCAGGAATTGACAACAATTTACTGGTTAAGGGTCCAGCGGAAAAGGGAAACAATCAGCACGCTGGCGTCAAATGACGTAAAATCACACTGGGGATTGACGGCCTCGACCCCATCTCTCATCCCCAGCGCCATCTGATGCCGGCGTGCCAATTAAACTAGTGGAAAAAGGACAAGAGGCATCTCTGGTCTATTGTTGAAGATAGACTCTCTTATCCCCAGGCATGACAGTGGGAAAGCAGTTGTGTCCCGGTTAAAAGTGGCCTAGTGGAAAAAGCAAATATGGTTTCTTTAACTAGGACACCTCACAGCCAATTAGCTGGGATGCCAGTGGGAAAAAGGTAGAGAGACTTTCACCAGAGAGACTGCAGCAGTGCGAGGTGGTAGCTCACAACCACATTCTCAAGGGCAGTTAGGGATGGGCAAGGCCAATGTTCAACACCCCATGACACCCAAAAGAGGAAGTTAAAACTGAAAACCAGGACCGGAATAAAATTACAGCTCAAAGCAGATGAACCTCTGACTTAATAACTTTTTTCTCTCTTCTCTCAAATTCTGTAGACCATTGAATGAGTGACTATTGTCAAATGAGAGAAGCGTGGCATTGCACTCCAGTTACTTTATAAAGTAGGACCCAATCTATTTCAATCTTGTTCATAATTAAACCATGGTTGGGATTGCTTTCCAACTTTTATGCCCTTCAAAGTCTTGTTGAACAGCAAAACTAACAATAGATATCAACCTTGTAATTTGTATTGTAAAATTTAATTCTGGAGGCACCTATTCATTTCAATTGGTGACATTTTTAAAGCATTATACAAAGTGCAGCATCTATGTACAGTGCTATGATTTGTTCCCCTGTGTTGGTACAAAAGAAACAGTGAATAATAACAAACAGGAGGAAGGCAGTTAAAGCAAGGACTGCACAATACATCAGGGTAGCAGCATAAAGGGTCAGAGTCCAAAAGGAGCATTTTTTTGAATCTTATTCAGAGAATTCATATTTCTGGAAGTTAATCCAAATCCTTGAGACCATGTTGTGGTTTCCATCACATTATTTACCATTTTACAGATGGTCGCAGGATAAAATTGTTGTGTGATAGTTCCTATGTTTAAAAACACACAGAATGGCAATAAAGTCAAGGACAAATAATTTTTTTTTAATCGACTCACTGGAGGGAGTGGATGTTCCAAGCTCTGTTATTTTACAAACAGCACAAAATTACACAATGATCTTCCCTGGTAACTGCAGGGTTAATGCTATCACGTAGCATATCAAGGGGCGCTGATTGAAAGATATTGAATCAAAGCTAAACTTACTCTATATACATTTTATTTAAACACAATAACCAGTCTCTTCCTGCGTATAGAAAGTTTACTTAAATTATTTTTTCCTCTTTACCAAACATTGAAAGGATTCAGATTGTCTCTCATTTTAATCTGACCTCAACTACTTCTTAAAATGAAAATATACTGCTGCTCGATCAGCTTTCCTTGATTGCTCGGTGTTCTGCTTGCTGTAGCTCAGCAAAACAAATGGGTTTGTACACTGTATTCCATTTAGCCCTCACTGCTGGACGCCGGGCTGCAATGTCACTCTCAGAGAATCTGAAGAAAGTCTACCCAGAAAGGAGAGAAGAGAAGAAATTGGAGGCAAATGGGCCGTGAACTAAACCATCATGTAGAGCTATCGATGCTGATAACATTTATTCAATCGCTTGATATTGTTGAGCTTGGCCTGAATGAAGTCTTTCAGAGTGCTGCATGAAGTTAAAGCAAGTAAATTTCTATCTTTTTCTGCATTAGCTGCCTCATTGCCCTTCAATCGGCATCACAAAGGCAGAAAATGGTTATACCATCTGCTTTCAATTCTCTGTAGCCAAATGTTCTTGTTGCGCCACTGCACACATTCAGAACAAATTCTACTCACCTCCCCACCCCCCCCTCCCTCCCAACTCCTCTTTCCACCACCACTTCCCACCTTTAGCCTTCTGGGCATGCCTAGAGTTCCATTGCAAAGCAATTAAAGAAACTTGTGTTAAAAATATTTACAATCTGATTTTTAAATTAAATTACAATTATGCTGATAAAAAGCTAAACCATTTAATTGAAAGCCTACATTCCAATGAATGTCACTGAACGACTAGATTTTGAAGATGTAAACACAGCAATATCTCCATTAAACAGCAAACATAATTGTGTTCACTTTTACTCAATCAGACATATGTGATTAGTTATTAATTTTAACTCTTTGAACTGTATCACTTTCAATGCTTTTAGTTAAAAGAAACATCAAACCAGCATTGTTTTCAATTTTTCAGAATGCTTCCCAGGACTCTTCGACTCTTGGTAGTTGGGCTCACTTTTCAACCAAGAGTAAGCAAATAGCTTACTTACATCAGCCAAATTATAAATTATAAATTAAAAATAGGCATAAACTCCACAAATTTCGGAAGCACAATTCTGAAATTTCTAAAAAAGTCAAATTTTCTAACAACCAAAATTTTTAGGACCTGTTGATCTCAAACTCAGACCAATCAGGACAGGAAAGGGGCACAAACAGTGAATCCATGATTATTTACAAAACTTTCATTGTAGATTGTTTCATGTTGAGATTTTTAAAAAAACTGAGTGCAAATTTGGTATAAAACTTATAAATTTAGCATAGTACCCAATCTGTATAAACAGTGGCCCTATTGGAACACCCAAGATGTGTTTAGCAATGAAGAATAAGAAAGTGCTGGTCACCAGAGCACCCAACCAATATTTCAAATGCCTCACTTAAAAAAAAATTATTGGCATTGGTCAGCTCAGCTTAGTTGTGAAAACTTACATCTAAAGAAATTATTGTGGAATTATGATTATCCATCGGGTCTTTTTTTTTCTGTTGGGATCTTTGTTACTCACTAAAATAGGATAAAAACAATTTGGTGTAATAATGTGAAATTAACATATATAAAGGGTAAAAACAAACTGCTGGAGTGGATCAGGCAGCTTCGGTGAAGGCTGATTACAGTCAAGATCCTGCATCAGGGAGGAGCGTTAAGAGGGAAGGCAGATAGTATCAAGAGGTGAAAGGGGGAGATGAAACAGGGCTGGCAGGCATTGTTCTTCAAATAACATAGCTTTTTCCCTCTATCACCATCAACTCAGCCCTTACCCGTATATCCTTCATTACCTGCACATCTGGCTCCAAGTGCGACAAGGACAGGATCCCCCCGAGGGACTGCTTCCACTCTGATTTCCTCATCCACTCCTCCTTCCCCACCAATCATCCCCTTGGGACCTACCCGTGGCCACAGGAGATGCTCCACTTGCGCCCACACCTCCTCCATCATCTAAGTTTCCTCCAAGTGAAGCAACACTTCACGTGAATCTGCAGGGGTCTCCTCTACATCGGAGAGACTGAGCATAGACTGGGAGATCACTTCATTGAGCACCTTGGCTCCGTCAGCTGCAATAACATGGATCTCCCAGTGGCCACCAATTTCAATTCCCCATCCCATTCCCTTGCTGACATGTTTGTCTATGGTCTTTTGCATTGCCAGACTGAGACCACCCACAAATTGGAGGAACAACACCTCACCTTCTGTCTGGGCATCCTCCAATCAGATGGCATTAACATCAACCTCCCGTTTCCATTAAACCACCCCACTCCTTTTTCTTTCCCCTTTCCTACAGTTTTGTTTTCTTGCACAGATCCAAATTCAATTCTCACCTCTCCTTTTATCATATCCAATTTATACCTTTTTTGGTCTGAACTCCTCCCCAGCCAGCCTTCCATCTCTTTATTCTTGCACCTTCCTGTCTTTTGCTTATTCCTTGAAAATGGCCTCAGGCCTGAAACGTCAGTAAAATATCTTTACCTCGTATGGACACTGTGAGACCGGCTGAGTTCCTCCAGCATTTCTGTGTTTTTATTAGGTGGAAACATGTCAGGAGATGAAATCAAGAGACCATCACAGATGGATGACAGGTAGAGGTAAATAGTAAAGAGGAAAAAAGGGGGCAGAAGGAGCCAGTGGGTAGAGGGGAGATTTAGAGGTGATAAGTGGGACAAGATCAAAAGAGATGATGGAAGAAGGTGGAAACAATGGTAATGGATCAGAGGGAAAATCTGCCGTTTCAAGACAAGCCAGAGGGGTTGAGAAAACAGCTTTTACAACCCGTGTTTCTGGCCAGGGACAGTTTCAGCCGACTGGAGTCTCGCAGCCGACTGGAATTTGAAGCTAAACACAATCTGCTGGAGCAACTCAGCAGGTGGAGCGAGAGAAAAAAGAACAGTTGACGTTTTGGGCCAGAAACTTTAATGAAGACTGGGAATGCAGGGAATTGAGAGCTCCTTCTCTTCTCTACAGTACAAACAAATTCAGCAATTGAGTTCTGATTAATAAAAACATTCTTAAATCCATTGGGAGCTTGATGCTGCCGTCAAAACAACTGACAGAGGAAGTCATGCACCACCACAGGACCAATCCTTTCGCGTTATGTACTGTTAAATCACTTTATAATTCAAATCCACTAAAGTGGCATGTGAACTGTCACTAAGTAAATAGTTAGAAGGTGGAAATTCTTAGCATTCTGACAAAGACGGTGTAGTGATTATTTAAAGTGCTGGTGATTTGTATTTTTAAAGTCACATGTAGGGTAATCGTTTCTACATTAGACAATATTGCACTCTGGTTTGTTTCAAGGCAACAAAATCTCTCAAGTTTGGGGTGACATTAAACCATTTAAGCTTCAGACTTGTTCTTTCTGCCTTCAGTTCAGCAACCTCCACCACCCCCACCAGCAACCTTTTATTTAGGTGTCTGCCTGTTTCTTGCTATCCCTGATGAAGGGTTTTTGGCCTGAAACATTATCTCTTGCCTTCCATAGATGCTGCCTGTCCCACTGAGTTCCTGCATGCAGCATTTTGTGCGTTGCTCCAGATGGTCACTTATAGATATTGCATTAACGCAAATACACCTTCAACCACGCGCTATTCCTTTAATTTTTAAAGTGCTGCCACATAGATCGATGCTGTACTGTAGAGAGGGGTGCAAAACCTTTCCTTAAATATTTAATAATCAAAAGTCAACAAGTTACATTATTGTAAATTTTTCAAGCAGTTTCATTACTGCAAAATACATTTTCCTCTAGATTATAAAAAACAATCAGCTGTTTACCTACCCAGATCCTAATGTAAATGAGTAAATATGATAGAAAAAAAGATAAAAGCCTGCAGTGTGGACATGAAAATAGCTAATGGCATTGCAAAAGCCAGCCTATTGGATGGTTCTACTTTGAAAATCGTATTAGTTCATGACCTTCGTTCAAACAAGACCGTACATTTTACAATGAGAGAAACCACTGCTGCAAACTGGCAACTTTGAAGCGCTCCTCTGTGTATGTGGCTCATCTGTCTAATTGCTTCTTTATTGTTTGGATGTGACACTGTCACACAGAATGTTTCCCTCCCCATTGATCTCAGCAGCAATAAAAAGCTTTAAAACACAGATGATAACGCTACCAGGGCTTGGCCTTGCCATTTCACCCCCTACCCCCATGAAATTTCAAATTATGGGTCATACACATAATATTTTATAAGCTTAATGGCTTATTTGAGAGTATTTCAAGGTCGTAAAGTATTACCTTGGGGTTTTCCAAAATCCCAGACTCGTAGCTGTGGGAAAATATAACATCAAAATAAAGAGCAAGAATAAAAATTCACCATGCAAAAATCACAATATATCCTAATCACAAATATTGAAACAATAAATTACTTTGCAGTGATTAAAAATAAAAATAAAATTGCTAGAAGAAACACAAAATACTCCTCATACATGCCTTTTGGCATTTGAAATGATAGTTTGCATTTTAGGTGGAGACCAATAGTCAGGCAGCTTATGACAAAGGATCAACACTTGAAATTCTCTTATCATGATCAGATCAGAGGAATCGACTGTGGCGGTCCGTTATTCACTCATTATTTCTCCACTCTGCTTAGCTTCTTACCTGATGTGCATGATATTAGCATCCATACTCCAGGGGCTTTTGGGAGTTACTGGAACGGGGATGTTATGTTCCTATAATGCATAGAAAAATTTGTTATGGAGTGCTGCTTAGAGCAAGTATATACTTTACAAAATAGTTCTCACTGTCTTGAGAGAAATGGCACATAATAGAAACGACTCAAATTTATCTTCTGAAGTAGCATGCAAGGATTTAAAAAAAAATTTGATATGAACAATTCAATTATTGACCCCACACGATCTTTTGAATGTGTATAATTAAAGAATGCAAGAAGGCCGCATCATTACAAATCCCATCACCCTGGTCAGGCCTGGATTAACCATGAAGCAAAATAAGCCCATACTTGGATCACCAAGGGAAAGGGGTACCACAGAGATTTTTCCAGTGCCAGATTTACCATGGTGCAGCTGAACCAGGGCCCCACAATAAATGAAAAAACAAACATGTATATGCATGTTATACTAAAAATAGTTGTGGGGTCTGGCCGGGAAGAAAACTGAATTTTTAATCTATCATTTCACATTCAGCATTTATTGAGTCTTAATGTCTTGTCAGTTAGACAATGGAAGGGCGGAGGGGGAACCATGTTGGGCTCTGCTTTGGGCATCAGTTAGCCTTAATCCGGGCCCTGGTCACGATCTATTCACTCTGTTACCTTCAGGCAGAAGCCACAAAAATCTGAAATCCAGGTTCAAGAACAGCTTTATTCTCCCCCCCCCCCCCCCCCCAACCCTCCACCCCCCACCAGTAGTTATCAGGCTTGTGAACATCCACATACTACACTATCTATAAACCACTTCAGGACCATCAAAAGATCTGTCTGCACGAATTTTTTTTTTGCACCCACTGCAAATGCAATTTTTTTTGTTTATTTATCTTTTCTTGTCCGATGGTGCATTGTGGCATTTTAATTTTGTACTATTGTTGGTGTACCTATCCCAACTGTGTAGCTGTTGCAAGCAGGAATTTCAGCACATTTGTACATTGTGCTCACGTGTATGACAAGCTCTCACATTATGTTAAAAGGATACAATTGCGTTTTGTTCTAAAAAAATTTCCTTCTTCAATTTCCCATTCTTTGCCAACACTCATTGCAGTTAGTCATGTACAAACCTCAAATAGTATTATTCCACAGTATCTACAGTACAGGAAATAACTTAAATTAAAATGAACTGTGGAAATAATTATCATTCACATAAACCTTCTTCCTCCAACCCACCAAGTGCATTATATTCCTTTCTCCCTTATAAACTTGGAACTTTGCCTTGAATGCAATTATGCTGTTGGCATCAACAACTCCATTACTAAGCTGCAAATCGCAACTAGACTCCTGAGTGCAATTTCAGCTGAATTTCTCTCTGTAGAGAGGCACTGAGGTTTGATGCAAGCATAGACTAGATTTGTGCAAACATCAACCTACAATTTAAGTAACCTGAGCTTTTTGGCACAAGGCTATCAGGGCACCAGTGTACAGAGGGTGTGGAGAGGCTGCAGAAGGATATAATTAAGTTAGGTGAGTGGGCAAAGGCCTGGCAGATGGGAGTACAATGTTAGTAAATGCGAGGTCACCCACTTTGGTAGGAAAAGTAGAAGAGCAGATTATTATTTAAATGGTGAAAACCTGCAGCATGCTGTAGTGCAGAAGGACTTGGGAGTGCTTGTGCGTAAATTGCAAAAAAGTTGGGTTGCAGGTACAAGGCCAATGGAATCTTGGCCTTCATCGCTTAAGGAAATGAATTCAGGAGCAGGGAGGTCATGCTGCAACTGTTCAAGGTACTGGTGAGGCCACACCTTGAGTACTCTGTGCAGTTCTGGTCTCCATCCTTGAGGAAGGATATACTGGCCTTGGAGGCAGTTTAGAGGAGATTCACCAGGTTGATCCCAGAGATGAGGGGCTTGACCTAAATTGTCTGGGATTATACTCACTTGAATTCAGAAGAATGAGAGGAGATCTTATAGAAACATATACATTTATGAAAGAGATAGACACAGCCTTAAGATTCAGGGGAGCAGTTTTAAGATGGAGTTGAGGAAAAACTGTGTTTTCCAGAGAGTAGTGAATCTAATGAATTATCTGCCCAGGGAAGCAGTTGAGGCTCCTTCAAACATATTTAAGGTTCAGTTAGATAGATTTTTACATTTAAAAAAAGGACTTAAGGGATATGGGGAAAAGGCAGGTAGGTGGAGTTGAGTCAATGATCAGATCAGCCATGATCTTATTAAATGGCGGAGCGGACTCGACGGGTCGGATGGCCAACTCCTGCTCCTATTTCTTATGTTCTTATGACCTGCGTTCAAATTCAGTTCTGTCTGTCAGGAGTTTGTAAGTGTATCCAGTCAGGTGTCTGTGTCGGGTGCTCCAGTTTCCTCCATTATTCCTAAGAAGTGTTAGAAGGTTAATTGTCACATGGGTTTATTTGAGTTATGCAGTTATCCCCAAATTAAAACATTAAAAAAACATGCATGTGGCTGATAACTCTGAGACTCCTTATTTGGCAGGTGCCATTTCCAAGTTCAAAGTAACCCCCATTTTAAGCACCGCTTATCTACTTTCACAACTGCTCTGGTACAAGTTTGCAAAAAGTGGTTTCCAAATTACAGAGAAGCTCCAAAGATTAAAAAAAAACCATTTAATACATTCAACAGGAAATTCAATCATTCAAGATCCTTTCTTGTAATTTGCCTTATAAAAAGCAAGGTTAACATTTTTGAGTCTTTGAGAAACAATCCAGATCTTTTCATGAAGGTATCTGAGGGAAGGAAAAAGGGGAAGTGAATGAAGATGGGATGGCGAGAATAATCTATTCTTGTGAACCAATGTGATTTTCCAAACTCCCACTGTGATTCCTTCTTCGCCTCACTTGCGCAAAACCAAGCAACAAATACTCTAGTCATAATTATCTGTAATCAGCCATGCCAAACAGTCACCTCCAGTGACCAGACATCAGCTTCTGAAACCCAGTTTTGCAGAAATGCCACCAGCTACTAACTCGATCAGAAAAAGCTCCAGTGTGGAACCTTTCACATGAAAACAAGCTCCAAAAATTAATCATCTTCAGACACTCCCCCAAAGAAAACAATGTATTAGCTTGGGAAGCAGTGAATTTTTTTTTTTGTATTTTCAGAGTTAATCATTTCCATTTTTAAGTAAAATTTGTCATTATCCTATTTAAATACTCTAGAATTTAAACAACAAACTTTACTGTAGAAGCACTTTAAAATGGAAATTGCTTTTGCTTTATGCAGGAAAATCACTTGAATTCCTTATCTAATTTGAATCTGCATATTTATCAGGCAGCAGACTTATGAATAAATATTTATTTTTAAAATCACCCGACATAAAAATTGTGACAGCTAATGGAAGTAAAAGACAGGTAGCATCAGTGGAAAGAAAAAGAGTAAACTGTTCAGAACTGACAAAGGGTTCTAGTCCTGAAACATTAGCAGTTCTCTTTCCAAAGCTGCTGGCCAAGCCTTTAATCAGAACACTACAGCACTGAGAACTCCCTTCAGCCCACGATCTGCCGACTAATGTAAACCTACTCCACAACAATCTAACCCTTCCCCACTTCACAACTAAAAATTTATTGTCAGTTACTTTTCCAGACTGATTTTATTTCAGATTATTTTGATTTTCAGTTGATAATGTTGCCATTTCAGAAATGATTTATGATTTTGAGTCTAATGGATAGAATTGTACGTTTGGACTACTTGTGGATTACACCAATCAGATGGATCCACCAATTTGAGAAAGATGCAACATGAGATCAGAAAATGAAACAACCATTTCAATTGAGATAGGCAATACTCATATTTGAAACTTGTTGCCCAAATAATTCAGGGGAATTGGCCCTGGATGTATCAAATAGTCATGAATATATTTTAAAGGCCAGATTTTACTTGTTTCACTATTTATTCATCTTTAGGTTAAGAAAATTAACATATTCAAACTTCAGGCCACCAGTTTCAAATCTGAAATTTCTGGATTTCACTCTCAAGATTCAAAATTCCTAAGTGGGCTAAAAATCCCACTTTGAGCGAATCTAATTTTCAGTTCTACCAACATTTAGGATTGTCACCTTAAGCCAACATGGGATTTAAAATTAAAGATCCCACAGCGAGATCTATGGATCTGATCAGCTGCTAGGATCTACATCTATTTGGGTAATGGTGAAACCATCAGATTTGTGGGAAGGGTCAAGGCAAGAATGACCATTGAATTCTCCATACTTGGCACCGTGAGAAAATTATAGAAAATCAATCATGCTCTAATGCTTCTTATGTAGTTGATTTCAAATGAAACAAGTTTTTAAGGAAGAGCACATGCCATTAAAACAGCTCCATGTCCTTACTGCCCAGATGAAACACTATTGTCCAAATCTAGTGCCCCTGTGAGTGATGTTCTCAGTGTCAGGGAATGCATAGGATCGATAATTCTACTGAGAGAATTACATCTTAGAGGTTTATAAAATCACAAAGACCATAGATTAAAAGGTAAATAGTCATTGTCTATTCTCAGGATAAAAAAATCTTGGAGATTTAAGATGAGAGGGAAAAGACTTAAAAGGGACCTCAGGGGCAGTTTTTACCCAGAGAGGGTGGTGGGGATGGAATCAATTGGACCTTTTAACAAACATTTTGACAGGCTCAAGGATGGGAAAGAAGGATATGGCCCAACTAAAAGCAAATGGGACTTCCTTCAGTAACAACCTGGTCAACATGGACGTTGAGCCAAATGGCCTGTTTTTGTATTGTAAAACTTCCATTTCAAAAATCCTGACGGTTCCTACAGCCATCTTGACCGGCAGAGAGGCACCATTTGCAACTGCAGACTATCTCTACTGCATAGAATTAGCTGCTTTAGATTTTGTTCAGAGATGCCTCAATCATAATCACATGATCAATTTACCAGGATCTTCATTATTTTTGAGTTAAGGCTACCAATATTACTGTTGACAGATATGTTATTTATAGCAGCAAAAGAAAGAAAAAGATCAAGATTGTCAAACATTGTTTGTAGAAGTAATACGCAGCTTTCAGAGAGGAAGGATTCTGCCTTTAACGCGTACCATCACAGCAGAAAAATGATTTCCTTCTCCTCCACAATTACACTTTAGATTGAAGCCACTCATTTACCTTCTCATCTTTGGGCACTTTTATAGAGCATTTTAGTTCACATCAGAGAAGAAAGATGTCATCGTCAAAGCTTACCGTATCCTTACTAAGGTGGAATTTGCAAAACAATACATTCACATAGCCACTTTCCCTCAGTCAGAACTAAAAAAGAGGTGAAGCCTTGTAGCTGCAATTATCTTTAGCATTAAAATAAAATGAAAGCAATGTAATTAATTAACCATTAGGACTGGGTTCAATATACAATGTTTTTTTTTAAAGAAAAGTCATGGCTGCTCTCAAGGAATGTGATACACAATGTGAAGGGCTAATTTCTAAGATACTACACCTTCTGCAGTTAACACAAGCCTTCCTCACTTTGTCTAATGTAGGCACCATGAGTTGTTCAAGAGCAGCCTAGCATTACCAAATTTTGTTAGACTGCAAGTGAAACTAAAAGGTTAGAGCGTGACAATGCAAGAAGCAAACATGAAGGAGGAACTCAACATCCATACGAAGTAAAGGGTGTTTCAGGCCTGAGTCCTTCACCAGGAACGGCAAAAGGGCTCGTTTTCTCTTATTTTTGTACTAATTTATTTATTTTTGAATTTAATTTTTAAGCAATGTTTGCACTGTAATGCTTCTGCGACAATAAATTTTGTGACATGTTCATGACAATACAAAGGCCCGAAATGTTGTACCCTTTTATTTCCTATGGAATGTTGCTGATCTCCTATGTTTCTCCAGCATGTTTTTGTATTGCAGTCGACCCCAGACTTTCTTGGTTAACTCTATAAGAACAATTGTACTGTTCTACAATCTTTCTCGCTTCAACAAAGAACAAATTTCCTCTGTAGGTCTGAAGCTTTCTGAACATCAAATTTGGGTATGGGGTGGGGGGGAAACAATGAGAGGGCAACTCTTGGATGGAATCTCAAGTAGCTTTGGCCTTGTCCTGGATGAAAACTGAGCTCAAACTTTCCAGGAGAAAGAAAAAGCAGAGAAAATGGGAACAACATACTTTAATGGATATTGGATAATATAAACGTTAATCCAGTTTCACATATTTTCTTTTGCCTACTATTTCAAAGGTCTTGACTCTTTTGTGTGGGATTCTTTTCTCTGTGATTTTAGCAGAATGAGCTTGAGTCTTTGGAGAACTGTCAAAATTGCTTCCACGCATCACTACTTAGTTTTTATGGTTGGAGTCTGTTGAATGTCTAATGCAGATAAATTTAATCTGGAACATTCAAATGTAGAAGACTCATGAAATATGGATCGTCAGTAGCAGGACACAGATTGGATGATTCGTCAGAGGCCTTATTGCAACATAGTCCATGGTATCGGCAACACCTCAGGAAAATAAGAGGGCCTTGTAATTCAAGCTTCAGTGGGTCCCCTGAGTTTAAAGGACTGTAGAACTTACTTGCTCTTATGGATCGTTTATACTCATGAACTCACTCCTATAAATAAATCAGTAATATCTTATAGATCTGTTCTGGAATAAACATGAAAACATAAAGCCATTAATGGCTAACGAGTTGTAGTTCAACAAATGGAATTATGTATTATTGCTCAACAATAAATATTAACCCTTTGGCCTCCGTGTCCCTATTATAGGGACTACCAACAAGTGCACATATTCTGTGCCCCCGTTTTCTGGGATTGGTTCTATACCCAATATCCAGCTGGTTAGAACTGCAGTAGTTTACTCATGGACTCAATCTGGAGAATGCATTATGAAAGGTTAAAAATGGCTGGAGTCCAAAGGGTTAATTAGCAGCTATGAACTTGATACTTTTACCTGGCCTGATTTCACCTTCTTCATAACCCCATTCTCCACCCCTATCCCCAAGCAGTTTTGATTCAGCCCTGAGTGGTGTCAACAGGTTACCCACTGTTACAAAGTGTCTTCCTCATGTCACAAGAAGATGGAGCAATTGTTAATGCTTGAGCAACCAAGCCACTGAATGGTTCATTAGGTTTCAAGAGGTTGTTTTTTCATTGAATGCCTTTTAGCTTCAATGGACTGTTATCATTTGCACAGGGTGCAGCCCATAAAGGTGGTCTCAGATCCAGTATGAACACAGTCTGGGGCAAAGGCAGTCACTTGTACTTCCACCTACTTTTGCTTATTTCAAATGCGTTTATTGCAATATTTATTTTCTTCTGTTTTATAACAGAGGAAACTGTTGTAACCTGACTCTAAACTGCCAGAATATTTTACTTTACAGAAAGTCAGAAATAAACAAAATTAGAATTGAATAATAGGAAATACAGTGATTATATAAATGGAAACAGAATTGCCAAATTAAATGAAGTTTGTTTCTGAGATTTTAATTTAGTTTGGGCAGAAGGTGTAGACAGCCAACAAAGCTATACATATTGTACTGCACGAATCACAAATAAGGACACGAGCGAACCACTCAGGCATTTAAAACAACCTCGCGGTTCCATGGCCATTGCATTGAAGTAGCTCTGAGTTGTTTAAATAAATCTGGGATTTAAATATTCTTGCTTCTGCACAATTCTGGCTTTGAGTTCAGTATATAAATGAACTCCTATATAAATGATTCATCAATGGCTAAATTTGTTCTACTAGTGTAGAGGGCCTCGAAAAATGTGAAAAAAAAAAGATCTGCAGTATTGGAGAAAAGTGAAAACTTAAACCATTTACCTTTCTCAACTTTCCTCCGCACTATTCGTCCATTTTTGTCAAATGCATTCACTATCATATTGATTTAAATGAAAGAAAGGGCATGGCCAATTTGATGTTGAATTCCAATTTTTATCAATTTGTTTTTAGAAATGCAAAAATATTTTTCTCTCTCTTTTCTCTCCTCCAATTCAAATTGTAACTTAGGATTTTAAATTTGAAAAAAAAAAAATTGCTTTAGTCTTTGCTAATTTTTCATCTGAATGTTTAAATAAATAGAATTGCTTGGCTTGCTCACACACACAGGTCTTGGATGTCTCATTCTTTATGGATGGTTGGCTGACAGAAACTTGCTATGCAAATGCTCAAAGACCATCCAAAGGTACTGCAAAAGTCTATCAAAGGGCTATGCAACCAGTTCACTGCAATTTGGTGCTGCCAACATCATTTGAATTACGAACCTGAATTTTATTATTTTTAAGGGTATTATGATTTATTTGGGTGCTATTGACATCATCAGGCACTTTCAGTGCATTTTATCCAAACTACAGTGATCTGCATAATTAGGCATTTTATAGCCTAAAAATGCATCTACACATTGTTGGCATATAGGGAAACACCACAAGTATTTATTTATCTACCTCATTATCAACTCTACAACTGATTAGTTTGGGGATCAGGATCAGAGCTCCTTGAGATGCTCAATCCAGTTAAATGAATAAACCCACAAACTCTCAAAAATGCAGAGGAGACTATTCATATTCTTCAAATCAGAACATAATCCCCCTTCCACATTATTCTGCTCAAAGGAAAGGAATAACGAACTGTTAGTACTGATGAGATTCCATTGTCAGGACTTGTGCACCGCAACCAGAATAATTCACCGCCAGTTTCTGCAATGTCACCTAGAACAATTTGATAACTATATCAAAAAGAAAAACATACTGTATAATTCAAAATGTCATAACATCCTCAGAAAGTAAGTAAATCAAACCACATTTTTGGCAGTTTAGTCAAGCAATAATTATTTTAATCACATACACACTGATTAATTTTCTACTCTAAGATTTTCATGTCAATATATAAACAGACCAAAAAGAATTTACAAAATAGTAATCTTTCAAAATTCCTAATCACCCCAAAGCAAATTTTGAAATTAATTTTGATTCCTTGGAAACATGAGAAAAACTAAATTTTCATTGCTTCTTTATTCATAGCAGAGATTTGCAGAATCATTTCTGTCAAGATCAGTTTCTGAAGAAATGGTCAATCAGAGTTAATAAAGGCCAGAGAAGAAAATTAACTGAGAATCTTGTTTATCGTATCCACCAGTCACCCCTATTGGAAAAGAAACATTAATTTCACAATGTGTCATGGCCAGAACTTGTCCAATTGCATAATTGTACTGAGTTGTGGCTCTTATAATCAAACTTGCCAGTATTCAATGCCAGTTGACTCATGAAGAACTGACAGTCGAGGTAGTGTGGAAACCATACTTCAGTGTTGGAAAATAAAAATCATGGCCAGATTCAACCTGGCAGGACATCTGAATCCACTTCGCATCGAATCAATGATTTCCAAAGCATCCTAACATTTGGTAATAAAATGTCAGCCTTCTGCTCGGGTGTGAAATTAAAACCCAACCCAAACCACAGCCATTCTGAAAATGGACCCATCACTGCCATCCAGAACTAGGTCCTGATCAATCAGTCCACTTGATCTAGACCTACAGCAGCTGTTATACAGCTTCCACTAACATACAAAGTTAATATCTATGAAGCAGTGCATTTCTTGACAGAAACTTTTGAGATTTAGTACACATTGCATTGAGCTGGGTGAGCTCAATCTGACCCAAGCTGAAGAACTAATTATATTCTTCTTCCCAAAAATGATCTAAATACATTGATGAATGCCAGAGAAACAAGACACTGCAGATGCTGGAATCTAGAGTTAAAAAAAACATTCTACCAGAGGAATTCAATAGGCCAAGTAGCATCAGTGGGAGAAAAGAACTGCGGAAGCTTTGGATCAGAACCCATCATCAAGGCTGTTCTTTCTCTTCCATTGATGCTGCTCGACCCACTGAGTTCCTCCAGCAGATTATTTTTTCAACATCGATGGGTGTTGTTGTCTTTGGTAAATTGCCACAATCTGCACAGCAAGAACTACCACTCAGCAAGATCAATGAATCCTCGACAGGATTTGAGGGTGCGAGTTCAATAGAGGTTACGAAGACAGATAGCCAATTTACCTTCAAGATGTTTTCCTCTGGGATGAAACAGCTGGGGGACGCTTTATGGGAACAGCTCCATGGCTATTCCCACTGCTGAATGCCATTATAGCAGATCTGTGCCATTCTGGGTCCTCAGGCCCTTTACTCAACACAAAACTCAGATTTAAAAGCATCAACTGACTCAGCAAAAGCAATCCATATTCTACTCTGAAGTTCTTCCACATTTGAATCTAGCCAATCTCTAATTATAGAGTTCCTCTTTTATTCTGTCTTACACCTAACGTGATACTTTTATCACCTTGTAATAATTTATACTCTAGCCAAGTTTATTTAATCTGTTTTAATAATTTAAATCTCCAGTGCAACAACTCTCATCATTCACAAGTTATATTGCATTTCCCTGGGTGGGAAAACTGCTGATGTGTGCATATATAAAAGAAGTGGACTTGAATGAACAAGTCTTCCCATTTTATATCTTCTCATTCATCAATATTCATCATCTTAAATGCAAACTCATTCGATTCTATCTAGATTTCTTTACCAGTTCCCTTCTCCCTTTCATTCCCTTGAATACTACTGTTCAGCTGGCTAATGAAACCTCCCCAGCCTGCTGTCAACAATCTGATAACGTAGTCCATAATCAATAATGCTACACAAAACAAGGCAGAATTATTACACAATTTAAATGATGCAATGCCAACAGCAGAGGAGAATTAGTTTTTAAAAAATAGTTGATCTTCGGAACTAATAGAAAACAGTAGAACAGCCTAGCAAAGACTTCGAGAAACAATTTTTCTTTTACTTGACTGGTTTATTCACATTATCTCAGTATTGGATGCATCATACTCAAATTAAGATCCTTCCTTTGGATATACTGGCAAACTGTGAAAGTACGATTACTAAAAGCCTTAAGAGCTTTGAAGTTTTGCACAGTTAAAGAGAAGTATTTCTTAAAAGGATTAAGAAAAGGAGGAATGAATATCCAAAAGTTATAATAGCAAAATAATGAATAGAATGCTTTACTTCAGTGAATTATATACAGTATAATTCACAGTCTTGTTGGGTTTTATACAGTGGGGGGGGGGGGGGGGGGGAGAAATGTGGGAAACTCAAGAATGTTAGCAAGGAATATTACAATTTGAAGATTACAGCTGCTAAATAAGACAACAAAGCCATGAATACTTTATAATTATCAACTGAAATTACAGCCACGAAGCTCCTCTCATTTGCTGAAACTTCACAAGCAAAAAAATTTCTAGTGCATCCTATCAGCCATTCCAATGTCAGTAACATTGTCTAAAGGAATGAAACATTCTGGACTTGTTGCATTCCAAATAATAATTACAAACCTCTGTACCATTTTATTTCTGCAACTGAAGACACTTCATAAAATGCAAAAATAAAAATAAAAAACTCCATGCCACATTGGGAGATAAGTTGATTCAAATTTTGGTTAAAGAAGCACCATCTTTTGATGTAGAGACCCTGAGTGATTTAGTGAGGGACTTTAAAGTCCAGGGCTGAAGCAGCTGAAGTGGAACAATAAAAGGTCATGGATGCCCAAGGCCATAATGAGAGAAGTGCAGTGAATGGATCATTGCAGGCAAGAGGTTACAGAAACAGAGAGGGACAAGGCCATGGAGAATCTGAAAACATGGATTAGATTTACACTGGATTGGTAGCCTATGTTGGTTAGTAGATACAAGGAGCCTCGATGAAAGGATTTAGTGCAAATTAGCATCGAAGCATCAGAATTTTTGAAGAATTTCTACTCAATGAAGAATAGAAAATGTCACCCAACCCAGGAGAACAAAGGAACGTTCAACTGCAGAGGAATGAAGGTGTGGATGAAAGTTTTGCCAGCAGACAAATTTTGACAGAGCTGAGTGGTATCACTGAAATGGAAGCAGGTGGCCTTCTGAAGGCGCCACCATGTGGTCAGAAGGTCATCACAAGGTTAAATATGACTAAAGTCCAGTTCAGCTCGAGGCAAGTGACCAAGAAAAAAGGTGGCTGGTGAAGGGCACAAAGTGTGTGGAGCAAATGAGGAGGACAAATGCCTCACTCTTCCCGATATTCAGTGAGAAGAAATTAAATAGCATGCATGGGGCACTTTAAAAAGGCGGAATAAGGGGGACATCTAATTTATAATTAAAAATAAATATGCAACTTTACTGTGGATAAAGCCATTTTGTGGGTAATTTGGGTGGCACAGTTAGGAGGGAGCACAACATTATTATGGGGCCTGCAATCTGGCACAGTCTGTCAGGAATTTGTACGTTCTCCCCGTTTCTGTGTGGGTGTCCTCTGGTTTCCTCCCACCCTTCAAAAATGTACGAGGGTTGTAGGTTAATAGGTGTATTTGGACAGCATGGGCTGCTGGGCCAGTTACCATGCTCTGTTTTTAAATGACTACCATTGCTAATTAAGGAGCTGAAGATTTCTGAGTGAACAATGAACCATAGACATTATCTTCCTTTGCCTTTCTCTTGCACTATTTTTATTTATTTTGTAAGGTGGTTTATGTAAATGTTTGCCCTCCGATGCTGCCACAAAGCAATGAATTTCGTGACATGTTCGTGACAATAAATTCTGCTTCTGACAGCTTTCTGAAGTGACAGAAACATTTTTTGGCTCTATCCCAGGCCTCTTAATTGAGACTGTAGGGTCCAGATCAAGTGTGTCGTTTATATTCTATCATCTTCATTGACATTAAAACTGTGTTTAGCCACGTGCAAATGGAAAAGAAAAATCACAGCAGGCTGCCATACACATGGACGATGCTCATTGGTTTCTGCAGCATAAAGTAATGAGAGGAGTAGGAGAAAATATTGATGAATTCAAATATTATGACCTTTTAAAGCTGTTTACTGCCAGTTGAACCAAGCCACGAATGTCACTGTTGACACCTCTATCCATGCTTTTGTGTAGCAGACATGAAAAATAATGTGGTTGTGTTATTTAACATGATTACTGATGATCTAAGTAGTGATTATAAGAATTTAATCTGTAGTGGTGAAAAAAAACATACTATTGACTCCACACTTCTCTTGGGTAATATGATCCAAAAGCCTTGTCTGCCCTCTTGTGGTTCTCAAACATTACTGCACACATTAGCTTTGCAGTATTTTAACAGGAATTAATAGGTTTACTGCAAATGTTAGTACCAAATGCGCCCAATGTAGTGGGATAAAGGTGCTAAATTCAGGTGGATCTTGGCTGTGATACTTGAAGTGGAAGAACTTGTGTGGTTGTTCTACAATATGGTTGCAAAGTAATAATCTCAGTTTAAAAAATGTTATTTTATGGAACTTAACAGATCGGCCTCAAGATGCTATAGGTTTCTGTGAGGGGTGCTGGACAAAGTGGCAACTCTCTGTCTGCCTTACGGTAGACAAAAGTTTTTTTTAATACAATTTTTTATTTTTCACACTGTGAACCATATCAACCAAAATACATACAAACATTTCCCTCTTAAATATACACAGTGGAATTTTCTCCCCTTTTTCCCCCTTACCTTCCCTCCCTCCTTCCCACCCCCCTCCAAAACCAATAAACATTCAACATATACAATACAATAAAAGCATTAAACAATGTAATCACACAATGAAAAATAAACAATAAAAATGTGTCATCTACTTTTACACACTGGATCAAGTCATTTCATCTTCTTATCATTTTAAGGGGTGGAGGTCCAAGGCAAGCCTTCTCTGTTATGTTCCATGTACAGTTCCCAAATTTGTTCAAATAATGTGACTTTATTTTTTAAATTATGTTATTTTTTTCTAATGGAATACATTTATTAATTTCTATGTACCATTGCTGTACTCTCAGGCTCTCTTCCGATTTCCAAGTTGACATTATACATTTTTTTGCTACTGCTAAGGCTATCATAATAAATCTTTTTTGCGCTTCATCCAGTTTGAAGCCTAATTCCTTACGTTTTATATTACTTAGAAGAAAGATCTCTGGATTTTTGGGTATGCTATTTTTTGTGATTTTATTTAATACCTGATTTAGATCTTCCCAAAACTTTTTCACTTTCTCACGTGCCCAAATTGCATGAACTGTTGTTCCCGTTTCCTTCTTACAGTGAAAACATCTATCTGATAATGTTGGATCCCATTTTTAAAAAACTTTTGGGGCGTGATATATAACCTGTGTAACCAATTATACTGTATCATGCGTAACCTTGTGTTTATTATATTTTTCATAGTTCCAGAACATAACTTTTCCCCATGTTTCACTTTATATTTTATTTTTAAATCCTTTTCCCATTTTGTTTGGGTTTATAGCTTATTTCATAATTTTCCTTATCTTGCAGCTTAATGTACATGTTCGTCATAAACCTTTTAATTATTATTGTGTCTGTAATTACCTATTCAAAGCTGTTTCCTTCTGGTAATCTCAGTCTGTTTCCCAATTTATCCTTTAAATAATCTTTCAGTTGATGATATGCAAACATTGTACCATGAGTTATTCCATATTTGTACTTCAACTGTTCAAATGTTAATAAATTGTTTCCCAAAAAACAATTTTCTATTCTTTTGATTCCTTTTCTCTCCCATTCTCTAAAGGAAAGGTTATCTACTGTAAAAAGGATTAGCTGATTTTGCGTCAATAATCATTTTGGTATTTGGTAATTTGTTTTTTTTTCCTTTCTAAGTGAATCTTCTTCCATATATTGAGTAAATGATGCAATACTGATGAGCATTTATATTGTACCAGCTTTTCACCCCAATTATAAAGTATATGTTCTGGTACCTTCTCCCTTAATTTATCTAGGTCTATCTTAGTCCAATCTGGTTTTTCCCTTGTCTGATAAAAATCTGATAAATACCTTAATTATGCTGCTCTATAATAATTTTTAAAGTTTGTTAACTGCAAACCACCTTGGTTGTACCTCTCGGCTAATTTATCTAACGCTATCCTGTTACCCCCCTTTCCATAAAAATTTCCTTATTATTCTCTTTAGTTCATTAAAGAATTTCTCTGTTAAGGGAATTGGTAATGATTGACATAAGTATTATATCCTTGGGAAGGCATTCATTTTAATGCAATTTATCCTTCCTATCAACCTTAGCAGTAATTCTTTCCAATGTTCTAAGTCTTCCTGCAATTTCTTTATTAGTGGTTGATAATTTAATTTGTACAAGTGGCTTAAATTATTATCTAACCTAATACCTAGGTATCAGATTGCTTGTGTTTGCCATTTAAATGGTGATTCTTTTTTAAATTCTGTATAATCCGAATTACTCATTGGCTTCACTTCACTTTTATTTGCGTTGATCTTGTACCCCGATATTTCTCCATATTCCTTCAATTTCTTATGTTGTTCTTTTATTGATATTTCTGGTTCGGTTAAGTATTCCATGATGTCAGCTGCAAAAAAACTGATTTTATACTCCTTCTTCTTTATTTTTAACTCTTATTTTATTTTCTGTTCTTATCAGTTCAGCCAATGTTCTATTACTAAAGCGAACAGTGAGGGAGATAATGGACATCCCTGCCTAGTTGACCGACTTTTTTTGTCCGCTAATTCTCTTCTTTTTGATATATCATCCCTTTTTACTAGTTCTTTTTCTGTACTTACTATCTCCCTTTCCAACTGTTCTATTTCCCAATTGTAGTCCTTTTTCATCTGTTGCATAACTTATTATCTGCCCTCCAATGAAGGCTTTCATTGCATCCCATAATATAAATTTGTCTTTCACTGATTCCGTATTTATTTCAAAGTATGTTTTAATTTGGCGTTCAATAAACTCTCTAAATTCCTGTCTTTTAAGTAGCATGGAGTTTAACCTCCATCTATATGTTCGTGGTGGGATGTTCTCCAGTTCTATTGCTAATAACAGGGGTGAATGATCAGATAGCAATCTAGCTTTATATTCAGTTTTCCTAAATCTCCCTTGAATATGGGCTGACAACAAAAACATATCAATCCTTGAGTATGTTTTATGCCTACTTGAATAATATGAGTATTCCTTCTCTCTTGGGTGCTGCCTCCTCCATATATCCATGACGTTTCATTTCCTGCATTGATTTAACCATAAATTTGGCCACTTTATTCTTTTTGCTAGTCTTTTGTCCAGTTTTACCCATCACTGGATCCAAATTAAGGTTAAAATCCCCTCCTGTCATTATATATTCCCTTGCATATCTACAATCTTCAAAAATATAACTTGCATAAACTTTTGATCCTCTTCATTAGGTGCATATATATTGAAAAAATTCCAAAATTCTGAATATATCTGACACTTTGTCATTACATACCTCCCTGCTGGATCTATTGTTTCCTCCTGTATTTTGATGGGTACATTTTTATTAATTAATATAGCTACACCTCTTGCTTTTGAATTATATGATGCTGCCGCTACATGCCCAACCCAGTCGCTCTTTAATTTATTATGTTCCACTTCAGTTCGATGTGTTTCCTGCACATATGCTATATCTATTTTTTCTTTTTTCAGGAAATTTAATAGACTTTTTCATTTGATTTGGTTGCGTATTCCATTAATATTTATAGTCATATAATTCAACATGGTCATCTCATCCTGTTTACACCTCATTTCCGCTTCCTCACCACCACCACCACCATCCCCCCTTTCCCCATTTTCATATCTCAGTTTTCTCTTTTTAAATTCAATGTATGTCAACACATTTAAAACATAAAATACTTCAACAACTCCCACATCCAATATTCCCTTAGCCCCAAATGCCCCCCCACCAACTCTCTGAGTTGCCCCTTGTGGCCAGGCAACCACAACTCCCTTTCCATTTGGATTGCGAACCTGCTCGCAAGTGTCAACTGATTTCAGTGACGGTTATTCTCTCCCACCCAACTCCCCCCCCCCCCAATTTTTTTTTTTTTTTTTTTATACACACACATAACAAAGTTAACCCTCTTCCCCCACCCTTATTTCCTTTCTTCCCTTCTCTTTCCATTATTTTATTTTTTTTACATCTTTATATATATTTTATCGCCGTTCTTCATTCTTGTTATAACTCTTCATCTCTCATCTCTTCACCTTCGTTCTGCAGGCGTTCTACAAATTCTAGCGCTTCCTCCAGATCTGAGAACAGTCTGTTTTGCTCCCCAGGGATAAATATTTTAAGCACAGCTGGATGTCTTAACATAACTTCATAACTTTTTTTCCATAGGATCGATTTTGCTGTATTAAACTCCTTCCTCTTCTTTAAGAGTTCAAAACTTGCGTCTGGGTAAAAAAAAATTTTGACCCTTGTATTCCAATGGTTTTTTGTCTTCTCTAATTTTATTCCTTGCCTGCTCCAGTGTATTTTCTCTTGTCAATTATCTCAAAAATTTTACTAAAACGGATCTTGGTTTTTGCTGTGTCTGTGGTTTCGGAGCTAGTGTTCTGTGTGCCCTTTCTATTTCCAATCCTTCCTGTATTTCTGTCATTCCCAGGACCTTTTGGATCCATTCTTTTATAAATTCCTTCATATCTGTGCCTTCTTCATCTTCCTTTAGCCCCACTATCCTTATGTTGTTTCACCTACTATAATTTTCCATTATTTCCATCTTCTGAGCTAACAACTCTTGTGACTCTAACTTTTTTGTCACTTTCTTCCAATTTTCTTCTTAAGTCATTCACTTCCATTTCTACAGCAGTTTCTCATTCTTCCACATTTTCTCATCTTTTCCTCATTTCTGTCATGACCAGCTCTAATCTATTCACTTTATCTTCTGTACTTTTCATTTTTCTTTTCATTTCACTAAATTCTAATGTCAACCATTCTTTTAATGCTCTCATTTGTTCTTGAAAATTTTTCTTTATCTATATTTTGTCCATCTATTTTACTTTCTATTTCTCTGTGCAAATCTTGGTCTTCTTCTTCCTCTTTTTCTGTGTCTATACCTGTGTTTGTGTCTTCTTTGTATCTGTGTCTATTCTGACTTTCCTGGTGAGTTGCTTCTCACTTTGCTGGGTTTCTTCTTGCTTGGCTTCTTGCTGTTGGTCCTCTTCTTCTGGGCTACTCATCTGTTGGGCCTCCTGCTGCTGCTCTTCTTTTCCTTTCACTCCCTTTCCTGTCGCTTTCCTCTTCTTCCAGATGAGAGTCCTGGTGTCGGGCATCCCTCAACTGATCGCGTTGTCTTTTCCCGCTCCTCGGCTGAGCCGCCCTCCCGTCGGTGTTCTCTTTCTCTTTAGGAAGCACATCGCGCACTTTTGCTTGACTCAGAGAGGGTTCAGAGCGGGCTCTCTTCTCTACGACGGCTCCCTGTTTCTTCATGCAGGTAAGGCCTTCTCCTTTCTCTTCCGGCACCTTTTCTCTTTTTCCCATTGTTTTTACTTTTTCCTTGTTGGATGCCATTTTCTTTCTTTTCTCTACAACTTTATCTTTTATTTGTTATATTTTGTATTTTCTTCACTTTATTTCTTCTTTTCTGGAGAGGGCTGATATTACCCCAACGGCCACTACTCCAACACGTGACTCCCCCACGGTGGACAAAAGTTAATGAATTTCATTCTAAATACAGCATTACGTGACAATAATGGAACCATTACAAGTACAGGCCCATCAGCCCATGATGTTGCGCTGACCTTTGTACACCTACTCCATAACAATCTAATCCTTCCCTAACTTACATCTATAGGCTTAGCTATAAATGTGTCTATTGCACCAGCTTCCATCACTATCTCCAGCAATGTTTTCCAGGCACCCACCACTCAAGCTTATCTCTGACATCTACCCTAAACTTTCCTCCAGTCACCTTTAACTGATGTCCTCTGTTATTTGCTATGGTCACCCCATGAAAAATGAAATGAAAGTCTCCCCCAAAAACAGTGAACAGATGCAACAACAATTTTGCAATTGCTGATAATTTCAGGGATGAAATAGTGTGAAAAATGTAATGCAGAAGAAAAGCAAATCAAATTGATACAAAGCAGAAGTTTTAGAAAGATGAAACCATGAACAAACTTTATTTTTTATGTAGTACGACCAACCCATTACTTCTGGCTTTTGGGAGTTACTCAACCTAGTGTGAATCTACATTCATGGTTAAATATATCCACATTTCCTTATGACAAGGAAATCATTCAACTGAGTTTATGCCTGGCCACAAGATAATCCCATCCCTCACTGATTTTCCCCACAATATATTCCCCCATATTCCCACCAATTGTACCCATCTCCATTCATTGCAATTTACAGTGGACAATAAGCTACCTTTTTACGACATGGGAGGAAACCTAAACTGACAGTCATGGGAAACATTTATTACAAACTCCACATAAGAGATCAGGATCAACTTGGGATAGCACCTTTAATAGCTGCACCACTGTGGAATTATAAGACTCTCTATTCAGTAACCCACTTCGACAGCAATTTCTGATGGTTCACGGACTAATTCAAAGTCAGGGTCAAAAGGCAAACATAAGAATTAATTTGCAGCTGCTCATATGGAAAATGCTATAGTTTTCTGGGTAGGAACTGGATGTGCACCAGAGCGAAAAATCATTGAGAGACCTGGGGAAAAAAAATCTTTGAATCTTCGTATGCAGTGAAAATTCTAGTTGTACTTTTGTTGTACAGTTGGTGATTAAAGCTAGCACAACAGAACAATCTTGATGAGCAGAAGATCTTGCTAGTCATCAACATTGGTAAATTTATTATATTATTCAGATTGGTGTTTTAGATGTGGACAAGAAGTTGGTACTTTTTTGCTTTCGACTTGGCAGTGTCCACAATTAAACTTTTTTGGCTTGATTTGGGTAATTTATTAGAATGAATAACTGGAGTTAGATTCCCACAGGATCCATTGTTAATTTTACTGAGAGATGTTAAATTTAAACTGAATACATATCAAGTAAAATTTGTTCAAATTGCCTTGACAATAGCTAGAAAATGTACTTGGAAGTCGGATACTGATTTGGGAATGGACAGATGGTATGCAGAAGTTCAGAGTTGTATTCCATTTGAGAAAATTACATACAATTTAAAAGATAAATATCGTACATTTTGTGAAATATGGAGGCCACATTTACAAATTGTTGGTATTAAAATTTGAATGAATCTCAATCATTCCCTTTATCTTATTGGTCTCAATATATGTTTAAAAGTATTGGAAATTGAAATGCTCCTGTTGTGATTTTCATGTCTCTTTTTTTTGTTTGTAGGGGGTTTGGGGGAGTGGTGGGATGATTTATCGGAGGTCTTGCTTTCTTTTGTATTTTTTTCTTTTTCATAAAATACCACATGTATTTGGATCAAGTTTGATATATTGTGATATGTGTGCTCGTAGTTTTATATTAAATAAAATATTTGAAAAAATATTGGTGAATTTACCTTGGTTATTTATAGCTACAAATCAGAAGCCAAAAGCACCAACGGTCCACGTCTGAAAAGGGTAGTTTAAAACTGCAAATCAACTCCCTTGCATTCAGATTCCTTCAAGTTAGTACATTAAATCATAGCATCTATAATGGTTATTTAACCAATATTCAATCAACTTTAATTGAAAGTGAAGGGGGCGTGGCAAGATGGCGTAGAGTCTAGACGTGTAATCTCGACCTCTCTGGCCAGACTTTTAAGTACCTGTTTTTTTAACTCTTTGTTTTCAAGTTTAAATTTTTTAAATTTTAGTTTAAAGTATTAAGGAATTATTATGGCCACTAATGGTAAAATGATTAAACCTCAAGTGCAGAAGTTGTAACATTTTCAAAGTGCTGAAGATTTGGGGCCTAAACGACTTGATACAGCCCCAGGCTCAATCTCCTCATTGTCTAAACCCCAAAGATTGCCTGTGGGAGCTGAAAAAAAATGTCTATTACTCACCAAGTGAAGGACGGCACTGAAATTACCCGGTCTCCGGATGAAGGTGCGTGTTCCTAAGAAGTGAACCCTGATTTCGAAAGCCTTTTGATTTCAATGGAGGGAGCACGCAGAAAGACGAGTCCATTGTTGGAAATGCATCAGGTAGCACTTCAATCTGAAGAGACTGCTTTTCTTCATGATTTGATGAAAAACAACAAGATGTGGGGGGAGACCAGCGGCGACTCCCTGAGGAAGTCGGAGTGCCGTCACTGGGAGTCCAGACCCGCAGTAAAACTTTTAAAATGCCTTCTGTTGAGTTGCAGCAGGAGCTGCAGTTACTTTGTTCTGCCACTATGTCAGAGAGAGCAGAGCTGAGATTTACGGATTCACAATGATTGCAATTAAATGCAGTTATTCAACCTATGTTGACATCTCTAATGAATGAGATGGTTCAAATGAATGCTGGTATAAGTTCAGAATTAAATACGGTTAAGGCACGTATGGATGCATCTTATGAAGAATTTTAAAAATTTCAGTCTGCTTTTTTGGACTGTAAACAACAAGTGATTCCTAACACAGAAAAAGTATTGAAGGTGGAAAAATCAGTCATAGAACTAGGAGAACGTGAGAAGGAGCTCGAAAGAAAAATAGACTACTTGGAGAATCAAAGCAGAAGGAATAATGTGAAAATTGTTGGTTTGCCAGAAGGTATAGAAGGACAAGATCTTCTTCGTTTCTTTAAAGATTGGATCCAGCAAATATTAGGGCAAGAATTTTTCTCTGGGGGATTGGTACTGGAAAGAGCCCATAGAGCTTTAAGAAGAACACCCTCAGCTGGTCAACCATCGAGACCGGTAATAATTCGATGTTTGAGTTATTTGGAAAGAGAAGCAATACTTCGACAAACAGTGCAAAATGCAATACAACGACAAACTCTGTTATTGATTCAGAATAGCAAGAGTTTTTTTTATCCTGATTTGAGTCAAGAGGTCATTCAACGTCGACGTCAATTCAATCCAGTTAAAGAAGTTTTGTGGCATGAAGGTTATAAGTCTACTTTTCGCTACCCTGCAGTGTTGAAGGTGTTTTATGGAGACTATCAATTTTGGTTTTTTGAAAATGATCGTGAAGCAATGATTTTTGCTGATTCATTGCCAGATATAAGAGGACAAAGACGTAGTCCACCATTATCTCCTAAAAAAAAATCTGGTTGTTCTGGAAACAGAAGAAATGGCAGAAATGGGAAAAGCGGGAATGGAAAGAGTCTACCTTCTTCTGAAATGGGATCTCCAAGATTGGAATCTTTTGGATGAAAAGAAGAATTTTCTTATTCTTTTTTTTGTTATTATGATATTTTGATGTTATTGATTGTTTGGCTGGGGAGGGAGAGATTTGCACTAAGTTCTTTACTAGACATCAGTGACTGGTGGGTGACCCACACCCAATTTTTGTTTAGGGGATTACTACCTTTTAGTAGTTTTTTTTGTGGGGGGGAGATTTTCTTTTCTTTTTCTTTATTTTTTTTCCATTTTAGTTAGTTTTTAATTTGTGATTTTTTTTCTATTGGAGGGCCTATATACGTTGATTTGAGTTTTTATATAAAGATATTATTGGTATTTAGTAATAATAGTAGGTATGTCAAAGTTGAGGTTTGCTACTTTTAATGTTTGAGGATTAAATAGTACGATTAAGCGTAAGTGAGTCTTAACGTATATTAAGAAAATGAAAATTGATATTGCCTTTTTACAATAAACACATTTGAATGTGAAGGAAAGCGTGAAATTAAAAAGGGACTGGCTTGGGCCTGTATATTCTTCTTCATTTAATTCTAGAGCTAAAGGTGTAGCAATTTTGATACATAAAAATTTATCTTTTGAATTACAATCAATGGAGGAAAAGGCAGGATGTATTCTTAAATTGAATTGTAAGATTTTTAGTGAATTTTGGACTTTACTTAATATTTATGCCCCAAATGCAGATGATGAAATATTTATTTCAGATACATTTTTATGTTTGGGTCAGGCTAATGATAATATTTTAGTTGGTGGTGATTTTAATTGTGTTTTGGAACCTTTATTAGATAAATCTCCGAAGTTAAGAAATCCAAGATAGAAATTCAGGTCCAAGCATTGATGAAAGATCTTGATTTAGTAGATATTTGGAGATGTCTTAATCTGACAGAGAAAGATTTTTCCTTTTATTCATCTAGACATGAATCGTTTTCAAGGATTGACTTCTTTTTAGTATCGGCACATTTAAAGGGAAAATACAACAAGTAGAATATAAAAGTTGGGTGATTTCAGATCACTCCTTGTTATATTTTACATATGCAACTTCTGAGAAAATTCAAATGGCTTATCGTTGGAGGTTTAATACAATGTTGTTAAAAAATATGTAATTTATTGATTTTTTTGAAAAAACAAATTAAATTTTTTTGAAAGAAAATTCTAATTCTGTTCAAAGTAAGTTTGTACAATGGGATGCTATGAAAGCCTATTTGAGAGGACAAATAATTAGTTATACTTCTAAAATAAAAAAGAATCGATTAAATCAGAGTCTTGAATGAGAGAAACAGATTGATGAGTTAGAAAAGGAATTTCAGAAAGACGCTACAGAAGATCAGAAAATAGAATTATCTAGGTTGAAATTGGAATATAATACTTTGCAATCTTATCAATTTGAATGTGTGATTAATAGGACTGAACAACGGTATTATGAATGGGGAGAGAAAGCGCATAAGGTATTGGCGTGGCAATTAAAGAAATAGATTTCGAGGACTATTAATGCTGTTAGACGGAATTCTCTTATTACTTATAAACCTCGTGAGATTAATAATGAATTTTATTCATTTTATAAAAAGTTATATACATCTGGAGGAAAACAAGAAACTGGATTGATTGATTTTTTTTTAAATCACAGCTGAATTTACCAATATTAGAGGATGCAGATATACAGGAGTTAGAAGAACCATTTACTGATTCGGAAATTAAAATGGCTATGCTGGAAATTCTGAACAGTAAATCGCCTGGTGATGGATTTTCGGTTGAATTTTATAAAATTTTTTATGATGATTTATCTAGTGTTTGGGGATGTATTACGTCAAATTGGAGAACATTATGAATTACCTGAGTCTTGTTCTAGTGCTTTAATTACAGTAATTCCTAAAAAAGATAGCGATCCTTTGAAAGTATCTTCATATAGACCAATTTCGTTGTTAAATGTAGATTATAAAATAACAGCTAAAATATTAGCGAATAGATTGGCTAAATTTTTACCCAAGTTGATTCATATTGATCAAACAGGTTTTATAAAGAATAGATATGCTTCAGATAACATTTTGCATGTGATTAGTTTAATAGATTTCAACAATCTTCAGATCACACGATGGTGATATCCTTAGATGCAGAAAAAGCATTTGATAGAGTTGAATGGAATATTTTGTTTAAAGTTTTGGAGAAATTTAAGTTTGGTCCTTCTTTTATTGGTTGGATTAGGGCTTTATATAGTAAACCGGTAGCTAGAGTATTGACAAATGGTTTGATTTCGGAATCCTTTAAGTTAACTCGATCAACTCGTCAAGGTTGTCTTTTATCATCAGCTTTGTTTGCATTAGTGATTGAACCTTTAGCACAGCTGATAAGACAAAATACAAAGATACAAGGTATGAAAGTTTTAGATGAGAAGTATAAAATTAATTTATTTGCTGATGATGTATTGGTGTATTCAATAAACCCAGCTCAGTCACTTTTGCACTTGAAGGAATGTTTAATACAATATGGATGTCTTTCTGGATATAAAGTTACTTGGGAAAAAAGTGAAATATTACCATTAAGTGAAGGAGATTATTCAGTTTATAAGAATATTATTAATTTGAAGTGGACTGATTGAATTAAATATCTGGATATAATTTTGAATGTTAATTATCAATCTTTATATAAATTAAATTATGCTCCGTTAATGAAAAAAATTAAAACTGATTTGATTAAATGGAAAGATTTACCTATTAATTTAATGGCAGGATAAATACAATTAAGATGAATATCTTTCCGGGTATTCAATATTTGTTTCAATCTATTCCGTAATTTTTTCGAGATTTGAATAAGATGGTTAGGGAGCTTTTTATGGAGGGGTAAATTTTCGAGAGTAGCTTTGAATAAATTAACTTGGAAATAGTGGGAACGACATTTACCACATTTTCAAAATTATTATGAAGCAGCCCAACTTAAATTTATTAGATCGTTGATGGATTTGGTACGGCCTCCTATTTGGGCTAAAATTGAGGTGGCAAGTAATTCTGAATTTGAAATACATCAATTATTGTTTAGATGGAATATAAATTTGTTACAACAATATAATGTGCCTATACTAAAACATTTAATGAAGTTATGGATAAAGAAAAATAAAATGACAGACTCTAGGGGTAAATTATCGGCTTTGACTCCGTTTGATTCCTTTTTCAATACATAATCAAAGTTTATTGCATTGGAGATTTAAAGGTGTGAAAAATTTGGGAGATTGTTTTAAAGAGGGTAAGATTTTATCTTTTAATCAGATGAGGGAAGGTTTTGGTATTGATAAGAACTCTATTTCTTTATTATCAAATTCGATCTTTGGTAAAATGTATTTTTGGTAGAGATACCTAAAATGACTAAATTTGAGACTTTTCTTATGAAGGTACCAGAGAAGGGTTATATTTCATCTATGTATCAAATATTACAGGATGGTATAGATAAAAAGGGTTGGGATAGATCTAAAATTAAATGGGAAGTGGATATTGGTTTTAGTTTTTTCTGAAGATGATTGGTTAGATATCTGTTATGATAGTGTAACTAGATTGATAAATGCACATTATGCAATGATTACTTACAATTTTTACATCAATTATATTTGACACCTGAAAAATTAAAAAAATATGGTTTTCATGAATCAAATTTGTGTTTTAGATACGGTGATACAGTTGGAACTTTTTTTCATGCTGTTTGGTTATGCATGCATATACAATCTTTTTGGAAGAAAATTCAATTATTTTTAGGATACCTGTATAAGATTAAAATAGTTTTAGATCCAACAGTATTTTTATTGGGTAGTTTGCAACCTCTGAAAGGTTTGGGATTAGACAAGTTTCAGCTTGCTTTTGTATATTTTATATTTCGCTTTATCCGTAGCGAAAAAATGTATTGCTAGTATGTGGAAAGATACAAATATGATTGATATTAATAGATGGCATAATGAGATGAAATATTGTCTAATAATGGAAAAATTATGTATGTTTCGTGTGATAATTATATTTTTTTATTAATAAGTGGTTGGTATACTCAGAATATTTATATTGATTAGATTTTAATATGTATATTTAACTTTTTCTTTAATATTCTTTCTTTTTTCTTTCTTTATCGGTCTCCTTAGGAGAGTTGGCTGAAGAGGGAGGTACTTTTCTTATATCTCTCTCTCTCTCTCTCTCTCTCTATAAAGTTCATGCTTTATATATATATATATATATAAAGTCCTGCTTTGCGGAAACTGCCAAAGTGTTTGGCCTGGAAGTCAGCCTGAAGAAAACGGAGGTCCTCCATCCGCCAGCTCCCCACCATGACTACCAGCCCCCCCACATCTCCATCGGGCACACAAAACTCAAAACGGTTAACCAGTTTACCTATCTCGGCTGCACCATTTCATCAGATGCAAGGATCGACAACGAGATAGACAAAAGACTCGCCAAGGCAAATAGCGCCTTTGGAAGACTACACAAAAGAGTCTGGAAAAACAACCAACTGAAAAACCTCACAAAGATAAGCGTATACAGAGCCGTTGTCATACCCACACTCCTGTTCGGCTCCGAATCATGGGTCCTCTACTGGCATCACCTACGGCTCCTAGAACGCTTCCACCAGCGTTGTCTCTGCTCCATCCTCAATATCCATTGGAGCGCTTTCATCCCTAACGTCGAAGTACTCGAGATGGCAGAGGTCGACAGCATCGAGTCCACGCTGCTGAAGATCCAGCTGTGCTGGGTGGGTCACGTCTCCAGAATGGAGGACCATCGCCTCCCCAAGATCGTGTTATATGGCGAGCTCTCCACTGGCCACCGTGACAGAGGTGCACCAAAGAAGAGGTGCAAGGACTGCCTAAAGAAATCTCTTGGTGCCTGCCACATTGACCACCGCCAGTGGGCTGATATCGCCTTCAACCGTGCATCTTGGCGCCTCACAGTTCGGCGGGCAGCAACCTCCTTTGAAGAAGACCGCAGAGCCCACCTCACTGACAAAAGACAAAGGAGGAAAAACCCAACACCCAACCCCAACCAACCAATTTTCCCCTGCAGCCGCTGCAACCCCGTCTGCCTGTCCCGCATCGGACTTGTCAGCCACAAACAAGCCTGCAGCTGACGTGGACTTTTACCCCCTCCATAAATCTTCGTCCGCGAAGCCAAGCCAAAGAAGAAGAAAGTTCATGTTTAATTGCTGCATATGTCATATTATTTGTTTTTTTAAACTTTAATTGAAAGTGCAAGGCTTTGATATTTTTGCAATTGCTTGATTTTAAAAGCAACAAAATTCTGATTTTATTAATTTCTTTCAAACTAAAGCAACCAGAGATAAATGGTGAATAATTTCCCCATCAAATGTGGTAAAACTGTACTTTCACCCTCCCCATCCAAACCCTGTCCACACTCAGAAGTTCCTGGTCTTTCTATGAAGCAAAAGCTGCTAAAAGTAACACTAGTTTTATTTTTTTAAAATTTTAAACTTGTGTAATATAAAACGGCCCATCTGCTTTTCTCCAAGGCAATGATTTTGAACCTTTTTCTCTACTCACAGAGCTCCTTATGTACTCCTGACTACTGACCACCAATAACAGACCTGTGGATCACTGAGCCAGGTTTGGGGGGCGGGGGGGGGGGGGGGGGGGGGGGGGAAAGAGTGGAGGTGCTGGTGAAAGGTTTCTGGGGAACTTCATTCAGAAGGTGCTGAGAGTGTGGAATGAACTGCCAATGGAGGAGGTTGATGCAGGTTCTTTTAAAAGTTTGGATAGGTACATGGATGGAACGGGTATGGTCTGGAGCAGGTAGATGGGACTAGGCAGAATAAATATTTGGGTACAGATTAGATGGGCTGAAGGGCCTGTATTTGTGCTGAAGTTTTCTAGGGCTTTATTTGTCTTTGCCTCTCTGCTGCAGACCACTTACAAAACCCATGGACCATAGGCTGAAAAATGCTGATCTTAGGAATATTACAAGGCTGTCTGCACAAATCCCCTGATGAAGAACCCCAGCAAAACAATGGCTACCCAGTGCTTTCCATGGATGTTGCCTGACCTGCTGAGTTCCTCCAGCATTTTTGTGCACTGCACAAAGCTTAGACTATTTGACTAAAATCTGTGCAACTTGCGCAATCACCCATCAATCACAAAGCTGAAAAATCAAAGGAAGGTCAAGTAATAGCTGCAGACAGAAAAGGCAGCTGACTATTTCAGATGTGTTCTGATGGACAAACTCCAGTGAAAGCATTAACTTGCCTTTTTGTTAACATGATGGTGACTGACGCTCTGCACACTTGAACAATTCCCATTTTTAGTTCAGGATTTCATCAGTCACGGGCTCCTTTATCAACTAAGGTGCAGTGATGCATTTCAAAATGTTTTATTCTTTACAATAGCCATTTTTACTGCATTGTTTATAGAAATTAAACCAAAACTCTGACAACTTTGTCATTGGTCATTAACATAAGCATTAGTTGGCATTTGTACCCATCAGCCTCTTCATAGCAATTGATTCAAATTTGTGTCCATCGACTCCCAGAGGAGGACTCAAAGATTATCACCAACACCCCAGCAATTTTTCCCTCGCCTCTTGTAGTAAACTGAAGCACATTGCATTCTTTCCCAAGGATTTGTCTATCTGAATGTTTTTAAGATGATCTAGTTCTTCCTTTCTTAACCTTGACATGCTCCAGCAAAATAGGCTGTTCTCCACAGACTTCAGATTCATCAAAGTTCCTCTCCCTGGTGAGCAGTGAAGCAAAATTTTCATTAAGGACCTCCCCTACCTCCAGGGATATGTTCTCCCTTTATCCCTGAGCAGTCTTACACTCATTCTAGCCATCCTTCTGTTCTTCACATACATGTAGGACACTTTAGGGTTTCCTTAATTCTGCTTGCCAAGGCCTTCTTGTGCTCCCTTCTAACTCTCCCAGTCCTTTCTCAAGTTCCTTCCTGGCTACCTTATAATTCTCATGATCTCTTTCTGACTTGTGCTTCCAATACCTTATGGATGTTTCTTTCTTCCTCCTGACTAGGTATCCCTCTTTTTAGCCAACCATCTTTTCCCTATCTGAGTGGGACAAAGCTACGCAAAACCTTGCGCAAGTGGTCACTAAACATCCTTCACAATTCTACTGTGTATTTCCCAGGGAAAAATTTTCCCAATTTACTCTCCCCAGTTCCTGCCTCATAATTAGCTCTTCTTCAATTAAACACTTTCCCATTTTATCTACTCTTCTCCTTGTCCTTAGATAAGTGAAAAATCACCCCAAATGACTTCCCAAATCTTTTCTTACAAAGAACAGTTGCAAAAGGATGATAGTTAACCAGTATCCTGGCCTCCTGGAGTAGGTGAGTGATTGAGCACTCCACTGTCCCAGATGCACAGTTTACTTCAGAGGAAAAGAACTCTAAATGAAGTGAACAAGTGAACAAATGAAGGCCAGCAGAGACTATTTATACCAGGATATTGGTCCTGTACCCTTTGGATTCCATGCCAATAAATAAATGAAGCTTTTAACTTAAGCCTTGTATTACCATTTTATAATCACTCACAAGTACCTGCTATACTTTGCACATAATAAGAATTCACAAGTGACTTCAATGTATAGGATAAATTCAAGCTTTCCTCTAATTCAGTTAGTGCTGTGATTAGAATGGTATACAGTTGTTTAAGAAAAAGTTCTGCAAAATGTTCTTAGCTCTTTCTTTAAATGCAAATCTGTACCTGTTGGCTGTTGTTCATGTTTTTTTGTAAAATCTGTCAGAAACACAATGATATTTGCTATAGTAGTGTGACATTTGAATTCCCTCACACCCAGCAACTTTCCAATCTCTCCAAGTGAAACTCCAGTGGAGGGATTCTGGTTTAAAATTCTGAATGGTTTCAAACATAAAAGGTCAAGACTAAAACCTCACTAACACAGATGTGTCAAAAAAATGGCCCTGTTGCTTTTATGACTTTTCAAATCTGCAACCAATTACACACAAGTACTGGCCTTTGGCAAATATTAGGACAGCAAGATCATTAAGATTGCCATTAATATTTTTCTTGATCTATCTGTAACCCAATTTCAGATGAGTTATTTAATTTTAACTGCAACAAACCTTTGCATATGCTACCAATTCCTGGCGTCCCAAGAAACGATTATAGAATTCGGGTAATCTCCATGGGGAGATGATCTGTGATTGAAAGCACAAGATAAATAAGGAATCAGCCAAAGGTGATAAAAGCAAATTTGAAAAGCAAGAGTTTTTGGATTCATCGATCAACCTTGAAAATCTTCTCCACAAATAAAAATTTTAATATTTTTGACCCAAGCAGATAATTTAAAAATTGATTTTATTAACTTTACTAAAAAGATTCTGAATATTCATCTTTTGCTTTTTATGATTAAAAAAGCATCAAATATATTTGATGCACACATTTTATGAATAAATTTTATGTACCAAGTTGTTTTCAATAAATATTTTATTCAGTACCTTTTTTTTAAAAAAATACAATTTTCAGGCTTTTAAAAAAAAAATCCAGGCCTGACATCAGCTCGTTATTACTTTTTATCTGCTTTGGTGCCCTGCATCGTTTGACTGGACCCATCATCTAGGGTTCATTAAAATTAGCGTAGCTTTTTAAAATCTATATTGAATTCTAAAGAAAATACGGAGTCACGTCAACTAAAATGATAACAAAATGTTTCCTGTCACCAAATCACCTATAACCTCATTAAAACATCTTTGAGACATTAACAAACGTGATTAATTTTGAGAGTTGAAGTGGGATTCTCCACCCCTTTTAAATGAACATCAATGGAACATCTATCTGAACTAAAAGAGAGCTCCTCACATCCCAGATCAGACATTGATCGATACAAATCTATCTTACTAGTTGATCTTAAAAGTTCATTAATGGCAAGCTTCCTGGCTTTAAAATCAATCCTTATCAAGGGAAAGCAAAAAGTTCTCAGTAGACTAAAAGAAGATCAGCTAAGATGAGATAGGTCTTCTTTTTCCTAACCCTGACCTTTAATCCCAGTCTATAGAACAGTCTTAAAATAAAATAAAAACTCCTTTATAAAAGTTAGAAATGTCAGGCACACGGAAATGGGATTGTGCCCTGTTTCTTCACTGAAAAGAGTCAGACATTTTAAACCAAAAAATAATTTTAATAAATTCATTGCAAAGCAGTTGGCATTTGAAATGCACATTTCTTAGTGATAAAGGTGTCAATCAACCTCTTATTTGCCTTTTCAAATATCAATTAGTCTATTTTGGATTGCCAATTTTAAAAAAAATTATGAGGCAATTCCAAATTATTCTCGAATATTTGACACAGGTACTGAACAACTACAAAAATTTTGATACAAATTTCTCACCTTAACTTCAGGATACAGTGCATAGCAGGTCAATTCAAACCGGACTTGGTCATTTCCCTGAAAAAGAAGTGAGTAAATGTAAATACACCAAGGGCTACAGGTATAAAAAGGGGCAATGAGTCAGCATATAGGAGGGAGAATAAAAATTGGCTGAATAGTGGATGAACAACTACCTCACACTCAATGTCACCAAAACCAAGGAGCTGATTATTGAATTCAGTCAGGGAAAACCAGAGGAGTTTGATCCAGTGATCATTGAGAGATCAGAGGTGGAGAGGGTGAGCAAATTTTAGTTCTTGGGAGTCAGTTTCCTGGATCCAACAAACTAATGTCATCTTGAAGAAAGAACATTGGCACCTCAACTTTATCAGGAGTTTGTAGAGGTTTGGTATGACATCAGAAAACATGGCAAATTCCTACAGATGTGTGCTGCATCACGGTCTGGTAGAGGACACCAATACACTTGAGTGGCAAGTCCTGCAAAAAGTAGTGGACGCAGTCCTGGACATTACAGGTAAAAGCCTCCCCACCACCAAGAATATCTACAGGGAAAGCTGCCATCAGAGTGCAGCAGCAATCATCAAGGATCTCCATCAACCAGCACGAGCTCTATTCTCTTGTGGCATTAACACCTCTTTCCCTATATCTCATCAGGTAAGAGGTATAGATGCTACAAGACTCACAGCACCAGGTTCATGAACGGCAGACTCCTCAACAACAAGCTCAATCAGGGACTCAGTTAAGAACTCTTACTCTTCATGGATTTTTTTTCCTCTCTGTATTGCACAGTTTGCTTATATTTCTTTATTTGTTTACATCTGTACATAGCTTCTTGTGCAGTTTTTTGCACTACCAATTAAGTGGTAATTCTGCCTGGGCCACAGGAAAAAGAATCGCAGGTTTTACGTGATGTCAAATATGTACTCTGACAACGAATTTGAACTTTAACTTTGAAGTTCAAGACATCGAGTAGGCATTGACCACTACCAAGCAGCTGTGCAACTTTTAATGTATAAGTAAAATTTTTGGCAGAAATTATGTTTGAAAATTTTGACAAACCATTTTCATGGGTTGTTAACAACATCCTCATTTTACCTTTTCTCAAAAGCAGAGTTGGCAGAGAAACATCCCTAATTCACTAAGGGTTGATCCAGTTATCACTCCCAAAAGTCTCGGACCTTTAGTATATACAGGTGTCTGCAACTTTTATGCATCGAACTAACATGCTTGGCTAAGCTTCAAAACTGACAATTTGCAATCATAAAATATGATACCATGTAGAAATTAGCACTGAGATACTTGTAGTTAGCCTCCAACACATACCCCAAGACTAAGAATCATTTTTAACTTCTCACCAACCTTTGTTTTAAAAAAAGTCTAAAACATGATCTACATATTTAATACCAGCAGAACTCTGACAAACCTAGCAGTAAAAGATGGACACTGGGGCCAGCTCACTTCAACTGAAACTCACGATTGCTTCTGTTAATATCTGTTAATTTTTCTCCTACATCAACCTTTGAAAATGCATTCAATATGCAAATTCATATACATTTAAATGTGGTTCAGGTGGTAATCCAGAGAGTGGTATCTTTTAATTTCCCCACCTGGCTCACGACCCTCCCATTGAAACTCCAAGGGAGTTCTTAACCCTGGCTCTGGATTACAAAGCAACCTCATAGCAGCAGAGAACATTATTAACTGCGCTCATCCTCATTTCAACTACATTCTGTCCTGCCCCCAACCCTTGCTACTTTAAGAGCCAGCTTTGGAGCTGCTGCCCTTCACCCTATTTGGGTGCACATCTCTCCACAGCCCAGCAGTTTCCTCACTATAACCAGCTCAATGGTGCTTGCTACTACAAACTTATTTACTTGCACTTTCATTGCTGTGAACGTGCTAATAGATGGCCAAGACCACAGCCAGGTTCCTGGCACAGCAGCAGGGAAGGCAGGGGTTACTGTCAGGCATATAATGCACATTTTTTTTTTAAATTTTAGTTTTTCACACTGTGAACCACATCAATCAAAGTACATACAAACATTTCCCTCTTAAATATACACAGTGGCATTTTCTCCCATTTTTCCCCACTACCTTCCCTCCCCCCTTCCCACCCCCCTCCAAATCCATTAAATGTTCAACATATATAATACAATAAAACCCTTAAACAATGTCATCACACAATGAAAATAAACAAGAAAATTGTGTCATCTATTTTTATACACTGGATCAACTCAGTTTGTCTTCTTATCATTTTATCATTTTAGGGGGTGGAAGTCCAAGGCAAGCCCTCTCTTATGTTCCATGTACGTTTCCCAAATTTGTTCAAATAATGTGACTTTATTTTTTTTAATTATATGCTATTTTTTCCCAATGGAATACATTTACTAATTTCTATGTACCATTGCTGTACTCTCAGGCTCTCTTCTGATTTCCAAGTTGACATTATACATTTTTTGCTACTGCTAAGTCTATCATAATAAATCTTTTTTGCGCTTCATCCAGTTTGAGGACTAATTCCTTACTTCTTTATATTACTTCGAAGAAAGATCCCTGGATTTTTTGATATGTTGTTTTTTGTGATTTTATTTAATCTCTGATTTAGATCTTCCCAAAACTTTTTCACTTTCTCACATGCCCAAATTGCATGTTCTGTTGTTCCCATTTCCTTCTTACAGCGAAAACATCTATCTAATAATGTTGGATCCCATTTTTTTTTAAACTTTTGGGGTGTGATATATAACCTGTGTAACCAATTATACTGTATCATACGTAACCTTGTTTATTATATTCTTCATAGTTCCAGAGCATAACTTTTCCCATATTCCATTTTTTATCTTTATGTTTAAATCTTTTTCCCACTTTTCTTTGGCTTTATAGCTTATTTCATCATTTTCCTGCTCTTGCAGCTTGATGTACATGTTTGCTATAAATCTTTTTATTATCATTGTTTCTGTAAGCACATATTCAAAGCTGCTTCCTTCTGTAATCTCTGTTTCCCAATTTATCCTTTAAGTAGGCTTTCAGTTGATGGTATGCAAACATTGTACCGTGAGTTATTCCATATTTGTACTTCATTTGTTCAAATGTTAATAAATTATTTCCCAAAAAACAATTTTCTATTCTTTTAATTCCTCTTCTCTCCCATTCTCTAAAGCACACATGTCAAACTCAGGCCTATGGGCCAAATTTGGTCCGTGATATAATTATATTTGGCCTGCACAATCATATCAAATATGTATTAGAGCTGGCCCACTGGCCGCCGCGCCAGTATAGCGCATGCACAGCTAATACTACAAATCCCAGAATGCTTTCCAAATGCGTTGGCGTCAACCCGCTAATCGCCCCCACCTCCTCTCTTTACTTTCATTAGCATCTGTGACCTGTCGCCCAACTCACGTGTAATAAACCCCTTACGAAAAATGGCCAAACCAAAGACAGAAAACAGGACCTTTCAAGACAGGTGGGAGGCAAACTCTGACCCCAGAGTTTGATGAACTTGCATCTAAGAAGAGATGCCAAGTATCTGGTTTAGACCCAGGTGCATCAGAGTAAATCACAGTGTAGCAAGCTAAGCTTGGATTAATATTTTCTTTGGTTAACTTTGGACTGTTCATAGTTGAAAGATTGGATTTTCATTGAAGCAAGTTGTTATTTTTTTGACTTGTTGGCTTGTGGAAAAAAAATACATTTAAAAGGAGCTTAAAGGCTATAGAGAAATATTATTTATTGAATATTTTATTTCTCATTTGTTAATGCTTCTTCTGGGAAGAGTTTAACCAAAACTATTATTAAACATTTATTTTAATAAGAAAAAGTTTAACATTACATATGTTGAAAGAAGAGAAAACATGCAGATGTTGTTGAAAATTTTCAATAAATATTTAGTTTGGCCCACGACTTAGTCCAAGTTTTTAATTTTGGCCCTCTGTGAATTTGAGTTTGACACCCCTGCTCTCAAGGAAAGGTTATCTATTGTAAAAGGGATTAGCTGATTTTGCATCAATAATAATTTTGGTAGTTGGTAATTTGTTTTTTCCTTTCTAAGTGAATCTTCTTCCATATATTGAGTAAATGATGCAATATTGGTGAGCATTTATATTGTACCAGCTTTTCATCCCAATTATAAAGTATATGTTCCGGTACCTTCTCCCCTATTTTATCTCGCTCTATCTTAGTCCAATCTGGTTTTTTCCTTGTCTGATAAAAATCTGACAAATACCTTAATTGTGCTGCTCTATAATAATTTTTAAAGTATGGTAACTGCAAACCACTTGGTTGCACCTCTTTGTTAATTTATCTAACGCTATCCTCGGTTTCCCCCCTTTCCATAAAAATTTCCTTATTATTCTCTTTAGTTCATTGAAGAATTTCTCTGTTAAGGGAATTGGTAATGACTGAAATAAGTATTGTATCTTTGGGAAGACATGCATTTTAATGCAATTTACCCTCCCTATCAACATTAGTGGTAATTCTTTCCAATGTTCTAAGTCTTCCTGCAATTTCTTTATTAGTGGCTGATAATTTAATTTGTACATGTGGCTTAAATTATTATCTAATCTAATACCTAGGAATCTAATTGCTTGTGTTTGCCATTTAAATGGTGATTCTTTTTTAAATTCTGTCTAATCCGGATTACTCATTGGCATCGCTTCACTTTCATTTGCATTGATCTTGTACCCCGATATTTCTTCAATTTCTTATGTAGCTCTTTTATTGATATTTCTGGTTCGGTTAAGTATACTATGATGTCATCTGCAAATAAACTGATTTTATACTCCTCCTCCTTTATTTTTATCCCTTTTATTTTATTTTCTGTTCTTATCAGTTCAGCCAATGTTCTATTACTAAAGCGAACAGTGAGGGAGATAATGGACATCCCTGCCTAGTTGACCGACTTAATTTAAAATGGTTCGATACATATCCATTTACTGTTAACTTCGCCAATGGTCCATTATATAATGCTTTAATCCAATTAATATATTTTTCTGGGAGACTGAACCTCTGTAATACTTTGAATAACTAATTCCATTGTTCCCTGTCAAAGGCTTTTTCTGAATCTAAAGTTACAGCCACTGTTGGCTTCTTATTTCTTTCAACTGCTTGAATTAGATTAATAAATTTACAGACATGTTATCATTAATTAATCCAGACATTAATTAATCCAGTTTGATCTTGTTTTACTATTTTTGGTACACAGTTGGCCAATCTGTTTGCTAATAGTTTTGCTATTATCTTATAATCTGAATTAAGTACAGATATTGGTCTATATGATGTTGGTGTTTGTGGATCCTTCCCCGTCTTTAGTATTACTGTAATTATTGCTGTCTTACATGAACCTGGCAAGTTTTGTGTTTCTTCTATCTGGTTCATTACTTCCAGGAGAGGAGGAATTAATAACTCTTTAAATGTTTTATAGAATTCTATTGGGAATCCATCCTCTCCAGGCATTTTATTGTTCAGGTGCTTTTTTAATATATCCTGTACTTCCTCTATTTCAAATGGTTTTTTCAGTTTGTTTTGTTCCTCTTCTTGCAATTTCGGCAGTTCAATTTTAGCTAAAAACTCTTCTATTTTATCATCTTTCCCCTCATTCTCAGTTTGGTATAATTGTTCATAAAATTCCTTAATGTTCTCATTAATCTCCATTGAATTATATGTAATTTGTTTGTCCTTTTTCCTTGATGCCAATACAGTTCTTTTAGCTTGTTCTGTTTTAAGTTGTCAGGCTAATATTTTGAGGGTTTTCTCCTAGCTCATAGTACTTTTGTTTATTTTCATTATGTTCTTCTCCACCTTATACGTTTGTAATGTTTCGTATTTTATTTTTTTGTCCGCTAATTCTCTTCTTTTTGATATATCATCCCTTTTTGCTAGTTCCTTTTCTGTACTTACCATCTCCCTTTCCAACTGTTCTATTTCCCAATTGTAGTCCTTTTTCATCTGTTACATAACTTATTATCTGCCCTCCAATGAAGGCTTTCATTGCATCCCATAATATAAATTTGTCTTTCACTGATTCCGTATTTATTTCAAAGTATGTTTTAATTTGGCGTTCAATAAACTCTCTAAATTCCTGTCTTTTAAGTAGCATGGAGTTTAACCTCCATCTATATGTTCGTGGTGGGATGTTCTCCAGTTCTATTGCTAATAACAGGGGTGAATGATCAGATAGCAATCTAGCTTTATATTCAGTTTTCCTAAATCTCCCTTGAATATGGGCTGACAACAAAAACATATCAATCCTTGAGTATGTTTTATGCCTACTTGAATAATATGAGTATTCCTTCTCTCTTGGGTGCTGCCTCCTCCATATATCCATGACGTTTCATTTCCTGCATTGATTTAACCATAAATTTGGCCACTTTATTCTTTTTGCTAGTCTTTTGTCCAGTTTTACCCAACATTGCATCCAAATTATGGTTAAAATCCCCTATCATTATATATTCCTTTGCGTATCTACAATCTTCAAAAAAATAACTTGCATAAACTTTTGATCCTCTTCATTAGGTGCATATATATTGAGCAAATTCCAAAATTCTGAATATATCTGACACTTTGTCATTACATACCTCACTGCTGGATCTATTATTTCCTCCTCTATTTTGATTAGTACATTTTTATTAATTAATATTCCTACACCTCTGGCTTTTGAATTATATGATGCTGCCGTTACGTGCCCTACCCAGTCTCTCCTTAATTTATATGTTCCACATCAGTTAGATGCATTTCCTGCACATATGGTATGTCTATTTTTTCTGTTTTCAGGAAATTTAATAGCCTTTTTCATTTAATTTGATTATGTATGCCATTAATATTTATAGTCATATAGTTCAACATGGCCATCTCATATCCTGTTTACACCTCATTTCCCCTTTTCCCCATTTTCATCGGTTTTCCCTTTTTGAACTCAATGTACGACAACACTTTTAAAATATTCAACTTCAACTCCCACATCTAATATTCCCTTAGCCCCAAATGTCCATCTTCCCCCCCGCCCCCCTCTCTGAGTTGCCCCTTATCCCTTGCCAGGCAACCACAACTCCCCTCTCCAAATGGATTGTGTGCCTGCTCGCAAGCGTCAATCGATTTCGCAATGATGGTTATTCTCTCCCACGTCAACCCCCTCCAGAAAACATTTTTTCTTCACATATAACAAAGCTTACCCTCTTTTCCCCCCTCCACTTCCTTTCTTCCCTTTTCTTTTCCTTCTTTTGTTCTTATATATACATTAATTTTACATCTTTATATGTATTTTATCGTCATTCTTGTTAGATCTCTTCATCTCTCCTTCTGTCCTGCAGGCGTTCTGCAAATTCTCGTGCTTCCTCCGGATTCGAGAACAGTCTGTTTTGCTCCCCAGGGATATATATTTTATGCACAGCTGGGTATCATAACAAATTTTATCATAACATAAATTTATAACCTTTTATCCATAGGATCGATTTTGTATTAAACTTCTTCCTCTTCTTTAAGAGTTCAAAACTTGCGTCTGGGTAAAAAAATATTTTTTGACCCTTGCATTCCAATGGTTTTTTGTCTTCTCTAACTGTCTTCCTTGTCCTCTCCAGTATATTTTCTCTTGTTGTATTATCTCAAAAAATTTTACTAAAACGAATCTTGGTTTTTGATGTGTCTGTGGTTTCGGAGCTAGTGTTCTGTGTGCCCTTTCTATTTCCATTCCTTCCTGTATTTCTGTCATTCCCAGGACCTTTGGGATCCATTCTTTTATAAATTCTTTCATATTTGTGCCTTCTTCATCTTCCTTTAGGCCCACTATCTTTATGTGGGCCTAAATTTTCCATCATGTCAATCTTCTGAGCTAACAACTCTTGTGACTAACTTATTGGTCACTTTCTTCCAATTTTCTTCTTAAGTCATTCACTTCCACTTCTACAGCCGTTTCTTGTTCTTCCACATTTTCTAATCTTTTTCCTATTTCTGTCAAGTCCAGCTCTATTCTACTCACTTTTTCTTCTGTACTTTTCATTTTTATTTTCAGTTCATTAAATTCTAATGTCAACCATTCTTTTAATGCTCTCATTTGTTCTTGAAATTTTTTTTATCTATATTCTGTCCATCTATTTTACCTTCTGTTTCTCTGTGCAGATCTTGGTCTTCTTCTTCCTCTTTTTCTGTGTCTGCACCTATGTTTCTGTCTTCTTCTTCTCTTCCTTGTATCGGTCTCTTCTGACTTTCCTGTTGAGTTGCTTGCCTCACTTTGCTGGGCTTCTTCTTGCTTGACTTCTTGCTGTTGATCCTCTTCTTTTGGGCTACTCATCTGTTGGGCCTCCTGCTGCTGCTCTTCTTTCCTATCACTCCCTTTCCTGTCACTTTCCTCTTCCAGCTGAAAGCCCTGGTGTCAGGCATCCCTCAGCTGGTCGCGTTGTGTTTGCCTGCTCCTCAGCTGAGCCCCCCTCCTGTCGGTGTTCTCTTTCTCCTTAGTAAGCGCACTGTGTACTTTTGTTTGGCTCAGAGAGCCATTTTTGCAGTCCACCGGTCGGGAGGTCACGACTCTGGGGGGGTCGTCACCAACCTTGGAGTACGGGCTCTCTTCTCCACGACGGCTCCCTGTTTCTTCATGCAGGTAAGGCCTTCTCCTTTCTCTTCCGGCGTCTTTTCTTTTTTTTTCCCCATTGTTTTTTACTTTTCCCTTCTTGGGTGCCATTTTCTTTCTTTTCTCGACAACTTTATCTTTTATTTGTTATGTTTTGTGTTTCTTGAACTTTGCATTTTCTTCACTTTATTTCTTCTTTTCTGGAGAGGGCTGGCTGGTATTCTCCTACTGGACACTACTCCATCACATAACTCCTTAGAAAGCACATCTTGACAAACAATTACTCTCTTTTAGCTTTGAATCCATGGTAATGGAGAGGGAGTGTCCACCTGGGCGGGATGCAGTAGCCAAGAGAGGGCTTGGGCACCTTATCCAACATCTATGAGCAGGCAGTACAAGGGCATCCATATGTTGGTGGTAAAGGCATCCCTTGAAAAATCGAGATTTCCAGAGACAAAAGGAGTCATAGAAAGACCCTTTGGCTTATGGTGTCTCAGGAGAGACACCAACATGAAATTGCAAGAGAATGAGCCAACAGGGTGCCCAGAAAGATAGGGAGATTGAATCCCTGCAGCATTACTGTTGTATACTACTGGAGGCAGTGAAGACTGCTCAAGTGCAAGTGACCAACCTAGAAATGGAAGTCATGAAGACAAATTCCACGCTGATTGAGATGCAACAGCTGCAAACAACTGGCTGGTCTGATTGGCAGTTTAACCCATGCCATTGTCCAGCAGGGGGAAGGGATTGACAATGGGGATGACCTTGAGGAAACTTGAGTCCTTTGACACATCCTCCCCGTGTGCCTGAGCCTTTGCAAGCCTGACCAGTGACCACAAGGTCCCTGGTCTGCCATGAGGTCACCCTGCCGACCCTCCTAAATGGGGAGGTAGCCGAAAATGGGGGGACCTTGCCAGGGCTTGTATGTAGTCACTGAGATAATAGAGATCAGGAACTACTCCGCCAAGGAGCTCACCAAATGAGGTGACCAACACCAGGTCAACACCTAGCCATGCCGCTGCTACGCCTGTGGGACCCACAATGTCTGCCCCTCTCACTGGGAAGCAAGCACTCTGGGAGTTATGTCTGAACAAGAGATGATTGGCAATGCCTTGCGGCACTGCCAGAAGGGATCGATAATGGAACCACCCTATTGATACAGGTGGTGACTGTGGGCCAGGCCAAGTTCCCTACCCTCCTGGAATGGAACCTACAAGACAGCCACAGTGGCACACCATTGGTATGGGGACAGGCTGTTTCTGGAGAGAGTACAGATCATGGGTATCTACAGGGCCACCCACGAGCATCACTTCCCAGGGAGTACAAAGGTGATTGCGGCCTTGGTGGGTGATATAGTCACCACCAGATGCCCTGAACTTGGAGAGGTGGTCTTTTTCCTCATGGGACTGGTGATCTGGAAAAATGTCTGGGAAGCCATAATCCTCCTGGAAGGATCAGAGTACATAGAGCTGGGACCTGTTCAGGTTTTCAGGGCTGAGATGAAGTTCAGTGATGTCTCCCTGCTGGTAACTCACAGAGACATGTATGCTCTCTGGAGACAGCATGGTGGAGGGAAGCCCATGGGGGGTGGAGCTTCCCATGCACTCCACCCTGGACCAACCTCCCCTCTAGTCCTCTCCCACTGGAGGTGGCCCCCAACTAATCTATCTTGTGAGCTTTCCCAAACACTGCCCCCTCCTCCAACAGGAGAAGACTACCTTTCAAGTTGTTCCTCTTCTTGATGTGAGATCTATGAAATACTTATCAAAACAGACTGCTGCAATCCCATCACTGATTCCAGCCATCAGGACCACCTCATTTAAGCCGCAAGGAGCTGTTGTCATGAACGATGTAGAAACAATCACAATAAATTCCAGGTTAACAATGTCCACAACCTTTCAATTAGAGTCTTTGTAATGGACCTTTTTAATTGACCTCTGAGCTATGACATTTACTCTTCACTAATGTCTCTTAGGACACTCTCAGGAAATTGGAGTTTCAGTTTTAAATTACAATATTGCAAATCATCCGCTAGCAGGAAATATACACACACACACACATTATATATATATATATATATATATATACATAAACACACACATATATATATAAACATATATATATGTATATAAACATATATATATATATAAACACACACATATATATATAAACACATATATAACACACACACACACACACATATATTGTAACCACTCGGCAATGGCAGTGCCCCTCCAGTCCTCCTCAATAAAAGAAACTAATTCCTCATGAGCTTCAGGAGCATTTATTTAACACCTACTAATTTGGCCAACTTTCAGTCCTGACTCCTCCTGGTTGTCATTACTGTGAACCAACACAGGCCCAGGAAAATGGGGCACTCCCACGAGAATGTGGCTATACCCTGGATGCACACCTTCCGGCCTGTCCCCTGCCTCATCAAGGGACATCACAGCGAAGGGCATCTGGGCTCTGTGCTGAGGGAGCATCCAAATGTGATGCTAAGGCAGGCAGTACAAGGGCATCCATATGTTGGTGGTAAAGGTGTACACATATGCCAGCTAAGCCAGAGAAACCAGGCATGCGAGTCAATGAACACATCATTTTCTTTCTCTTCCCTCCCCTCTCACACTAGGGAGCACCTTGCTCCATCAGGAACACAATGATGCTGTTTGGTTATGGGTGGGGGGAAGTGGGGAACTACTGAGACGTTGCCATTGAGTTTGGTAATGTACTTTGTCCATTATATGGAAGGCACTTGTGTATATAATCAGTCCACTAGATTTGCATAGGGTTAAACACGTCTTTACAGTTATCACATGTTTCTTGGATTCTACAATTTAGAAACCAGTTATTCATTGTGTTTGCAGTGAATGGTGAGTGATGTGATTTTCAAGGGGTGGAATGTTATATGCTATATATAGGTAAAATGGCCTCCCTGTATGGATCATTATTGATTATGGATGATCACGTGACTTCCCAGTCTTGAACATATTCAGAGGTCACATCACCTGCCAATCAAAGTTGGACTCTGGCCACCCATTAGTGTACACCTTACCATTGGCTCATTTAAATGACTCGGGGTCATTGTTGGCCAAATGCCAGCTCAGAACAGTATAAAACATTGATGCATACCACATTTCTCTCTCTCTCTCCCTCTTGGCCCAAGTCCCAGACATCACTCCACACCAGGTCACGACTATGGACATCACTGGAGGAGTCATGGGTAAGGTGTGCACTGTACTGAGTTGAGCCATAGCACTGCAATAGATCAGTGCTTGTAGTGCTGCGCCCCTGTTGGTACAAGGAACCTGGACTACATTTGAAAGTCACAGACTATGAAGTGTGTACATGTACTGGAGCGTGTAGAAGATAGGTGGCTACTGGTATCGGAGTTCAACCTGGGTCTGATGTGAATGTCTATATGGTTGTTTAGTACTAGAGTAATTCAGTATTGTTTGATGTCTTTCCCAGTTTGTCTCCCATGTGTTCAATAAAGTTACCTTTGATTGTCACACTTGTGTACAGACTTGTTAACTTGATACTTTCCTAAACACAACAGCTGCTTAAAGCAGACTACGAAATTTCTGTGTACTTCTGCCTTTTCCATGGCAATGAGCACAGAGAAAACACTATTCTATTCTGCATCATTTGCAAAAGGATGGTTGTAGTTAGAAACTGAACAGCTTGAAAAACACTATAACCTAACTTCTGTTGCACCATTATCAATGAGGAAGACAGACTAATGTCCTCTTGTTCCAGTGAGGCTCCAGGGGCTGATATTGGATGTTGGAACATCAGTGAACAAAATGGTCAGCGACTGAAATACATACTCTCCTACTTTAGCAGAGATGGTCACCCCATTAATTTTAGACAATTACAAATTCCATGGAGGGAAATTAGGCATTGGTGAATCCAGGTTCTTGCCTGAGTGTCTCACCATGCAGCAGATGGAAGAAAAGTGGTGTAAACTGCAGGTTCACCTGCTGCATGGAGCAAGACAATTAGGTAGCATTATCTGCTCAGCAAATTACTTGTAATATATTGGTTAACGCTTAATGATTAATAATAGTGGCACAATTGGATGCCTCATTGTACTTTTCTAAATCTGTAGCCAACCTGTTCAGCACAAGTTTTAAGCAGAAATACAATAGCAGCTCACAAAGGCAATTTATTTGTCCCTACACCAGCAAGTACCAAAACAGGCCCATCTGCTCCCCACTTTGCATCAACACTGCAGATGGACAAACTCCTTGGAACATAACCATTTCATGGCCTCAGTATAGTCTATTCGGAGCTCATTTCCAGACAGACCTTTTAATATGCGTTGCTCAAGCAAAATTCAATGCAACGACTCACTTCAGGAGAAAAACCTTTCTGGGATGATTATTGAACAGACATTTAGTTGGGCTTTTCTCTGGCGTGAACAGTCATATTGCTAGACCTCAGATGGAGTAGTGAAGGTTCAGTTCATGCTCTGGAGAACAATGAGAAAGAATCCCCAAACCAGTGAGCTTAGAGCAGTATTATCAGTTAGCGTTCATTAGATATGCAGTTATTATGCTTTTCTGTGTAGTTTTTCTATTTATATTTATGGTACTATCCAGCAGCAATTGTTTTGTGCTATAGTATACAAGTGTCAGACTGAAAATAAATGGATACACTATTACATTAATTATTCAAACAGCTTAAAAAAAACAACTACTGATTTCATTTAAATCTTGCTTTTATATTGCTTATACAATTTTCAATGTTGTAAGTTCTCAATACAGATCTCAGATGGACAGCTTAAACTGCAGAGTAAAATGTACCAGGATTCACTGAGACCAACTTTAAAGTCCAAAATAATAACTTTAAATACTGTGGGTGGCCGAAACTTTCAGACTGTTCTTACTCCTTGCAGCACTCCAGGTGGTGCAGATGCCCGACAGTACCACTCAATCCACCACTCCTCACCTCCTGTGCTGACTGTCTGAAGTTTGCCGATTCTCACTTTTACTATAATACCTTCTTCTGGATACTTCAAATGTATCATTGTTGCTGTAAAATACCCTCAGTGAAGGTGAAAAGTAGAAGAATTGTGGATTGGGCTGGGAATGATTAATAAGCATGTGTGCGAGAAAAGGCGACAAGGAAACAAGATTGAAGTGACCTCTCTGAGAGCCCCATTATCGAGTCAAACAGCCAAATGGCATCCTTCCTTACCAGGAGAAAAAACGAGAATTAGGAGCTAAAGTCAAAAAAAAAACTACCAGGAAGTGAAGATTAAAGTCAGAAAAAGCAAAAAATGGAGCAAGTCACCTGTGTGGGTGGAATTTTAAAAAAAAAATCAAACCAGTGAATCTGTGGAAGGCAGCAATTCGAGATACAGGTAGTCCCCAACTTGTAACCTAGCGACTTAAGTCCATCTGTACATACGATCAAAAAATTTTTAAATAAAATTTACGCTGTTTATTTTGTATTTGACAAACTATAACAAGGATGTAGGGCACAAAAGAGTCAAAATATGCATACTTATTTTTTTTTTTAGTTGGTGTCCTGGGGTTCATAGTCTGGGTGCAGTCATCTTGATTCTTGTGCACATGCAGAATCAACATGGCCATGCCCAACCTATGGACCCCAGGACGACGACTAACAGGCAATTATGGACCAGAATTTGCCACGGTTGATTGACAAAGTCAGGAAGCTTTTATCATCAAATCTACGATGAAAATTAAAATTTAATTAAAATGTTTGCTTTAAGACTTTGGTACTCTATGCATGCAGGCAAAATTCCAACTTACGTCCACTTCGAGATACGACTGATCCTTCGGTCCCAATTATGGTCATAATTCGGGGAGTATCTGTATTCTAATATAATGCTTCCCTGGCCTGGACTAGTACTGCCACCTAGTGGCAAGATGAAAAAATACAGTTCTGTTCCCACAGGTCTAGAACTTATTTTCAAAAGAAATAAAAGTTTGGATGCATAAAATACAAAAAATGCTCCCCAAACAGTAAGCATGTTAATCCAAATGAAGGTGAGCAGACGACGATGGATTTATTTTTTTTTTTACTTAGAAAGCATGCAACATTTTGTTCTCATCCTCCAACCCAAGAATCAACAGGGACAGGATTCCCCTTGTCCTCACCTACCACACCACCAACCTCCAAATCCAACATATTATCCTCTGCATTTTCAAGCTCATTCACTGATATTCATATATCCAACTACAATCCAAAAGGCGAGGTACCTATTCAAATGTGTTTCACCTCCCATTTCAACACTAAAAGTGACATTCATAGTTTCAAATTTGATGAACATGGGGATCCATATGACAGACATCCCCTAGAAAACTAGCTCAGGGGTACTGGGACATCAATTATTTCCTAGCAAGCTTCATGCATTTCATAAACTTAATTAACATAGAACATAGCATCATAGTACAGGCCCTTGGGCCCATAATGTGTGTCGACCTATAGAAACAAAAAAACTAAACACTTTCATCCTCATAACCCTCTCTGTGTAAAGACTTATCCCGAGTCTTCCCTAAACTTCCCTTCCTTCATTTTGAACAGATGTCCTCTGATGTTTGCTACTCCTGCCCTGGGAGAAAGGTGCTGACTGTCTACCTCATCTATGCCTCTCATCATCTTGTAGACCTCTATTAAGTCACCTCTCATCCTTCTTTAACTCAAAAGAGAAAACCTCTAGCTCTGCTAACCTTGCCTCATAAGATGCATTTTTCAATCCAGGCAACATCTCAGCAAATCTCCTCTGCATTCTTTCCATAGCTTCCACATCTTTCCTGCAATGAAGTGACCAAAACTGAACCCAATATTCTAAGTGTGGTCTCACCAAAGATTTATAGAGCTGCAACACTACTTCATGACCCCTGAACTGAATCTCTCGATTAATGAAGCCCAGCATATCCATAGGCATATTGGTTCCAGTAAAACTGCATTCCATTTCCAAGGGGACAAAATAATTATTTGAAACCAAGTTTCCATTAATTAGCATACCTTTCCTGTGGCTCCATGGGCTACGAACTGAGCTTTCTCCTGTTTTGCCACCTTGACTTGGCCCCTGGCAATGCATGGTCTGGCCAGCGATGTCCCAAGGAAGTATCTATCCTCATACACAGCACAGGACTGCACCCAAGGCCAGATGAACTCCTCGACAAACTCTTTCCGCAGATCTTCAATAAAAACCTGGAGCAAAAGCACAGGGGGCACCATTTTATGAATGGTTCTAAATAAAAGAGCCAGAGAAGGAAATGTCACAGATTTTACACAACAGATACACACAGCCTGCCTGAACATAATCAAGCATACGAGTTAAATTTCTTTTCAGCATTGTATTATAACAGTATTTCACTCATTCAGGGGAGAAAAAAAAAAATCAGGAACCATCAGATAAACAACCCATTGTTTATATTAAAAAAATCATTCTGTGTGTGCAAAATTGATATTGGCAACAGTAAAAAGGATCTTCATCCTTTATCCATACTTTAATATCTACATGTGAATCTTTTGCAAAGCCTTCCTCTTAGAGAAGCACCAAATTCAACACACCATGTACTACAAGAGGCTGGGATTTGGAAACAGAAGCAAAATGCTTCAGGTTGCAAAAATATCAAATAAGAGAGAAAATGCTGGAAATACTCAGCAGGTCAGGCAACATTGATGAAATAAATCAACTCAGATTGCTGTAAAAATTTAAATTTACTTAATTTAAACCTGTGCTCCAATTAACCTACAACTCCACATGTTTTGGAGGGTGTGAAGAAACTGGATCATCCAGAGGAAACTTACGCAGACACCGGGAGAACATACAAACTCCTTACAGATTTGAACCTGGGATGCTGGCGCAGTAACAGCATCGCGCTGACTCCTATACTAACTGTGCTCCTACACAAAATTGCTGGAGAAACTCAGCAAGCCTCACATCATCCATTAGTGGCAAAGATATGTAACTATTTTGGGCCTGAGGACTTGGTTAAAATGGTATTTCTCACCTGTTAGCCTGTGCTCCTCCCCACCACTTCCTCCCTCCCTCCTCTCCCAACATTTTTATTCAAGTCCCTGCCTGCTTTACTTATAATTGACTAAGGGCTCAGGCCCAAAACATTGGTTGTCCTATGGATGCTGCAAGGCCTGCTAGGTTTCTTCAGCACATTTGCATATTGCAGATTGCTGTAGGTTGATGAACCTTTCAATTTAGTGAAATGCTAACTAGTTCTAGCTCCACAGAGAAGCCTGATCTGCACATTTTAAAGACATGAGAGAGAGGTTAATGGAGCAGTGATACATTGGAGTTTGGTGCCATCAGTACCATCAGCTGAACTGGCACAGATTTGGAATGGCGATTATTTCCAGCGTTTTCAGGTTTATTTGGAATATTGCAACCTTTTTTGTCTTGTTATCAAGAAGTGAGGAACAAGTTCACTGGACCAATTCCCAAGGTGAGGCAAATAACCAGAGAAGAGTTTAAGTAGAACAACCAACAACTTCCTTGAGTTAGAAAAATGGATCATCTTCATCTGGAGAATTTTGACCAGGAATCAAATGTACAATCTCACTGAAACTTCACAGTGTCAATCCTTGAATTATGATTTCGACTGTACAACAACAGCAAACTATCTTTTATTGAGGTTGCTAATGGGATTCTTTCTGATTATGACAGAGACAATCTGTCCTTATTGAGTTTCTTGGTCTGTCTACAACCTTGGACCATTTCCCTCCAACAGCTTTCCATCAACATCCAGTTGAGTTGAAACGCTCCACCCTAGATCATGGAGGCAACCATAAGCTGTTAATCAATCACTGGGTTTTTTCCCCCCAAAAGTACCTTCAGTCTTTGAAAGATCAATGCATAATCCTATTATAAATGTTGATCCCCAGTCACATCATTCAGAATCTGCCAATTTCACTGATGGCATCAAATTCTAAGGCACCAAAATTCCTCCCAACATCTCCAAACCATCACACTACTTGTCTAATATCAACAGACATTCCCTCCAATATTCTAGTGGCCAAAAGCCATTTTCTCATCACCCATCATGAATTCTGGAAAAAAAACACACACAAAAATGCTGGAGGTAAAGATACATCACCAACGTTTCGGGCTTGAGCCCTTCATCAATTCATAAATTTTATTCACGAGCCACAAATTCCTACCCATTATGACTAAATTAGGTTTAGACCATACACCACTGCCTTCTTTCATCTCTTCTTCTTTTGAGGTTTAGACTAGCAGGGAAGTAGCTACATCATATACCCTAGACCGACGGAGCAGTCCTCTTCTAGGGGGCCATCCTCTGCGACTGAGCGCTGAGCTTTGGGAGGGACGCACATGGAGCTGTGAGGGAAGGGTGACACCTGCCTAGCCAGCCAGATCAGCCGAATTATCTTGATAACATTTAGACAAAAAAGCTCCAGTATTCCATATAAATCTGAAAACACTGGAAATGTTCATCATTCAAAATCTGTGCCAGTTAAACTGATGTTATCACTGCTCCATTAACATCTCTCATGTCTTTAAACTCAGCAGGTCACTTTTTGCCAAAAGTCTTATCCATGACCCCGATCCCTCTGGACATGATTGCTCTGAAGTTCATTTGGCTACACTTCCTCATTCTACCCTCTGACAACTTGCTGTTGTGAACTTGCTGTTCACACACATCCCAATGTCCTGTCACTATTGTGTTTGCTGATCAGCACTGGACTCTGGGGTTCTGTAATATCTTAACCAAAACTCTTACTCATTGTCAAGTGTCTCCAAAATGTTGCATTTGCCACATCTGCTAATTTGTCCAGTCCTATAACCTCTTCATTTCTCCAATTGCAGCCTCTTGTTGTCCACATTCATCACTACCCACTACCAGGAGGACTTTACATCCAAAGGTGTGACATTTCACCCCCCCCTCCGACCTCCTTAAATCCAACAACTCCTTTTGTCCAAATCCTCCTTTGTGGCTTGGTGTCAGATATTCCTTGGTGACGTGCCTTGGGAATTTAATTATGCCACAAGGTGCTGAAAATTTAACAACAACAAGATGTATTTATGAAGAACCTTTAAGTAGTAAACTATCCCAAGTTACTCTGTAAGAGTAATTACCAAGTAGAATTTGACACAAAGAGATATTAGGAGAAGTAACCAGAAGTACAGTTGGGGATGACAATAATCAAGAGATTAAGGGCTAAAAGGAAAGAGGCAATGGAGTTTAGGGAGAAAATTCCAGAGCATGAAGAAAAATAATGCTGGAAATTTGAAATGAAAACATAAAATACTTCAAAAAAAAAAAAAAAAACACTTAGCAGGACATCCAGATTCTGGAAAGAAAAACAGTTAAGTTTCAGGTCCAGGACCCTTCATCAGAACAGAGATTCATGTACTATCAGACTGAAGCAGATGAAGCCATCCTATCGAACTATTCTGAACCACAGATATTCAGGTTTAACACCGTTTTACCTTCTTGGCTCCCAAAGCTGATGCCTTCTTTCGAGCTGCTTCAAAATCTTCATCCTGTCCTACATCAGCCTGTTTGTGAAAGAAAAAAAAATTATTCATTTTGCTTCAGGAATCAGGACCTCACATAGAACTCAGATGTGACTTAACCAGTATTTTGTAAAGTTGAACGCAAACTCCTTACTCTTGTATTGTGTTCCAGTTCATGAAGACAAACATTCAATTCGCCTTCTTCGCCATTTTCCCTCCCACCTTCAGGAATCCTTGAACACAAGATGGCAAGACATAGGAGGAGAAATAGGCTATTCAGCCCAACGAGTCTGCCCGCTATTTAATTATGAGCTGATCCATTTTCCCACTCAGCCCCACTGCTCAGCCTTCTGCCCATAACCTTTGATGCCCTGGCTAATCAAGAACCTATCAATCTCTAACTTAAATGCAACCAATGACTTACCCTCCATACCAATGTCACAACATATTCCACAAATGTATCACCCTCTGGCTAAAGAAAATTCCCCTCATCACTGTTCCAAGTGGATGCCCTTCAATCCTGAAGATGTGCCCTCTTATCCTAGGCTCTCCTATCATAGGAAACTATCTGCTCTGTCCACGCCTTTGAAATGTTTTAATGAGATCCTTCCTCGTTCTCCCAAATTCCAAAAAGTACAAGCCAAGAGATGTCAAGCATTCCTTATAATGATAACCATTTTATTTAAATTTAGACATACAGCATGGTAACAGGCCATGAGTCCATGCCGCCCAATTTACACCCCATTGGAGAAAATGACACTGTGTCTATAAAATGTTTGTGTGTATTTTGATTAGTATGGTTCATAATGTGAATTTTTTTTTAATTAAAAAATAGTAAGTGCCTGCAATGCAATTGCCCATTTCACACTTGCTGATCTCAATGCTAGCGTCTGCAGACGCTGGAGATTGTACGAGGGGTCGAAGCCGGCATGAGATGATGTCATCTGACGCTGGCGTTGAGAAGATCTTGCTTTCACACTTGCCACTTTAAAGGCCGATTGACGTTTGATTCCTGGGATCACTGGCAAGTGTGAAAAGGGCTATAGTGTCTGCAGACTTCCATTGACAAATTGTTAATTTTACAAAACATCTAACATTGTCATTGTAAAATGTATAAATGTATCATTTATAAGCATGGCATTTGTGGACATGCACTGTACAGTTGGTGTTGAATAAAGTTCACACCAAAAAATAAATAAATAATTTTACATTTACACCCTATTTACCTATACCCTCCACCACCACCCCCCCCCCCCCCATCCCTCAGTACGCTTTGAACAGTGGGAGGAAACCGGAATCCCTGGAGAAAACCCAAACACACGAGGAGACCATACGAACTCCTTACAGAGAGTACGGGATTTGAACCCTGGTCCAATGCCAATCGCTAGTGCTGTAAAGGCATTGCAGTAACTGCTACCCCAACCATGCCGCCTGGAATCTCCGGAGTCATCCTTCTGAACCTCTTCTGGATCCTCTCTAATGTCTCCTTTCTTAAATGAGAAGCTCAAAACAGCTCATAATACTCCAAGTGAGGTCTCACCAGTGCCAAATAAAGCCTCAACATGGGGGGAGTCACGTGATGGAGTAGTGGCCGGACGGTGAACTCCAGCCCTCTCCAGAAAAGTCGGAAAAAACAAAGGAAAACACAAAGGCACAGAAATAAAAGTTAAAGAAAAGTGAGTATAAAGGTGCAAAGAAGATGGCGACGAAAAAAGAAAAGTGGAAACCAATGGTAAGAAGAGAGGAAGGGAAGACAACGGAAGATGAAGGAAAAGGCCTTACCTGCTCGAAGAGGCCCGCGGTGGAGAGAGAAACCCGCTCCCTCAGGTCGGTAGAAACCGGACTACAAAAATGGCCCGCTGAGCCGAGTAAAAGTGCGCAACCGCACATGCGCGACTCCTCGCACATGCGCGGTGCGCATGAAAAAAAACACACCGACGGGAGGGGTGACCAGCTGGGGAATCGATCTCCACAGCCGGCAACGACAGCTGCAGAACACCTGCAGCAAGAGGAGAACACAGAAGACAATGGAAACAAGAAAGAAGAGAAGGAAAGGGCACCAAAGAAGCAGCAGGTGGCCAACCCAGAGGAAGAAGAAGAGGAAGAGGAAGAGTACAGGGAGATAGAAGAAGAAGGGAAAGGCAAGACAAAGGATTTACTTTCTCTTATTAAAGAATACATGGAGTCATTTAAAGAATGGCAAGCGCAGGAATTTGATGATTTAAGAAGAAGAATAAACAACACAGAAGAGAAAATGAATAAAATAGATATGACCTTATCAGAAATGGGAAAAAGAATGGACAAGGTGCAAGAACGAGAAGCAGCAGTAGAAATGGAGGTAGAGGACTTAAAAAAGAAATTAGAGGAATCTAATAAAAAAGTTAAAGAGACACAAGAACTGTTAGCTCAGAAAATAGATATAATGGAAAATTATAACAGAAGAAATAACATAAAGATAGTGGGCCTTAAGGAAGATGAAGAAGGCAAGAATATGAGAGAGTTTATAAAAGACTGGATCCCTAGGATCCTAGGATGTCCAGAACTACAGCAAGAAATGGAAATAGAAAGGGCACATAGAGCATTGACCTTTAAACCACAACCACAACAAAAACCAAGATCTATTTTAGTAAAATTCCTAAGATATACTACAATAGAAAAGGTTCTGGAGAAAAGAATGGAAAAAGTAAGAGAGTGCAACAAGCCACTGGAGTATAAAGGGCAAAAAATCTTCATTTATCCAGATATAAGTTTTGAACTCCTAAAGAGGAGAAAGGAGTTCAATACAGCAAAGGCGATTTTATGGAAGAAAGGGTATAAATTTATACTAAAGCATCCAGCTGTATTGAAAATATTTATTCCAGGACAACAAAACAGACTATTCTCGGATCCAGAAGAAGCACGAAAATTTGCAGAACAATTACAAAATAGACTGAGGAATGAAGACGTGCAATAAGAGTAAAAATGACCACGATTTATATGTATGTGGGTAAAGAAGTATAAGTGTGTATATGTATAATGTGCATACGTGAATGTATCTGTATTTAGAGGAAAATATAGATAGTATAGACAAGAATTAATAAGGGAAGGAAATGGAATAGAGGGAATAAGGAGGGAACTAAAAGAGTAACCTTTGTTATATATGAAAAGTGAAATCTTTTCTGGGGGGGGCTGGGTGGGGGGGGAGTTGCGGTCACTGCAAAATCAGCTGACATTTGCGAGTGAATTCGCAAACCCAAATGGAGAGGGGAGATGTTGTTGTCCGACAAGGGATAAAGGACAACACAGGAGGGGAAGGGGAGATTGGGGCTAAAGAAGTTTTAAATAGGAGAATAAGGAAAATGTTTGATGTTTTAGGAATGTTGTCTTATAAAGGGTTTAAAATAAGAAAACAGAAATGGAAAAGGAGGAAAGGTAATGATGGAAAAACGGAAAGGGAAGATAAACAAAGTATAAAATGGCTACGTTGAACTATATGACTTTGAATATTAATGGATTACATAACCAAATTAAAAGGAAGAAACTGCTAAATTTACTGAAAAAAGAAAAAATTGATATAGCATTTGTGCAAGAAACACACTTAACTGAATTGGAACACAAGAAATTAAAGAGAGATTGGGTAGGACATGTAACAGCAGCATCGTATAATTCAAAAGCAAGAGGAGTGGCTATATTAATTAGTAAAAATGTGCCATTTAAAATAGAAGAGGAAATAATAGATCCAGCAGGGAGATATGTAATGATAAAATGTCAGATATATTCGGAGTTTTGGAATCAACTCAATGTATATTCACCTAACGAAGAAGATCAAAAGTTTATCTTTTTGAAGATAGCAAATACGCAAGGGAACATATTAATAGGAGGGGATTTCAACCTGAATTTGGATTTAAATATGGATAAAACTGGGAAAAAAATTAACAGAAAGAACAAAGTAACCAAATTTATAATTAAATCAAGGGAAGAAATGCAACTTTTGGATATATGGAGGAAACAACACCCAAAAGAAAAGGAATATTCATATTACTCGGCTAGACATAAAACATACTCAAGAATAGACCTATTTTTGTTATCAGCTCGTATGCAAGATAGAGTAAGAAAAACAGAATATAAAGCTAGAATACTATCGGACCATTCACCCTTAATATTGACAGTAAAGCTAGAGGACATCCCTCCAAGAATGTATAGATGGAGATTAAACCCTATGTTACTTAAAAGGCAGGATTTTAGAGAATTTATTGAAAAACAAATAAAAATGTACTTTGAAATAAATACGGAATCAGTGGAAGATAAGTTTATACTATGGGATGCAATGAAAGCATTCATTAGAGGGCAAATAATAAGTTATGTAACCAAGATGAAGAAAGACTATAATCAGGAAACAGAGCAGTTGGAAAGGGAAATAGTAAATATAGAAAAAGAATTAGCAATGAAGGAAGACACAACTAAAAGAAGAGAATTGGCGGATAAAAAAATAAAATATGAAACACTACAAACATATAAGGTAGAGAAGAATATAATGAAGACAAAACAGAAATATTATGAACTGGGTGAAAAAACGCACAAAATCCTAGCATGGCAGCTTAAGACAGAACAAGCTAAGAAAATGGTATTGGCATCAAGGAAAAAAGACAAACAAATTACATATAATCCAAAAGAAATTAAGGAAAACTTTAGAGAATTCTATGAACAATTATACCGAACTGAAAACGAAGGGAAAGAAGGGAAAATAGATGAATTTCTGACTAAAATTGAACTACCAAAACTACAAAATAAATTAACAGAACCATTTGGAATAGTAGAAATACAAGAGATAATAAAAAAATTACCAAATAATAAGACACCAGGAGAGGATGGATTCCCAATAGAATTCTACAAAACATTTAAAGACTTATTAATTCCGCCCCTCCTGGATGTAATCAACCAGATTGATGAAACACAAAGCTTACCAGATTCATGTAAAACAGCAATAATTACAGTAATACTAAAACAAGGGAAAGATCCACTCTCACCAGCGTCATATAGACCAATATCTTTACTAAACACAGATTATAAGATAATAGCTAAACTATTAGCAAACAGATTAGCAGAGTATGTACCGAAAATGGTAAATTTAGACCAAACTGGATTTATCAAAAAAAGACGCACAACAGACAATATTTGTAAATTTATTAACTTAATTCATGCAGTAGAAGGGAATAAAGCACCTGCAGTAGCAGTTGCTTTAGACGCAGAGAAGGCCTTTGACAGAGTAGAATGGAATTATTTGTTCAAAGTATTGCAAAAATTCAGTTTACCGGAGAAGTATATTAATTGGATTAAAGCATTATATAAGGGACAGTTAGCGAAAGTGACAGTAAATGGACATGTATCAAAGCAATTTAACTTAAGCAGGTCAACGCGGCAGGGATGCCCACTATCACCTTTATTGTTTGCGTTAGCTATAGAACCACTAGCAGAATTGATAAGAATAGATAATAATATAAAAGGAATAAAAATAAAAGACAAGGAATATAAAATCAGTCTATTTGCGGATGATGTTATAGTGTACTTAATAGAACCAGAACTATCAATAAAAGAATTATATAAGAAATTGAAGGAATATGGAGAAGTGTTGGGTTACAAGATAAATGTAAATAAAAGTGAAGCAATGCCTATGAATAATGCGGATTTCTCAAAATTTAAGAAGGAATCTCCATTTAGATGGCAAATGTAGGCAATAAGATACCTAGGTGTACAAATAAACAAAAATCTCGGCCAACTATATAAACTCAATTATTATCCACTAATGAAAAAAATTACAGGACGATTTAGAGCATTGGAAAGATTTACCACTAACACTAATAGGAAGGATAAACTGTATTAAAATGAACATTTTTCCAAGGATATTATACTTATTTCAGGCATTGCCAATACAACTGACAGAAAAATTCTTCAAAGAGTTAAAGAAAATAATAAGGAAATTTTTATGGAGAGGGGGGAAACCGAGGATAGCACTAGATAAATTAACAGAATGGTATAAACAAGGAGGCTTACAATTGCCAAACTTTAAAAATTATTATAGAGCTGCACAATTAAGATACCTATCAGATTTTTATCAAACAAGGGAAAAACCAGACTGGACGAGATTAGAATTAGATAAAATAGGGGAAAAGATACCTGAACACATATTATATAAATGGGATGAAAAATTGGTACAACATAGAACTTCTCCAGTATTACATCATCTCCTCAATATTTGGAAGAAGATTCATGTAGAAAGAAATAAAACAAATTATCAATTACCAAAACTAATATTGACGCAAAATAAGTTACTCCCTTTTACAATAGATAACCGTTCCTTTAGAGAATGGGAAAAAAAGGGATTAAAAGAATAGAAAATTGTTTTTCAGGAAGTAGATTCTTATCCTTTGAACAAATGAGAGATAAGTACAATATAACTGGAGATACAGCGCTGGCATATTACCAATTGAGATCCTACTTGAAGGATAAATTAGGAAGCAGTTTGAGTTTGCCAGAGGGAAGTAACCTTGAATATGTGATTACAGATACAATGTTAATCAAAAGATTTATAACAAATATGTATATTAAACTGCAAGAAAAGGAAAATGAGGAAACAAATGGTAAAACTAAACAAAAATGGGAACAAGATTTAAATATAAAGATAAAAAAGGAAACATGGGAGAAATTATGTTCTGGAACGATGAGAAATACAATAAATACGAGGCTACGTATGATACAATATAACTGGTTACACAGACTATACATTACACCTCAAAAGTTAAATAAATGGGACCCAACAGTATCTGATAGATGTTTTCGATGTAAAAAAGAAATGGGAACAACAATTCATGCAATCTGGACATGTGAGAAAGTAGAAAAATTTTGGGAAGATCTCAATCAGATATTAAATAAAATAACAGAAAACAATATACCAAAGAATCCAGAGATCTTTCTCCTAACATAAAAAACAAAGAATTTGAAATTGATTTGGAGGATGCACAAAAAAGATTTGTTAAGATAGCTCTCGCCGTAGCAAAAAAATGTATTATGTCAACCTGGAAATTGGAAGATAATCTGAAAATACAACAATGGTATATAGAAATGAATAAATGTATTCCATTAGAAAAAATTACATATAGTTTAAGAAATAATATTGAAATATTCGAACAAATATGGGAGCCTTACATTAAATACAATAGCGAAAACCTACCGGGGACAATCATTACCTAAGTTGATGGAAGGAGAAGGAAAGAAAAGAATGGACTCAGTAGAATTTCTGGTGTATTTTTGTTAAATGACAACATTGTCTGACTGGTTTAATGTAACTTAGATTGTATACCTTAAATGGATGGGGGGGGGTGGGGGGGTGGGTTGGTGGGTTGGGAGGAGGGAGGTGGGGGGAGAAAATGTCACTGTATATGTGTGAAAAGGAAAAAGTGTGTATCATGGCTAATGTGATTTATGGTGTGAAAAATAAAAAATTTAAAAAAAAAATAAGCCAGTATCAGGTAATAATGCTCAAAAGAAAATCTGTAGTTATATGAATTATTTGGAGACATGATGGAATTCAGGTCTATCAGAATAACAATGTTACCAGTAAACATATGCCAGTGATATAAAAAAAGCCTCAACATCACATCTTGCTTTTGTATTCTATACCTTTTCTTTCTTTGGCTTGGCTTCGCGGACGAAGATTTATGGAGGGGGTAAAAAGTCCACGTCAGCTGCAGGCTCGTTTGTGGCTGACAAGTCCGATGCGGGACAGGCAGACACGATTGCAGCGGTTGCAAGGGAAAATTTGTTGGTTGGGGTTGGGTGTTGGGTTTTTCCTCCTTTGCCTTTTGTCAGTGAGGTGGGCTTTTATTATGCCTCAAACCAGCAACAACAGAGACAAATTAAATTTTAACTCTATATTGTTAATAGTCATTAATAAATGTAATATCTTAATCCAATTAACCCCGCTATAAGTAAATATAACAAATATACTGTGACAGAGTATTTTGAGGTGGTTTGGGAGGAATTGCTAGAGCAGCTTGCACACACACATTTTAAAACACAGAATATTTGCAGGACTTTTGCAGAGTGCTTTTTACAGGAGGCAACAAAGTATCGACAGCAGCTTGACTGGGAGAGCATGTGATATTTGCAAGAGAGAGAGAGAGAGAGAGGAGACAGAAATCAGTTCCAGAGGGACAAACTGGCAAACTTTGGAAGGCTGCCTGGTCAAAGGAGAAGACTGGCGGTCTGAAAGGTGACTTGAAAGAAAGAGGATCATCTGGAGAACCCAGAAGGGGGCAAGTTTTGTCACCAAGACTAATTGAGAAGGAATCAGTTGCGGATGTCCTGGAAAATGAATCTCAGAAAACCAGCAAGAACCCTCCTGAGTGGTAACCCTTTTGCCTGTTAAGCACCAAAGACTGGTGAACTTTCTTAAGGCTAACTTCTGTGCACAGAGCAAGAATTGCCTGCAACCAGTGAGATTGGACTGTGATCCAAAGAACTTTTCTCATCTTAAATATACATTACTCACACCTGCGCTTAGCATTAGAGGGAGGATAAAGTGGGTTAGGTAGATTAAATAAGTTAAAGTTTAATTCTGTTTTCTTGTCCAAATAGAATTAAAAACTACTTGTGTTGTGGTCCATATCTATTGTTGCTGGTTTTTGGAGTCTAGGCAGGCAGGAGAGAGAGGCGAGTGTGGTATGTCTTTTCACATCTATAAACACAAAATTGCTGGAGAAACTCCACACCTGCAGTGTCTAAAGAAGGCAAAGATAAATAACTAACGTTCTGGGCCTGAGCCTGAAATGTTGATTTTATATCTTTGCTTCCTATGGACATTGCATGAGACCTGCTGAGTTTCTCCAGCAATTTTATGTATGAACTACAATGTTAGCATCTGTAGATTTTCTTGTTTCACACTTTTAACATGTTCCCCAAGGCAAAAGATGTGATGTGTTGATGGAGGGGAGAATAATTTATGTGATGGCCTGGGCTGCATCCACAGTTCTATGATTTCTTGCAGTCTTGATCAGAGCAATTCCCATATCAAACTGCGTTGCAAAGACAGAAAAATGCAGGAGCACGAGGTTACTGCAGCTCCTGTCAATGGTGAAATCCCGACCCATTATATGTTGTATTTAAGATCAGGAAACACATCAAAATAAAAAATACAACCTGGATTTTCCAATTAGCAGATTGGATCAATAGGAATCTATGGTTTAAATCAACTGAAGCAGGGAACACAGACTACTTCAAACTACAGAGGGGATGGCTGGAAATGTGTGGGAGGCCATCAAAAGCACTGTTGGAGAAAGCAATTGCGTGGAAAAAAGCCAGCATCAGGATTAGACAGAGTTAACCCCATCAGACCTGCGCTCCAGATGATCTTGCTCTCAAATGCAAGTTCGCTGCAGAAGAAAATGGATTCCCTGAGGCTGCATCTGATCGAGAGAGAAAACATAAGAAATAGGAGCAGGAGTAGGCCATCCGACCCGTCGAGCCTGCTCCGCCATTCAATAAAGTCATGGCTGATCTAATCATTAACTCAATTCCACCTACCTGCCTTTTCCCCATATCACTTAATTCCTTTTTTAAATGTAAAAAATCTATCTAACTGAACATTAAATATGATATGTTTGAAGGAGCCTCAACTGCTTCCCTGGGCAGAGAATTCCATAGGTACACTATTCTCTGGGAAACACTGTTGTTCCACATCTCAGTCTTAAATCTACTCCCCTCAATCTTGAGGCCATGTCCCCTAGATATGGTCTCACCTACCCGTGAAAACAATTTTCCTGCCTCTATCTTATCTATCCCTTTCATAATTTTATATGTTTCTATAAGATCTCCTCTCATTCTTCTGACTTCGAGTGAGCATAATCCCAGGCGATTTAGTCTCTCCTCGTAGGTCAACCCCCTCATCTCCGGGATTAAACTGGTGAACCTCCTCTGGACTGCCTCCAAGGCCAATATATCCTTCCTCAAGTATGGAGACCAAAACTGCACACAGTACTCCAGGTGTGGCCCCACCAATACCTTGTACAGTTGCAGCATGACCTCACTGTTCTTGAATTCAATTCCTCTAGCAATGAAGGCCAACATTCCATTTGGCTTCTTAATAACTTATTGTACCTACAACCCAACTTTCAACGATTCATGCACAAGCATTCCCAAGTCCTTCTGCACTACAGAACGCTGCAGTTTTTTACCATTTAAATAATAATTTGCTCTTCCCACCAAAGTGATGACCTCATATTTACTAACATCTGCCAGACCTTTGCCCACTCACCTAATTTAACGATATCCTTCTGCAGCCTCTCCACATCCTCTGTACAATTTGCTTTTCCTCTCAATTTAGTATCATTCATAACTTGGCTACACTACACTCTGTCCCCTCTTCCAAGTCATCAATGTAAATGGTGAACAGCTGCGGGCCCAGCACTGACCCCCTGCGGCCCCCCACATCACAGTATGCCAATCAGAAAAACACCCATTTATCCCAACTTTCTGAATACATGCTGTGTCTGCCTAATGGAACCCCTTCATTCTAAATATCTTGCTATTTCATCCTTAATGATACCTTCAAGCATTTTCCCCGAACTCAAGACGTTAAGTTAACTGGCCAATAGTTACCAGTCTTCTGCCTACATCCTTTTTTAAAAAAGTGGCGTGACTTTTGCTGTCTTCCAATCTGCCGGGACCTGCCCAGAATCCAGAGAATTTTGGTAAATGACTACAAACGTATCAACTATATCTCCCGTCATTTCCTTCAGTACCCTGAGATGCATCCCATCAGGACCAGGGGATTTGTCCGGTTTCAGTCACATCCGGTTTCAGTCACTATGTCTTTTGTAACAATTATTTTTTTGAGGCCCTCACCTCCCTTTGCATTCCTATCACTGCTCTTTGGCATGCTGGACACGTCTTCCACCATGAAGACTGACACAAAATGCCTCGGCCATTTCCACATTACTCAATATCAATCCCCCTTCCTCATCTTCCAAGGGACCTATGTTTACTCTAGCCACCCTCTTCCGATTTATATATTTAAAATATTTTGCTGTTTTTATATTTTGTGCTAATTTACCTTTATAATCCTTTTTCTCTTTTCCTCATTTCCCGTCTAGTTGCCCCTTGTTGCGTTTTAAATTTTTCCCAATCCTTCAGTTTCCCACAACCCTTGGCTACTTTGAAAGTCTTCCACTGTTCCGCCATCTGGCCTGTGCTCTCAGTCCATGTTGACCAATTCCTCCTTCATCCTGTTGTAGTTTCCCCTGTTCAAGCATAATACACTAGTTTTAGATCTAACTATCGGATCCTCCATCTATATGAGAAATTCAATCATACTATAATCACTTTTTCCAAGATGGTCCTAACTACTAGATTGTTAATTTTACCTATCTCATTGTACAATACTAGATCTGAAATAGCATTCTCCTTTTTTGTTCCTTTACATGCTGCTCAAGAAAGTTATCATTGATGCATTCGATGAACTCATCCTCCAGACTGCCTCGACCAACTTGATTTTCCCTATCTACATGGAAGTTAAGGTCCACGACAACTGCCATTCCATTCTTACAAGCCTTGGTTATTTGCCTGTACCACTGTGCTATTGTTATTTGGTGAGTGATAAGACAACTCCCACCAGTGATTTTTTTCCATTTACTATTCTTAATGTCTACCCAGATTGACTCAAATTTCTACTCCTTAAGAGAAATGCAGGGCTGCTGTGCTCTGGTGATTATAGAAATGTGGCTCCAGGCAACTACCCCAGAATCAGCAATTCAGGTGGATGATCTTATCTCGAGATGCTGCTGCTTCTGCCAAGACTCAAGGAGGTGGGGTTGGGATTCTGTGTATTTACTTAACGTGAACTGGTGCACATATGTCTCTGTTGTGAAGACCTTCTGCCCAGCAGATAGAATACCTGCTGGTGAAATGCAGAACCTTCTACCTGCCCAGGAAATTCTCAGCCACGCTGTTTGCTGCAGTCTACATTTCACCTTCAACTAACGAGGGTGAAGACATGAAAGAGCTTTACGGTGCCATCTGCGAAGCCCAGACACCCCACCCTGATGGTGCCATGGTTGTTATTGGCAACTTCAATCATGCCAACCTGAAAATGGTCTTACCGCATTTTCAACAGCACATCAACTTTGCTACAAAAAAGAGAGTACCCTGGATCGGATGTACACCAACATCCCTGGTGCATACAAGGTTGAATCTCGCCTCCAGATTCGTTGCTCAGATCACATACCTGTCTCACTAATCGCAGTGTACAGACCACTGGCCAAGCAAACCAAGTCAGTTCGGATTGGAGCTGTTTCAGGGAGCCAGCCAACAATAACAGTCATGTAAATATAGAGGAGTACACAAGCTCAGTAACTGGCTACATCAGCAAGTGCATGGAGGACGTCACAGAGATCAAATGCTTCACAACTAGGACTAAACAGAAACCATGGTTGGATGCAGAGATCCAGGCCTTTCATAGAGCTCGTGATGCTGCCTTCAGGACAGTACAGGGGATAGAATGACACCATGATCAGCCAGGGATAAACTCTCCTGTGCAATCCAGAAGGAAAGCAGGGGTATGCAGAAAAGATCCACAGTCAGCTATGCAACACTGAATACATGAGACACATGTGGCAAGGGATTAAGACTGTTATAGATCATAATTCAACCTTGCGAATTAAGGATAATAACACCTCCCTTCCAGACAGGCTGAACTTCATCTACATACGGTTTGATGAGAAGAACAGGATGACACCGAAGAAAGCTCCATATCCCTCTAATGGACAGGTCCCCTGCATAACTGCAGCCAAGGTGAGGAAAACCCTCTCCAAGGTGAACTCACACAAGCCGACAGCAGGACCAGACAACATACCTGGTCATGTACCGAAGGACTGTGCAGACCAATTGTTCGAAACCCACATTGTCTGTAAGGAGTTTGTATGTTCTCCCCATGTCTGTGTGGCTTATTTGTTTATGTCCTTCTCTTTCCAATTTTTAAACCTTGTCTTTAATTCTTAACATTACTTTGACTCAAAATCTTTTTCTGATATTGGCTGCTTCACCATCCCATGTAGTTGCCCTTTGCCTCCCTTATCGCTAGAAAGGCCATATTAATGAGATGGAAAGATGCTGTCCCTCCCACTCTCACCCCAGTGGTTGTCTGATATGATGCCATATTTGACTTTGGAAAAAAATTAGATGCTCCACTACTGAAATGAATCCTAACTTTGTTTCTTTATGGGTTCTTTTCTCAATTATTTTCAAAATTTGTAAAATTAATTGTCTGGCTTTTGACACCATTGGTTATCTTTTTTTTTTATTAGTAGTAGTGGGTTGTTTGTGTTAAACCAGTAGCCTCTGTAGGGTGCAGTTCGATAATTTAGATGTGATATTTTTCCTACTTTTAATATAACGTAGGTTATAAAACCATTTATATTATTATACAAGATTTGTAAATATTTTATTATAATGTACTTATGTAACATTTATTTAATGAAACTAACTGGAGATCTCTGGATGAGATCAGGCAGGGGTCATCAGCTTGTGTTGGAGACAGGGAGAAGGAGGAGGGGGAAAAAGCATGAGTAGGAACAAGAGGTGAATCTTCCGTGGATCTCCATCCAAGGAAGCAATAGAGGTTACCTTCTTAAATATTTTTAAGACACAGTAAGATAGATTTTTGCAGAATAGGGTTCTGTGGAAAAGGCAAAGCAACTGGACCTGGGTCACAGCCAGATCTGCCGGCTCAACGGGCCAGATGGCCAACACCTGCTCCTATTATTTCTATGTTCCGATGACAATAGGTTGCAAATAAATATGATTAAATGACTCCAGTCAGATTCCCTCACCTTTACGATTTCACTGGGACAGAGTTGGGGGGGGGGGGGAAATGAAAATCACTCAAGAACCAGCATGCTTTGGAAGCTCATGAACCACAGAACTGTGAGAGATGAGTAACAGATCTAAAAGAAAAGTGAGGATTGTGAGAGATGAGTAACTCTGATCTAAAAGAAAAGTGAGGATTGTGAGAGATGAGTAAAAGTGATATAAAAATATGAAGATGAGGAAACTAGTATAGATATATGTGTAATGAAGAAAGCCAGTATGAATAGGATAAGAATAGATATTAGAATGTAGGAAGTTAGTCTGAATAAGATAAGGGTCTTCTAGCCTTTTAGACAGAATCAGCAAGTTCACAGTATGAATAAGATAAGGATAGAGAATAGATAATAGAATGTAGGAAGTAAAGTTAGTCTGAATAAGATAAGGGTCTTCTAGCCTTTGAGACAGAAATCAGCAAGTTCCGGATATGTAATTAGTGAAGCCTTAGACAGAATTAGCAAGTTCTGCATATAAGTTAGTAAGTCCTGAGAGTCGGGAAGGTGTGAATAAGGACAATGACATGATGGGACACCGACAGGATACCCCCTGGTCCTCCTTTCTTTGGCTTGGCTTCGCGGACGAAGATTTATGGAGGGGGTAAAAAGTCCACGTCAGCTGCAGGCTCGTTTGTGGCTGACAAGTCCGATGCGGGACAGGCAGACACGGTTGCAGCGGTTGCAGGGGAAAATTGGTTGGTTGGGGTTGGGTGTTGGGTTTTTCCTCCTTTGCCTTTTGTCAGTGAGGTGGGCTCTGCGGTCTTCTTCAAAGGAGGTTGCTGCCTGCCGAACTGTGAGGCGCCAAGATGCACGGTTTGAGGCGATATCAGCCCACTGGCGGTGGTCAAAATGGCAGGCACCAGAGATTTCTTTAGGCAGTCCTTGTACCTCTTCTTTGGTGCACCTCTGTCACGGTGGCCAGTGGAGAGCTCGCCATATAACACGATCTTGGGAAGGCGATGGTCCTCCATTCTGGAGACGTGACCCACCCAGCGCAGCTGGATCTTCAGCAGCGTGGACTCGATGCTGTCGGCCTCTGCCATCTCGAGTACTTCGATATTAGGGATGAAGGCGCTCCAATGAATGTTGAGGATGGAGCGGAGACAACGCTGGTGGAAGCGTTCTAGGAGCCGTAGGTGATGCCGGTAGAGGACCCATGATTCGGAGCCGAACAGGAGTGTGGGTATGACAACGGCTCTGTATACGCTTATCTTTGTGAGGTTTTTCAGTTGGTTGTTTTTCCAGACTCTTTTGTGTAGTCTTCCAAAGGTGCTATTTGCCTTGGCGAGTCTGTTGTCTATCTCGTTGTCGATCCTTGCATCTGATGAAATGGTGCAGCCGAGATAGGTAAACTGGTTGACCGTTTTGAGTTTTGTGTGCCGATGGAGATGTGGGGGGGGCTGGTAGTCATGGTGGGGAGCTGGCTGATGGAGGACCTCAGTTTTCTTCAGGCTGACTTCCAGGCCAAACATTTTGGCAGTTTCCGCAAAGCAGGACGTCAAGCGCTGAAGAGCTGGCTCTGAATGGGCAACTAAAGCGGCATCGTCTGCCTAGAGTAGTTCACGGACAAGTTTCTCTTGTGTCTTGGTGTGAGCTTGCAGGCGCCTCAGATTGATGAGACTGCCATCCGTGCGGTACCGGATGTAAACAGCGTCTTCATTGTTGAGGTCTTTCATGGCTTGGTTCAGCATCATGCTGAAGAAGATTGAAAAGAGGGTTGGTGCGAGAACACAGCCTTGCTTCATGCCATTGTTAATGGAGAAGGGTTCAGAGAGCTCATTGCTGTATCTGACCCGACCTTGTTGGTTTTCGTGCAGTTGGATAACCATGTTGAGGAACTTTGGGGGGCATCCGATGCGCTCTAGTATTTGCTAAAGCCCTTTCCTGCTCACGGTGTCAAAGGCTTTGGTGAGGTCAACAAAGGTGATGTAGAGTCCTTTGTTTTGTTCTCTGCACTTTTCTTGGAGCTGTCAGAGGGCAAAGACCATGTCAGTAGTTACTCTGTTTGCGCGAAAGCCGTACTGTAATTCTGGAAGAATATTCTCGGCAACACTTAGGTATTATTCTATTTAGGAGAATCCTAGCGAAGATTTTGCCTGCAATGGAGAGCAGCGTGATTCCCCTGTAGATTGAGCAGTCTGATTTCTCGCCTTTGTTTTTGTACAGGGTGATGATGATGGCATCATGAAGGTCCTGAGGCAGTTCTCCTTGGTCCCAACAAAGCTCGAAAAACTCATGCAGTTTGACATGCAGAGTTTTGCCGCCAACCTTCCAGACCTCTGGGGGGATTCCATCCATACCTGCTGCTTTGCCACTTTTCAGTTGTTCAATTGCCTTATATGTCTCATCCTGGGTGAGGACCTCATCCCCTGGTCCTCCAAGTTCACAAAAACAGCACGTAGGCAGACAGGATTGCCTAATGCCAAACTCATCCAGGAGGCAGTAGAATGTAAGGGGGAGGGTACTTCTATACATTGGAAGCCGTTGGCATTCTTCAACCGCCTGTTCCGCCCGCCAGAACGCAAGTATAGTGCCTTCGACCGCAAGTTACTGGGCATGTACCTGGCGGTGCGGCATTTCCACTATTTTTTAAGAGGGAAGGACTTTTACCATCTTCACTGACCACAAACCCCTCAACCAGGCGCTCGCGATGGCAAAGGATCCCTGGTTGGCCCGCCAGCAGCGTCACCTCTCCTTCATGTCGGAGTTTACCACCAACATTTGGCACAAGGCGGGGAAGGACAATGTGGTTGCCGATGCACTCTCGAGACCGGCCATATGCATGCTGATGCCTGGCCTAGACTTCGACCAGCTCACCCGGGACCAGGAAGCTGATGAAGAAACTAGGGCCTTCAAGACTGCCATCACCGGCCTACGGTTCAGAGACCTCCCGACTCAGAGCGGCGAAGGCACCGTCCCGGCTATATTTCCTTGGGCACCCCGGGCCAGTGGTTCCGCAGCAGCGGTGCAGGCAGGTTTTCCGTCACATACACGACCTTTCATATCCGTCCATCAGATCCACAGTCCGCATGGTGGCAGAACGGTTCATATGGCATGGGCTGCAGAAGCAGATTGCGGGCTGGGCCAGAACATGCACCCATTGCCAGATGTCCAAGGTGCACAGGCACACCTGGGTACCTGTTCAGGAGTTCGGGCACATCCGGGAACGGTTCAACCACATTCACGTGGACATCATCGTGCCCTTACCCATTTCCCGGGGCAACCGTTACCTGTTTATGGTGGTGGACCTCACCACTCGCTGGCTTGAGGCGACCTTGATGCCAGACACCTCCACTGACTCCTGCTCCAGAGCCCTGTTGCATGGTTGGGTTGCCCGGTTCGGCATCCTGGCTCACCTCACCAACGATCGGGGCGCCCAGTTCACATCTGCACTCTGGGCACAGCTCACTAACAGGTTGGGGGTACAGTTACACCACACCATGGCCTACCACCTGCAGGCCAATGGACTGGTCGAACATCTGCACCGCCACCTTAAGTCAGTGCTTATGGCTCGCCTCACCGGTCCCGACTGGACAGACGAACTGCCTTGGGTGCTCCTGGGCATCCACTCCACTCCCAAGGAAGATCTGCAGGCGTCATCAGCTGAGCTGGTCTACGGTGCGCCGCTGGCACTACCTGGTGAGTTTGTCAACGCACCTCACAATCATCAGCGGTCGCCCCATGATCTACTTCCTCAACTCAGGGCACGCTTGCACTCCTTTGAACCCCCACCACCACACAGGCATGGCACCTGCCCGACTCATTCCTGGTGAGCTGCTTTCCGCGGAGTTCATTTTCGTTTGGCGGGGCCCGACCATGGCACCTCTACAGCGACCATCCGAAGGGCCGTACAAGGTTATACAGTGTTCCGGCTCGACGTTCACGCTGGACTTGGGCAGCAGGCATGAGCTGTTTACCATGGACAGGCTGAAGCCAGTGCACCTCAATCCTACTAAGCCCGTGGTCATTGCTCAGCCCAAAAAGTGAGGCCGCTCAGCAAAAAAGGACATTGAGGTTGAGGTTCGTGACATTCTAAAAGAGAAAATTCGGGGTCAAAGATTCGATTGCAGACTCCGAATCTTGCTGGAACTAACAATTTCTGAGAATTAACTTCATTAAGATTTTCCACTTTACAGGAAGAAGTGAATCTGTTGCATTGTTCAAGTTAACCGGCGTGGACTTGAAGGGCCGACATGGCCTGTTTCCACGCCGTTAACAGTTATATGGTTAGTTATATGGACACCGGTTCTGGGGGTGGGTGCTGTGTGACGGCTCACCACAAGGCAGGCAAACCGGCCCCGCTTGTAAGCCACACGGTGGGGCAGCCGGCCAAAATAGTGCTGTTGGGGTTTTCCCTTCCTTCCAGCTCAGGGCTAGAAACCCACACTTGGGGACCACGTGACGCCTGGATGACGTCAGCGCCCTCCAGCACGGTTCTCAGCCAGGTCCGGGCTGGGAGTATAAATGCAGCCCAGCAGCCTGCAATAAACTAGTCTGCTCACTGAGCTCAACCTGTTTGGTTGCGTGTGTTATTGCAGGAGCAGTGTAGCCGCCGCTACACAACAATTATTGTGCTGTGGATATAATCCAGAGCTCTGGATTGATAACCCAAATGTAAAACTTGGAATTCCACAATGAACACTGGGGAATTTAAATTTGATTAATTACATTTTAAGGATCAATCTTCATCTTTAACAATAAAGTTGTAGCTTGTAAAAATCCATCTGATACAAGAAACAAAATTTTGTTGCACTTAAAAAGTAAAACAGAAGCTTCCAAGAAGCCAGGCTGAAATGGAAGATTAAATCCAAAGACAGGGAAATGCAAATAGACAGACTTCTGCAAGGTCAAGTGATTGCTTCCTTTTTGTTTGGATGCATGTAATCAATTTGCTGGACTGAAAGTTTTTGCCACCACATTGCAGGAAGGTTAAACTCCAATAACCAACTTCCTTTGGACTTTGGTAGTACTTGACCAGTAGATTGTCCAGCAAGTACACATTACTCCAGTTACATTAACAAATACATGGTTAATTCATTTTCTTTTTTTTTAAGTTTCAATTTTCCAATTGACTAGGCAAATTTAAAGAAAGTATGGGTGGGATTAGGACAAGTGAATTCAGGAGATTTGAGGAATATGGTGAAGAAATCTGGTTATGAGATGGAAATGACGAGACAGTGGTTGATTTATTTTTAAACACTACGGATGAGAGGTGGAAATAATGGCAATGGAATCAATTATGAAAGGCTGAGATTCATGAACAGAAAACAACCCCTTTCCACCAGCAAGTGAAGTGAATGGGATTTGCCAAGATCAGTCTCTCCACCATTCCCTGGTCAGCACATCCCTCTCCACCAACCCTATCCAGCTCAAGTACTTCTCACTGTAACTACAGTGCAAAATGTATCCCTCCTTCTTCCCTCTCTCCTCCATCCATTTGAGGCAGAGATTTACCCAACCCAATCTACTGCATTCAGCGTGGCCTCCTCAACACTTGTGGTACCAAATGCATATTGGGCGACCACTTAGTCAGGCACCTGAACACAGTCCATAGGGACAAGCTGGAACAACCAGCTGACAGCTATTTAATTTCCTCCTCATCATTTCCACAATGACCTTTCTGTCCTCCACCAAATTCATTACCAGGGTGAGGCCAAATGCAAACTTGAGGAACAACCTATCAATTTCCTTCTGAACTGCCTCAAACCCAACAGCTTGAGGTAAACCCCTCCCTTATCCAGTTCAGTCTGCTTCTATCTCTCCTTTCCTCACTCCTGTTCTCATTTTTCTCTCACCTTTCCTGGCCCTCCACAGTCATCTCTTCCCATCTCTCCACCCTTCTTCTGTCCAGTACTCCAACACCTCAGCACCTCCCCACTTTTTTTATTCACCCCCAATTCCCTCCCCTTGCCACTTGAGTCTCAATAAAGGGTCCTGACAATTTCTGTCCAAGGTTGCTGCCTGACCCACTGAAACACACCAGCCAACTCAATCAAATTTAACATTTGATTAAACATTAGTTTGCAGTAACTGACTATACTCTGGTTCCAGGGACTCAAACTTCTCACAAGCAACTGGCATCAACAGAACAGAAAAGGCATCAACATTGCACTGAGGTAGATAATGACAAGAATTTCAGGCTTGAAGGCCAATGGTGTCTGGTTCTATTCAATCTCATGAATATAAATGTTCACCCAGCGAGTGAATATACTCCCAGAGAGAGTGGTGGAAGCAGAATTGCTGACAGCATTTAAGAGTCTAAACAGGTACCATTAATTGCTTGAGCTCAGAAGGCTACAGGCCAAATGCTGAACAATGGCATTAATTATAGATTGATGCCCATTGGTCAGCATGGATGTGGAGGGCCAAGTGACCTGTTTCCATATTGTTCACAAAATTTTGCCAAGTCTGTGGGCCTCATCATTTGATGCCCATATACAAACCATGGTAAGCATTCTAGAACAATCAACTCATAAAATTATCTACTGTTTTGGAAATTAAAGTAAGTCAATAAGGACCAATGGTTTACCATCTTGCAAACAGAACTTTATGTTGGTCTGAATGTTCACCAAACAAGTCAAAATGGCCACACCATCATTCCCTCAAAATTACATGTGGCCACTCTTGCTGGTTTAGACAGACCTGGACCCAAAAGGGCATTCCTCAAGTAGTAGCAAGGACTTGGGCAATAGCGCTGACTGGTGGGTGGGGGGTGGTGTGGGAAAATCAGAACAAACGCCACCTGAAACTAACCAACAAAATTCTCCTTCCATCTTTGAGATATTTGAAGTCTATTTTTTTTTAAAATCACAAACAGGCCATGCTGTGACCTGTTGCGCATTTTTAAGTAGCCCAGGCTGAATTTTTTTAAATGGAAAATTGCCCATTAGAACATAGTCTCTAACAATACATTGCTCTGTATATACATTGCACTTCTTCGTTTCAACACTAGATGTTGCTGATATTTTGAACAAAAACAAGACTGACCAGTGAAATATTACTCATCGATGAAAACGTTTAGCTTAGTTAATAAAAAAACATTTACCTCATTTAAAAAACCGTTTACCTCAGTTGATTAAACAAGTCAGAACCAAAAAGAATGGAAACTATCAAGGGAAGAGCCAAAAATTTCAGACGGGGGGGGGGGGGGGGGGGGAAATGAATACTTCCCTTTCTCCCCCACACCCCCCACCCCCCGCCACCACCACCAGAAGTAAAGGAGGGAACGTTTTTGATTTGCAAGGAATCTGTTAACTTTAATAGTCTATCTAGATTGATACAATTTCATCATTAAGGTGAACACTTGGTCCATGAACGATATTCACTGAGAACTGTGGAGGAATTTTGGAGACTACCTTGTTTGTCCCTCTCTTGATCATTTCACCTCTTCTTATTTTTCACTGTTTTTTTAATGTGTTTTGAAGTTTTATTGTATTACTTGAAATTAAATTTAAAGACAGCAGATACAGAAATGCCTACTGTAATATGTGAGCACATCAATAAACTACTGTATTGTCAACAATTAAATTGTTATGGTATCATAGTTTTTTTTCATTTTTCTTTTCATTTCACTAAATTCTAGTGTCAACATTCTTTTAATGCTTTCATTTGTTCTTGAAAATTTTTTTTATCTATGTACTGTCCATTCATTTGACCTCCTATTCCTCTGTGCAGAGCTTGGTGTTCTTTTGTGTCTGCTCTTGCGTTTGTGTCTTCTATTTCTCTTCCTTGTATCTGAAGAGACTTCTGACTTTCTTGTGGAGCTGCTTGTTTCAGTTTGTTGGTGTAATGGAGGATTTAGACCAGCTATGCAAGAATGTATGCATGTGAATTAGAAGACATAATCTAAATTCCAGCATCAGGCCCAGAGATGCAGTTGAATCAGAAGAGAATCTAAATTTCACTATGTGGCCCAGAGATGCAGTTGTCTTTTGTTGGTCGCAGACGGTCAGGAGACCTTGAAGAAAAGTAAACCATTTATTCAGTGTGATGGGCTTTGAGCAAACAATTTTTGGGTAATATAAGCCATGGTCCCACTGCTGAAGTTTCAGACTCTCTGAGAGGTGGAAACGTCTCTCAGCAAAAACTTCTAGAGTCCAACCAATGTCCCGATTGGGGGAGGTGGAGAACCTATTACAAGTGTGCGGTCGTTGCCTCTCTTCGGCAGTTTGGACCAGTCCAGGCGTTGATAAGTATAATTGGGAAGGGCTTGCATATTGTAATTTGAAATCAGCAAGATTTTGTAATAAAGATTTGTATAAACTGAAGTGTTCTCGGCATGTGTCTCGGTTTTCTTTCAGTAGCTCAAACACTGTGACCAATCTAAAACGAACAAAGTGATAGGTACAAGTTTACCCAGGACAGTGGGTATTTTTTTCATGGTTTCTTGATGTTGGTCCTCTTCTGGGGTGGTTTTCTGTTGTGTCTCTTGCTTCCTATTTTTTCTCACCCCTCCCTTTCCCGTTGCTTTCTTTATCTTCCAGCTGGGAACCCTGCTGTCGGACATCTCTCCACAGCTGGTCCCCCCTGCCATCCGTGTTCTCCTTGTCATGTGCACCTCTGTTTGGCTCTGTGAGCTATTTTTGCAGTCCTGCGGTCGGTGGGTTGCGGTCAGTGGGTCGCGACCCTGCGGGGTCTCCACTAACCTTGGGGAGCGGGCTCCACTTTCCACAGCAGGTCCCTGCTTTTTCGTGCAGGTAAGGCCTTCACCTTTTTCTTGCCATTGCTTTTGGTTTTTCTTGCCATTGCTTTTGGTTTTTCTTGCCATTGCTTTTGGTTTTTCTTGCCATTGCTTTTGGTTTTTCTTGCCATTGCTTTTGGTTTTTCTTGCCATTGCTTTTGGTTTTTCTTGCCATTGCTTTTGGTTTTTCTTGCCATTGCTTTTGGTTTTTCTTGCCATTGCTTTTGGTTTTTCTTGCCATTGCTTTTGGTTTTTCTTGCCATTGCTTTTGGTTTTTCTTGCCATTGCTTTTGGTTTTTCTTGCCATTGCTTTTGGTTTTTCTTGCCATTGCTTTTGGTTTTTCTTGCCATTGCTTTTGGTTTTTCTTGCCATTGCTTTTGGTTTTTCTTGCCATTGCTTTTGGTTTTTCTTGCCATTGCTTTTGGTTTTTCTTGCCATTGCTTTTGGTTTTTCTTGCCATTGCTTTTGGTTTTTCTTGCCATTGCTTTTGGTTTTTCTTGCCATTGCTTTTGGTTTTTCTTGCCATTGCTTTTGGTTTTTCTTGCCATTGCTTTTGGTTTTTCTTGCCATTGCTTTTGGTTTTTCTTGCCATTGCTTTTGGTTTTTCTTGCCATTGCTTTTGGTTTTTCTTGCCATTGCTTTTGGTTTTTCTTGCCATTGCTTTTGGTTTTTCTTGCCATTGCTTTTGGTTTTTCTTGCCATTGCTTTTGGTTTTTCTTGCCATTGCTTTTGGTTTTTCTTGCCATTGCTTTTGGTTTTTCTTGCCATTGCTTTTGGTTTTTCTTGCCATTGCTTTTGGTTTTTCTTGCCATTGCTTTTGGTTTTTCTTGCCATTGCTTTTGGTTTTTCTTGCCATTGCTTTTGGTTTTTCTTGCCATTGCTTTTGGTTTTTCTTGCCATTGCTTTTGGTTTTTCTTGCCATTGCTTTTGGTTTTTCTTGCCATTGCTTTTGGTTTTTCTTGCCATTGCTTTTGGTTTTTCTTGCCATTGCTTTTGGTTTTTCTTGCCATTGCTTTTGGTTTTTCTTGCCATTGCTTTTGGTTTTTCTTGCCATTGCTTTTGGTTTTTCTTGCCATTGCTTTTGGTTTTTCTTGCCATTGCTTTTGGTTTTTCTTGCCATTGCTTTTGGTTTTTCTTGCCATTGCTTTTGGTTTTTCTTGCCATTGCTTTTGGTTTTTCTTGCCATTGCTTTTGGTTTTTCTTGCCATTGCTTTTGGTTTTTCTTGCCATTGCTTTTGGTTTTTCTTGCCATTGCTTTTGGTTTTTCTTGCCATTGCTTTTGGTTTTTCTTGCCATTGCTTTTGGTTTTTCTTGCCATTGCTTTTGGTTTTTCTTGCCATTGCTTTTGGTTTTTCTTGCCATTGCTTTTGGTTTTTCTTGCCATTGCTTTTGGTTTTTCTTGCCATTGCTTTTGGTTTTTCTTGCCATTGCTTTTGGTTTTTCTTGCCATTGCTTTTGGTTTTTCTTGCCATTGCTTTTGGTTTTTCTTGCCATTGCTTTTGGTTTTTCTTGCCATTGCTTTTGGTTTTTCTTGCCATTGCTTTTGGTTTTTCTTGCCATTGCTTTTGGTTTTTCTTGCCATTGCTTTTGGTTTTTCTTGCCATTGCTTTTGGTTTTTCTTGCCATTGCTTTTGGTTTTTCTTGCCATTGCTTTTGGTTTTTCTTGCCATTGCTTTTGGTTTTTCTTGCCATTGCTTTTGGTTTTTCTTGCCATTGCTTTTGGTTTTTCTTGCCATTGCTTTTGGTTTTTCTTGCCATTGCTTTTGGTTTTTCTTGCCATTGCTTTTGGTTTTTCTTGCCATTGCTTTTGGTTTTTCTTGCCATTGCTTTTGGTTTTTCTTGCCATTGCTTTTGGTTTTTCTTGCCATTGCTTTTGGTTTTTCTTGCCATTGCTTTTGGTTTTTCTTGCCATTGCTTTTGGTTTTTCTTGCCATTGCTTTTGGTTTTTCTTGCCATTGCTTTTGGTTTTTCTTGCCATTGCTTTTGGTTTTTCTTGCCATTGCTTTTGGTTTTTCTTGCCATTGCTTTTGGTTTTTCTTGCCATTGCTTTTGGTTTTTCTTGCCATTGCTTTTGGTTTTTCTTGCCATTGCTTTTGGTTTTTCTTGCCATTGCTTTTGGTTTTTCTTGCCATTGCTTTTGGTTTTTCTTGCCATTGCTTTTGGTTTTTCTTGCCATTGCTTTTGGTTTTTCTTGCCATTGCTTTTGGTTTTTCTTGCCATTGCTTTTGGTTTTTCTTGCCATTGCTTTTGGTTTTTCTTGCCATTGCTTTTGGTTTTTCTTGCCATTGCTTTTGGTTTTTCTTGCCATTGCTTTTGGTTTTTCTTGCCATTGCTTTTGGTTTTTCTTGCCATTGCTTTTGGTTTTTCTTGCCATTGCTTTTGGTTTTTCTTGCCATTGCTTTTGGTTTTTCTTGCCATTGCTTTTGGTTTTTCTTGCCATTGCTTTTGGTTTTTCTTGCCATTGCTTTTGGTTTTTCTTGCCATTGCTTTTGGTTTTTCTTGCCATTGCTTTTGGTTTTTCTTGCCATTGCTTTTGGTTTTTCTTGCCATTGCTTTTGGTTTTTCTTGCCATTGCTTTTGGTTTTTCTTGCCATTGCTTTTGGTTTTTCTTGCCATTGCTTTTGGTTTTTCTTGCCATTGCTTTTGGTTTTTCTTGCCATTGCTTTTGGTTTTTCTTGCCATTGCTTTTGGTTTTTCTTGCCATTGCTTTTGGTTTTTCTTGCCATTGCTTTTGGTTTTTCTTGCCATTGCTTTTGGTTTTTCTTGCCATTGCTTTTGGTTTTTCTTGCCATTGCTTTTGGTTTTTCTTGCCATTGCTTTTGGTTTTTCTTGCCATTGCTTTTGGTTTTTCTTGCCATTGCTTTTGGTTTTTCTTGCCATTGCTTTTGGTTTTTCTTGCCATTGCTTTTGGTTTTTCTTGCCATTGCTTTTGGTTTTTCTTGCCATTGCTTTTGGTTTTTCTTGCCATTGCTTTTGGTTTTTCTTGCCATTGCTTTTGGTTTTTCTTGCCATTGCTTTTGGTTTTTCTTGCCATTGCTTTTGGTTTTTCTTGCCATTGCTTTTGGTTTTTCTTGCCATTGCTTTTGGTTTTTCTTGCCATTGCTTTTGGTTTTTCTTGCCATTGCTTTTGGTTTTTCTTGCCATTGCTTTTGGTTTTTCTTGCCATTGCTTTTGGTTTTTCTTGCCATTGCTTTTGGTTTTTCTTGCCATTGCTTTTGGTTTTTCTTGCCATTGCTTTTGGTTTTTCTTGCCATTGCTTTTGGTTTTTCTTGCCATTGCTTTTGGTTTTTCTTGCCATTGCTTTTGGTTTTTCTTGCCATTGCTTTTGGTTTTTCTTGCCATTGCTTTTGGTTTTTCTTGCCATTGCTTTTGGTTTTTCTTGCCATTGCTTTTGGTTTTTCTTGCCATTGCTTTTGGTTTTTCTTGCCATTGCTTTTGGTTTTTCTTGCCATTGCTTTTGGTTTTTCTTGCCATTGCTTTTGGTTTTTCTTGCCATTGCTTTTGGTTTTTCTTGCCATTGCTTTTGGTTTTTCTTGCCATTGCTTTTGGTTTTTCTTGCCATTGCTTTTGGTTTTTCTTGCCATTGCTTTTGGTTTTTCTTGCCATTGCTTTTGGTTTTTCTTGCCATTGCTTTTGGTTTTTCTTGCCATTGCTTTTGGTTTTTCTTGCCATTGCTTTTGGTTTTTCTTGCCATTGCTTTTGGTTTTTCTTGCCATTGCTTTTGGTTTTTCTTGCCATTGCTTTTGGTTTTTCTTGCCATTGCTTTTGGTTTTTCTTGCCATTGCTTTTGGTTTTTCTTGCCATTGCTTTTGGTTTTTCTTGCCATTGCTTTTGGTTTTTCTTGCCATTGCTTTTGGTTTTTCTTGCCATTGCTTTTGGTTTTTCTTGCCATTGCTTTTGGTTTTTCTTGCCATTGCTTTTGGTTTTTCTTGCCATTGCTTTTGGTTTTTCTTGCCATTGCTTTTGGTTTTTCTTGCCATTGCTTTTGGTTTTTCTTGCCATTGCTTTTGGTTTTTCTTGCCATTGCTTTTGGTTTTTCTTGCCATTGCTTTTGGTTTTTCTTGCCATTGCTTTTGGTTTTTCTTGCCATTGCTTTTGGTTTTTCTTGCCATTGCTTTTGGTTTTTCTTGCCATTGCTTTTGGTTTTTCTTGCCATTGCTTTTGGTTTTTCTTGCCATTGCTTTTGGTTTTTCTTGCCATTGCTTTTGGTTTTTCTTGCCATTGCTTTTGGTTTTTCTTGCCATTGCTTTTGGTTTTTCTTGCCATTGCTTTTGGTTTTTCTTGCCATTGCTTTTGGTTTTTCTTGCCATTGCTTTTGGTTTTTCTTGCCATTGCTTTTGGTTTTTCTTGCCATTGCTTTTGGTTTTTCTTGCCATTGCTTTTGGTTTTTCTTGCCATTGCTTTTGGTTTTTCTTGCCATTGCTTTTGGTTTTTCTTGCCATTGCTTTTGGTTTTTCTTGCCATTGCTTTTGGTTTTTCTTGCCATTGCTTTTGGTTTTTCTTGCCATTGCTTTTGGTTTTTCTTCGGTGCCATTTTCTCCACACCTTTATTTTTTTAAATTTGTTGTGTTTTGTGAATCTGGGGCTTTGCTTTTTCTTCTTTTCTGGAGAGAACTGGTATTCCCCTACCGGCCACTACTCCATCATTTGACTCCTCAATTTAATATAGTTATTTTGGATGAAAATTTTAATTATTAGCATCTAGGCATTCAAAGTATTGATTTACAAGTCTTATTAAATTCAAATGCAAGTTACTTAACAATACAGTGGCCACTGATTTCCAAGGGTATAAAATTGAGAGTAATATACATTCCAATTTAAAGTACGTCAGAACATTGAATAGACAAATTAGTCTTTGTTTTCCACAGTATCAGGCGTTGCATTTGGTGGTAGTAATGTCATTTCTAAACAACCATTGAAGAGAAAAGTTCCTTCACACTCATAACATTAATATATTAGACTTTTTGCTGCAATACAACTCAATTCAATTAAAAAAAATGCCACATAGATTACAACACAAAAACTTGTATTAAGTATAACCATGAATATGAAGTTTCCCTCAAAGAAATAATGAAAAAACTATTTTAGAGTGTTAAATATTGGTTGACTTGTTATACACTGACATTAATGTAGAATTTTTAAAAAATGTACATCATAGTAACAGGCCCTTAGTCCTTGGTGCCCAATCACACCCAATTAACTGGCAATCCCATATGTTTTGCACCTTCAATTAAATTTATATATTGTGTTCACAGTATCATTTTGACATTCTCTAACTCATTTCAAGATTTCTGATCTGAGAATTAATATAGTTATTTTGAAACAAAATGAATTTTGATGGCACAGTTGTTTTCTGGTCTAAAAACACCATTTTTCTTGCAGTGTAACTGGTTGAAAACTACCCAGCTTAATATTGCTTGGCCCGTGACTCATTTTTTTGAATGTGGCCCACAACCAAAAAAGTTTGAAACACCTATAACAAACCAATTAAAAAGTTATGACCATTATACTTGCCTTTTTTCTCTGCCGTAACCCCGTCAATGTGAATTGCACAAGATTTGGGGGCAGATTCCAGGCTTAAATAATAGACCAGTTCATGTCAAGCCTCTGCCAGAAGGCCAGCTACAGACAGAAGCAGATCGAAAATTTAAGTTACCTTTCAGACAGCAGCCCTAAAAGGCTGCTCCAGCATAGACGCCTCATAGTGCTCTCCGGAGCCTATGGAGGTGGGGCGACTGGTGCCATAGCACCACCCATCATAAATACGCAGCAGAGCAATGGCCATCTTCTCTACCTACAATCCCCCATGCCGCTGGAACTGCTGTGATTCCCAGAACAGCTCCAGTTGCATGGGGAATTATGGGGAAAGAAGACTGCCATCAATTGCTCTGCCACTGTTTGAGCTGCAGAGTGTGGCCCGAAGGCCAAAGCTCCCAGTGAGGCCGTTTCAGCCCGCCGGGGGCTGCCGCCGGGGGCTGCCGCCGGGGGCTGCCGCCGGGGGCTGCCGCCGGGGGCTGCCGCCGGGGGCTGCCGCCGGGGGCTGCCGCCGGGGGCTGCCGCCGGGGGCTGCCGCCGGGGGCTGCCGCCGGGGGCTGCCGCCGGGGGCTGCCGCCGGGGGCTGCCGCCGGGGGCTGCCGCCGGGGGCTGCCGCCGGGGGCTGCCGCCGGGGGCTGCCGCCGGGGGCTGCCGCCGGGGGCTGCCGCCGGGGGCTGCCGCCGGGGGCTGCCGCCGGGGGCTGCCGCCGGGGGCTGCCGCCGGGGGCTGCCGCCGGGGGCTGCCGCCGGGGGCTGCCGCCGGGGGCTGCCGCCGGGGGCTGCCGCCGGGGGCTGCCGCCGGGGGCTGCCGCCGGGGGCTGCCGCCGGGGGCTGCCGCCGGGGGCTGCCGCCGGGGGCTGCCGCCGGGGGCTGCCGCCGGGGGCTGCCGCCGGGGGCTGCCGCCGGGGGCTGCCGCCGGGGGCTGCCGCCCTTGCCTTGGAGGGAGAAGGGTGAGTGGGGAGATGGGTCACAGGCTGACAGCATCATCAGCTCACCCCTAACCAGCCGCTTGCAGTGGCTGTACATTCAGGTCAGGCAGCGGAGCGCAGTGCTCCATCGATCATCCTTCCCCAAGAAGGGTTGGACACGGCGCATTCAGGAAGGCATGTCTCCGGCAGTAAGGGCGAAGAATCTCCACCTTTACAGACAGGTGTTTTCCCAGCTTGAAAGCGCCTCATGTGTAATCTTTCATGTTGAGAGCTCTCTATTTGCATCCATTCCAAAACTTATCTGCATTTACATTGATGATGCAAGTGTAAACCACGCTGCAAAGACATTGCTGGATTTATTGCTGAAATGGACTCTTTCCAAGGAAGAAGCAGCAAGTTAAAGCAATTATTTAGCAGTTAACATTCACAGGCTTTCAACTAATTCAAGTTGCAGATGGATGATTTGCGAGATAAAGAAGTCTGAGATGAAGGCCAAGAACGATTCTGTTTTAGAACATCAGGTTACAATCGATCCTTCATTCCACTGAACAATCAAGAACTCTTTGTTGAACATTTGCCTCAGAGAAAGAGAGCCACAAGCCAAAGACTCATTCAATGCAATAAAAAACAGTTGGTGAGATCAAAATGCAAGTAAAAAGTTTAGTCCAAAAAAAAAGCTGTGGGTGGGAAGCAAATCCTTTCCCAGTAGATAATATTACAGAATCCAAAGATTATCCTGTTCTAATTCGAGCTCGAGGTGATATTTTACTAAAGAGGTCTTCTGGAAATAATGATCGGAGCTCCTGAATTTCAGTGCCAGCTGAACCAATACATCAGCAGGTTTCAAGAGGAAGACAAAGAGGTGAAAAGAGCAAAAGGAAAACATTTGTTGACTTTTGGTTTGAGATTTTATGCCTTATGGTTGACCGACTTGTCTCTGGGCAAATCTCAGTGGCCAATTTTTTTTTTTTTTTTTAAATCAAAGTCAGAGAATGGGCAAGACCCACAATCTTTTAAAGGCACCCTGTCAAATTATATCAAACTGCTGCTCTAGGATTCATTCAGCAGTTTGTAAGGTAAAACATCATGAGATGGGAATGTGTAGGGAGTTACCCTGTACAGGGCAGTAACAAGAAGGGGAGGTGTCCTTGTACTCCTGTTAGGTAAAACATCATGAGATGGGAATGTACAGGGCTGTAACAAGATGTGAATGCATCCTTGTACTTACAAGATAAGAGAGACATTGATGGATTGAGAGGCAGGAAGCTAGCAGGGAAAGGATAGCAACAGTTTTAGTCATTGGACAAGTAATGATATGATGATGTTCTAAGCACATATCCAAGGGTATAAAAAAAATCACCACTTTGCTGATAACGGCAGAATGCATTCTCCGACTAACATGGTTGGTCGCAAGTGTTACAATCCGGTAATAAAGAACAAAGAACCCTGATTTCGACTCAGTCTGGTGTTTGTCTCACTCATTCATGAACAAAGCAGACCTAACAAGTTTCACCAAAATTAATTTGTTTATTAATTCAGGGATGTTTCAAGCAAGGCCCACAAGTCAAATTGGTCTGTGTAACTCTAGGCTCAGACTGCTAAATTGACCACCAAATTTTTATTTCAAAGAGGAATGGCATTGTGCACATTTTAATGGGCTCGTCCTCTGTGGTGTCATTCACACTGATGGAGGACATGATGTTTGGGAAGGGCTATTTTGTTATTCCCACAGACCTCGTGCACACACAATCCATGCATAGATCTCAAATATGTCATCTGATGTTAAATAAATGTTCTATCCTTGTTTGCGACATTGTGGAGAAAGAATTTCAGCTTGTGATGTTTGGAATTGGAAATTACTTGACAAGTCTAAAATTCTGAGCACTTCCAGTCTACCTGGTTATATTCCAGTACCATTTCAACAGAGTTCACACAGATCTTCCTAATTATTATTGTACTCCACAACCCCTGCATCAGTCATTCACAAGTCGATGGTTTGGCTCAGTTGAGAGAAAATCTGCCTGAAGCATTCAGTTTTGTACTCAAAGGCCAACTCCAGGACAATATCCAAGCAGCTCCATGCACTACTTTGTGCCAGTTTTATCTTTCAATTAGACATTAAACCAATTTTTTTTGTTTTTAATTTAAATTTAGCAAACCCCAAACAATTTTGGAGGTTGGGAGGAAACCAGATCACCTGGCAGAAACCCCCACAGTATAGGGAGTATGTTCAAACCCCTTACAAGCAGTGACAGATTCAAACCCAAGTTGCTGGTGTTGAAACAGCTTTGCATTTACCATTACACTAACAGTGCTGCAGTTTTGACTTTTTAAAAATATAATCAAGTAAATGAAAAATAGGCTGTATACGTCAGCATAAGTTTTCACAGCAACAGAAGTTATTGTGTGCAATTAGCCTCCTGCATATACTCCTATACAGAGGACTGTGCTGCTCCCCAAATCACACCACAAACACAAAGTAGTTAATGCCATCTATCATTTTTACTCTAAAATTAATTTGCTGTTTGGTGTCCCAATTTTTCACTTTACTTTTTACCATTACCACCCTAAATTTAGTGAATGGAAATTAAAGCAATTAAACTAAAATTAATCTTACCAGATATGCAATGACATCATATCCTTGTTCCTTCAACCAGACCAGAATGCATGAGGTATCCAAGCCTCCACTGTAGGCAAGAACCACAGTTCCTTTTGACTGAGACATTGAGCCTTAAGGAATTAAGGGTGGGAGAAAAGAGAAAGACAGTTGGATTACAATGGTTCATGAAAATGTAAAATGTAAATTATTCTCAAAATTTTGTAAGAATAAATGTCAATCCCATATAAAAGATAGAATCAAGCAACTTGTAATGTCAAAATTTAACAGAAAAACCATTGCAGGTTAAAAAAATAACCCAGGAAATTATAGGCTGGTGAGCCGGACAGGAGTAGGAGGTAAATTGTCGAAAGGTGCTCCAAATGGACTGGACCAGGTCTATGAGGGATAAACATTTTTTTTTCTCTTCAGAGAAAAAGTCATTTTTTAAAAACAGCCCAGTAGCAAAAGCAAATCACTTGTACCAATGATTAAACAACAGGGAAAGCTTTTTAAGCATTAAAATAATGTTTAATTCTCACCAAAATATTGCTAGCTGCAGCCAATCCCAACATGTCCCAACCGCCAATCCTTGACACTTACACACCACTGCCACTGATCCCCAGGCTGGTGGAACACTCACTAGTGAGTCAGAAGGCTCCTGTCTCTCCAGTCACTAGAGATCCCAATCCCAACAGCCAACTCCAAATCCTCCCCTAGGCCTACCACACATGCACACTGGGGAGTCCAGAGTGTGTGCGTGGTAGGAGGCTGAGGGGACAGTTCAGAGTCGCCGTTGGGAGGTCCGCTGTGCCAAAGGGAAGAGAGGGTAGGAAGGGGTGAGGAAGGTGAGGGAATGCCACCGAGCACAAGGTCCTGCCCCTGCCCGGGAGGCTAATCTCCTTGATGACGCCGAGACCAGAGATTCTTCCAACCATTTGCAGCTGGGAGACAGTGGTGTGCAGTTTGAGAGGGAGAGATGGAGAGAAAAGTCAACAGGGGAAGGTAAAGAAGAAATGGAAAGAGAGAAGGAAGGGAGTTAACTGAAACGAGGACAATCGTTGTTCTAATTCCACGTCAGGTGTTTTTTTTCCAACTTGTGACATCATTTTGACTCTGAAAACATTTCGGATAAATGAGGATTTCAGATTTGTTTTCAATATCCTCATTTATCCAAAATTTTAAATGAGAATATTGGAGAATCTGATTTCAGATCATCGGAGTTGTACAGAATTTGGATGGCCAGTGACGGATTATAGATATTCAACATAGCTTTGTGCACATGTTTCAAAGAGGTTACCAGAAAAGTTGATGAAGGAAATGCTGTGGATGTTGTCTACATGGACTTTAGTAAGGCCTTTGACAAGATTCCACATGGAGTGGTTAGTCAGGAAGGTTCAGGAGCTTAGTTTTCATGAAGTAGTGACCTGGATTTGATATTGGCTCGACGGGAAAAGCCAGAGAGTAGTGATAGATAACTGCTTCTCAGACTGGAGGGCTGTGACTAGTGGTGTGTCTCCTGGATCAGTGTTGGGACCCTTGTTGTTTGTCATTTGTATCAATGATCTAGATGATAATGTGGTAAATTGAATCAGCAGGTTTGCAGAGGACATTAAAATTGGACGTATTGTGGCCAGTGAACAAGGTTTTCAAAGCTTGCAGAGGGATCTGGACCAGCTGGAAAAATGGCAGATGGAATTTAATGCAGACAAGTGTGAGGTGTTAGTTTGTCCTTCTAAAATGCAAGGTAGGACATTCACAGTAAATGGCAGGACACTGTAGAGTGCAGAAGAACAGAGGGATCTGGGAACACAGATACACAATTCCCTGAAAGTGGCATTCCTTGAAAGAAAGCGTTTGGCATATTTGCCTTCATAAATCAAAGTATTGAGTATAGGAGATGGGATTTTATGGTAAAGTTGTGCAAGATGTTGGTGAGGCCAAATTTGAAGTATTGTGTGCAGTTTTGGCCAGCTAACTACAGGAAAGATATCAATAAGATTGAAAAGAGTGCATATAATATTTACTCGGGTGTTGCCTGGACTTCAGGAACTGAGTTACAGGAGAAGGTTAAACAGGTTGGAACTTCATTCCCTGGAGCATAAAAGAATGAGGGGAGATTTGAAAGGGGTATACAAAATTATGAGGGGTATAGATAAAAGTAATTGTAAGTAGCCTTTCCTTCCCCCCCCCCCCCCCCACCCAACCACTTGAGGGTAGGTGAGATACAAACCAGAGGACACGAGTTAAGAGTGAAAGGGGGAAAGTTCAGGGCAACACGAATGGGAATTTATCACACAGAGTGGTGGGGGCGTGGAATGGGTTGCCAGCTGAAGTGGTGAATATAGGCTCGATTTCAACATTTAAGAAAAATTTGGACAGGAACATGGATGGGAAGGCTACAAACTAGGTGTGGGTCAATGGGACTAGTAGAATAATAGTTCGGCCCAGATGATAAGAGCCAAAGGGCCTGTTTTATGTGATTTAATATTCTATGGTTCTGTGGTCGGGTTTCAGGCCAAAGAATGAAATACCCAATTTCAAGATTATAGAGAACAAGGTAGTAAATTGGCACAAGTACACATCTCTCCTGACAACACAAACATCAGCTCAAACTGTTTTCTTTAACCATGATAATGTTATCACTCTACTGTTTAAAATAACTCCTATGGATGAAAAGTAGGTTTGTTAGTTCTGCATTTGTGGAAACTGCCCTTATGCTGATTCATTCTGACAAACAATTTCTTTAAAAAAAAAGAAAACAGGAATCCTTTTAGTTTCACATCAAAGCATTTGTCTGAGCACATCTTGGAATGAGAGGCTCAAGATATCAAGTGAAAAAATGTCATTTATAGGACTATTTGTGATGGAAAGAGGGTCTTGCATGAACAATTTTATTCAGTGTTTTGAAATATTCAACTTACCAATATTCAGACCCTGATTTTGTATTTCATTTCCAACACTTAATGAAGCTGCTGGAATGATATTCAATTCTGCTTCATGTAACACATCAAGTTTGCAACCACATGCTTTAATCATTATATCTATACTATAAATAAAAGCAATATACAATTAATAAGTGTTCCTAAATATATTTTTCAATGGCAAACATCCAAAAGTCTGGTTAATTACTGCTGCTGGAAACCAGCACAGTACAGGAAAAAAAAACAATTTTCAAAATTGATCAGTAAAAATGGAACATTCAAGAGATGAAACAAAGGCAACTGAAATATTCCCACACCCAGCAGCAATGTTTACGTTGTCTAGACCAGCCATTCGTCCGTCTCCTCCCCCCCCCCCCATCATAGTTGGTAGAAGAACAGAAGAAACTAACTAAATTTGACTGCTTCACAGGAAAGTGGCCCATAAACCAAAGGGGGCCAGAGCCAAACAAAAACCAGTTGATAATGGTTGGTCTAGACATCTTTTGTATATCTCATTCCTGGAACCTCATTTGTTCTGAGTAAATGACTGCAGCCCAAACAATATCCCATCATAACTGTCATTCTTCTGGCCCTGGCAACATTCTTTCAGATTTCCCTTGCCAATGTGATGACTGAAATTGCACACCATACTCTTTGGACCCTAGCTACTCCTCATCATTGTTCCAGACTCTAGAGCCACTGTCTTGTTTTTGTGTTGTGATTTGATTAATGAAGACAAGCAAGTATAGAACTCTATAACAATTGCAGCACAGAAACTGGCCAGTTCGGCCCTGTTAGTCCATGCCGAACACCTTCTCCCACCTAGTCCCATTGGCCCGCTCCTGGCCCATAACACTCTCATCCATATACCTATTCAACTTTTCCTTAAATATTTTAATCGTACCTGAAGAAATTTCCCCTCGTTTCCCCTAAACCTTTCCCCCTTCAATCTCAATCCATGTCCTCCCCCACCCCTCAATTTTAAATACCTTATCAAATCACCTCTGTCTTCTTCATAGGAATAAAGTCCCAGCCTGCTCAACCTTTCCCTGTAACTCAAACCCTGAAACCCAGGCAACATTCTTGTATCTCCTCTGTACTCTCTGTATTCTGTTTATATCCTTCCTGTAATTACCCATATAGAAAACCTTGAAATAGAGCATTTGATATGATCATGGCTAATCCTGCCCTTCAGTACCACACCCCCTTCTCTTACACTTTCTTACAGACCTTATCTACTTCTAGGAATTTGTGGATATGTACTCCAAAGGCCACCCATTCTATTTATCATTTCCTCACACCTTTCCAGACAGAATTCCATTTGCAGCACAGTCCCATTCACCCATTACATTGGTTTTGTTTTCCCTCTGCAGCCTAGAATTTCCATCCTCACTATCACCAGTTTAGGCACCTGTGGAACTTCAACATTTAAATTACCTTCTGCTTTCAGTCACTTCACAAATTGGAAATTCATTTACAATGTTCCTTTCAAATCTTATTTTAATAAAAACTTTACCCTTTCACTAAGAACTTGTCAAAACCCTTGCTTAAAAAAATGGTGAACCGAGTAAATTTTTAATTCATACTCATCAATTTCTTTGAAAACAAATGGCATTATTCCCTGGCACAACCTCTTCCCTAAACCCACACTCTTTGCTCATGATAAACAAATTTGCTGACAACACCACTGTTGTTGGCCATATAACAGGAAATGATGAGCCAGAATAAAGAATCTGGTTTCGTGGGGTACGAGTGGGCCTACAACTCCTTGATTGTTTGCCAGTACTCCTCCCTCTGCCCCCTCCTCCCTGCTCTCCTTTTCATTCAGACCCATTCCTGCTTTTTGTTCATCTTAAAAAAATGCTCAGGCCCTGTGTCATTATGCGTGTAAATAAGAACTATATTTCCTGGCATCCAATGTGCACTGTTGCCGGAAACTGTATGAGGGGAGTCACGAGCATAGTCAGCTATTGTCGGTTGAAGACAGTTGGAAGGAGTGGAAGCCACATAAGGAAAATAAAACCCATGTAAAGTCTGTTTTCTTGAAAGAACAAGCATATCACAAAGTTAGAGTGAGTAAGGGAAGACAATAGTTTGGAAGCATGGATCAGTTAAGTCCTCCCACATTGATGCAGTTCACCAGCAATCCAGCCAATAATTGGAAATGCTTCAAAGAGCGATTCAACATTTATTTAGAGGCTACTGGAGCAGGAGAGACCGAAAGAAAATTTCTGTACCCCATGGGTAAAGTTGCCTTGGACATCAACAAGTTTTCAAACTGATGAGGCTTTCATGTTGGACACTCTGATGACAAGATTTGATAAGTATTTTGTCCCAAGTAAAAATGTCACGAATGAGAAATTCAAGTTTTTCCTCTGTGAGCAGAAACAAGACACGAGCTTCAATCAATACTTAGCCAAGCTTCGCACACTGATTAAGTTCTGTGGATTTGAGATTTGAAAAATTCACTCATTAAAAGACAACATAGTTTGTAGAATCCCAGATAATGGTCTTAGAGAAAGACTATTGCGTGAAAAAGATTTGACACTAGAAAAAGCTGTGAATATGTGTAGGGGAACTGAGATCACATGAGCACAAGCTGAGGAGCTGCACAGGATAAACATAGCAATGCATGTGATGAAGGAAGATAGGCAGAGAACCAAGAGTTTCCCAGAGCAACAAAAAAAGCAAAGTGCAAAACAAAAAAGCAAAGCAAAGCAAAATCAAACAGCAACTGCAGCAGGTGCAGGGATACACATATTCCAAAGATATGTCCTGCCTATGGAAAGTCCTGCTACAAATGTGGGAAGAAGAATCACTTTGCAAAGTGCTGCAAAGCAGGATATACCAAGAGAAAGGTATACAGTGGATGAAGAAATGAAGGAATTCTTTGTGGATTCATGACAGACTGCTGTAGGCCAGAAGACTGAGATGGAATCTTTATTTCAAGTTTCTTCAAAAGAAACACTTTTCCGTCACCGTCAAAGGAGTCACTGTATGAACTGCTTCAAGAGAGTCACTTAATCGAATTGACACAGATGTTCAAACCTCTGGTCCCATCTTTAATCCATCTTCAGATTTGGAAAGTGAGACAGAAGATACTGCAGGGACTTAGTCAGGATCCATCTTCCAACCATTTTCATAGGATTGGATGATTGTGTGAGGAGGTGGCCGATACAACGGATTCTAATTCTCGTACAACGTTACTCTTCATTTGGCAAAACCAAAAGAGAGTAGCAGAGGCAAGTCCAGACACTCACCTAGGAAATTGATGGACTGAGGGAAAAAATGAATCCCTTGAGCACCAGATACAAGATATGGAAGACTGGTATAATGTGGAAGCCTCGAAAGCCCATGTCACCATTTCCCAGCTTGAGGATGAAATCAGCCATTTGATGGTTCACCATTTGCAAGAAAACTGAGAAGGCCCTGGAAATGCTGGAGAAAGTGAAAATATCCAAAGTGGGTAGGGGGATTCTTATCAATGATACCAAGACATCGTTATACACAAAGGTCCAGAACAAATTGGCAGCCATCTTGGCAGAGGCTGTGGTTGATGGTGTTCTGATATTGAAGAAAAATGAGTAATTGAATCTCTTCATGATTGAAATTATGGAAATGAAACACAAAATAAAGAGTAACACATCTTGTGAAGGGAATAGTATTGGATTAGTGCTCGACATTCCGACGTGAAAAGGGTGGAAGATGCTGTAGCGGGCCGCAAAACACGCCACACCCGAAGCAGCAACCCGGCACCGGGAGCCCGTGGCCTACACAGCCAGCTGAGATAGGCTACACACTTCTAAGTCGGCGCCTGACTCAGCAGCATCCCACTCTAATGGGCTGTCCAGCAGCAGCCAATCGGATGGAGCTAGGGAAACAACCACACCCAGGGATGAGAGGAGCTCAATGATTGGCTGCTCCCCAGGGAGCACTAAATGACCAATCCCAGGAAGCGGATCGTAATGCCACTAGTTGGGGCTTCTGAGCCCTTTATAAGTAGAGCTACCATAACAATAGATCAGTGTTGAATTCTCCCCCGTAGTGTGTCTCTTCTTTGACCGTAACCTCTTCAGCAGTAGCAGCTGCTATAATGCTTACATATTCAACTGCTGCATTTCAGTGGAGTATGAAAAGATGAGTGGATTCTTCTATATAAAAAAAAATGCTGAAGAAAAAATTGTGCAAGCAGAAAGAAAGTTCATTGAAGACAGAGTTAATAAAATTATCACACTGAGAAGTTTGTGGAAATTTCAAAAAATGTAGCAATTAACCAAAAGAATTTTGATCCATTGTTATTGGATGCATTTGCAAAAGATGGTATTGTGGCCTTGAGAAGAGCAAAGCTTGCTATGAATGCTGTGGAGGACCTCACACCAGAACTTGGACTGCCTAAAGAAATCTCTTGGTGCCTGCCACATTGACCACCGCCAGTGGGCTGATCTCGCCTCAAACCGTGCATCTTGGCGCCTCACAGTTCGGCGGACAGCAACCTCCTTTGAAGAAGACCGCAGAGCCCACCTCACTGACAAAAGGCAAAGGAGGAAAAACCCAACACCCAACCCCAACCAACCAATTTTCCCCTGCAACCGCTGCAACCGTGTCTGCCTGTCCCGCATCGGACTTGTCAGCCACAAACGAGCCTGCAGCTGACGTGGACATTTACCCCCTCCATAAATCTTCGTCCGCGAAGCCAAGCCCAAAAAAAGGAAAATATGAGCATACCTTGGGTGAAGAAAATTTCACCTTTGTTGAGCAATGCAACAATCCTCGGTCAGTGACGCTGCTTCTCAAGGGTCCAAATAAACTCACTTTAACACTAATCAAATATGCAGTGCGTGATGGTCTGCGTGCAGTGAAGAATGCAATTGAGGATGGATGTGTGGCAGATGCTTTGATCAAACACAAGACCAGCATAAAGGGCAGGCAGACCACAACTGGGAGTGCGAGGTACTTGCACAAAACTTAGGATATGACCTTCGTAAAAATCCAGTCAGAATACTCTAAAAACAGTCAACTTGCTTGTGAACAGAATGAAAAACAACTTCTGCATCTTCTGATGAAGAACGTTGACCTCAGCGTGAGAACCAGATTTCAAAAAGGACAAGTTCTGCTGCAGCATTTATATTGTTCAGTGTTTGTGTGACTGGCTAACATTTTGCTGGTGTGAAATTTGTCCCGGTCTAACCTAAAAAAGAAAAGTGGTATCACTTTAAGAAAGGCCTTGCCTGTTAAATGAAGATTTTATTTTGAGATTGTTGCAAAACCAATGCAGATGGGCAATAGCTGTCTACTGTATCTTGTACATACTCTAAATATGTTTATGGATGTAGACATAGTATTATTTTTGGTAAAGGGAAAACATGTTATTATCGTGTAAATAAGAACTACATTTCCCAGCATGGCATGTGCATGGTTGCCAGAAACCAGGAGGGAATTGTGAGCATTGTCAGTTGAAGACAGTTGGAAGTCATTGGAGGTGATAGAAGCAACACAAGGAAAATAAAGTCGGTTAACCCATGAAAAGCATAACAGGCCGGAAACTTTGGTTACCCTTCACTTCCAATAGATAATGAGTGACCTGTTAAGTTTCTCCAGCATTTGTTTATTGCACTGTAATCACAGCCAGACTTTCCTGTTTAATTGTTAACATGGCATCAGTTACACATTTATTTATGCTGCATTGAACATTTCTAGATTCTTTAGAAGCAACATATCTTTTTTTCTTTTTTTTTCTCTTGGGGTTAGTTTGGGGGGGGGGGAGGTGTTGGGGTTTATATCATGTAATTGAATGATATTAATATTTGATTGTTATATTTTGTACTTGGATATTATTACACACATGACAAACTTTTAAATAAAATTTTCCAAACAAAAACAATATAAATTTTAAAACTAAACCACACGAAGTGACACTGAAGCACCAGCCAAAAACTATCACAGATGCTGCTATTTTATTTTGAAAAAGGAATTTACAGGAAGAAAAGGCACACAGTGGTGACATAAACTTTGGACCTTGGCAACTGAAGGCACAGTCACCAATGCCATAACAACTGAAGTCAAGGTTGAGGAACAAGTTGGAATTGGAGGAATGCAGACACTTTGACGAAGGTAAAGAGGCAGAAGGGCATGTGAAAATTTTAAAACTAGGACTGCAAACAAATCTGTTCATTTGTGGGACCTGCAGTTTTTTTCCAAAGGTTAGTTGGATGATTTTTTTTTAAATTCAGAGATAGAACATAGTTACAGTCCATGAGCCTGTGCCACCCAATTACAGTAGGTTACTAAAATAGACAGGATACAGAACTGGACGGAAAAGTGGCACAGTTCAATTCATAAGTGTGAGGTGATGCTTTTTGGAAGGTCAAACTTGAAAGCAGAGTACATGGTTAATGGTAGGATACTCTTAACAGTGTAGAAAAACCGAGGGACTTTGGGTCCAACTCCACAGATCTCTTAAGGTTGCTGTGCAGATTGATCAGATAGTTAAGAAGGCCTATGGTACATTGTGCTTTATTAGTTGGGGACTGAGTTCAGGAGTTGTGCTGTAATGTTGCAGATCAACAAATCTCTGGTGAGACCACTCTTGGAATATTGTGCTCAGTTCTGGTCACCTCATTACAGGATGCATGTGGAAGCTATGAGAAAATGAAGAGGAGATTCACAAGGATGTTGCCTGGATTGGAAAGCAGAGCTAGGCCTTTTCTCTTTGGAATGAAGGAAGAAAGAGAGGTAATTTAATAGAGGTCGACAAAATCATGATAGGCACAGATAAGGTAGACAGGCAGCACCTTTTTCCCAGGGTGGGAGTGGCAAAGACCAAAATGAAGGAAGGAAAGTTTAGGGGAGATATCAGGACATTTTTGTAAGATCCATTTATTTATGTATCTTTACACACAGAGTTCTGGAATGCATTGCCAGTGGTGGAAGTGCAAGCTGGAACTATAGGTGTACTTAAGAGACTCTCAAGCCTCTTTTATACTTGCATCCCACAAAATTCAGTGTCCCAGGATAGGAAAGGGGGTTTGGCTTTTCAGACTTGACCACTCATAACTGAAACATAGGAAGCTTTCACACTTGCAAGGAGCCATCCTTGGGGTTAGGACTGTTCTACCTACTACTGGTGGCGTCATGACACATCAAGTGATCGAGGACCTGTCCTAAATCCTGATCAATGTATTATGATCTTCTATTTGAACAAAATTAATCATGCCTAATTATAACATAATTAAGCTTTACTGACATCACTGTACAAGCTCGTCACCTCCTGTTGTGCTGACCTAGATACACCTTTATAAAGGGACCATGGTAAAATGCTAGCAATAAATAGCAATACCGGACAATTTTTAAAATGGTGTGGGAAAGTTTGTGGCACCATAGCGCGCAATTTATAAATACCGTTGGGGGGGGGGGAGGGGGGGAAGCACGATGGCAGACCTGCCCTCCCATAATTCCATGCGGCAAAGAAAGGGCTGTATGACCAGCTGCAGTAACAAAGCATTTACGGAGGAGTTTCTCTGCCACACGGCATTCTGAGAATTGAAGTCCGCCATTGCTTTTTCCTCCAGTCTTTATAAATTGTGCGCTATAGCGCTACCAGTTTTCCCATGCTGTTTAAAAAATTGTCCACTATTGCTATTTATTTCCTCTCTCTCACCCACTGCAACTTTCCCACAGCAAAGTTTATACCTTCATGCTAAACTTTTTTTCCTTCATGTTTCTGCACTCACACTAAAACTTGGGTCATTTCAATCACAATACAATTGCCTGTTTTACGCTTGCCTGATTGCAACACTGGTGTCTACAGATGCGAGGGATTGATTGTATTGGGGCTGATGCCATCAATCCCCAACATGAGATGACATCAAATGACGCCAGCATTGAGCTGATTTTGCTTTCACACTAGACACTTTAAAGGCCGATTGGCTTTTAGTTCCTTGGATCTCTTGTCAGCCACATGAAAGACAGATGAAAATATGCAAGGTTATGAGGTAGGGAGGGTTATTTGGTAGGCATATATAGGTCAGGACATCATGGGCTGAAAGGCCCCAACTGAGCTTCGATGTTCTACCAAAAAAAACCCAGCTCCTTCAACAGGTCATTTAAAGCCAGTACAGAACTGTTGGCTTTCAAACTGGGCAGTAGAACCCTTGGGTCAGCCACAGCAGCAGTGCTCCAGCATCATTTTTTTTGGAAGTTATATTTTTAAATAAACTAGTCACTGCAGACAGGGATCAAAATTATTGAAGACCAAGAAAGCAGCTTTAATGATGTTGCAAGAGTGTGTGAAGGCAGACACTCCTTGGACATGGATAATGCAATACCCCACAATTGCCAAAAGGGTGTTGTCATTGGCTAGGATATGGAGTTGAGAAGCAAGAAGCAGGAAACAGAAGCAATAATAATTCTTATTGGGAACAGGGAAGAATAGAATAGACAGGTCCCATTTTCAGAGCCAGGGGATATCCATGGACTAATATGGGGAAGAGTGGTGTGTGAAAGGGTGGTGTTGTTGTTAGGTATTTACACTTGCGTGCATATGGCATTGTACTCTTATATTCTATGCATCACAGGAACATTTTAGTTCTGTATTAAAGAATGAATGAGGCACCACATCTCAGTGTGCAGTGTTTATCCTTGAAACATCAAATACATAAGAGGCAATGAGGATTGAAACACACCCCCTCAAACCTCCAGACCTTGGAGTGAAGATTTAAAAGGGAAACAAACATGTTCAATGTCAGAGGCACATTTTGGGCATTACATGGAGTCAGAAGAACTCTGGTATGACTATGTGGAACGATTTAATCACCACTGTGTAGCCAACAACGTTACTGGTGATGCCCTATTAACCAAAAGAAATCGGTGTTTTTAAGGCAAATGGGCAGTAAAACTTTTCAGCTGTTAAAAAAATCTCATAGCTCCTGAAACACTTGGATCTAAAACTTATGCAGAATTGTGCTATAATAGGGAAACATTTAAGTCCCAAGCCACTGGTTGAGGCAGAAAGGCAAAGATTTTATTACAGAAAACAGGCAAATCTGTTTGCAAATATTTGGCAGAATTATGTAAACAATTTGGTCAAATCCTAAATGTTGCATTAAGAGACCTATTAATAATGGGCTTAGCCAACCTCAGTGTCAAACACAAATTACCAAGTTGAAAAGAGATGACTCTTAATTCTGCATACGAGACATTCTTGAGTTTCAAGACAGCTGATAATAAAGTGGACATTTGCCAAGGTGATTCCCTCGTGGTGGGCAAATTTTCCCGCCAAAGCAGCGTTCGCTGCAGGAAAAGAAACCATATGCCTGATAATTATTTCAGGCAGTCTTCTTCTTTGGTTTGGCTTCGCGGACGAAGATTTATGGAGCGGTAATGTCCACGTCAGCTGCAGGCTCGTTTGTGGCTGACAAGTCCAATGCGGGACAGGCGTTGCAGCGGTTGCAAGGGAAAATTGGTTGGTTGGGGTTGGGTGTTGGGTTTTTCCTCCTTTGTCTTTTGTCAGTGAGGTGGGCTCTGCGGTCTTCTTCAAAGGAGGTTGCTGCCCGCCGAACTGTGATGTGCCAAGATGCACGGTTTGAGGCGAGATCAGCCCACTGTCGGTGGTCAATGTGGCAGGCACCAAGAGATTTCTTTAGGCAGTCCTTGTACCTCTTCTTTGGTGCACCTCTGTCACGGTGGCCAGTGGAGAGCTCGCCATATAACACAATCTTGGGAAGGCGATGGTTCTCTATTCTGGAGACGTGACCTACCCAGCGCAGTTGGATCTTCAGCAGCATGGATTCGATGCTGTCAGCCTCTCCCATCTCGAGTACTTCGATGTTAGGGATGAAGTCGCTCCAATGAATGTTGAGGATGTAGCGGAGACAACGCTGGTGGAAGCGTTCTAGGAGCCGTAGGTGATGCCGGTAGAGTACCCATGATTCGGAGCCGAACAGGAGTGTGGGTATGACAACGGCTCTGTATACGCTAATCTTTGTGAGGTTTTTCAGTTGGTTGTTTTTCCAGACTCTTTTGTGTAGTCTTCCAAAGGCGCTATTTGCCTTGGCGATTCTGTTGTCTATCTCGTTGTCGATCCTTGCATCCGATGAAATGGTGCAGCCGAGATAGGTAAACTGGTTGACCGTTTTGAGTTTTGTGTGCCCGATGGAGATGTGGGGGGGCTGGTAGTCATGGTGGGGAGCTGGCTGATGGAGGACCTCAGTTTTCTTCAGGCTGACTTCCAGGCCAAACATTTTGGCAGTTTCCGCAAAACAGGACGTCAAGCGCTGAAGAGCTGGCTCTGAATGGGCAACTAAAGCGGCATCGTCTGCAAAGAGTAGTTCACGGACAAGTTGCTCTTGTGTCTTGGTGTGAGCTTGCAGGCGCCTCAGATTGAAGAGACTGCCATCCATGCGGTACCGGATATAAACAGCGTCTTCATTGTTGGGGTCTTTCATGGCTTGTTTCAGCATCATGGTGAAGAAGATTGAAAAGAGGGTTGGTGCAAGAACGCAGCCTTGCTTCACGCCATTGTTAATGGAGAAGGGTTCAGAGAGCTCATTGCTGTATCTGACCCGACCTTGTTGGTTTTCGTGCAGTTGGATAATCATGTTGAGGAACTTGGGGGGGGCATCCGAAGCACTCTAGTATTTGCCAAAGCCCTTTCCTGCTCACGGTGTCGAAGGCTTTGGTGCCATCTAAATGACAAAGAAGGGCACATCAAAGCCAAATGCCTGGGAAACAAAGATTAAAAAGGATAAAAAGGGACAGAGATACAAAAAACACCCACCCCACTGGAGTGAGAACGATGGAAGAGAAGGACGAAAGCCCCAGCACTGTACATTCGTGGATTTAATGATAGAAAAAAAATCAGATTTCTACATCAAGGTGAAAATCAACAACAAACCTCTTTGAATGGAGCTGGACACAGGAGTAACAGTTTCGCTGATGCTATTAAATTTTAAACTACTCATGCCTCACCATTAAACAGCTGACAGTGTTAAAAACTGACTACCACACATTCAACTAGATTGAATGGATATTGGATTCATAATGAACTTGTACCTAGAAGATAAAGACAGTCAAAGCTGGAACAAGTTCTTAAGAAGAACCGGGGGGGTTTTGAAAAAATCCCTGGGGAAAATCTGAATCCAGGCAAAATTACCTTTGAAACCAGGCAGAGAACCTACATTTTTTTTTAAACCCAGAATGGTACCTTTTGCCATAAAAGGAAAGATTGAAGCGGAACTTAACAGAATGCAAGACAAGGGAATACTGAAGAAAATCCAATGCAGTGACTGAGCAGCCCCCATTGTGCCAGTGCAAAAAGCCAAAGGGGAAATTTGAATTTGCGGAGATTACAAAGTCACCATTAATCAGACTTTGCAGATACCAGAACTCTTATCCCCAAAACATAAGAATCATTCCAAGCATTGAACAGGGGAAAGAAATTCAAAGTTACACTTATCGCAAGCATACAAACAAATGGAATTGAAAGATGACTCAAAAGAAATATGTGGCTGTAGCAGCTCACTAACCAGGTTGCGACACAGCACACAAAATGGCCGACGAATGCTGCGACCGTGCAGACCCCACGGGGGCCAATGACATTTGTCCCAGTGTAAGGTAAAACATCATGAGATGGGAATGTGTAGGGAGTTACCCTGTACAAGGCTGTAACAAGAAGGGGAGGTGTCCTTGTACTCCTGTTAGGTAAAACATCATGAGATGGGAATGTACGGGGCAGTAACAAGATGTGAATGCATCCTTGTACTTACAAGATAAGAGAGACATTGATGGATTGAGAGGCAGGAAGCTAGCAGGGAAAGGATAGCAACAGTTTTAGTCATTGGACAAGTAATGATATGATGATGTTCTAAGCACATATCCAAGGGTATAAAAAAATCACCATTTTGCTGATAACGGCAGAATGCATTCTCCGACTAACATTGTTAGTTGCAAGTGTTACAATCCGGTAATAAAGAACAAAGAACCCTGATTTCGACTCAGCCTGGTGTTTGTCTCACTCATTCATGAACAAAGCAGACCTAACACCCAGGTAACTGCTTGCATGGCGGGAAACAACAAGGAATGGCAGGAATGCCATCCAATCAGAGATCGGCACTGCCATGACATTGCTCCTGTTGTCCAGCAGCGGGGAGAGAATATCAGCAGAGCTACCAGTGCAATAAATCAGTCTTTGACTCTTTATGTATCTTCTTTCCACAGTAGCACGCACTCTACAAGGCAATCAATATTCATTTGCGGTTATTCACAGAAGCTCTGGTTTGACCACCAGTCTTGTTTAGCTCGATCCTTGCTGGGGCCTCATTTCTGTGAGGGGCGCAGGACTCTCTGACTTCCTTACGGTAGACAAAGTTACAGAATTTCATGTATATTACATTCTAAATATAGTATTATTTGACAATAATGGAACCTTTACCTGTACTCAAATGCCATATGGAATACCAGCAACCTCGGCCATATTTCAAACAGCCATGGACAAATTAGAACGCAAACTTAATGTAGGTTACTACCTCGATGACATTATAATTACCAGTCAAGACAACTCTGAGCACCTATCCAATCTAGAAAATGTCCAGCTGTGCCAAGACGAGTATGTATTTATGGTACCTTCTGTCACATATCTGGGCTTTATAATTAACAGTGAAGGAGTACTGCTGGCACTGAAGTGGTCCGCAGAGCACTCTACCCACAAATTGAGCCAAACTACAGCCATTCCTGGGTTTGGTTAACCATTATCAGAAGCACTTTCCAAATATATTGACGCTAGGCAAGCCACTGAACTAACTGTTTTTAAAAAACCCAAATGGTTTTGGAATGACGAGACTAGCAACATTGTGGACCGCTTGAAAGAAATACTAACATCAAGTGACAATGCTCTCATCCATAAGATGTTTCACTGCTACCTTCAGATAAGATATTTTCTACAGGACAATTGGGTCCAACTATGGCCCTACCAGCATGCAGTGACATAGAGACCCCGATTCGAAGGGGGAAGCACACAGAAATTCATTTCAGCAATGTATTTCTTGCTCCAAACAGAAGGCCCCAAACCAGGCCTTCACAAATCAAGGCAGAGGTGGGAGTTAGACTTAGGAATAGCCATTGATGAACAGTGCTGGTCCAATCTGTGTTGGATCAGCACGACGGCAGTCATCAATGCGAGGTACAGGCTGGTGCAATACAATTTCTTGCACCAGCTGTACATGATGCCACAAAAATTGAACAGATCTAAACCAGAACCATCAGGCCAATGTTTCAGGTGTGGCATTGCAACAGGAACTTTGGGCATGCAACCTGGACATGTACCAAGGTGAGACCCTTTTGGGTGGAATTGGGCCAAGCTCTGGAAAAAAAAAATCATAGATAAAGAATTCCCACAGGACCCAGAGCTGATGGGAAATATAATGGACATAAGGCTTACAATGAAGCTGTCCAAATTTCAAATTCAACTTGTCATGATTACAGTGGCCAGGAAGTGCGTAGTAGTTGCTTGTAAGTCCAATTCCTACCTGAGCATTGGAACACAGAAATGCAGCCATGTCCCCTAGAAAAAAACTGCTTACAACCCAAGGAAACAATATGGTACTTTTTTGAAGGTCTGGTAGCCCTACTTAAACTGCTTAGGGGCACAGTTGTAGTGTGAACCACTGTGCCTTGCTGTCCTGCCCTACCAATTCGCCCCTCCATCCTATTCCAGCCAGGGAAAGCGACGGATACGACAAACCATAAATCCCCAAATACAAGTTTCATACCTTTGTTGTGATCACTGTGTTTCAGTAAGGGGGGGGGGGGGGGTAAAACAAAGGACTGTTGACACCATGGTTAAATGAAAAAACGCACAAATGCTGCAGTAGGTCAAAGAGTGTTTTTATGTAGCCAAGGTGAAGATACGTGGAAAAACATTGGTGATGAATGGATTTATAGAAAAACCATAAATAAAATTTTCAAAAATTGATAAGAATGGCATGATAGCAAATTTGACAAGCACCTCCTCTTTCCTTTTCCTCTACCCTCCCACTCAACCTGTTGCCCTGCGCTCTTCCCCCTCCCCATCTTTTTATTCAGGCATCTGCCTGCTTGGTTGCTCATACCTTGACCAAGGTTTCAGGCCCAAAAATCTTTGCTTCTTACGGAAGCAGAGTTTCTCCAGTACTTTGGTGCATTCAACATATCCTATCCTTTTCTCCCTCAAATACCTATCCACATCTCTTTAAGCACATCATTTGACCAGGACTACCTCATGCAGTAGGACAGCATTATGCCCATTTGCCCTGACCGTGCGTTACCAAATGCCAAAGCAACTTCCAAAGATTTGTCCATTTTTTTTTCTGGTGTCTCAGCAGCATTCCTTTCTGCACCAACATCAAAACTCATGAGTGGGACCATCTGGCACACCAAATTGTCAACAGATCTTGAGTGTATTAAAAAGAAAACAAAACTGGAGAAACTCAGCAGGTTTCAGAGCCCAGAGGCCTGAGCCCTTCTTCAAAGGTAGGAGTTCCTCCAGCATTTGTGTGTCTTCACACCAAACCGATTGCGTCATTTTCCAATACCACATCTGTAACATTTCAAAAACACTGTAACAGCTGCAAAATTCTATGACGCTTGGGATACCTGTCCTCTATGAATGTTACATGGCTCTAACAAGATTATTGCATACATCTTAATTTGCCCATCTCGGAAAATGCTTGCCCCTCATTATATCTCCAAATTCCTGTCTCCACCATATGGGAGTTTAAACCCCCAGATTTCCAAAGGTAGTTTCAACTTTTTGAAGGGCGTTCGAACTGAAGCCCGTTGTTTTTAATGGAAACACTTCTACCAGCCGACAAACCGAGAGAAATCGACTGAGCCCAGCCCTGAAACGATCCTTTATAATAGAATTGGAATCAGAGCCTGCCCAAAAAAAAAACCCCTCAACATACACAAACCCATTTCGCTCGCACCGCTCCCGAGATTTGAGCCAGTCCGTTTAAGGGCAGTGGGATGCGGTTAGTGCCCCATACCACAGGATGTCGTCAGTCTGTTGGGTTCCTCCAACACTTCGGTATGTCTTACTGGACTCTTCGGCAACTCGCAACTGTTGCAGCGACCTGCCACTGTTGCAGCGACCTGCCACTGTTGCAGCGACCTGCCACTGTTGCAGCGACCTGCCACTGTTGCAGCGACCTGCCACTGTTGCAGCGACCTGCCACTGTTGCAGCGACCTGCCACTGTTGCAGCGACCTGCCACTGTTGCAGCGACCTGCCACTGTTGCAGCGACCTGCCACTGTTGCAGCGACCTGCCACTGTTGCAGCGACCTGCCACTGTTGCAGCGACCTGCCACTGTTGCAGCGACCTGCCACTGTTGCAGCGACCTGCCACTGTTGCAGCGACCTGCCACTGTTGCAGCGACCTGCCACTGTTGCAGCGATCTGCCACTGGATTTGAATGCACTTTCAAAAGCAATGAGCAAATCAAAAAGCCCCCAAACTGCTGGACTCACTGGCCAGGCAACACGTTTCGGGTCCAGAAGCGGCATCGCTCGTGCTGCCACTTTTGTTGCATTTTAGCTGGACTGGGCTAAATAATGCGGTCCGTGAGGAGGAGGCGAAGATGCAAGGGTCGAGGGTGAGCTGCACCTGGTCCCCGGCGCGGTCTCACGCCACGCTGCCCCGTCCGCTCGCTCTCACCTGCTCTAAATCCAACGCCGCGCCCTAGTCCTGCTCCGGGGTCCCACGCGCGAATGATTTTTAAATCTCTCTCTCAGCCTCCGATTCTGATTCTAGGCAAACTCCGCCCCCCCCAGCGATCGAGGCGGGCCGTGATTGGCAGACACGAGGGAGGGGCGTATCCACTTGACGTCACGCCCTCCTGCCCGTCAGCGTGATTGGATGGGAAGTTTTTCTGGTCATGGCCATCAGTACAACGTACTGACGCAATGAGTCTGACTTGTTGCATATTCACAGGTCCAAAAACCACACCAACAATAATTTATGTACAATTGCCACATAGGAAGATAAAATATAACAAATATAAATAGGATAAAGCAAAAATCAGTTGCTTTGTCCAATAGTCAGTTACTAATAGATGTGGTCAATTCTTCTTTCTTTGGCTTGGCTTCGCGGACGAAGATTTATGGAGGGGGTAAAAAGTCCACGTCAGCTGCAGGCTCGTTTGTGGCTGACCAGTCCGATGCGGGACAGGCAGACACGATTGCAGCGGTTGCAGGGGAAAATTGGTGGGTTGGGGTTGGGTGTTGGGTTTTTCCTCCTTTGCCTTTTGTCAGTGAGGTAGGCTCTGCGGTCTTCTTCAAAGGAGGTTGCTGCCCGCCAAACTGTGAGGCGCCAAGATGCATGGTTTGAGGCGATATCAGCCCACTGGCGGTGGTCAATGTGGCAGGCACCAAGAGATTTCTTTAGGCAGTCCTTGTACCTTTTCTTTGGTGCACCTCTGTCACGGTGGCCAGTGGAGAGCTCGCCATATAACACGATCTTGGGAAGGCGATGGTCCTCCATTCTGGAGACGTGACCCATCCAGCGCAGCTGGATCTTCAGCAGTGTGGACTCGATGCTGTCGACCTCTGCCATCTCGAGTACTTCGACGTTAGGGATGTAAGCGCTCCAATGGATGTTGAGGATGGAGCGGAGACAACGCTGGTGGAAGTGTTCTAGGAGCCGTAGGTGGTGCCGGTAGAGGACCCATGATTCGGAGCCGAACAGGAGTGTGGGTATGACAACGGCTCTGTATACGCTTATCTTTGTGAGGTTTTTCAGTTGGTTGTTTTTCCAGACTCTTTTGTGTAGTCTTCCAAAGGCGCTATTTGCCTTGGCGAGTCTGTTGTCTATCTCATTGTCGATCCTTGCATCTGATGAAATGGTGCAGCCGAGATAGGTAAACTGGTTGACCGTTTTGAGTTTTGTGTGCCCGATGGAGATGTGGGGGGGCTGGTAATCATGGTGGGGAGCTGGCTGATGGAGGACCTCAGTTTTCTTCAGGTTGACTTCCAGGCCAAACATTTTGGCAGTTTCCGCAAAGCAGGACGTCAAGCACTGAAGAGCTGGCTCTGAATGGGCAACTAAAGCGGCATCGTCTGCAAAGAGTAGTTCACGGACAAGTTTCTCTTGTGTCTTGGTGTGAGCTTGCAGGCGCCTCAGATTGAAGAGACTGCCATCCGTGCGGTACCGGATGTAAACAGCGTCTTCATTGTTGGGGTCTTTCATGGCTTGGTTCAGCATCATGCTGAAGAATTAGGAGTTTTATAACTCCTGTTCGGCTCCGAATCATGGGTCCTCTACCAGTATCTCCTACGGCTCCTAGAACGCTTCCACCAGCGTTGTCTCCGCTCCATCCTCAACATTCATTGGAGCGACTTCATCCCTAACATCGAAGTACTTGAGATGGCAGAGGCCGACAGCATCGAATCCATGCTGCTGAAGATCCAACTGCGCTGGGTGGGTCACGTCTCCGGAATGGTGGACTATTGCCTTCCCACTATCATGTTATATGGCGAGCTCTCCACTGGCCACTGTGACAGAGGTGCACCAAAGAAGAGGTACAAGGACTGCCTAAAGAAATCTCTTGGTGCCTGCCACATTGACCACCGCCAGTGGGCTGATATCGCCTCAAACCGTGCATCTTGGCGCCTCACAGTTCGGCGGGCAGCAACCTCCTTTGAAGAAGACTGCAGAGCCCACCTCACTGACAAAAGACAAAGGAGGAAAAACCCAACACCGAACCCCAACCAACCAATTTTCCCCTGCAACCACTGCAACCGTGTCTGCCTGTCCCGCATCGGACTTGTCAGCCACAAACGAGCCTGCAGCTGACATGGACATTTACCCCCTCCATAAATCTTCATCCGCGAAACCAAGCCAAAGAGAGAGAGATAGAGAGGTTTAAGAGCCTGATAACTGTTGAATAAGAATGCATTTGAAGCATGAACTGCAAGAATTCAGGCTTCTGTACCTTCTTCCTGAAGGAAGCCATGAGAACAGCCTGATGGGTCTTGTTAGCTGCCTTCTTGAAGCAGCACCTCACACAAATGTCTTCAATGGACAAGAGATCAGTGCCCGTTATGTCAGCTAAGAAATGAATTGTCAGTCAATGCAGTAAATGTTCAGCAGGTCATGGTGCATATGTTCGGGAGATACTTCAGGTCCTTCCCTGAGACATTGGGTAAGACATTCTCACCAATGTATCTAGATGAGGACTTGAATTGCTGTGGAATAAAAATCTGCAGACGACATCCTAGTCAATGGCAATAGAACAAATAGGTACTTGATGGTTATCATGGGTATAAAATTTAAATTTACAAATTTTTAATTTGAAATTTAAATTTAGAACTGCAGCACAGTAACAGGCCATTTCAGCCCTTGAGTCCGTGCCGCCAAATTACACCCAAATGACCTAAAACACCCAGTACATTTTGAACAATGGGAGGAAACTTGAGCCCCCAGGGAAAATCCATGCAGGCACGGGGAGAACGTACAAGCTCCTTACAGACAGCACGGGATTTGAACCCTGGTCCCAATTGCTGGTTTTGTAAAGGTAGGGGTTGTGCTAACCGCTACGTCAACCATGTCACCCATTATGGTATGGTGAGCTGAAGGGCCTTTTTCTCTGCTGATGACCCACTTTCCCATACCACAGACTTGCTGAGTGATGACAGTATGTTCTACTTTTTTTTAATTTCAGATATCCAGCATTTCCACAATTTGGATTTTTTTAATTTGATTTTTTTTTAAATTTAGTCATACAGCATGGTAACAGGCACTTCCAGCCCATGAGCCCATGCTGCCCAATTAACCTTCAACCCCTGTATGTTTTGAAGGGTGGGAGGAAACCAGAGCACTCGGAGGAAATGTGGAGAGAAAGTACAAACTCCTTACAGACAGCACTGGATTCAAACCCAAGTCGCTGGCACTGTAGCAGCATTGCACTTGGTGCTATGCCAACTGTTCAGTAAGCAGAGCATGTACTTAAGCTGGATAAGGGCATTGCTAACAAAATTAAAGATAATATTGAAACTATTAACCTCAGTACATAATATCTGTTAATGAGGAAATCATTTGCTTCAAGACGAAAAATGTAAAATTGTTCTTCCAATCTTTTATGAACTATACAGGTTCTTCATCCACTGTGCCTACGCTGACCATCAAGTACATACCAATGTTAATGCTGTTTTCCAGAACTCAATTCCATCATTCTAACATTCAGATCTATATTATTAATCTATAAAACAAGTGGTTGACTTGTGATCTAACTGAAACTATCTTTGCTCAATAGCCTTGAATTTTTTTTCCAAAAATATACTTTATTCACAATAACTTATTTACAATACCAAAAAAACTGTTCAAGGCTTTTTAGTGTCAATCATATCAAAGCAATCTCATGATTGTATATTTTAAATTCTTCTCTTAATACTCCATTACCACCACTGTTGATGAACAAAAATTCTTTTTGTAGTGTCACCACCAAGACTCCACTGCTGCCTGAAACTAAACCAGGCCAAGCTCACCAATGTCACAGGAACAAGTGCAGAACATTTGCTGTTACTCTGTGCCAAGAGGATCATTGTCCTGACTCCCCAAATCAAGTGAAATGAAAATAAAGCACCTTCCTAAAAGTGGTTGAATGCAGTGATTTATGCAAATCAGTTACGTCCATTTTAAGCCAGGGCAATGACACAGCAGTTTGCTTAATTACAGAGGATTCTGCTGGGGTTTTCCAGGATATGATTTGCAGCAAGGTTGTTGCTACAAGAATACCACTGAAAACCCTACATTAAAAGTGTTTCACTCAAAAGTTCATCATTTCCCAATTAATTTGTTCATTCAGATTTTGGGAGGAAAGATTATATAATATTTTATATTATATATAGATATGCTTTTGAAGGAGATAGATTGTGGGAGTAGTGTAGGTCGCTTAACAGACACAAGCACTTCACAAAACAGATTTCATTTAAAATGCCAGAGCTTTGCTCAATTCAGACAGTCCAGGATCCAAGTGCTTTTACAAAAACTTTGAAGGAATGCCTAAGTAGGTGTTAATTGGACATGCTGTGGAGTATTTGATTATTGTTTTGAAAGCAACAGATGAACAGGCTCAGAGGTTTGGGTCTGGTTCCGTAATCTGTCTGGATGAAATTTGCTGTTCTAAGAAGGTCAAACGAAGCAGAAAGAGAGAGGAGACCAAACAGGTTTTCTCTAAGAGAGAGAGAGAGAGAGAGAGAGAACTGGTTTCTGCAGTCATGGCAAGCTGGCAGCTTGTTGAAACCCCATTTACTTTTCACACTTTCAACCATATCAACGAAAATATATACAAACGTTTTTCATTAAATATGCACAGTAGCATATTCTCCCTTTTTTCCCCCTACCCTCCCTCCCCACTCCTACTCCCCTCAAAAACCAATAAATATTCAACATATACCATACAATAAAACCATAAAACAATGTCTTCACAAAATGAAAAATAAACAAGAAAAATGCATCATCTACTTTTACACACTGAATCAAGTCGTTTTGTCTTCTTATCATTTTAGGGGATGGAGGTCCGAGCAAGCCTCTCTGTTATGTTCCATGTATGGTTCCCAAATTTGTTCAAATAATGTGACTTTATTTTTTTAATTATATGTTATTTTTTTCCAATGGAATACATTTATTCATTTCCATGTACCATTGCTGTATTCTCAGGCTCTCTTCCATTTTCCAAGTTGACATTATACACTTTTTTTGCTACTGCTAAGGCTATCATAATGAATCTTTTTTTGCGTTTTATCCAATTTGAAACCAAATTCCTTATTTCTTATGTAACTTAGAAGAAAGATCTCTGGATTTTTTGGTATGTGCTTTTTGTGATTTTATTTAATATCTAATTTAGATCTTCCCAAAATATATCCACTTCTGTACATGCCCAAATTGCATGTATTGTTGTTCCCATTACCATCTTACAGCGAAAACATCTATCTGATAATGTTGGATCCCATTCTTTTAAATTTTGAGGCGTGATATATAACCTGTGTAACCAATTATACTGTATCATGCGTAACCTTGTGTTTATTGTATTTTTCATAGTTTCAGAACATAACTTTTCCCATGCTTCATTTTTTATCTTTATGTTTAAATCCTTTTCCCACTTTTGTTTAGGTTTATAGCTTATTTCATAATTTTCCTTATCTTGCAGCATGTTGTACATGTTCGTTATAAATCTTTTAATTATCGTTATGTCTGTAAGCACATATTCAAAGCTGCTTCTTTCTGGTAATCTCAGTCTGTTTCCCAATTTATCCTTTAAATAAACTTTCAGTTGATGATATGCAAACATTGTATCATGAGTTATTCCATATTTGTGCTTCAACTGTTCAAATGTTAATAAATTATTTCCCAAAAAACAATTTTCTTTTCTTTTTGATTCCTTTTCTCTCCCATTCTCTAAAGGAAAGGTCATCTATTGTAAAAGGGATTAGTGGGTTTTGTGTCAATAACAACTTTGGTATTTGGTAATTTGTTTTTTCCCTTTCTAAGTGGATCTTCTTCCATATATTAAGTAAATGATGCAATACTGGTGAACTTTTATATTGTACCAGCTTTTCATCCCACTTATAAAGTATATGTTCCGGTACCTTCTCGCCTATTTTATCTAGTTCTATCTTAGTCCAGTCTGGTTTTTCCCTTGTCTGATAAAAATCTGATAAATACCTTAATTGTGCTGCTCTATAATGATTTTTAAAGTTTAATAACTGCAAAGTACCATTCGACGGGGTAAACAGCAAGAAGAGCAGCAGCAGGAGGCCCGACAGATGAGCAGCCCAGAAGGGGAGGACCAACAGCAAGAGGCCTAGCAAGAAGAGGCCCGACAAAGTGATACAAGCAACTCATCAGGAAAATCAGAAGAGATACAGATATGAAAAAGAGAAGAAGACACAAACACAGGTACAGAAAAATAAAAATAAACCAAAAAAGGTGACTCAACCGTGGATGACAAGGGAAATTAGAGACAGCATTAGGTCCAAAGAGAGAGCATATCAATTGGCCAAAAAAGTACCACAACCGAAGACTGGGAGCAGTTCAAGATGCACCAAAGAAGGACAAAGGGATTAATCAAGAGAGCAAAAATAAATTACGAAAGTAAGCTTGCGGCAAATATAAAAACCGACTGCAAAAGCTTTTATAAATACGTCAAGAGGAAAAGATTGGTGAAATCCAGAGTAGGTCCTTTGCAGTCGGAATCAGGGGAATATATAATGGGGAATAAAGAAATGGCAGACCAATTAAATTCTTACTTTAGTTCTGTTTTTACAAGAGAGGATACAAATAACCTCCCAAGGATGTTGGGAAACATAGAAACTAATGCAAGGGAGGAATTGAAAGAAATCAGTATCTCTAAGGACATGGTCTTGGGGAAATTGATGGGATTGAAGGCAGATAAATCCCAAGGGCCTGATAATCTACATCCTAGGGTACTTAAGGAAGTGGCCATTCAGATAGCAGATGCTTTAAGAATTATTTTCCAGAACTCGATAGACTCAGGATCAGTACCCATGAATTGGAGGGTAGCTAATGTTACCCCACTATTTAAAAAGAGGGGGTAGAGAAAAAGCGGGGAATTATAGGCCGGTGAGCCTTACATCAGTAGTGGGCAAAATGATGGAATCCATTATTAAGGATGTAATAGCGGAGCATATGACTAGCAGAAAAGGGATCGGACAGAGTCAACATGGATTTACAAAAGGTAAATCGTGCTTGACAAATCTATTGGAATTCTTTGAGATGGTGACAGGTAAAATAGATGGGGGAGAGCCAGTGGATGTGGTGTACCTGGACTTCCAAAAGGCCTTCGATAAGGTCCCGCATAAACGACTGGCTTCCAAAATCAAGGCTCATGGATTGGGGGCAAAGTATTGATGTGGATTGAGAACTGGCTGGCAGGTAGAAGACAGAGAGTTGAGATAAATGGCTCATTTTCTGAGTGGCAGCCGGTGACCAGTGGGGTGCCACAGGGATCTGTACTGGGACCCCAGCTGTTCACAATTTACATTAATGATCTGGATGAGGGGATTGGATGTAATATCTCCAAATTTGCAGATGACACTAAACTAGGAGGGGTTGTGTGCACAGAAGAGGGGGTCAGGAAGCTCCAGTGTGATTTGGATAAATTGAGGGACTGGGCAGATACATGGCAAATGCACTACAATGTGGATAAATGTGAGGTTATCCACTTTGGTAATACAAACCGGAGGGCAGATTACTATTTGAATGGCAGTAGATTAAGAGATGGGGAAGTGCAGAGAGACCTAGGGATACTTGTACACCAGTCTCTGAAGGCAAGCATGCAGGTACAGCAGGCGGTTAAAAAGGCAAATGGTATGTTGGCATTCATATCAAGAGGGTTTGAATACAGGAACAAGGATACCTTACTGCAGCTGTACAGGGCCCTGGTGAGACCACACCTGGAGTATTGTGTGCAGTTTTGGTCACCTTATCTAAGGAAGGATGTTCTTGCAATGGAGGGAGTGCAGAGGCGATTCACCAGGTTGATACCTGGAATGGCAGGAATGATTTATGAGGAAAGATTGCGCAAATTGGGATTGTACTCGCTGGAGTTTAGAAGATTGAGAGGGGATCTCATAGAGACATAAAAAATTCTGGCAGGACTGGACAGAATGGATGCAGATGGGATTTAGGACCGAGATGAGGAGGAATTTCTTTACCCAGAGGGTGGTGAATCTGTGGAATTCATTGCCACAGAGGGCAGTAGAGGCAGGTTCATTAAATATATTTAAGAGGGTATTAGATATATTTCTTCAGTATAAGGGTATTAAAGATTACGGAGAGAAGGCGGGGACGGGGTACTGAACTTTAAGATCAGCCATGATCTCGTTGAATGGCAGAGCAGGCTCGAAGTGTCAAATGATCTACTCCTGCTCCTATCTTCTATGTTTCTATGTTTCACAGAAGAAGAGGAAGAAAATGGATATGTATCGAACCAATTTAAATTAAGTAGGTCAACTAGACAGGGATGTCCATTATCCCCCTCATTGTTTGCCTTATTTCCCTATTTCTGTTACGACTAGTTCTAATCTTTGCATTTTATCTTCTTTTCATTTTTCTTTTAATTGCACTAAATTCTAATGACAACCATTCTTTTAATGCTCTAATTTGTTCTTCAAAAAGAGCTTTATCGAAATTCTGTCTATCTGTTTTACCTTCTACTTCTCTGTGAAGATCTTGGTCTTTGGTACCTCACTCCCTCTCCTGCCACCTTCCTCATCTTCCAGCTGAGAGCCCTGATGTCGGGTGTCCCTCAGCTCGTCGTGGCATGGTTGCCTGCTCCTCAGCTGAGCCCCCCTCCCGTCTGTGTTTTCTTTTACCTTTGATTGCGCACTGCTCATGCGCGACTCCTCGTGCATGCGCAATTGCGCACTTTTGTTTGGCTCAGAGAGCCATTTTTGCAGTCCACCGGTCGGGGGGGTCGGGACTCCACAGGGCTGGCACCAACCTCAGAGAACGAATGTTCTTCGCCACCACAGCTTCCTGTTTCTTCGTGCAGGTATGGCCTTCTTCTTTCTTTTCTGGTGACTTTTCTTCTTTTTTTCCCATTGTTTTTACTTTTTTCCTTCTTGGGTGCCATCTTCTTTCTCTTCTCTGCAACTTTTTCTTCTATTTCTTATATTTTATATTTGTTGAACTTTGTCTTTTCTTGACTTTTTTTCTTTTTTCTGGGAGAGGGCTGGTTTTACCCTACCGGTCACTACTCCATCACATGACTCTCCTCATTGAAACCCCATTTTGAAGACTGGTTGAGAGTTCTGAGTTCAGCCTATTGAAAGCCCTTGTGGTCCTTACAAGAGGAAATGGCTGGCTAGAGTGTTTCACCTGAAATAAGGGAAACAAAAGGAAATCTGTGGTGACCTGCAGAAGAAAAGGTTATCATTTGGAAAACCCTGATGGCGCAATCAGTTTGTGTGTGTCCAATGAGCAACAAATCTCTCTCTCTAACCGACATGAACCATTTAAGCACCAGAGCTTGGTGAAAATCCATAAATGTTAAATTCTGTGCACAGTATAAGAATTGCCTGATACCAGTGAACTTGGAGGAGTGAGAAATGAGATTGGACTGTGAATCAAAGAACTTTCTGAACTTATATACATTGCATACACATGTGCTTAGAAGTAGAAGGGGGTTAAGTTAATAGTAATAAGTTAAAGTTTGATCCTGTTTCTAAGTTTAAAGAAAATTAAAAATGACTTTTGTCTTGGAATGAGTTTTAGAGTCCTCTGAGCCCGTAACCTATGAACAAAGGTTTGGTAATGGTGAAGTCAGTTTAAAGTAATAAGGTCCAAAAAGTGAAAAGAGAAGTGTTTTTCAATACTCCCTTTGATTGTGAAACGAGCATAGTGTTACATTGGATGTGTGCATTATCATTTTCGATTACAATATAACTGCAAGATAAAGTAAAGCTCTTCAAAAACTGTTCCACCCATTCTATTCACCTAAAAATTGGCATCATTGCACCCTTGACAGGTCTGAGCTTTGCACATTAACAAATCAACCATCAGCTGTTCAGGGGTCTAATCACCACATCAGTGTTTGCCAAGAATGAATGGTAAAATCTTTTCAGCGTTCTCCTCCTTGGGTGTGCCACAGATGGAATAGATTACTGATGCCCGTTGTAGATCATTTCAAACAATAATATAGTATTTCACTGGAGGCAATGAAGAGAACATGCACAGAAAAACTTTCCTCATCACTTGTCAAATTGAGCAATTCTGGACTGTCTCTACCTTCACAACCACTTTTGGACATTTATCCATGCATTCTTTTTAAATCTTGAAATGTCAAAATGATTGTGAAATAATAAACTTTGGGAGTGGCACACTCAAGCCTTTAAAAATATTTTTCCACCTCTTCCTGCTTGGTATATGTAGCAAATTACCAGCATTTAAACTCTGGTAAGTCCCAGGGAACTGGATAAGGCCAAACCAGAAAGTAGTGCTCAGGAAATGGTTAAGAATGAAATTTAGGATGGATCAAGTATGACTGGAGGAAGAAGTTAGTGAAGAATGTCAGTTTAAAATTGCAGGTAACAGAAGAATTTGGATCAAAAAGACATATTCTCCCATTTTTCCCCCCTACCCTCCCTCCCCCCTTCCTACTCCCCTCAAAAAACAATAAATATTCAACATATACAATAAAACCATAAAATAATGTCTTCACACAATGAAAAATAAACAAGAAAAACTTGAAGTGTCTGTGGAAGCGCTCCACCAGCCCATTTGGTTGGAAGTGATAGGCTATGGTGTGGTGAGCTGAGGGCCCCACAGGCTGGTGAGGTCGGACCATAAGCTGGAGGTGAATTGGGCCCCTCTAACCAATGAAATGTGGGAGGGTATGCTGAACTGTGCCACCCAAGAGGAGATGAGAGCCCTGGCGTATGGGTTGTGGCGGTGTCAGCCATCGGGACTGGTTCTGGCCACCTGGTGAAACAGTCGACCATTGTGAACAGGTAGCAGAGCCCCATGGATACTGGTAGGGGTCCCACGTGGTCGACGAGCTAACATGGGTGCTGCTAGGAATCCACACGGTGCCAAGTTCCTCTACGGAACCCCAATGGTGGTCCCCAGAGAATTTGCACCACCCCCAGGAAAACAACCAGACGACACAGCATCACTCCTCCACAAGCTACAGGAACAAGTCAGCAACTTGGCCCCGACTCCACTGATCAGGCACAGTCAAGTGAGGACCAACAAACCCAAAGACCTGAAGGACTGTGAGTATGTTTTCGTTTGCAGGGATCCACACCATCCACCACTACAGAGGCCATACAAAGGTCCATTCCGGGTTATACACAACAGTACCACATTCGAACTGGAGGTCGGAGACAAGATGGAGGTCTTCACTACGATAGGTTAAAGCTGGAACACCTGGACTCAGCCCGCCCAGTCAAGACGCCAGCACAACGCAGCAGGGGCAGACCACCAAAGCCCACAGAGACATTGCCTGCATGCACCCAAGACGATACCACCAGTTCTGAGGGGGGAGGGGGAAGGTGGTCATGTAACGGCATGACACCGCAGCAATCGTCCCGGCTCTCTGGTCAATGAGCGCATCCAGAGGCCAGCAGACCACACAGTGGCACTGGCCCCAGCAAGCAAACCAGCAGTTGGGAGGCTAAGGCAGCATAGGGGGTAGTATCCCGCTACACTGGTCCCGCTACACAGCCAACAGAGAGGGACAAGCGCGCGGTGAAGAAGGCATTGTACCCCTGCGTGGGAGACCCGCCATTGTTATGCGAGTGATGACATTAGCAAACAGGGGCAAACGGTGGGAACACGAATGTAATAAAAGTTGAGCTTTCAGCCCCAATAAACTCATGTGTGCATCTTTACTTCAAGTAATGCGCGGCTACACTTTGCTTTTTATGTATTTGATTGTAAATGTATCAATTGTGTAGTAATAAGGTGGTCTAAAAATTAATTACTTTTAATAATATACAAGTTTGAATTGAGAACTTTTGGGGATGTGCATGGGGTCAGTGTTGTATTACCCATAGTACAGGTACACAATCCTTTATCCGGACATCTAAAATCAGGAAAGGTCCAAAATCCGGCAAGTGGTGAGAGAAACGGCAGCGCAAGTTGGATGGGTGAGAGACCGACAGCACGAGTCGGGTGGGCGAGGGGAGACCGGCAGTGCGAGTCTGGCAGGCGAGGGAGGGAGACCGGCAGTGCCAATCAGACGGGTAAGATGGGGAGACTTGCAGTGCGAATCGGGCTTGTGGGGGGGGGGGGGGAGACCGGCAGTGTGAATCGGGCAGGCGGGGGGGGGGGGGGTGTGGGGGTGAGACGGCAGCGCAACTGGAAGGGGGCGGGGGTGGATACAGCAGCACATTTCGGGTGGGCTTAAATCTGGCTTACCGAAATCCAGAAAAATCTAAAATTCGGGACACACTGTTCCCCAAGGGTTCCAGATAAAGGATTGTGTACCTATATCGTGCTTTGATGTGTTTGTTTCTCTCAAAATAAGAATAGTGCCCATTAAATTTCAACTGTTTCATAGATTTAACAACAAAGTATGTACTTAGGGATTACACCAACTTTTTTTAAAAATTAGACCTGTTTTCTTAGTTTGTTGCTTGGCATTTTTGAACATTTTCAGGAATGGTTATTAATCTAAGAAACCTTAAACAAATTGACTATGATTTACAATAAGAGATGAGATAAATCCCCTTCATTAAATATACCTCATAAGGTCAGATTCTTCTGGTCTTTAACCATAGTGTTACACAATCTCTTTTCCAAATAATGTCATAACCTATTACCAACATTGCTCCATTCAGTAAATACCGTTGCTTACCTAAACCCACTATTCAAGAACACATTTGCTTGTAGTTATCTTTTGGAATCCTAATCTCATGTGTTTAACCTGTTCTTATATCCCTTTATTCCTATATCCTTCAATCAGCTAACTTATGCTCAAATATTGACATGGTCTTCACTTTAATAACAACTGTCTTCCTTCATTTTATCACCTCACAAGATGTCTCCCAAACCTTTGTTTTAAATCTCTTGATTCAACAATAAATTGCCTATTTCAAAGTAGTTCACTAAAAATCTCCTGTAGGTCCTGTAAAAGACAATATATAAGTATCAGCGTTTCAGTTTTTTTTAAATAAAAGAACACTGAAAAGTTGGAGGAACTCAGCCAATCTTTTTAGTGTCCATAAAAAACAAAGGTATATTGCTGACATTTTGGGCCTGAGCCCTTCCTCAAGGAAAAAGCAGAATGAGCCAGAAGCAAGAAATCTCAGAAAGTCTCCAAATTTAGACAACACTGGCTGGGGGAGGAATCCAGACCAACGGAAGATAAGAAATGGAGATGATACGGGAAAGACGAGTTAAGAATTTATCGTGTCTGTGTGAAAAGAGAGAGGGAGGTGAGCTGGGGGAAGGCGATGGGGAAGAAATGAGGAGGAAGATTTAACGAAAGCCAGAGTTGAAATGAATGCCATCTGGTTGGAGGGTGCCCAGTCAGATGATGGGATTTTGCTCCTCCAATTTGTGGGTGATCTCAGTCTAGCAGTACATGAGACCATAGAGAGATGTGTAAGCAAGGGGATGGGATAAGGAATTGAAATGGGTGGCAACTGGGAGATCCACACCTTTGCAATGGACAGAGATGAGGTGCTCAACACAACTATCTCTCAGACTGTATTCTGACTCTCTGATGTAGAATAGACCACAATGGGAGCACCGGATGAAGTAGATGAGACCTTTTTCAAGGTAATAGCTTGACCACTCCCTCGGTGACACTCTTTTCCACTCTTCCCTCCCCACCAATCATCCACTTGGCACCTACCCCTGTGACCAGTGGAGATACTCCACATGCCCATACCTCCTCCCTCATCACCATTCGGGGTACCAAACAGTTCTTCCAAGTGAAGCAACATTTCACTTGTGAATCTGCAGGGGTCATCTACTGCATCCGATGCTCCCATTGTGGTCTCCTCTACATCAGAGAAACTGGACGCAGACTGGGAGATAGATTTGTTGAGCACCTTTGGGTCTGTCCACTACATCAGTGTGGATCTCCCAGCAGCCACCCATTTCAATTCCCTATCCCATTCCCTTGTTGGCATTTCTGTCCATGGACTCATGCATTGCCAGACTGAGACCACCCACAAAATGGAGGAACAACACCTCATCTTATGACTGGTCACCTTCCATCTGGATGACATTCATATCCACTTCTCCGGCTTTCATTAAAACCATATCGCCCCTCACTTCTTCCCCCATCGCCTTCCCCCAGCTCTGTCTCCATGTCTCCTTTTGCACAGCCATGATAAAATCAAACCTCTCCCCGTATCATATCCAATTAGCACCATTTATGGGCCTGGATTCCTCATTCTGCTTATTCCTTGAAGGGAAATGTCGGCAACATATCTTGGCTTTTTATGGACACTGAAAAGACTGGCTGAGTTCCTGTAGAATTTTGGTGTATTTTTACTATAATCACAGCATCTGTAGACTTCTGTGTTTCACTTATTTTTTTAAATATCGCCTCATATAAGAATCCTCAGTAGAAATGTACCCTGTTGGCAGGGTTAAACACTTTACTTAGTCATTTCAACACACGTGAAGGCACTATCACAGAGCATATTGAATGATCATGCCAGAGATGAATTTCTAGGCAATTTTGTTCCATCTTTACAATAATTAAAATCTTCATCAAATGACCTTCTAATACAAGAAAATGCAATGATACTTACTAATGCCCTCTGTTCTTCAACTTCAATAAAGCCCTTTCTTTTTCCAAATGGTTTCCATCAATGGCACAACATAATGACTCAACTTCTCTCCCACCTATTCCCTCAGTGACTTCTTCAGATTTATTATCAGAGTGCATACATGATATCACATACAACCCTGTATGTTAAAACCCTCAAATGTAAACAAATAAAGAACGGTAAACAAACTGACTGTGTAATACGGATAAAAAAAATCAATAAGGTTCAAAAGTAAGAGTCTTAATTGAGTCCGTGATTGTTTCCGAGGATGGTGGAGGGATAGGAGCTGTAAACAAATAAAGAAATGTAATCAAACCGACAGTGCAATACAGAAAGAAAAAAATCAACAAAGTGCAAACGTAAGAGTCCTTAAATGAGTCCCTGATTGAGTTTGTTGTTGAGGAGTCTGATGGTGGAGGGGGAGCAACTGTTCCTGAATCTGGCGGTATGTGTTTTGTCGTACCTACACCTCTTTCCTGATGGAAGCAGCGAGAAAAGAGCGTGTGCTGGGTGGTATGGCTCTCCAACAGCAGCCTTCCCTGTGGATGTTCTCGATAGAAGGTAAGCTTTTGCTTGTGATGTCCTGGGCTTTATGCTCAGGGGCATTGGTGTCTTCTTATCAGTCTGTGATCCAGCTGGTCAGCAGACTTTCAACCTGCTAGGGTTTCCGATCTCATAGCAAACCTCAGCAAACTCCTGAGGAAGTAAAGGTGCTGACATGCTTTCTTCATTGTGCAGAGTTCAAAAAGATTAAACTGCACTGAAATCTTGGAATTGTTATAAGATTTTCAATGTTAGATATTTTCAGGATTTTGAATATGAAGGCAGGAACAGGAATATTGGACATATCCAAATGGAAGAGATGAAGTCTGACTCAAATTAGATCTCAATCTTTATGCAGGTAATCTGTGACCAGCTGTTCCAACATGCATCCACACAATTCCACGTTCTCCATTTCCTTGCACTTGCTTTTCTTGTTTGTTTCTTACAGGCATGTTTATTATGGACTGAATGACCACTATTTGAACTGAAAATTTTGAAGATAAAGTGGACATCACTATTTATTGTCATCTCTACAAGCCCTTGAGAAGGCTTGAAAACTGAGCTATCTTCTTGAACTGCTATTTCCCTGATTCTCTGATCAACCTACTGCTGTATCCTTCTCCCATCCTTTATCCTCCCATTCCATCACTGAATAAATAGTTGGGCTCTGTTTCTTCTGACCCAATATCTAATGAGAATACAATAATCCATTCTTGTCTGAGAAATTAGGAGTCACCTGTTCTGTGTTTTCTCCCAGAAAATCAATCTTAAATCCAATTTTCTATTATTATCTTATTCAATATACTTATTGGTAGTGCAAATATGCCTTTCCAGTTGCTTCCTGGTATTAAACTTTCCATATGTCCATGAACACAGGATTCTGTTTCCTCTATTTCCAATTTTAATATAGTGATCACCTATCAATAAAAGCATCTTAAACATAATAATCTTTTCTGAAATCCTTGCTGTCTGCTTCTAATTTTTTAAAATTCATTTAGAAACTTAATAAAATCAGCTGTAAGTTTAGGATTCCAAAAATTTCTTTGCCACAGTTTATCTAGTTTGTTCTTGAGATTATTTTTGTTAATCTTTCTTTTGAATATGATCCTATTTTCCAAAATAAGAGCCGGTGTAAATCATTCTGTTGGGAGAAGTCAGACGCTGCTGTGGTTCAAGAAAATAACTCAATTCCATTCTTCTCAAGAGATGGGCACTAAATGGTATCATCCACATCCCATTAAAATGAATAAAAATTATCTGCAAACATATCCCCATATTTGTAATAGTTTGGGGATTTATCAGGATGTCCTACTGACTGAACCAATACCTCAATAATAATACAATAATGGAACACATTGAATGTCACAGCATATTAGAAAAGTACTGGATAAACTACTGTGCTTGAAATAGCCATCTGAATTCTCTTGATTTTATCATTTTTAATGCTGTTTCGTATGTTTGTAAATTTTCAAATATTTCTCAAATTACTTTTTAAAATGCTTTTGAATGATAGATTCCTCTGTATTGAAAAGCATTCATGTCCTTCCAACCCACTATATAGAGATATTTCACCTCTGCCCTCTCTTGGGGAAGAAAGGTTAAAAAAAAAGAAACATATAATTTTGTGAGCTGATAAATGGTATAGTTCCAAATGAATCAAAGAATGAAACAATTGGCAAACTATGTCAAGTTAAATTCATGTACTAGGAGCCAAAGGTCCATCTTCAAATGACCTTAGATTTTGTTTGCATTGCCCAATGACGTAGGTTTCTGTAACATGTTAATGATTTTTACCCTATCTATGTTAAATATTATCATCAGTATACAACTAAATAATCAGTAGTTTGCAAATACTTTTTAATACAGACTGATTGCAAATTTCAGCTAATGGACTTTCATCTTATTCTAATTCTCAAATAAAAGAAATACTAAGAAGTCATGTTGCTGTTTGTAATTTATGTTTCTGTTTAAAAAAATACAAAAATTTACGTTGAAAATAATCCATGAAGAGGCAAGAACACAAGAAAAAGGAGTGGAAATATGGTACCTGGTCTCTCAGGCCTACCCCACGATTCAGAGATCAATCCCTCAGCCTGAAGCCTCAATCTATCAAAAAAATTTACCTTTTCCTTAACTATTTCCATTGATCTAGCCTTCAACCTGGGGTAGAGAAAGATTTGGCACAGTATATAAGAAGAAATTCCTATATACCTCAATTTTGAATGACTGACTTGTTATCTTGCTCTATATTCTCATATGGAGCAAACATCTCAATATCTATTTTTCTTACCTCTTAGAATCTTACAGACTTCAATCAGATCAACCATCATTTCTCCAAATACCAAAGGATAAAAATCTTTAACCATTCATGATAGGGCAAAACCTTCAGCTCATGGATTAGTTTAGTCAACCCCTCTGGATTGCTTCCATTGCTATTTTGTTGGCAGAGGGTAGGCGGCGGCAGCCCCAATCCGGGCACAGGGAGAGCAGCGGAGGCCCCGGCCCCGGTCCGGGCAGAGGGTAGGTGGCGGCGGCCCCAATCCGGGCAGGAGCAAGGGGGAGACGGCGGCCCCGGCCTCGGTCGAGTGAGGCAGGTGGAGGCCCCGGTCTGGGCAGAGAGTTGGAGGCGGTGGCCCCAGTCAGGGCACAGGGAGAGCAGCGGCGGGCTCGGCCCCGGTCCGGGCAGTATGGACCGACCTAGGAGGGGAGGCAGACCCCTCCAGCCCGGGTAAGAAACCTGCATAGGAGAAGGCCACTCCGATATAAAACCTACGACCCAAGGACCTCGCTGCCACGTCCCAGCTTGATTGGCCACGGCACTCGAACCATGGGTGTAAAGGGTGGGGCCAGTACTGCGCGCACTGCACACCACCTAAAAGCTCCTTTGCGCAGGCCTGAGGACAGGTCCACATCCTCCCCCTCCACGTCCTCCCCCTCCACGTCCTCCCCCTCAAAAGATGCTCACAAACTCAAGCTAGCATGCTGGAACATCAGAACCATGCTAGACAAGGCTGACAGCCACCGACCTGAACGTCGGTCTGCCCTCATTGAACATGAACTCCTCAGACTTGACATCGACATAGCCGCTCTCAGTGAAGTCCGCCTGGCAGATGTAGGCAGCCTCCAAGAACGCGGCGCGGGCTACACACTCTACTGGTCTGGCAAGCCTTCGGATGAACGACGCCTATCTGGTGTAGGCTTCATGGTCAAGAACTTCATTGCCTCCAAACTCGAAAACCTTCCAACAGGCCACTCGGACCGAATCATGTCCATGCGACTCCCCCTTCAAAACAAGCGTTGCATCACCCTCATCAGTGTCTATGCTCCAACCCTCCAGGCGGAACCAGCAGAAAAGGACAAGTTCTACACTGACCTGCGCAACCTCATCCAACGCACCCCTACAGCCAACAAGGTTGTCATCCTTGGCGACTTCAACGCTCGCGTCGGCAAAGACTCAGAAACCTGGCCAGGAATCCTGGGCAAGCATGGCGTCGGCAAGTGCAACGACAATGGGCGCCTCCTGTTGGAGCTCTGCGCAGAACAGCGGATTGTCATTACAAACACCCTTTTTCAGCAGAGGGAGAGCCTTAAGACTACCTGGATGCATCCCCGATCCAAACACTGGCACCTCCTGGACTACATCCTGGTGCGAGAAAGTGACAAACGAGATGTGCTCCACACCAGAGTCATGCCCAGCGCGGAATGCCACACTGACCACCGGGTGGTTCGCTGCAAGCTCAACTTTCACTTCAAGCCAAAGCCCAGGAACAGTAAAGCCCCCAGAAAGAGGTTCAATGTTGGAAACCTGCAGTCAGACGAAGCGAGAGGAAACTTCCAGGCAAACCTCAAAGCAAAGCTCGACGATGCAATCCGCCTCACGGACCCGTCCCCTGAAACCCTCTGGGATCAGTTGAAGACTACCATACTGCATCCACTGAAGAGGTACTGGGCTTCTCCTCCAGGAAAAACAAGGACTGGTTCGACGAAAACAGCCAGGAAATCCAGGAGCTGCTGGCAAAGAAGCGAGCTGCCCACCAGGCTCACCTTACAAAGCCGTCCTGTCCAGAGAAGAAACAAGCCTTCCGTCGCGCATGCAGCCATCTTCAGCGCAAACTCCGGGAGATCCAAAATGAGTGGTGGACTAGCCTCGCCAAGCGAACCCAGCTCAGCGCGGACATTGGCGACTTCAGGGGTTTCTACGAGGCTCTAAAGGCTGTGTACGGCCCCTCACCCCAAGTCCAAAGCCCGCTGCGCAGCTCAGACGGCAAAGTCCTCCTCAGCGACAAGATCTCCACCCTCAACCGATGGTCAGAACACTTCCAATCTCTTTTCAGTGCCAACCGCTCAGTCCAAGATTCCGCCCTGCTCCAGCTCCCTCAACAGCCGCTAAGGCTAGAGCTGGATGAGGTCCTCACCCAGGATGAGACATATAAGGCAATCGAACAACTGAAAAGTGGCAAAGCAGCAGGTATGGATGGAATCCCCCCAGAGGTCTGGAAGGCTGGCGGCAAAACTCTGCATGTCAAACTGCATGAGTTTTTCAAGCTTTGTTGGGACCAAGGAAAACTGCCTCAGGACCTTCGTGATGCCACCATCATCACCCTGTACAAAAACAAATGCAAGAAATCAGACTGCTCAAACTACAGGGGAATCACGCTGCTCTCCATTGCAGGCAAAATCTTCGCTAGGATTCTCCTAAATAGAATAATACCTAGTGTCGCCGAGAATATTCTCCCAGAATCACAGTGCGGCTTTTGCGCAAACAGAGGAACTACTGACATGGTCTTTGCCCTCAGACAGCTCCAAGAAAAGTGCAGAGAACAAAACAAAGGACTCTACATCACCTTTGTTGACCTCACCAAAGTCTTCGACACCGTGAGCAGGAAAGGGCTTTGGCAAATACTAGAGCGCATCGGATGCCCCCCAAAGTTCCTCAACATGATTATCCAACTGCACGAAAACCAACAAGGTCGGGTCAGATACAGCAATGAGCTCTCTGAACCCTTCTCCATTAACAATGGCATGAAGCAAGGCTGTGTTCTCGCACCAACCCTCTTTTCAATCTTCTTCACCATGATGCTGAACCAAGCCATGAAAGACCTCAACAATGAGGACGCTGTTTACATCCGGTACCGCACGGTGGGTCACGTCTCCAGAATGGAGGACCATTGCCTTCCCAAGATCGTGTTATATGGCGAGCTCTCTACTGGCCACCGTGACAGAGGTGCACCAAAGTAAAGGTACAAGGACTGCCTAAAGAAATCTCTTGGTGCCTGCCACATTGACCACCGCCAGTGGGCTGATCACGCCTCAAACCGTGCATCTTGGCGCCTCACAGTTTGGCGGGCAGCAACCTCCTTTGAAGAAGACCGCAGAGCCCACCTCACTGACAAAAGGCAAAGGAGGAAAAACCCAACACCCAACCCCAACCAACCAATTTTCCCCTGCAACCGTGTCTGCCTGTCCCGCATCGGACTTGTCAGCCACAAACGAGCCTGCAGCTGACGTGGACATTTACCCCCTCCATAAATCTTCATCCGCGAAGCCAAGCCAAAGAAGAAGAAATAAGAGGACAAAAACTCTGTCCAATGTTCCAACTGGTCCTCACTAAAAGCACACTTGTAACGAGACATCTCTTTTTCAAAAGCTCAACACCATCTGTTGGAGGATCTCAGCAGGTCAAGCAGCATCAGTATGCGAAAAAGAATGAACATAGAACATTACAGCACAGTAAAGACCATTCAGCCCTGAAAGTTGTGCCAATCTATATAAACCTACTCAACAATCTAAACCTTCCCTCTCTTGATTTTTCTTGCATCAATTGACCTGTTTAAGTCTTTTAAATTTCTCTATTGTACCAACTTCCAGCACCACCCCGGCAAAGTATGCCAGGTGCCCATTACTGTCTCTTTTAAACTTTCCTCCCCTCAACTTATACAGATTTCCTCTGGTATTTGCTACTGTCACTCCTGGAAAAATGTGCTTCTGGCTGCCTACCTATCTATGCCTCTCATAATCTTGTAGACCTCTATTAAGTCACCTCTCATCCTAGTTCTGTTAATCTTGCCTCATAAAACACTTTTTCCAATCCAAGCAACATCGTGATAAATCTCCTTTGCACCTCTCCAAAGCTCCGCATCCATCCTGTAATGAGGCGATCAGAACTGAACATAAGACACGTTCTCCAAACCAGGCAACATCATGATGAATCTTCTCTGCACCTCTCCAAAGTTTACACATCCTTTCTGTAATGAGTTAGCTGGAACTGAACGTAAGACATGCTCTCTAATACAGGAAACATCCTGGCAAATCTCCTCTGCACCCACTCCAATGCTTCCACATCCTTCCTGTAATGAGTTGACCAGAACTGAACACTGGAATTGTCTACCCCAGGTTGAAGGCTAGATCATTGGTTGGTAATTTGAGCAGAAGTCCTTTGTTAAGACTGGGGATATGTAGAAGAGAAGCCAGTGGGAAGATGATAGGGTGGGGAGGGGTGGGACAGGATCCCTATGCAGGGTTGGTGAACTAAGTCAAGGAGAAACATGACAGACAGAGGCAGTGGACTGGTAGATGGCAGACAAAGGGAGAGGCAAGAAAATCTTTCACTGATGCTACTTGACCCATTGAGTGCCTCCAGCAGATGTGTTTTGCTTCAGATTCCAGTATCTGCTGTCTCTTGCCTACTTCTGTTTCTAAGCTCCAACCCCTTTGCAATAAAGAATAATGTGCCATTTGCCATATTCCAAAGTGAGGGCCCAAAGCCGGTCAAGGGAGAGATGGGAGTCGGACTTGGGCACAACAATCAATGAAGAGTGGTGGCAAGACCTGTGTCTGGACAGTGTGACTGGGGTCATTAACACCTGATACAGATGCAATATAACTTCTTACACCAGCTGTACCTCACACCACAAAAATTACATAAATCAAAGCCTGCCATTTCAGAAATTTAGTTGTGTTGTAGATGTTGAAACTTTTATCCACTCCACCTGGCTGTGAACAAAGGCAAGCTCTTTCTGGGAAGACCTGGGCGACATTCTAAAAAAAATTACATGTGTATTTTCCACATGATCAAGAAGACTACCTTCTGGGAGACATTTTGGATGTGAGTTTTAGAATGTCCAAATACCAAATTTTGTTCGTGAAGATCACCTTGGCGGTAGCAAGGAAATGTATAGTGGTTTCATGGAATTCCAACTCCCAACTAAATACCACACGAAGGAATATGGAAATGGAGAGTTGCATTCCCCTGGAGATAATCACATATAACCTATGGAGGAAACATGATACATTCGTTAAGGTGTGGCAACTTTACTTGAAAAATATTGGTACACAGATTGATTTATTTTACGCACCCCCCTCCTTCTAAATAGGGGTATTGTAGCAATCCGTTCCAGCAGGGAAATGAATGTGATCAAAGAAGTGGGACATGGTGCAGGCAACGAGTTTTTTTTAGTTTCATTTTGATCATTTTTTACTTTGTTTTTAATTTAATTGTATCAATTTAATTTAATTGACTGTAAGTTCAGTTGGGGGGTGGGAAGGGGGGGGATAAATACAGACTCTATATTTTAATTTCTTTTCCCACATTTTCCCACATTAAACTATTTTTGCAAGTTTTCACCCACTCACTCAAGTTGTCCATATCCAAATAACCACAAAAAGGCATACTCTCCCTCATGTTTTTGCATTATCAACCAACTTGGATACCTTTCACCCTGTCTCCTCCTTCAATTCATTAATATAGATAATAAATAACCATTGGGTGCACAACTAGTTACATCCCTAAGCCTGAAACAGACCTATCTATTCTGACTTTGTTTTCTTCATGATAATCAATCTACAAACTACACAAACAGCCCAAACTGTCTTCTTAAGAGTGTGCACCAGACTTATGGAACACTTGGTTGAATGTCTTCCAAAAATTCAAATGTACTTAATCTACACGTTCCCCTCTGTTGGTTCAGCTTGTTACAGGTATGGTCTTTCCATTATGTTTTGAAAGCTATTTTCTATGCTTGGCTATTTTAAGGAGGTGCTTGAACTCACTTCTTCCAAAGGAACCTGAAATGTGTCACAGCAGATCTCCCCACATCACTGCACTCAAGGTCATGACCGCTGATCCGACTGCAACAGTTCACCAAGCAAAGCTTTCATTCTAAAAATTATATTCGTGTGCACTTGTGTACCCAAGGAGGAGTTAGTAATTGTAATCTACTGAATTTATGGTTCTTTCACTGACCATTTTGGAAAATTGCTCACTGTATGTTTTCAGGTCTGAAACATCGACCACCTTTAACTTTCTAAGGATGCTGCTGGTAGCATCTTGGAAACTAGAGAGAATATAAGTTATATGAACAAGTTTTCAGTTACTGTTTGTTCCACGCATTCAAGATAATGTAGGTAATATCTTATCAAAAAGCTCAATAGTCAATCACTAATATCAGCAGTGAAAACTCATCAGTGTACTTATTGTCAAGAGAACATGGTTCTTAATGAAACTAATACTGATTAAGCCTGATTCAAACCAATTGAGAGAGAAAGTAAAATTAAATTGTGGTAAAGAATTCATGGTGACTTAGCTAATTAGATCTATTATCTATCATGCAACTACTGGTCATTATTAAAAGTGGATTAAATTTCTTGTCAGAATGTTAAATAGAAGGTAAGATTAGAGCATAAGAACATAAGAAATAGGAGGACGAGTAGGCCATCAGGCCTTGAGATCATGGCTGATCTGATGATAGGCTCATCTCCACCTATCTGTCTTTTCCCCATATCCCTTAATTCTCTTGCTATGTTGAAATATATCCAACCTTGTCTAAAATATATTTACTGAGGTACCCTCCACTGCTTCAATGGGTAATGAATTCTTCCTCCTCATCTCTGTCCTAAATCGACTACCCTGAATCTTTTTTAAAAATTTTATTTAATTGTTCGCATCATTACAGGAAAAAAAACATTAATCAAATCGCTTGAGCCCAATGATACAAAAAAAAATACTTTTATATTTTTCTCCCCACGCACCCCCCTCCCACCCAAAAGGAAAGAAAAGAAAGACATACAATCTTTAAGACTAATTAAGAGGAGTGAATAAGATAGAAGAAGTGGACAGAAAATTATCCATAAAATCCCTAAATGGTTTCGAAATACTATAAAAATTTTCAACTCGATCCCTTAAACTATAGGTAATTTTTTCCAAAGGTATACAATTCCACATCTCATTATACCATCTACTTCATAACACTTCATCATCTTTCCATGATATCACCAACATTTCTTTGCAGTTGCTAATGCAATACTTAAAAAATTTTCTTGGTATTTGTCCAATTTCAATTTAATATCCTTTTCATAAATATCTCATAGTAAAAATACTCTTGGATCCTTTGGTATCTTTATTTTCATAATTTGCCCTAATAATAAACTCAGTTCATTCCAAAACTTTTCCACTTTTTCACAAGACCACACTGAATGCAAAAAAGTCCCTATTTCTTTCACACATCAAAAACATTTATTTGAATAATTAGTATTAAGTCCATTTAACATATGTGGAGTATAATACAATTGATGAAGAAAATTATATTGAACCATTTGATATCTAACAGTTACTGTGTTCATAACACTTTCATAAAATAATTATGACCAAATCTTCTCCTGAATTTGCATATTTAAATCTTTCTCCCATCGGATTTTTGATTTATATAAATATTTTTTCTTTAGAGTCTCTTGTAATTTTATGTACACATTAGTAATAAATAAATAAATAAATAATAAATTCGGCTCCGAATCATGGGTCCTCTACCGGCACCACCTACGGCTCCTAGAACGCTTCCACCAGCGTTGTCTCCGCTTCATCCTCAACATCCATTGGAGCGCTTTCATCCCTAACGTCGAAGTACTCGAGATGGCAGAGGTCGACAGCATCGAGTCCACGCTGCTGAAGATCCAGCTGCGCTGGATGGGTCACGTCTCCAGAATGGAGGACCATCGCCTTCCCAAGATCATGTTATATGGCGAGCTCTCCACTGGCCACCGTGACAGAGGTGCACCAAAGAAAAGGTACAAGGACTGCCTAAAGAAATCTCTTGGTGCCTGCCACATTGACCACCGCCAGTGGGCTGATAACGCCTCAAACCGTGCATCTTGGCGCCTCACAGTTTTGCGGGCAGCAACCTCCTTTGAAGAAGACCGCAGAGCACACCTCACTGACAAAAGGCAAAGGAGGAAAAACCCAACACCCAACCCCAACCCACCAATTTTCCCCTGCAACCGCTGCAACCGTGTCTGCCTGTCCCGCATCGGACTGTCAGCCACAAACGAGCCTGCAGCTGACGTGGACTTTTTACCCCCTCCTTAAATCTTCGTCCGCGAAGCCAAGCCAAAGAAGAAGAAGAGTAATAAATAATGAGAACACAACAAAAATATTACGAGTTGGGTGAAAGGGCCCATAAAGTTTTAGCATGGTAATTAAAAATGGAACAGATTTCTCGAACAATTGCTACAAGAAATTATCAGGACAGATAACATAAAATGCAGGAAATAAATGATAATTTTAAAGACTTTTATGCTAAACTTTATAGTTCATAGCCTGAGAGATGATAATAAAATAAGAAAATATTTGAGACAAATTAAATTACCAGTGTTAAAGAAAGACAAAAAGATACTACCCTGAATCTTGAGGCAATGCCCCCAGGTTCTGGTCTCCCTTACCAATGGAAACAACTTGACTACCTCTATCTTATCAAAACATTTCATAATTTTATATGTACCTATAATATACTCTCTCATTCTTCTAAATTCTAGCGGGTACAGTCCCAGATGACTCAATCTCTCCTCATAAGCTAACTCCTTCATCTCTGGAATCAACCTGGTCAATTTGCTCTGCTCCACCTCCAAAGCCAGTCCATCCTTCCTCAAGTAAGGAGACCAGAAATGCATGCACTACTCCAGATGCGGCCTCACCAGTACCTTGTGAAGTTGCAGCACAACTTCCCTGGTTTTAAATTCAATCCCTCTGGCAATGAAGGCCTGCTGCACCTGCAAACCAACATTTTGTTGCTCATGCACAAGCAATCCCAAGTCTTTCTTCATGGCGGCATGCTGCAATCAGTTGCTATTTAAGTAATATTCTGATTGGTAGGTCCCAAAGGCAAGGACTCTGAACACAGTTTTGATGGGCAAGTATTTTAGTTACAGAAGGCAAGTGTGAGAAATGGCAACTGATAGAGAACACACACACAGTTTACAGCAACTGGGGAAAGACAGCGGACAATTAATAACGAATGTGGGAAAAAAGTGTGGGAACAAAATGCACACACACACACACATACAATGATCAAGGAAAAATCACTACAATGCCCCACCATCCCTTGACAGTGCAGACACAGCTCTATGCTACAAGGAACACTAATTAAACTCTCCCAATCTTTTTAATGGTGCACATCTTACCAACAGTTTCTCCAGCACCCTTCCACATTTCTAGGCCCGGAGTGAAGCAGGGTGGTCTGAAGGAGGCAAAGAGAGAGAACAAAGAATTCATGGCACCTTTATCATGCTGGAGGGTCCTGCCCAGATTATTTACAGGAGACCAATGGTTCAGTGCCAGGAGGGTTAATCCCATTTCCACAACCAGTTGCCCAAGGCCAAGTACAGGAAGTCTGGACGTGCAGTCCAAGTAATTTACATGGGTCCAACAGCGAGGTGTGCACTAATGGGTGGGGCGGAACCAAACCTTGATTAGCAGCCGGTGTGTCCTCCGACTGGGTAGGGGGCAGTGGGGTCACGTGACAGCCACAGCCCTTCCCAATACAATCCACCCCTTGGAGGTCACACCACTTGCCAATCATAAGGCAATCAATAACTCTATGCATATGTTTTAGGTAAAAACAAAAAGACGTTTAAAAAAACAACACTAATCAAGTGGATCAATATATACACTAGTGCCTTCTGAATACTGGACAAGGCACATAGTCAAATTCAATGACAACACCTCACCAGCGCCCCCACCCCTGACCAAACAGGGTTGTTGTGTAACCGATGGGGCAGGGAGCTGTGGGGGCTGCTCCCCAGTGTCAGAGGGGAGGGTAGAAAAAAGAATTTGTTTGGTCACTGACTGGTATGCCTGGTTTCTCCGCTTAGCTGGCAAATGTGAGTACTACAATACCCATCAATGTCTGTGAGCAGGTCGTCCAAGGTTATCCATCAGGTGCCAGAGGCCTCTCTTGGCTTGCGCATCCTGTGCCTTGGCCTCATGCTTGGGCAGTCCCTACACACAGAGCCCAGATGCCTGTCACCGTGCTATCCCGTGGTGAGGAAGGGTGTACTTGGGCACCTGCTTCTCTGGGCTGACGTTTGACACCAGGATGTCATTCTCACTTTCGTTCTCTTTCAATGTTTGCCCCAAGTGTCTGTGATGGTCCCCTATAATGATAGCCATGAGGATTCAGGATGGAAATTTAGCCAATTTAGTCTTTTTAAATAAAGTATCCCACAGCCCCCACCCCATGAGGTCTTTTTCAGTTAATGGGATTTCTGGGGTGATCCTGTCATTGTGAAACAAAGTGTATACAATGTTTCCTACCATGGTCAACTTACAAACAGTAACTTGCATCCACAGACTTCAATTATCTATCTATAAATTGTATGTTCAGTTTCTCTGAGTGTGCTTAGAGACATTATGTATAGTAAAAACCACAGCTAAAGGTACTATTTTAAAAAAAAATTACTAAGACTTGATTAGATAGAACATCCAGTGATAAAGTTTCCATAGCAACTGCTGTTCATTTGCTGAGACTTTTTTTGCATAATACATGACAAACTGTCTTGATGTCCAGTAGTCATTTCAGTGTCACCTTGAGGAAAGTGTTGGCCGATGTCCCAATATCAAATGGTTTGTAATGAGCGGCGGCACCAGGTGGAAATTTTGTCCAGCAGACTGATAGGACACTGCACCCTTGGATCTTCTGCCAGAGGTTCCATTTGGTAACCACCTCACTGGTCAAGATCTGTAATTTAAAAGGAACACCGCCTGGAGGGAGGCAAGTGGCAGTGCTTGTTCAACAGCTTGCTTTGCTGTGTCAAAAGCAGCCTGTTGTTCTGGTCCCCATAGGAATGTGGCTTTCTTATGGGAGACCCTATAGGGTGGTTCAAAGAGCATGGTAAGGTGGAGTATGTTCTGCTTCCAATAATTTAGGAGCCCCACGAGGCTCTGGGAGTCTGATTTATTTGAGGGGATGGCAAAATTTAAAGTTTCATTCTTGTCAGTCTCAGAAATATCTCTTTGGCCTGAACTCCATGTATCCCTAGTAATAGGACATTCTGGCTGGGCACTGCACCTTTTCAATATCAATGACCCAGCCCCATTTCCTGAGGGATGATTAGCATGTGAAGGGCCTCTGAAACAATGGTATAATGGACAATGGACTCCTCTGAGAGAGGTTGCATAGGTTGGGCATTGCAGTAGATTAAACTGTGACAAATAGTGTGACTGTGGAATGTGTCTTGTCTCTTGTCCCAAATATCCGCAAATTGCTCTTGTGAGTTGAATTGGAGGAATGGAATGGAAAGCATTCTTGTTGCAGGATCTGTACTGTGGGCTACAAACAATCTTGCAGGGAGGGGGAACAACAACTGGTTCCCCTTTGGCTGACCCAGCTACAACTTAGCCCATGCAACCCCAAATGTAAACTTGCCCCTGTTAGTATAAAGGGACTGTTCCTTTAAAACATTGATCCCTAGAATGCTTTCAGGGAAAGGCTACTAAGACTGTTACAGATATATGTGTCCTGAGGTCCCCCGGGCAGGAGTGGGCAATGGAACAAATGTGCCGGGGGCCCTGGCCTTCATCCTATAGAAGGGGGGTGGGGGTCTTCCACTCCATGGGTGAGGGTTCCTGCTGGTGCAGATGGAACAGTTCCTGCCTCAGCAGGTCTATGGAGGTTGAACAGATCCCAGGGAGCTACATTCTGGAGTAATGTCATCACGAAATTTGATGATAACAAGTGGAGGAGGCACTTCCGTATGACGCGGGGCACCTTCAACTTCGTGCTGGAACTCACTGAACCTCACCTGCAGCCTCATAGACCAGATGCGCTGCATCCATTGGTCCTGGGAATTCGACTGGCTGTGGCCCTGTGGTGGTATGCAACCCCTTGTGAGTTTTGATCCATCAGTGCCATCTTCGGGATAGTATCAGCACTGTGTGTATGGTGGTGGGGGAGGTGACAGGAGCCTTGAAGGGCATCCTCGGTAAGCATTTCATCTCTTTGCCCTGTGGAATACGCCTCCAGGAGACAATTGATGGCTTTGCAGAAAGGGGCTACCCAATGTGTGCTGGCGCCATTGATGGGTCACATATTCCCATTATCACCCCCAGCATGGATCCCGCGGCCTACTACAATCGCAAAGGGTGGCACTCCGTGGTTCTGCAGGCGGTTGTTGACCACAATTTCTGGTGAGTCGCAGCCTGACTTTTGGGTTTTTTTGCATCTCGCTTGTTCATGTTCACTGGTACAGGCTACTTTATTCGTTATGTTGCAGCTTTTTGGACTTGTTTGTGGGTTGGCCTGGCCAGATGCATGATGCACGTGTGCTTGCCAACTCCCCTCTGTACAGAAAGGCAGAGAAACAGAGTGGATACCTCTTTGCACGTGATGTGAATGATAACTCTTACACACTTCTGGTGATGTTGTTCATGTCTCGTGGCTGAACGAGCAGGTCGATGAACTAACGGCATCTCTGCACTTTTGTCCCCACAGGTGTCCAGAAATGTTGATGGAGTGGAGGTCCCAGCTCATCATGAGGGCAATGCAGCATACCCTCTTAGAACCTGGCTGATGAAGGGCTTCACGTAGCATCGAGTACTGGATGCAGACCAGCGAAAATTTAACAACGCACTGAATTCCATTCGGATAGTGGTGGAACATGCCTTTGGCCGTCTAAAAGGCTGCTGGCGATGCCTATCCAAGCGTCTTGATGTTGAAACTGCCTTCGGTCCAGATGTTGCGTTGGCCTACTGCGTGCTGCACAATATATGTGAGCTCAACAAGGATAACCTTTTGCCTGGGTGGGCATTGGTTCGAGCAGATCAACCTGCACCCAACACCCAGGATTGTAACGATCTCCAATCCACTGGAGTACAGGTCATACGTTCGGCGATTATGTCCTTCCTGTAGGGGGGGGGGTGTATCTGAGGGTTTGCCCATGTGACGCAGGTTTGTCCCTCACACCCAACAACACAACTCCCACCACCCCCGCCCAACCTTGGTCCAAATTACAGACTTAATGTTTGATCAGAACAATGACAAAGTAGATGACACTTATATTCTTTTTTAAACTTTAATTAAAAAATTGTTCAATAACACTTGTACGGTTTCATATATACCTGAGGTAGATAACGCGCCATAAACATTAAACTTATTGCAAAAGACTTGCTTTGTTGAATGGAATGGAGAAAAGACACCCCATACAGCAGGTAAACAGTTATGTCACTGTCTTGGGTAAACTTATACCTCTCATTTTGTTCATTTTAGACTGGTCACAGTGTTTGAGCTACCAAAAGAAAATAGACACACACACCGAGAGCAGTTCAGTTTATACAAATGTTTATTACTAATTCAAAAGCTGATTTCACACTACAATATGCAATCCCTTCCCAACTATACTTATCAACGCTTGGACTGGTCCCAACTGCTGAAGCGAGGCAACGACTGCACACTTGTAGTAGGTTGTCAGGGCGCTGGTAGCAGCTTCTCCACCTCCCCCGACCGGGACGTTGCTCGGACTCTGGCTGTTCTTCCTTCTTGACAAGGGGTGTCCTCGGAGAGTCTAAACTTCAGCAGCAGGACCACAGGCTTATATATCCCAAAAACAATTAATCATGCGTCGACTCCTTCTAAAATTTGTCAGTCAAAATCAAAACTGAACATTATATTCTACAATTTAGAAGATTAATTATTATGGAACCAGGATGTTATGATTTCCTGGTTTGTCTTGTAGATACAAAGACTTATTAAAACTTCTCGAGCAAGACAGGTTGTGACCAATTCGTCAATTTCAGAGTGTTGCATTTGACAACTGCTTTCCCTGGGCCTCACAGTGGAATTCCATTTCAAAGTGTATCTTCAGATAAATCCCCATGGCTGAGTTTAATTACATCTGCTAGTTCTAAAAGTAAGGTGACCTGCGTGTGGACCCAGTGTCGTCAGTTCCACATAAGCAAAAAGCATCTGAGCACATGGTTTTAATCCTCCATTACAGTCACTAAAGGAGAAAAAAACGTTTAAAGAACTACAACTTTACAATCCTTCACATAGAGTATTAAACAAATTACCATCAAAAGTGGCTGGTGACTGGGGGCAGCAAAAATGAGATGAATGGCGTGGGGGGGAAGAGGAGGAGGAGAAGGAGGAGGGGGGTGGGAAAACTCTACTGCACCCCAGCATCTCCAACCTCTCCAAGTGGCCACCATCTTTACGTGATGGTGTGAAACTATATTGTGGACCAGTATGAGAGGGAAGGTACATGGACGGTGATCCATAGGGGTGTGGGAACTGGATATGACAGGTGGTCATTTGAGCAAAGAATTGCTGGAAGGTGGAAGACTGCTTATCTAATGCTGCACTGAGGTGCTCAAGCACGGATGACAGGCATGTCACCGCCTGCAGTTGCCTGTTGCCCTCAGACCGCTGAATAGCATTCTCATGGGTCCTCAAATCTGCAAGCAACTCTCTCTGCTGATCCAGAGCCAACTCTGCTCACTGGCGGTCCTTCTCCACTTCCTCCTGGCCCATTGGTGACAACATACTCTGAAGCTCCTTAACAATGACCTGCACCTTCGTTGGCCTCCTCTGCTTGCGTCTTGGACGGGTACTGAGGGTCAAATCATGAAAAGTGCATCAGTATTTAAATAATGTGGTTTTCAATTAACAAATCCTCTTTAATGCTACTATACCAGTGTCCCCTGGTGCGAGTGCTGCCTTGGTAATTGCACAGTCAGCAAGTGGTGAATTGTTGTCCTGGGGGCCATCCAGGGCTGTGCCAGTTGAATCATCCATGGAGTCCAGCACCGCCTAGGTCTGCATCTCTGGTGCTTCTGCAAAGCTGTTTGCAGCCTGAAATGCCTCTGGAATGAGATCCTGTGAAAAGGGGCTCTCCATGGCACTGGCAATGCTTAACAGTTCTGTTGAGCAGCTGGACTCCCATTGCTGGAAGTACTGCCACTCCATTCTACCACTACCACTCCTGCGGTTGTGATCCAGCACGGCATGAAATTTTTTCTTAGGTTTTTCAGCTTGGTCACAACCTGAGTCTTTGTGCAGGCATGGCCACTGGCTGAGAGTGCAGTGGCCATTCTTTCATATGTGGGACCATCCCTCACAGTCCCTGTCAGCTCCTTCTCCTGTGCCTCCTGAGTTAAATTGTCCAGAAGAAGTCAGACCTCTGCATTTGACCAGTTGGAAGCCATACCTGGATATTATGCTGCAAATATTAAACTGCACTGGTCACCATGAGTCTGCACAATGACAGGATTTTCAAAAAAATCGCACCAAGAGTCGATGGCTGACGTCGTCATCGCGACGTCATCAGCCTGCCCCCTGGCAGGCCGGATGCTTTCAGCTGCGACAGAGGATACTCCAAACAGGATATTATACCTACTGGAGAAGGGTTAGGCGAGTAGACCTCCTGGCTGGCTTCTTCCGTTTTAGATGGCCACCCGACAGCCGCACAGGAGTATAATGTGCGGCTTTACAGTCGGGTATTGTGGCCATCTGAAAGTGCCTACTGTTTCAAGTGGGGTGGGGCAGAGACAGTGTCAGTGTCAGGAGAGGCAGCCCTAGGCTTTATCCCAGGGTGGTTGTAGGTTTTCCAACTGGTCTTTTCTCCCCCCACAAAGTTCTTTCCATATGGCGTAAATGGCAGAGGTCAGGTTCCCGTCTATGCTGGTACGGTCAACCCCTGTGCCCAGCAGATCCAAGAACAGCTGCCTGTGTGTAAAGCTGGGAGGGAATGTATTTCCAGTCCTCACTGCTGCCCTATGGACCTGGGTGGGTGCCCCCCACTGCATGTATTCTAGACCTTCCAGAAGGGTGATGGTATCCCACACAGTCTTCCCATTAGCCGGTGCCATGAGGGGTAGGACCACTGACTTGAGGTCGGGGGCTATGGTGGTTACAAGGTGCCCCACGAGTGCACCGATCACCCTCATATTTTCAATAGAATTTTGGTCAATAGTCTCCTTGTAAATCCCGTTGATCAGGGCCCATTCCATGATGGCCAGAGTACCTTCCCCTACTGTGGTCTAGTGTGGCCTCCCATGAAGGTTCCGAACCAGTATGGCTTCGACCATGTGTTCCCAGAGGGATGACCCGTTCCTGATCCCCTCTGGTAGTGCCTACAGGGCATTGTTGACTGTCTGGGAGTCAGAGAGGTTCCCCAGTGTGCTGGGCTCCTGGAAGGAGAGGGCAGTGTTGCAACCCCCCTCGTCCCACAGTCTGAGCAGCCACAGAGCGAGGTGCTCACCTGGCCGTTGGTGGTGTCAGTCCGCTAGATGAGCGAGATCCTTTGGGGAGAAATCTCGGGTTTTGGTCATCTCTAAGTGGCCTCTGGTGTGCCTCCCGCTCCCTCTTCGCTTCCCTTTCCTCAGTGGAGAACCTGGGGACCGCGTGGTGACAGGTCGGGTTTGCAAGGGCTCTGCGATGGGGGGGGGACAGGACAATCATAATGGGACCCTGGCTCCCTGGGCATCCCTTCTTTGTCACTATCTATCCAAATGTCCCCATTTCCCAGCCAAACATCTGGCTGCTCCCCCCCCCCCCCCCCCACCCCCCACCGCCAGAGCAAGGCTCGAATTTTGATTAGGCCTGGCTGCCAACCAGACCGATGGGCTGCCTGCGTCTGCTGGAGCTGCACCAGTCAGCAAGAGACCTCCAAGCCTCGGGTCTCCAGGTTACTTGCCCTGCTTTGGGCAGCAAGAAGTGTCTCCTGCAGTATGATGCAGCTCTATCCCTGGGCTTCCGTCTCCTTGTCTCTTTGGTCAGAGATGGTCTGCAACTTTCCCACCAGCTGATTGACAATGCCTTCATGGCGTCTTAGCAATGATGCCAGCAGCCAGTAAGCACCCCTCTGACTCCCCTTTGTCTTGGGGAACCCCGACTCCCACAGAGGTCCAACTACTTAGACCAGTCCATGAGCTTACTGAAGTCTGCTAGCATGCTGGCCAGCCTCGTGAATCCCTCCCTGTCGTTGATCCACCCAGGAATCCTATCCATGGTGCCTGCACTGGTTTTTTTGCCCCTTTTCTAGAACATTTCCTCGACACCTATATCCAGCCAAGATCCCTGAGACCCTCCTCACAGCGCCAATTGTTGTGAATGAGGAAACAGGTTTGGTAGGTCTCAAAGGCAGGAACTCTGAACAGTTTTGATGGGGGAGTATTTTATTTACAGAAGGCAAGTGTGGGAAATGGTAACTGATGCAGTGTGTGTGTGTGTGTGTGTGTGTGTGTGTGTGTGTGTGCACACACAGTCTAAGGCAGCTGTGGGAAAGAAATAGTGGACAATTATAACAAACATGGGGAAAGTAGCATGGGAACAAAACACACACATACACACACACACACACACACACACACAATGAACAGGTACATAAAGTAATCAAGGAAATATCATTATGATGCCCCACCACCCCTTGATTCAGTGCAGGCAAGGCTCTATGCAACAAGGGACACTAATTAAACTCTCCCAATCCTGGCACCTTTATCATGCCAGAGGGACAAGCCCAGAATATTTACAGGAAGCCATTGGCTCGGTGCCAGGAGGGTTAATCCAATTAGAACAATCAATGGCCCAAGACCAAGTTCAGGTAGGCTGGAGACTGCAGTCCAGGTAATTTACATGAGACTACAGCAAGGTGTGCACTGATATGTGGGGTGGAACCAGATGCTGAATGGCAGTTGTTGTGTCCTCTGATTGGGTAGGGGGCAGTGCTGTCACGTGACAGCCTCAACCTTTCCCCATACACTAATCTTCCATTTTATCTTGCCAACATTGTACTCCATCTATCAGTCCCTTGCCCACTTACTTAACCTATCTATTCTTTTCTTTGGCTTGGCTTCACAGACAAAGATTTATGGAGGGGTAATGTCCACGTCAGCTGCAGGCCCGTTTGTGGCTGACAAGTCCAATGCGGGACAGGCAGGCACGGTTGCAGCGGTTGCAAGGGAAAATTGGTTGGTTGGGGTTGGGTGCTGGGTTTTTCCTCCTTTGTCTTTTGTCAGTGAGGTGGGCTCTGCGGTCTTCTTCAAAGGAGGTTGCTGCCCTCCGAACTGTGAGGCGCCAAGATGCACGGTTTGAGGCGATATCAGCCCACTGATATCCCTCTGTAAACTCTCCATATCTCCATATCCTCTACTCAATTTACTTTTCTACTTAATTTAGTGTCATTGGCAAACTTAGGTACAATACACTCTGTCCTCTCTTCCCGATCGTTTATGTATATTGTGAACAGTTGTGGGCCCAGCACCGAGCCTTGCGGCACCCCGCTTACCACCTGAAAAACACCCCTGTATCCCAACTCTGCTTTCTATTGGTTAGCCAATCCTCTATCCATGCTAATACTTGACCCTCAACTCTACGCATCCTCTTCTGTGTAAGTTTTTTATGTGCCACCTTATTGAACACCTTCTGGAAATCCAGGTAAACAATGTCCATCTGCTCCCCTCTATCTATCGTGCTCATTATATCCTCAAAGAACTCCAGTAAATTTGTCAAACAGGACATGCTTTTGCTGAATCTATGCGGTATCTGCCAATGGATCCATTTTGCTCCAGATGCCTCATTATTTCTTCTTTTATGATGGCTTCAAGCATTAGTTTAACATCATTACAGATGTTAAACTAATTGGCCTATAGTTCCTTGTCTTTTGCTTACATCCTTTTTTGAATAGTGGTGTGACATTCTCCATTCTCCAATCCATCAAGACCTGCCCAGAGGCAAGAGAATTTTGGTAAATTTTCACCAAAGCCTCAACTATAACTTCTACCATTTCTTTCAATACCCTGAGGTGCATTTCATCATGACCAGGGGACATCTATATTTAGACCCTTAGGTTTTCTGGATACGACGTCCTTCACCTCCCATCACATCCATAACATCTGACTTTGGCATGGCGGACGTAACTTCCACTGTGAAGCCTGACACATAATAGCAATTCAAAGCCTCAGCCACGTCCTCAATATCAATTCCCTCTTCTCATCTTCCAAGGGATCAACCTTTTGCCACTCGTTTGTGCTTTATATAATAATAAAAACTTTTCCAGTCCATTTTTATATTTTGTGCTAATCTTTTCGCATAGTCTATCTTCCCTCTTGTTATTACGCACTTTGTGGTTCAGGAGATGGTGGCATGACGCAGTACACAGCGGTCTCTCCAGAACCGTTAGTTGATTTTATTTATTTTTAGTTATATACTTACATAGTGTTTAATAGATTTCTTAATTTTAATATAGCATTTAATATAGTATAGTGATTAGCCGATGCATCTACAACCTTCAATACTTAATGATTAAGATCTGCAGGAAAAGCTACGTGACCACAGGCTGTTGCGGGGACTAGGCCATAAGGCCTCGGGAATGTGGAAAAGACGGAAGCGGTGTGCAAGGTGGAGGAAGCGCGATAAGTGAGCAGGGGTTCACATTAGGCTGAGAGCGAACCCCTGGTGTCTGGCTCTTCCATCTGCCCTATTCGTCAATGTCTGTTCCCTGGAAAACGAAATGAACTACATCTGACTCCAGAGGTCTGCACAGCATGAGAACAGGGATTGCTGTGGTTTGGTCTTCACTGAAACATGGCTCATTTAGTTAGATGGGCTCACTTTATTTTGGGCTGACAGAGATGCTGCCCTGTGTGGTAAAGTTTGTGGTGGGGGCTTATAAATTATGTGTTTCCATCAACACAGAATACTGTAAGGACTCTCTGCTAGTCTCCAGTCACTACTCAGCAATGGTGGAATTTGTGACTGTCAATGTAGACCATGTTACCTACCATGGGAATTTACCATGGTCCTCATAGTTGGAGAATATATTCCACCCCATCCCCCCACCCTGGCACTAACGCTAAGGAGGTGATCTGGGAACTGTATGGGACTATAAACAAACTGCAGTCCACACCCCGATGGACTGTTTATTATTACTGGGGATTTCAACCAGGCGAAATTCAACTCAGGGCTACCTAAATTCTATCAGTATGTGGACTTTGCTACGAGGGGCAAAAGCGTTGGACCTTCTGTTAACGAACATTTCCGACGTGTATCGGGTGGAGCTCTGCCCCCACCTCGGATCGTCAGACCACATCTCTGTAATGCAAACTCCAGCATACAGACTGCTCGTCAGACGCTCCAGACCAGGTTAAAACCTAAACAGCAGGAGCATGCATGCACTTCAAACATGCTTCGAGAATACTGACTGGCAAATGTTCAAGGAAGCCTCAATCGGGGGCAACTGCATCAAACTGGAGGAGTATATGGCTACATTAGTAAATGTTCTGATGACGTATCTGTGCCCAAGACCATCATTACTCGCTCTAATCAGAAGCCATGGCTGATTGAGGAGGTGTGTGTGCAGCCAAGACCCTGCCTTCAGAATGGGCGACAAGGTAGCCCTAGCTATTGCAAGATCCAAGCTGTCTAAGGTCATCAGGGAGGCAAAGTGGGCACAAGCCCAGCCATTGGCAAATTCATAGTCGATTTCCGGACAGCAAGGACCAGGGCTGACACTACCATTAAGCCAATTAGGCAGCCACCTAGGGTGCTGTTGAAGAGAGATTCCAACAGGTCTGGCACCTCTGCGTCATGAACCACATGGTTCTAACTAAAGTGCTATAAGCATGCATGTTAGTTTGGTAAGGCAGAAGGAGAAAGTGGTACAGTGCATATCAAACGTCACATCAGGTAGTGCACTCGTCGTCCCCCACCCCTGCTCAGCCTGATCAGCACTTGCCCATCCTCTTCCCCCCCCACCATCTGCATTGAGCCTGGCCTAGGGTGCAAGACGGTCTGGCACCAACCACCAACCACAAGACTACACCATCTGCCTGTGCTGGTGATGCCTCCCGTGGAGATGCACTCAACGACTTCTACACGTGTTTTGAGGTGAAAAACGATATGGCAGCGAAGAAGACCACCTCTCCTCCAAATGGTGCTGTATCTTACAGTGGCCGGTGTGAGGAGAGAGTTAGGCAAGGTCAACCTGCTGGACTGGATAACACTCACAGCAGAGTGGTCGGGGATGTGCAGATCAGCTAGCAGAAGTTCTCACCAACATCTTTAACATCTCCCTGAGAGGTGTCGTGGTTCCAATGTGCTTCAAAGCCGCCACCATCATCCCCCTACTGAAGAAGTTGTCTGTCTCCTGCCTCACGTCCATCATCATTAAGTGCGTCAAGAATCGCACTATGGGGCACATCAAGCTCCTGCTGCCCCCCTCGCTGGACCCCCTGCAGTTCATATATAGATCTAACCCCTCTACAGATGATGCTGTCACCACCACCCTCCACGTATGTTCGAATGCTGTTTATTGACTTCAGTTCGGCATTCAACACAATCGTACCTCAGTACCAGCTGGGCCTAAACACTTCCCTCTGTAAAGGGATTCTTAACTTCTTGATGGGGAGACCTTAGGCAGTCCGGATTGGAAAAGCACTTCCAAGGTCATTGCACTGAATAAGGTCCTCCCCCCTCCCCAGGGCTGGGTGCTTAGTCCATTGCTGTTCACTCTGCTGACTCATCACTGTACAGCTAAACACAGCTCAAATTGCATCATCACATTTGCTGATGGGCCTTAACAGTAAAAACAATGAGTCAGCGCACAGAGATAAGGTGCAGTCATTAACGGACGGGTGCAGAGCCAACAACCTGTATCTGACCATTGACAGTTCTACCATTGAGATCCTCAAGAGTACCAAGTTTCTTGGAGTGCACTTGGTGGAGAATCTCATGTGGTTCCTCAACACCAGCTCCATAGCCAAGAAAGCCCAGCAGCGTCTCAAATTCCTGCAAAGGCTGAGGAAAGTTCATCTCCCACCCTCCATCCTCGCTACATTCTACAGAGGGTGCAACTGCATCACCGCTTGGTTTGGAAACTGTACCATCCCAGACCATAAGATCCTGCAGATGATACTGAAGTCAGCGGGGAAGTTCTCTCTTTCTACTACGATGGATATCTACAGCACACGATGCATGCAGAAGGCAATAAAACTGTGAAGTACTTTTCACACCCCCTTGTAAACTTTTCTCCCTTCTGCCATCTGGAAGGAGGTACTAAGGGTTCGGGCCCACACGTCCAGATTGTAAAACAGTTTTTTTTCCCCAAGGCATCAAGCTCCTCAATTCTCAGAACATACATGCACTAGTATACCATGGATTTTTATTGTATTGTGTTTTAATATTTAACTCTTATTTATGTAAATTTGCTCCATGGGTCTAGAGAAATGCAATGGTATGAATGACAATAAAGGTGACTTGACTTGATGTTCTTAAAGTTTTCCCTATCCTCTGGTCTCTGCTCTTGGCAACTTTGAACGCAGGAGCTTTTAGTTTGGCGCCTTCCTTTTTTTTCTTAGTTCTCCAAGGCTGCCAGTTCCTGCCCTTCCTGTCCTTGCTTTTAACTGGAAATACTTTTGTTGAGCACCATGAAATATCTCTTTGAAAGTCCTCCACTGTCCCTCCTTGCTGCCTGCATTCCCAGACTATCCTGGCCAATTCCTCCCTCATCCCTTGCAGTTTCCTTTGGTTAGGCATAACACACTGGTTTTAGACCAAACTATTTTACCCTCCATTTGTATGAGAAGCTCAATCATACTGTGATCACTTTTCCAAGAGGATCCCTGACTACAAGATCACTACCGTATTTTCACTCATATAGCACGCATACATGATTAACATGCACACGTATAAAATGCGTGGAAAATCTGAAATGACGTGAAACGTTCTTGTATAGCGCACACACGCATATACCATGGTCCAACGCCTTCAAAATATGACCTATAAAAGTCACAAAAAAACAAAAAGCAATACATGTGCAGATAACATCATCAGCCTGTATGGCTGTCACCTGTATTCGATCTAGCCCAATCAGCCATAATCCAAACATTTGTATTGTTACACTCCACAGCAACAAATAGGTTAGGTTTAAACACAAAATGTATTAACAAACTAACAATAAAAGAATTAACCCAATAAACAGCACCTGAACACCAGCCTTAATGGCAACTCTGTATAAACAACAGACTGTTATACAGTGTAAGTGGAAAAAACCCAGACCAATACAGTCTAGGTTGAAATGCCCCAAAAATCACCAAAATTCCCAAAACAAAGCCCATGTCAGTCACATCAAGTCTGTCAGGGGAACAAGACTGCCTTGGGGTTCAAATGGGCTACCTCTGCCCTTCACTTCCTTTATCCAGGAATTTCCACAATGACCTCCTGGTTACTATATGAGGTACACGCTTCCGAAGCCTACCTTAGGGTTCACAAGTGTCCTTCTGGCGTGCGAGTCCTCTTCTTTTTTTTAAATTTATTTATTTTTTTTAATTTTTTTATTTTTCACACCATAAACCACATTAACCATGATACACACTTTTTCCTTTTCACACATATACAGTGCCATTTTCTCCCCCGCCTCCCTCCTCCCATCCCACCCTCCCTACCTCCCCCCTCCCGTCCATTTAAAGTACAAAATCTAGGATACATTAAACCAGTCAAACAATGTTGTCATTCAATAAAAATACACAAGACATTCCACTGAGTCAATTCTTTTCATTTCCTTCTCCTTCCGTTAATTTAGGTAGTGAATGTCCCCGGTAGGTTTTCGCTATTGTGTTTCATGTAAGTCTCCCATATTTGTTCAAATATTTCAATATTATTTCTTAAACTATATGTTATTTTTTTCTAATGGAATACATTTATTCATTTCTATATACCATTGTTGTATTTTCAAATTATCTTCCAATTTCCAGGTTGACATAATACATTTTTTTGCTACGGCTAGAGCTATCTTAACAAATCTTTTTTGTGCATCCTCCAAATCAATTCCAAATTCTTTGTTTTTTATGTTACTTAGGAGGAAGATCTCTGGATTCTTTGGCGAGTCCTCTTCTTTAGACACCTTGTCTTGAGTGGTCTGGTGACCCTTCAAAACCCTCCTTAGGGTTCAGTAGTGCCCTTCTGACACACAAGTCCTCTTCCTTGAAAGGGGACAGGAAGCACCAATGAAACCTCTCCAGAACTAGCAATCTGGGGGTTTTAAACTGCTCAGCACTGCCTCCAGCTCTCCTCATTGGAGGAGGGAGGTTAACAGCTGCAGGCTCGCTCTCCTGCGAGCCCACGGATTTCCAGCAATGGCTCCCATGCTTTGACAGCTGTCAAAATTTCCTACTGGTAGCTTAGTGCGACTACAGCTCCAAGCAGCTGTCAAGACCCCAGCAGCAAGTTCAGTCCTTTGACAGCTATCAAAGTCCCCTAGTGGTAGCTTAGCATTACTGCAGCTGAGAAATCTCCAGCGGTAAACTCAGTCCAGTCAAAAAAAACCCCAAAATAGTCAAGGTCTATACAGTATAAAAGGCCCTCGCATTTGGTGCTCTGTACATATTACTTTTGAGGTCTAGAGTAGTTTTGATAATGTGAGGAATCAAATGCAAATCTTACACTGCCAATTTCAAACTGAAAGTTGTTACCAGAGCAGATGAAACTGGCAATAGAGCAACAGCAAGAGTGCTCGAGGTTGGCGAATCATCCATTCACGAATGGAGGAAAGAGAATGATCGGGTACAGCCACATGTCAACTGCCATTGGGTTTCTTTTGTGCTCTAGGTGGCCCACCCTGAATCCCTTTATCTCTGGATCTTTGCTAATGGCCTCTGCCAATGGATCAATTGCTAAGACCAACAGCCCTGGAGATGGAGGACAATCCTGCCTGGTGGACCTACTGAGGGAGAATGTTGGTGATATTTGTTCATTTGTACTAACCTTTGCCTGCGGCTTGTCATACAATGTTTTTATCCAATTAATAAACATTTGACCCATTCCAAATTATTCTAATACTTTAAACAAAAGGGGCCATTCTAACCAATCAAAGGCCTTCTCTGCATCAAGAAAAACTATAATGCTTGGGTATTGTTTTGCTTGTGCTAAATGTATAATGTTAAGTAGTCTGTTCAGGTTGTTAGCAGAGTGCCTCTTCCTAATAAAGCCCACTTGATCTGGATCTATCAATTTTGGAAGGTACCAACCCAACTTATTGGCTAATGTCTTGGCTATTACTTTGTAATCTGTATTTAGTAGAGAGATAGGCCTGTATGACAATGATTTCAATGGGTCCCAGTTCATTTTGGGTATCTGTGTAATAATAGCTGTTGAAAAAGATTCCGGGAGAGTTTGCATTTGTGCCGCCTGGTTCACTACACTCATTAACAATGGGATCAATAGGTATTTGAATTCCTTATAGAATGCAATGTTCCCAAAGCCTGCTTGATTTCCTCACTGGAGAAAGGGCATCTAATTCCGTCCGGTCCTCCTGGACCAATTTTGGCAACTCAATCCCCACCAAGGACTCGTCAATTTTATCTAAATCTCCTGGCGCCTCAATTTTATATAATTTCTCAAAAAAAGTTTTAAAGGTATTATTTATTTCTTTTAAATCATATGTTACTGACTCTGGACCTGATTGAAGGGCATTAATCACTCTTGAAATTTCTTCTGCACTCAGTTCCCATGCCAAAATTTTATGTGCTTTTGCCTAATTCATAGCATCTTTGCTTGGATCACAATATCATTTTTTTCCACTCTGTATTTTTGCAGAGTGTTGTATTTAATTTTCTTATTTTCCAGTTCCTGATATTTCTCATTTGATCCCAGGTTTTGGTATTCTTTTTCTAATTTTGTGATCTCCTGTTCTAGTGTCTCCACCTCAGTCAATTTTTTTAATACTTTTGGTATACAAAATTATTTCCTCCCTTAAATAGGCCTTTAGAATGTCCCAGATTTAAAAAAATATTAGTTGAAGGACAATTTGCTTTACAAAACAAAGCAATTTGGCCCCTCAAAAAAGTACAGAAGTCTGAGTTTCTCAATAGTGTAACATTAAGGTGCCACCTTTATGCATTTGTTTATTTTTCAGGCATTGTTATTTGCAATGGTGAATGGTCTGACAATTGCCTTGATAGATATTCTGACTCTAGCACTCTACTTTCCAACCTGGCTGACATCCAAAAACAATCAATTCTGGTATGAAAGTCATGGGACTTCAAGTAAAAGGAGTAGTCCCTAGCCTGCGGGTTCCTATGCCACTATACATCTATCAAAATTTAGGTCTTTCATAAAGGCCAGAGTGGTTTTGACGCCTTGGACTTCGTCAACATTCTTGTTATCTTATCTAGAATAGGGTCCAGACAAAAATTTAGATCTCCTTCAATTAATATATTCTGTTTTCCCTTTCCAGCCTTTAGAAAAGTATTTTGCATAAGCTGTTCATCATCGAAGATTGGTTCATAGAGATACAGCAGTGTCCATGGTTCCGAATATAATTGGCAGTGTACCATTACAAATGTCCCGGCTGGGTCTGTAGCCCCACTACTGGTACCTTTTTGTGTATTAAAATGGCTATCCTCTCTAGCCTTAGAGTTAAAGGAGGAAGAGAACACTTGCCCCAACCAAACCCTTTTAAATTTATCGTGCTCCTTTTTAATTAAATGAGTTTCCTGTAAAAATAATATATCTGCTCTCAATTTTTTAAGGTGAGCCAGGACGCTTTTCCTCTTTATGGGACTGTTTAGGCCATTCAAACTGAAACTAATAAATTTTATAGTCTCATTCATTTGTATTTCTATGTCTTATCTTTTCACCTCCATAGCACTCCTGTTTATTTGTCTTGTACAGGGACTTTTCATGTCTCTCACCCATAGTCTCTCCATGCCAATGTCCACATCAGCCACAAAGAGAAAGAAGAAAATGAAAACTCCCCCCACCTCCCCATAAGAAAACCTAGACAAAATATAATAAACCTTTAAAAAAAATCCCAATATATCACAATTAACAAGCAAAACATTCAAAACATCCCTGTCCTCTGTTTTGGCGCCCTGTCCTCTGTTTTAGTGCCCCTCCTCTCTACAACTGTGCCATCTTCCCTCCTATTTTGAGTCTCTTCATGTGCCATCTTTTCCCATGCTCGGTCTTCTCTGCAGCCTTGTGTAGCCCCTTCCGCCTTGATCTCCCATTGTTTTTCCCATTTATACATTTTTGAAACAAGGAAAAAGATGTAACTCTCCACACCCTCCAATCATTATAAAACTCTATCAAAACCCAACAACTGTATACAACAGCAACATCAATAGTCTTATTTGTTTTCATGGATCAGTGATTATAAAGTTCATAACATCCCCCCTTTTGTTCAGTAACTCCTCAAGCATTTCATTGTTAGTTTTTTTCAGGGGTTCAGTTCAAGTCTACACCTTTTCTGGTAATTCCCGGGCATGTCATGGTCTCTTATGGCTCCTTAAAGTGTTTTCTCTTCCCTCCCAGTAATCTTTCTTAGGGTGGTTGGGTGCAGCATCACTATCTATTTTTTTTATCTGCAATATTTTCTTGACCTGGTCAAATACTTTTCGCTGTGGAACAGCACTGGGCTCAGATCAGGAAAAAAATATCAGTCTTGCCCCCTCCCCTGAAATTCCATTGGTCCCCTTGTCTCCCTTGATAATGCCATTGCTGTCCTCAGCACTGTTTCCTGGTCCCGGCTATTGACAAATCGAATCAGAACCAGCCTCAGGTGTTGATTTGGGGCGGGACGTGGGCCAGTAGATGGGCTCTTTCTATGACTGGGGGGTCCTAAATTGATCCCCTTCTAACACTTCAGGAACCCAGCACACTAAGAACTGCATGGAGTCTTTCCCTTCCTCCACCTCTTTTAGACCCAGTAGTCTAATATCATTACACTGTAGTATTCTAAATATTCTAACTTATCTATCAGTTGCTTCTTCTCGATGACCCATGTATCGATTATATTCTCCAGTCTGTCTTGGACATCCTCCATCTTGCTTTCGAGGGCTCAGACCCCATTTGTCAGAGCCCCAATCGAAGTCTGCAGTCCGAGCAGAGCCATGAAGACAATCTTTCAGCCTGGCATCCAGTCGCTGCTCCAGTCCTCCATCTGGGCCGCCAGCGACAGTACCGCCTCCAGTACAGCCTGATTGGGCAAGCCTGACATTGCAGGCTTCATCACTGTGCCTTCAGTGCTAGGCGCCTCTAACAGCGCGGGAGCCTGCAGGTCACTAGCGTCAAATGAATTTTCACAACATTTTCAACTGCTTCCAACAGGTCTGGCTTTTCCATAGCCTGTTTATTAATCTTCCTGCCCATTTTTCTTCCATGAAGGTGAGTTTAAATTGTTTGTTGATGATATTTTTCCCTTGTTTTAATAGTAAAAAAAAATCGGGAGCTCTCTGGGTGTGTCCTTTCAGCCACCCAGCATCATGTTAATCCTGTTGCCGCCCACATTGCAGTAATTCTGGGTGGGTTGTCATGTAAACTGCAGCTACTCAATATTTCCATTAATCATCCATTCACGACGCTCATCAGATCAGAATGGGAGGAATGGATGCAGAATGGCCCTCATGAATTCACTCCATCCGGACCCTTGAAAAGAGCAACCTATACTGAAGTTTGTGAATGGGTTGCCAGAGCATGGGATAAAATAACACCAGAAACAGTGGATTCAGAAAAGCTGGCATAGTATATATTGACGATGGTGATTCCACCACTGATGACAAAAGCAGTGACAGCAATGACGTATCAGTATCGACTACAGTAACGGAAGACCGTTTGCAGGCTGTCCTAACATATTTTAAAGAAGACAGTGAACAAGAATCCCACTTTGAAGGCTCAGTAACATGCTGTTCAAGAATGTATGCATTCTATGAAGTCCTCCTCAAGATTGTCTCAACCAACCTCATTCATCCAGTCTATGTGCATGTTAAAGTCCCGCATGATAACTGCTGTACCATCTTTACATTCCTCCACTTTTTCTTGGTTTATTGCCTGTGCCACTGTAATATTATTATTGGGTGGCCGAAAAACAACTCCAACATCATTATTTTTCCTTTACTATTCCAAATCTCTACCCAAATGGACTCAACATTTTCCTCCTTAGATCTTACATCATCTCTCACTTATGCCCTGATCTCAACCTTAACAAAGAGGGCTAGGTTGAATAGGTTAGGACTTTATTCCCTGGAGTGTTGGAGAATGAGGGGAGATCCGTTGAGTTTGAGTGAGACAAGAACTGGAGCACATGGGTTAAGGGTGAACCTTAGAGGGAACTTCTTCACTCAAAGGGTGGTGAAAGTGTGGAATGAGCAGCCAGGAGTAAAGGTGGATATAGGTTTGATTTCAACTTTTAAGTAAAGATTGGATAGGTATATGAGTGGGAGGGGTGTGGAGGGCTATAGTCTGGATTCAGGTCAATGGGAGTAGATGCAGTAAATAGCGTGGCATGGACAAGATGGGCTGAAGGACCTGTTTCTGCGCTGTAGTATTCTCTAGTTCTATACTTCATGCTTTACTTGCAGCACACTAATCACCAGATAACTCTCATCAGGGGAAACATCAGGGTTAGGTTTATTTTTTTTTTTACACAGAGTAGTACGTGCTGGAATGCATTGCCATGGATGGTTGGGACGGTTGGTGCAATTGGGACATTTAAAACACTTTTAAAAGGGCAGCACAGTTGACATAGTGGTTCGCACAATGCCTTTACAGTGCCAACGATTGAGACCGGGGTTCGAATCCCCCACTGTATATTAGGAGTTTGTACGTACTCCCTGTATCTGCGTGGGTTTACCCTGGGGTCTCCTGTTTCCTCCTGCCCTTTGAAGCATACTGGGGGTGTGGGTTAATTGGGTGTAAGTTGGGCGGCACGGGTTCGTGGGCCAAATGGCCTGATACCGTGCTGTATGTGTATGTCTAAATTAAAGTTAAATTAAATTAAAAATTAACTCTTAGTCAGACACTTCGTTGCAAAAAAATGAAGGGTTATAGGTGTGCATTAGGGAAGGTTTAAATAGTTGAGTATGTTTATATAGGTTGGGACAACATCGCACTTTCTATCTCATCTTTTCTCCCCTTACTGCTTTTTTGTGGCTTCCGTTGGTGAGAACATCTGCTCGCTGAGCCACACAATCCCTGAGCACTCTTCCCGGAATGTTATCCAGTCCAGCAGCTTTCCTTGGGTTGACTTTGCCTAGTTCTCTCTTAACATCGTCCTCTGTAAGACATAGCACCTGATCGTTTGGAAGAGGAGTGGTCTTCTCCACTGCGACATTGTTTTTCGCCTCAAACTGCAAGTTGAAGTTGTTCAGTTCATCTGGGAGGGAGACAAATGCAGATGATGTAGTCTTATGGTCAATGATATCTTGGATCCCCTTCCAAATGCATTGTGTGTCCTTGCCGTACAGGAAGTAACTGTGAATGTGCTGGGCCTGCACACGCTTTGCCTCCCTGAACCCACAGGTCCAAGGAGGTCGAGGCAATTGGAAATTTGGCTCTGATGTACAGACACATACGTGCACACTGTACACTGCACACACACACTGCCCAGTTTACCAATAATGACCTCAAATTTAGACCATACCCTTCTGGTGTTCTTTACAAAACAGAGCACCACAGATAATCATACAGCTAATTATAAATTGAGCTATAATCACACTCAGCCTGCTTTATGCCCAATACTTAAATGTACAAAGCTTAATCAGAATAAATATATCCTTCTAAATGTGAGCTGCGCGTGACTCTGTCCATGTTCAATGTTATCACCAGCAAACATAACACATGGCAAACTCTCTGTGGTGCAATGAGCTTTTAATTTACTTTGACTCAAAAGAGCAAAGATAAATAACATTGGATAAAATGAATCAATTGTGTAATTCAAGGTGTGAATGTTCCATTTGGACTTTGACAAGTCAGTAACTGAATCACACTTAACCAGGACATTGCCACTGAAAAGCTGGAAACAGCTTCACAAGCCCATCATTAATGGATTCCAGCCTGTTTGAGTAAAAATTCTACATAGAAAGAATCGTTGAAAGGATTCAACCCGCTGGAAATTAATTCAGATTGAGGCTTTAATATATCAATGCAGGTAGAAGAAAGGACGTACAGTGAATTGGAAACAAAGCAAGATAATGTGTCCAAAGTTGGTTATGAGCACAACTTCAAGGTTCCTTTTATAGTCATGTAATAATATGTAAAAATGTAACATACATGATGTATTTCAACTTTTGTCTGCCATAAGACAAAAAAGTCATCATGAGCATTGCCCAGCACTCCTAACAATAAGAGAAAGAGAAGCAGAAGAGATTCCCTTCAGAGACACTGAGTGTTCGTGGATTCTCCTCTAGTGCTCCCGTAGCCTCACAGACTTCCATTGAAACCATTGGCCACTCGAGCTCCAGATCCAAACCCCCAATACAATCAAGAAGCATTCAGCACCCGAGGTCCTTCAGGAGCCCATCTTCCCCTCAGCACTATCGCAAATCTTGGTTCCACTACCTGATTTCCATGAGACAGCCTCTAGCAGCCCGCAGCCTGTGTGATTCCTTCGACCGCAAGTCACCAACAGCCCGCATGCCTGTATGCGTCCTATAACCGCTGAGCCCTTTGCTGGTCTGCTGTCTGAGTTCATCTTCAGGTTATGGGCAAAAATAAAGCCGGTCCCTAAATAAAAATGCTCAAGGGAGCTTGCCTGTCGCGTTTCAAGAAAAAAGTTTGCGGGTGTTAGAGGCAATGAATCTGATCACAGGTTGGATGTTACAAAAGACATTTATTTGCCCGTGAGCGAAAATTGCAACAGGGATTGCGCACACACACACACACACACACACACACACAGAGGCAAGATACATGCAATACTTTTGGATCACATAACAACAGTACCAATAATCACTATACACCATGATCTATAGAATATAGCAGAAAGATGCAACAACAGTAGTCGCCACTCCCTGATCCAGTGCAGGTGTGGCACCCTGATTAGTTATGAGAGAAAGAAAGTAGTTATGATAGGTTCATATGTTTGCAGCACAATAAATCCCCCAATCTGATACTGGCACACAATTTGCAATGGACTCTCCAGCATCATCTGTGGCTCATGTCCTGGAGTAAAGCTTGGGGTCATCCTCAGGGTAAAAGAGACCCAGCTGCTCCACATGGTGGGCGCTCTATCCCAGGTGGCCATGGGGGCCAGCTCAGGTATGCCCAAAATAGGTCAGGTAGTGAGGTGTGTATTCCTTCAAAAGGGCCAATGGCAAGCCAAAGGTAAGATGTGTGCTCACTATGGGTGGTTTTGACCTTATCGACAGATGTGGAGGCTTCTGACCAGGTTCATCCCAGAGGGATCACATGACCTTCCATACTGCACCTGCCATTATGTAGCAGAGGGATAATGGAAATAAATTTCTGTGAGCAGTCAACTATGAGATATTTCACAATCTCTCTTGGTAAACAAAGTCAAAAGCTTTGCACCGGATCTCTTTGAACATCAATGCTTTTAAGTGTCCCATCATTAACTATATATATTTGGCCTTACATTCTCAAAGTGCAACACCTCACACTTGCCTGGATTAAATTGCCATTTCTCTGCCATATCTGTAACACTAAGAGTCTCAAAACCCTTCGTTATTAGCAACAGAAGCCCAGCTTCCAATGGAGTATACAGCCTCCCATTTAATCACAAACCTAGCCTATTAAAGCATTTCCTTCTCCCAGAGAAGAATCTCTGGGTCCCTCTTTGGCACCTTAAAACACAGAACTGCTATGAAAACAAGTCATCCTTGATTCTGAGATCTGGCTCTATAGTGACTGCAGTCTGAACCTGTTGTGGTGGGCGGGGGGTGCGGATCAGGGGGCATTGGCGGGGGAGATGAGCTTGTGTTCCATGATGGACCCAAACACACTGCAGATATTGGAGTGGATCAGTAGAAAAATATTGAAATTGACATCTGAGCATTGCAATGACAAATTAAATTAATGAATACTTTGCACAGAAATGATAACAAATAATTAACAATAGTTCAGGGCTCCACCTTCCAGCTCAGTCGCTTCAGTGGAGTTTGACAGGATTTGTTTCACTCACAAATGAATACAGGGTAGAGAGGATAAAAGGTGAATGGAAGTAGATGTGATTCTGACTACTTAGTGTCCCCAAGGATGTTGACCTTCATCTCCTTAGCTTAGACCAGGGATGACCAACCTTTTCATTTTTAATTTAGACATACAGCATGTAACAGGGCTTTTCGGCCCACAAGTACATACCAGGGGGTGTAGGTTAATTGGGCAGCATGGACTCATGGGCTGAAATGGCCTGATACTGTGCGGTGTGTCTAAATTAAAAATGAAAAGGTTGATCACCCCTGCCTTAGACTATCTGACTTTAGATTGTGCTCTTTGGAGCCCAATGAAGCAAGACTTTGTTGTGAAGAAATTTCCTGTCAAGTAATTAAAAATGGAGCAATCACTGGGTTACAGGAATGGCTTGCTCCACTCCCAACTGCTCACAACAAGCATCCATGAGTCTATCTAATTAGGTGTCTGAAGATTGGGTACTAGCTAAAGGTGGGATTACATGGGAACTGAGTCATAAGTTTACATGTAAAAATACATCCTTTTTAAATTAATTTTGAGAGATCTTTCTGAACATACATTGCACAATTTAAAGTACATTCAAGAGAATCAGAATCAGGTTTATTGTCATGAACATGTATCACAAGATTTGTTGTTTTGCGGCAGCGGTATTATGCATTATGAGTCCAAAATCGCTATGAATGAAGCTTCTGTAAATACAATATTTAAAAATAAATAATTAAAGCAAAAAGGAAAAAAAGTGAGGTAGCATTTACAGGTTCAGAAATCGGAGGGCGAGGGGAAGCAGCTGTTTTTGTAACGCTGGATGTGCATCTTCTGGCTCCTGTACCTGTACCTCCTTCCTGACGTTAGTAGTGAGAAAAGGGAATGGCCTGGTGGTGAAGGTCCCTGATGATCGAGGGACACCGCTGCTTAAATATGGCCTTAATGGGGTGGACTAATACCGGTGATGGCGCTGGCCAAGTTTACAATCCTCTGTAGCCTTTTCCTGTCCTGTGCATTGGCACCTCCAAACCAGATAGTGATCCAACCAGCCTTTGCTAACATACCAAATCTCCTCAAACCGAACAAAATGCAGACACTGCTGAGCCTTCTTCATGGTTGCATCAACAAGATGGCCCCAGGATAGATCTTCAGAAATGTTGACACCCTGGAATTTGAAGTTTTTTTTATCTTATGCTAACCACTCAATCAGCTGCTTTGTGTTCTCCTGATTTCCCCTTCCTGAAGTCCACAAACAATTCCTTAGTTTTACTAAGAATATGTACAAGGTTGTACTCAAATCAAAACCTTTGCATACCCTGCTTTCTGTTCTTGGATCCAAGTCTAAGTGGTTCAGGAGAAGGCTATGTGGCCTCTCTAGTTTGTCTGCTCTGCTATATGCATGGCTGATCATTTACTCGACAGCACTACATCACCCTAAACTCGCAGGACACATTTTTAACACAAAAATGCAGAGAGAAGCAGAGCAGCAGTACAATGATCAGTTTGTCAGTGTAAAGTGGGCAAGACTGCACTGTAATATTCTATGTTCTTAATTTCATATTTCATCTTTTTTTTTTCTGTTGGCTTCTATTGCTTTTTAAAAGCTACTCAATCCTCCAGCTTCCTGCTAAATTTTTCAAGGCTGTATGCCCTCATTTTTACTTTTGTGCTGTCTTTGACTTCCCTTGAGAGCCACCAGAACATGAAGTCTGACACAGTGCTTGTGGGGCAAAAATAGTAGCTTGTTTGTGCCCTGCAAGGTCCTATAAATGGCAGTCAGGGATATGGCCAACAATCTACTTTGTGATTTTGGCTTAGATTCTTGGAGAACTTCACTGCTCGTTTCAAAACTTTGCCATGATATCAAGGCATTGTTTAATGTATTATTTGAAAAACTGATTTCTTGGTATCGAATAGTTCTCTGCTTCTTACGCAAACTGATTCTGCGTCTTTTAATTCCGATTTATTGTCAGAGTACATGCATGGCATCACATACAACCCTGAGATTCCTTTCTCTTGCGGGTGCAGCAGAATTATCTCTAATTGGTAGTGCAAAAAATAAACTGTACCCAGCATAAACATGTAAGCAAATAAAAGAACTGTAAACAGATAACAAATGTAAACAAACTGACTGTGCAATACAGAGAGAACAAAAAGAAAATCAATAAAGTGCACAAGAAAGAGTCCTTAAATGAGTCTCTGATTGAGTTTGTCGTTGAGGAGTCAATTTCCCCAGCTTTTATAAGGAATGCTCCTCAACAACCTTTTGAGGTTTCAAGTTTAACGTATACAATTCCTTGGAGCAATTATGAAACAAAATTGAGAACTGAACCAAATGCTTAGCTGATGACATGAAACTAAAGGCTTGAATGGGGAGAGGTAAAGAGAGATGGAGAAATTTAAGGGAGAACTCTACACGGAAGGCACTGCCATTACAGAGAAGCAGAAGGCATTGGGAATGAATGTGAAAGAGTGAAGGAAAATGGATGGTAAGGATTCACCAGGTTCTGTGGGAAGAGCTGTGAGAATGGGTAAGTCGAGGGGAGTTGTACATACAATATTCTGCTTGTGTTCCTCCTGGCAGCTATTTCAGGATTACTAATGACAAGGGAGTGGCAGGTCAGGCCAAATGGAACTCAAAGACCTAAGGATATTAATTAAGAAACAAATTTTAAAAAGTAGTTTCTCCAGATCAATTCCAGCTTTGACATTTTGAGTTCAACTGGCTTTGAGAAACTGAATGGAATTTTATTACACATATTCAGTATGATTTGGATTAAATTTCATTTCCTCTTCAAGTTTCCTTCTGTGGTTGCTTGGGAGCTTTGTCATTTCCAGTAACTAGCACTGAGTCAGCAAACTTCTTTTAAAGGGCACTGGTGACATCTGCGGCTGGTGCAGTTGGGAACACCTGGAGGGACAGCATGCAAACTCCACACACAGACGACACCTGAGGACACAATTGAACTCAGGTCCCCAGAGCTGTGAGATAGTGGGTGTACACGCTGTACCAGCGTACCACCCAGTTACCCCTCCTGGTTCTGCAACTGGAAAGAAAATTAGGGACAGGATTAGGCCATTCAGCCCTTTGAGCTTGCATGCCCCTCACCCCCTTGTCATACAATTATAACCTAGTTTGGTAATTCAAGTGCCCAGGTACACAGGAGGCTTTAGAAAGTAGCAAACATTGCCAAGTCTATCGCAGGCTCTGACCTCCCATCCATCTATGACATCTATGTGAGGCGCTGTCCCAACAAGGCATCCAATTCATAAAGGATCCCATCACCCTTTTCACTACCTCTTCTCACTGCAACCTTTGGGGAGAAGGTTCAGAAGTCCAACACCTCCAGGTTTAAGAAGAGTGTTTTTCCCTAATGGCTATCAGGTGCTTATATACCACCACCATCCCCCCACCCCCCCAAGCCCTTTACTAACCCAACCAGTACTTTTAGTTGTTTTCATAACAGTGGGATCTGGATTAACTGGGAAAGTGGACCAGGGAATTGCAGATGGAATGTGTAGTGTTGTATTTTGGTAAGCAAAACCAGGGCATGATTTAGAGAGTAAATAGCAGGGCCCTGGAGTATGATGTAGAACAGAGATGCCTATGGGGTGCAAAGGCATAGCTCCCTTAAAGTGGTGATGCAGATAGATGGGGTGGTGAAGCAGATGTTTGGCATGCTTCCTTTCATCAGTCAGGCCAGTGAGTACAAGGGTTGGATTTCATAGAACTCCTGTTTGGTCCAAGCACCAACATTACCTTCAACATTACCTTATCACCTATTTTGATATCATCTGCAAACCTACTAACCATGCCAACTACATTCTCACCCAAGTCATTCATGCAGATATGACTGCAGCACTAATCTCTGTGGGACATAAGGACTCCAATATGAAAAACAACCCTCCATGACTTCCCTCTGAAACCTAGCACCAAACCAATGGTATTATCTTCAAAATGAAATCTTCTTTGGTCACTTCACAGAACAAATGGAGCTTCAGTTTCAACATCCCTTTCAAAAAGTGGCATCTTCAATATTGCTACACTCCTTCAGAATGTCACACTTGGTCATAAGTTCATTTGTACGCACATTGAACATTCTGTGTTGAGTATACTGTAAGTGACTGAGAATAATAGGACTCTCCTCCAGGCAGATTTCCTCACCAACCCTGGTGCACCCAACCCCTCCCCTACTGTCACCACCCTCACTTCCAACCCCAAGTGCTGATGACTGAGGCAGGGGAACAGCATCCTTGTGAGACAGGTGCTGAAGACAGTGGACACCAGGAGCTCTGCTCTACTGCCATGATCAGAGTTAATGCAGGTCGAAGTAGTGAATCCTGAAGTCATACCAGTAATTGTCTACAGCAATGAGCCCTCCACGCTAACCATTAGCCATTTATAATATTCACGTTTACCTTAAAGTTTAAGTACAAGTTGATTTATCATGCGATTGTACAATTGCAACCTGATGAATCAGCATTTTTAGGTCCTCAGTGCAACACACTGCAAACACATGTAGAGACTTTTAACGCACATACAGTACAAAAAATAAATATGCACAGTATTTGGTCTCAATTTTTAAATAATAATTATTGTTAAATAAATAGCTGAGTTATGGATAGCTTGTATGAGGAGTTTATCAGTCATTCAGCATTCCCACTTCCCATGGGAAGAAGCTATTTTTCAGCTGGTGATTCTGGCTCCGATACTCCTGTATCTTTCCAGATGGGAGTACAAGTATATCCTGTTTTACGAATACTCGCTTTTACGAAGAAACTTGTGTTCGCTGTTACGAAAAGATTTGAATGGGTTTTAACTTTTAGAAAAATAGCCTCCAATGGTAGTGAGTGGGTCACTATTTTGGCTTATGAAAGGTTTCATAGGAACGTTCTAGATTATAAAGTAAAATATAGCTGTATCTGAAGGGTGCTGTGTGCAGGGTGGTAAGGTCCTCACTGATTTTGCAAGCCCTCTTTAGACAACGACCCTGGTAAATCCCATCAATGAGAGGGAGGGAGACTCCAGTGATCCTCTCTGCCACTCATATGGTCCTATGAATTGAGCACTGATCTGATGCTCTATGGCAGGGAAGGCCAACCTTCTAATTTTTAACTCAGACATACAGCACGGTAACAGGCCATTTTACCAGGGGCACAGACTCATGGGCCAAAATGGCCTGTTACTATGCTGTATGTCTAAATTAAAAATTAAAAGGTTGGCCACCCCTGTCTATAGCAACCGCATCACACTATGATGCAGTGAGCCAGGGCACTCTCAATGGAGCTCCTGTGGAAAGTTTACAAGATGATGGCCCATAGCCTTAACAGGCCCAGTCTTCTCAGGAAGTGCAAAGATTATTGTGCTTACCTGACAAGTGAGATGTTTTGTGAACAGGATAGGTCACTTCAGTGCTTTCTACTCTCTCCACTATTAATGTGTAATTGAGGGTGGTCAATCTTGGTCCTCCTAAAGTCCAGAGTCATCTCCTTCATCTTGAGACTCAGGTTGTTACTCTCACACCATTTCACAAGATTTTCCACCTATTCTCTGCAGTGAGACTCACTGTTGTGTCATCTATAAACTTGATGACACTGTTGGAGCTAGATCTGGCATTGCAGTCGTGGGTCAGCAGTGTGAACATGAACAGCTAAATGCACAGCCCTGAGGTCCGTCAGTGGTCAGCGAGTCAGGGCTCGACATTTTGCTGCCAATCCAGACAGACCGTGGTCTTTCCGTTAGGAAGTCCAGAATCCAGTAACAGAGAGAGGTGTTGAGTCCCAGCAAGGACAGGTTCTCCAACAGCCTCTGGGGGTCTGATCGTATTAAATGCTGAGCTGAAGTCAATGAACAGCAGTCTTGTTCTCTAGGTGGGACAGGACGGAGTGGAGGGACAAGGCTATAGCATCATCAGTGGCATCTGTAGGCAAAGTGAAATGGGTCCAGTATCTTGGGGAGTTGCCCTTTGATGTGTTTCACCAGATGCTTGAAACATTGTTATTCAAGTACTTGTCCAGATGCCTCTTAAATGTTGCGAGATAACTTTCCTCCAGCACCCACTCACAGTGCGTTCCAGATTACAGCCATCCATCCAGATAACAAAGTTTGTCATCAAATCCCCATTAAACCTCTTACCTCCCCCTCCCCCAAGTAACTGCTTAGTCCTTTCCCTCCAAGCCTCATTCCTCTTTTCTTTCTGAAGTAAATTCTTTATGATAGCCATGAGTGAATCTGCCTCCACCACCCTGTCAGACAAGGTCCAATTTGCCGACCGGAAGAGAATAGCCTTTTTGTTGCCTCTGGTTATATAGACAACCAGCTCTGACCTCTGGGATTGCTTCTTGGCAAATTTGGACATTTCTCTATTAACACAGTGTCATGGCTATCAGTTCTCTGCCAGATGAATTACACTAAATATCATCCTGCTCTGTGATTTCTGTGGCTCCTCTGAGATATTTTCCTCAAGTCTGACTTTATCAATTGTTTGCTGGTCTTATTCCAAGGCAGTTTCTTGAATCCCAATATTATAATTAGTGCAAGTGGCTGTTCACCTCCAATGACACAGACCAGTGTGGTAATGAGCCGTAACCATGACAGTGCAAATCAAAGCAAACCTTGTGAGGAAAGATTATGTTAGTTAATTTATTTGGTTTAAAAAAATTCTAGAGAAAGTGAATCGGAAATCAAATGGACTGAAACCACAGGAATGGAATAATCTCTGAATAGGTTGTGAGGAGAGAAGTTGAATTTTGCAAATTACTTTTGTTTTATTTTCCAGAACTGAAACATTGGAACCTTCCAGAATAACTGGATGGGTGGGGATTTTGTTTCCAGAAAACTGGGAACATGTTTAGCAATCCAACAGAATGAAAATCCCTTGAGAATCTGGGCCTCGTTACTGTACGTGCCAGGTCTTCCATGCATTGTTGGACCATCACATGGAGGCTCCAGGTCAGGCCCTGTGTTGCTGCGAACCTTTACAGACACCTGCACAATCTTTGTGTGCATGGGTCACTCATGGAGCTGCAGTGCCTCCAGCAGCTGTGAAGCTCCAGTGCAGTACACTGAATTAGATTTGTGCATCTTCCCTAAGCACCTGTTACTTCATGTCAATGTATAAATTCAAGAAAAAGACTTGGTTAGATAGACCTTTCACATCAGAAGACATCGGAGACAGCTTTACAGCCAAGAGGGGGATAAAGCAAGCTGATTAGTGGAAAGCAGTAAACTCAATGTTCATGCCCTGGGGTTGGAGGGTGCGCAGATGAAAAGTGTTTTGTTCCTCCAATCTGTGGGTGGTCAGAGTGGGATAGTGTGAAAGGCCATGGACAAGAACATCTGGGGTTGAGTTCAATACACATATGTGCTGGAGAAACTCTGCAGGTCACACAGCATCCTTTAGGATTAAAGAGTAACTAACATTTCAGACCTGAGCATTATTCCTGACAAAGAGCCCAGGCCCAAAACTTCAGTCACCCTTTACTTCCTCTGGATGTTATGTGACCTGCTAAGTTTCGTCAGCATTAATGTGTATTTCTCAAATAAATATTCTGTTCCTTCTCAAAAACCTGTCATGCAGATATGTTATTCAAAACAGGTCTGGTGATACACCACTGTATACTGTTACTCAGTTACTGGCAGTGTGTTTATGCTTGGCTCATATGTATGGCTGGCCCATCTTCCCTTGGTGACTTCATCCCCTTGTATCCCCTGATAAAAGCAGTTAAGCCAAGTCCCTCCCTTAGTACAAGCCCTGGGATTGGGCCAGAACAGAAGCATGGTCCAAGTCTTATGGTATAAAAAGCCTGTCATCCTGCAACTCCAGTCTTTTGTTATTATTGATAGTGTATCAACAGGCCTACTTGCTCTCTCATATAAACACATGAGCATATTTTGAAGAACAGGGAGACCTCCTGCCCCTGAAACCACCCCACCCCCAGAAAATGCTGGAAACTCTCAGAAGCATTTGTGGAGAGAGAATCCCAGTTACAGGTGGTTTAGCAATACAATTCTATTGGTCATCCACTGCAGCTAGTTACTGTGACAGCACGCGATGAAGAAATGGATTCAAGTCACTTCTCAGCTCTAAAGTTCTCGGACTGCCAGCAATATATCAACTTCATCAATAATGCTATTTTTAAAATAACACTGAACATCACTGGCTGAAAATAAAACCAGGGAACCAAGGCTTTATGAGGAAGCACAGAGAGAGGGGATAGTAATTCTGTTTGGTATGAGATTAATGCTTTGCTGCAACTTCGCCCACTGTGCCTTCTCTGTTCATCCAACACAAGCCGAGTGCCCAGATGGAAGATTTGTCCCACTATCTCTGAAGCTTCAAAGCATTTGAAGAGAAATCCAAAAAAACTGCAGAGGCTGAAATCTTGAGCAAACAATAGGAAGCTGGAAGGACTCAGAAGGTCAGACAGCATCCATGCTGAGAAATAAGTCAATCAATGTATTTTGTCACAACCCTTTATCGAGATTACAGTAGTAAGAAGGGGTGATATAGAGGTATATAGAGGTGAGACAAATCATTGGACAAACTGTCTTTTGCAAAAATTCTTTATCACCAAGGAGCATTGCTACAAATAGAGAGAAACTTTGCAAAGATTGAAGATGTTTAAAACTGCATCCTGAGTCTTTGCAGAGAAACTTTCATTCCACACAACACTGAGGTCAGTTCTGTTTTATTAAATGTACATTCAGGCACCTCCTCCAATCCACTCATCGTTTGAGGTGCCAATAAATACTGGTACAAGTTTAGGTTTGCAACAGCATTAGAAAAACAATATTGCTGATTTAGTTGCCACGAAAAGAGACAAAGAGAGGGAGAGAGAGAGAGAGAGAGAGTGTGGAGAGAGAGAGAAAATAAGAGAGTGGGCTAAAATACATTGAGTATCTACAGTTGGCTATAACTTTCATGAATCATCATTGCTTGCGATACATGTGCAACATTGGTGATGTGTGAGCTAGTGTGAAGTTTTTTTTAGCAATTATAATAAAGCATTAGATGGGAATTGAATTCAACAAAGCAAAATTGTACAAACTGAGCAAAATGTTCATTTATCAATAGCATACACATGCTATTGGAAAGTAAACATTCTGTGCATTATTTCAATCGGAAACTCCTTTCCTCTCCCTTCCTTCACCAGCTTGCTCATTAAAACAATGTACAATAGTGCAATCACTTTAATGGTAAAACAAAAATGTGAAGCTGAAGCTGTCAAGTGTCCCCCAAATATTTCCACAGCAAAGATGTATCGAGTTAAATCTGAAGGATTGGCCACACTTCATGTTACATTTCCTGAAATTAATTCTGAGTGCATGTTCTCTCAGGAAATGCTAAACTGCTACTGGATTTCATGATAGCTAGCCCCAGTATGGCAAAGGCAGGTTACTAATACAAGTTATAATGTCAAGATTATTCATTATTTATGAAAATGGGCATTATGTTTTGTCTCTTCAGAGGATTAACAGACAGGAGTGGTTCTGAGGAATACTGATCTGGGAAGATGGAAAGAAGCATCAGCTGTACAATATCGACATTATGTCCAATCTCCATAAAAGCTGGAGAATGCCATCTTTTGATAAAGTTGAGAGGACTTGTAGGACTTGTATCTTACAACGTCATGCTAAAGTCACAAGAAAGGATTAGAGCAAAGACTGCTGGATAGAGGTCTTTCTGAATGGTGGGTGGGCTGGAGGAGAAACTCCTGATCTGATGTTTCCAAAATCAAATTTCAATTGTCCAGCTGCCCTTGGGATTTGGACCAGAACATCTGAGTGAAGTCCCCTCACGTTTTGACACTTCACTGATTGGCATGACTAGGCATTCGTCTGTAATTCATGGGGTTTGGATTATCTGGGTGACAAATGCACAAACCAATTTTTTAATGGTTGAAAACCCATTCCTCCCCTCCTGAAAGCAAAAATGTAAGTGTAAGGTGAGCAAATGATCTTTTAGATCAGACAGTTGGATGAAAAAACCATACTGAAATTAATTAAATGAAAATAGAAAAGACATAAGCGTACTGGGATCAATTGGTTAACCTTACTTGGATTATATTTTCTCATCAAAACTATTTGAGATGTTTAAGTAGATTTTGTCTGGTAAATTTTCCATATACAGGGGGTAGAATTCTTCCTCTTCAAGTGTTATGTCTAAAGCACTGTTTCTGAGGTTCAGTTTACTGACCCTTGATTTTGGAAGCAGAGTACAATGTGCACATGGTACTAAATTCCAGGCTGATCACATGAGACGGAGACTGGATTTTTACCCCACAGTACGTACACACTTACATTGACTGCCTTTAGCTGCCTGATCGAGAGCTCACAAGAAAGTGAATTTGTGCCAGAGCTTTTGTTCACATTCTGCCAATGAAGAAGGTCAGTTTAAAATTCTTAGCCAGTTTTACACTAACTATTAAGCGTGACACTGGGTTAGAAATCACAGCTTTCTAATGAGCCAACATTTACAGAAAATACGCAAGTGTGACCTCAGATCCACTGCAGATTGCCTTGCTGGGTCCGGGGTTGGGATGGCTGATGCTGACATTATTATTTTCTGTGCTTAATCTTCATCATCATAAACTACTTCTGAAATGTCTGAATTTCTCCTGGTTTGACACAGGACCTTGCAATGCAGAGCAATGAGATCTGGGATTGGATTGTTCTTCATTGCAGGGAGTTCACCTTGCCATCAGACATGGCAGGCACACATGGTTTTCCAGTCCGCTTGGTGCTGCTGGGATAATGCCATTGGGGCCCAGTTGCCCCAAACACTGACGGTGATAGTATACGATGAGGAAATGGATCCAAATAACCTCTCAGATAAAAAGTTCTCGGATTGCCAGCCACCTGTCATCGTAACCAATGATGCTTCTTTCTTTGTAACACTGTCCACGATTGGCTGAAAATTAAACCAGGGGATAAAGGCTTTGCTGGAGAGCAAGGAAGGGGAGGGTCATTGTTGTCACACTTTAGTCTTCCCATCACTTTAATGCACTCAGGGCAGTCACAATTTGACCAAAGACTTCATCCACTGTGCCCTCTGCGTTTATCTAGCATTGGGGAGGAAGAAAAGCAGTCAGTAACTGAGGGGATCGAGAAAACTTTTCCTTAATTCACAGCAAACACAATGCTATGCTACTACCAAGAATCCCAGCCCATCCCTCCACCTTCCCTTCCCTGTGAATGTACCTGGAAGTGACCAAGGTAATGAATGGAAGGTCCCTGAGTCACTGCAAACCTATCTCAACCACCAGAAGCAAATGCTATTGAGAAAAATGGTTGTGATACTTCCTTTCCAGAGTCTAATGGGAGAATTGTTAAAGTTTCTGCCCAATATGCCACGATTGTCCATACCTCTACAAGTTCAGCTTCATCATTTTGTTTGCCTTTATGGGAATAGGAGCTGAGTTTACATTGCAAGCTGCTGGAATTTCTTTTGGGAACATGACATGATGTGATTAAAGAGTTAGTTTCACTGTGAGAGCCCTCAGAGAATCTCTGATAAGCTTTACCCCTCTGGACCCAGATGGAAATAGGTTCCTTACCTTGTTCTCACCTTTGGGTCAACCCTGCTCTGATTAGAGGTTCAGAGCTGATGATTTCCCCATCATCCCTATCAAGGCACAGGGCAGGACAGCAGCCAATCATGTTGATGTTGCTGCTCCTCCTACTTGGTTTTGATGGTCAATGATTATTGAAGAGTTCAACTTTCTGACTGCCCTTGGTAACCCAATCTCTAGATGCCCTAGATTACCCAAGAATCCCCTCAAACATGGCTTCTAATTTGCACAATTTACTGACTTGCCAAGCCATTTTTCAATCAATGACATGGAGCCATGTCTAGTCTGGAAGCAACACTGCCTTTATTCCGGGTCTCACCTTCCTGATGATATTCCTGTGTTGATAGTAGTTGATTACAGGCTCTGTTGCTTGATAATATGTCTCCAGACGTTTTGTGATGGTTTCTTCATTGTCATCAGAACGCCCACTGGTTTTGCCACGCTCCAGGAGGCGTTTGACCATTGTTTCTTTCCCAGCATCGATGTACAAGAGCAAGGTAGGTGGTCCAATCTACAGAGTGGGGAATCAGGCAAGCATCCAGTCAGTTGATGTACTTTCCTCTCATTCCATGTTTCTTATGTCAAGTTGTTTATTGTCATCTGATTGTACCAGTACAACCTGAGAAAACAGCGTTCTCTGGTCCTTGGCGCAAAACATGCAGACACACCACCAGACATAATACACATACAGACAAACAATACGCAGGACAAGTATACATCAATACAAATAAATAAATATTCTTTTTGGTAAATTATATTTATTAGACAACTGCTCAAAAGACATTAGACACTTATCCATAAATAAACCGTGAAAACATACTATTCCCCTTATATCAATTCAAGAAAATATTAGATAGAATAGGACTTTACAAGATCAATTTGTTCAATCCAAAAAAAATTACGAAATTGAAACCATATTCATATTGAATGTTTAATTATGGAATTTGTCATTTGTTTATTCAATTTAGTGAATGGAAAGGGGAACAAAACCCCTAAAATAGAAACCATTGAGATCCCCTGCACAAACCCACACTCAAGGCTCACCCATTGAATTTCACCCAAATCTGGTGTCCAGAAAATTATATTCCATATATTAGTACTTAACCTAGGGTTCTTATTCTGCCATGTATGTGAATAATATTAAAAAAAAGATTTAGGGATGAATGTTGGAACTGCCTGATATAGGCCACATTTTTTTCAGACATCGACAGATGAGGAAATTTTTAAATGTTACTTATTTACTTTTCCAATACCACATCAGACTGAAGTTACCGATAAAATTTTATGTTTAAATCCTTTTCAGAAGAGTTTAATAGCAACAATTTATGATTTGATCCTGAAAATACATCCAGTGATTTCTGACAAAATTAAGAATGAATGGGAAAGAGAACTTCAGACACCTTCACATATAGAGACAAAGGAGAAAATTAGTTAATACTTCTTCAATGTGTGCTTGATACTCTTTAATACAGTTTAAGGTGGTCCACAGGGCCCATGTGTCCAAGGACAAGCTAGCTCGTTTTACTCCCATATAAACCCTATCTGTGACAGATGTAATTCTGAGGTGGCTTCCATGGCACATATGTTTTGGTCCTGTCCCTCCCTGAAAAAAATATTGGGAAGGTATTTTTGAAATTATTTCAGCAGTTTTGCTCATTGACCCACAACCTCATCCAATGACAGAATTTTTGGATGACCAGTTTTGGAATCTGGCCACTTATCTGCCTCAGCTTGTCATGTGACTGTATTTGTTACTTTAGTAGCCAGTAGATCCATTCTATCAAATGGAAAGACCCTAAACCACCTACTATGGTTCAATGGTTTTCCCAAACTATTGCATGTTTACATTTAGAAAATATTAGAAGTGGTACTATTGACACATCAGTTAAATTTGATGAAACATGGAGGCCATTTATTCAACATTTTCATATGATGTAAGTTGATCGTTTCTGAATCCTTTACAACATATTTGTTTTGTGAGGGCAGAGGGGCGGAATTAACCACAAGATAATTGTTTAACCACTGAAACATGGTCACCCAGCTTTTGTTTTTTTTTTGTTTTGTTTCTTAGTTATTTTTGTAATAAAATTTGATTATTTTTCATGTTTGACCTTTCAGAGATTGGGAGGCTCTGTTTACATATGTTGCTCAATGTCTGTGCTTGTATACGTTAACCATTGTTAATGCAATCCCGATCTCCTTGTATCACTCTTATGTTTATTAATCTGAAACTTAATAAAAAGATTGAAAAAGAAAAATAAATAATGGTTAGTGTGAGCAGTCCCTTTGATTGTTCTGCATTTTCATTGCTTGTGGAAAGAGGGCAGTTGTCTGGTTCTTGTTTGAAATCCAGATTATATTTGAAGAACAAGTTAGCTTCTCTTTTCTTCTGCCTCTGTAAAGTCTTGTCCGGTTTATTTATTTAGTGATTTTGACATTCCTTAGTGCCAGGATGGAAACATTCATGATGTCTGTGTGGTAATTACACCACTAGGTCACCAGGGGTCATCCCGGTGACCTTGTATATAAAGCAATCCAGAGATACAGTCTAGCCTTCCAGGTTTGTCTTGCAGAGAGACAAGACCTCTTAGTGAACATATTCGTTTATTAAAGCTGTCTTATACTCACACTGCTGTTGTGGTTATTGTCAGTACAATTTAATAAACTAATATGATAGGTACTAGGATGGAAGCTGTTTCTGCTCCAATGCGCATTCCCGACTACCTGCAGACTCTTCCTGAGGAATGGAATCCGGGGACGACTAGCACGCACGTGCTTCCGCGGGCAGAGACAGCGAGGAACCGCTGAACTGGAATCATGGTGGGGAATGCAGGGAAGACCACAGAAGTACGATAGGCAGGTAACAAATGGCCAAGAGCCCTGCCTGCCCGTGGGTTCGCCAGTACAGGCGCCACCGACCCTAAACCCTGGTCCGATCAGAAAGAGGCCACTACAAGTGAGGGTGGAAGGATCTCCACAAGTCGTGCTCCCGATCACCACATATGTGCAGAATTCCCAACCACTCCAGAGCCAGGGAAAACAGACACCGCTACCGTCACTCCCCCAGCAGCAGCTTCCCCAGTACCACTGAGACTTGACGCTACCGCTGGGATCTCCCCTAAGCACTTTCCAAATGCCCCAAAGCCAGAGACTCAGCCAACAGCCCCAAGCACCCAGGTTACTCCTCCAGCAGACACAAGCCCCATAGAGGCTCTACCAGCAGCTCCCAGTACCCCAGGGTCCACCCTTGCTACACCTAAGGGACCAGACACTATGGCTTAGCCATGTGCTACGACCAGACAGGCTGGAGCTCGACCCCAGAAATCCCAGAGCTGGCACGCACTTCGGCCGCTGGCAGAGATGCTTTCTGAATTACATGGAGGGTGCTGAGGCATCGAGTAAAGAGCTATTAATGCTGCTGTTAGCCCAGCTGGGAGACCACCCTTACTCCCTTATACAGGATGCCAGGTCCTATCAAGAGGCAATGAGTATTTTAGAGGCATTACAGTAAGGGGCATAGTGAACTCCACTCCCGGTACAGGCTCATGACCAGGTCACAAGTAGGGGAGTCTGCCAGAGACTTTATACTCTCTCTGAAAGACCTGGCGAGAGGCGGCAACTTTAAAGCAGTATTAGCTCAGGAGTATGCGGAGGACCTTATAAGGGACAGAATTGTTGCAGGCATATGGTCCATTGAGACGAGACATCGATTGCTGGAGAAAGGAATGGTGGGGCTAGATGAAGCAGAGACTATTGCAGAAGCTTTAGAAAGCACCAGGAAAGAATTGGAGGAGTACTCACAGGACCCTGGGGCTTGGACAAACGTCACACTGCTGGACTCTCTAGCCCCACAAAAAGAAAAGTATGCTGCCTCACGGAATTCACAGCAGCAGCACACCTTGAGGGTCCCAAGTGCTTTTTCTGTGGACAAAGAAAGCACCCCAGAGCCCTCTGCCCTGTCAGAGAAAATGTCTGTTCCAATTGTGGAAAATGTGGGCATTATGCAAAAGTCTGGAGAAGGCCCAAAGCCACAGCCAGGGCCCATTCTCATGCTAATGAGAGGCGGGAAAACTCTTCTTTCTCCACAGACAAACAGAAGAAGAAGAATGCCATGTGCAGCCGGCCATCTTGGACAAGTGCTACAGAGCAGAAGACACAGTCTTCAGGAGATGAATATGACGCCGAGTACTATCAGATGGAAGGACACAAAGGAGACGCCAGAGTTGCTTCCCTACGCATGAATCAGGCGAGTCCACACAATTTATCTGACGCCACTGTGTGCATCAAAATTAATGATGTGAGGGTAAACTGCTTAGTTTTATTGACCAGAAGTTAGTCAACCGCCTTGCCCTCCCCACATGCCCGAATGAGCACCAGATCCTGTTAGCAGCCAGCAGCCTTGCAGCTGAGGTAAAACAGTTTTGCAGGGTTACTCTAGAAATCCAGGGCACAAAATACGAAGGGTTCAAATTACTAGTACTCCCTCACCTCTATGCCCCAGTACTATTGGGATTAGATTTTCAGTGCCAGTTAGAAAGCATTACAATAGTGCACAACGGGCCTCACCCCCAACTATGCCTTACGAAGAAACAACACTGCAGCCTGTCTGTATTGAACATGGAACCTCCTCTGCTGTTCACACACCTGATCCCAGAATGCACACCAATAGCCACAAAGAGCAGGAGGTACAGCCTGAGGGATAGAGCCTTCATTAGGACAGAGATCCGCAGGCTACTACAGGAGGGCATCATAGAGCAGAGCACCAGCCCCTGGAGAGCCCAGGTGATTGTAGTAAAGTCAGGAGAAAAACTACGCATGGTAGTGGATTACAACCAGACATCAACAAATTTACACAACTAGATGCCTACGCCCTGCCACGCATAGCAGACATGGTCAACAACATTGCGCAGTATAAGGTGTTCTCTACCATAGACCTGAAGGCAGCATACCACCAACTGCCCATTAGAAACATCGATCGCATTTACATGGCATTTGAGGCAGACGGCAGGCTGTATCAATTTCTGCAACTTCCCTTCGGTGTCACCAATGGAGTGTCCCTGTTTCAGAGAGAAATGGACCGAATAGTAGATGAGTTCCAAATGACATGGATAGGAAGGGGTTGGAGGGTTATGGGTGGAGAATAGATGGGAGGATCTAGCGGAGATGTTTGAGTGAACCGGTGTGGACTTGAAGGGCCGATATGGCCTGTTTCCATGCCATAAACTATTATTATATGGAAAGCGGTATTCCCCTACTTAGACAACGTGACAATCTGTGGCCACACTCAGGAGGATCATGACACGAATTTAAAACGCTTCTTCCAGGCAGCCGAGGAAAGGAACCTAACATACAACAGGGACAAATACGTCTTTAGCACCAGGAAGTTGCCAATCCTGGGCTACATAGTGCAGAACGGGGAAATCAGCCCAGACCCAGCCCGTATGTGCCCTCTCCTAGATCTCCCAGTGCCACACACGCTGAAAGCACTAAAAAGGTGTTTGGGGCTATTCGCTGACTATGCCCAATGGGTCCCCAACTACACCAACAGGGCCCACCCACTTATAAAAGCCCCAGTTTTCCCACTGTGCCCAGCAGCCACCAGAGCATTCAGGGACATTAGGGACCATATCGCTAAAGCTACCATGCGGTCCATAGATGAGTCGATCCCGTTTAAAGTAGAAAAGGATGCATCCGATGTGGCTCTGGCAGCCACCCTAAACCAAGATGGATGACTGGTGGCCTTTTTCTCGTGAACCCTACAGGGGTCAGAAGTAAGACACTCATCAGTAGAGAAAGAGGCCCTAGCCATTGTGAAAGCAGTAAGGCACTGGCGACATTATTTGGCGTGCAAACACTTCACCTTCGTCACGGACCAACGGTCTGTGGCTTTTATGTTCAATAACCAGAACAGGGGGAGAATGAAGAACTACAAAATCCTGCGCTGGCGGATAGAATTATCTACATTTAACTACAACATTCTATACCGCCCCGGGAGACTCAACGAGCCCCTGGACGGGCTGTCCAGAGGCACATGTGCCATCTTTAACCACACAACCCAGTTGCAGAACTTGCACAATGAGCTGGGCCACCCGGAGGTCGCTAGACTGTTTCACTTCATTAAAATCCAAAACCTCCCATTTTCGGTAGAGGAAGTGAGGTCAGTGAACAAGGGCTGCCCCATCTGTGCGGAATGCACAAACCGCAATTTTACTGGCCAGACAAAGCCACCCTGATAAAAGCTACCAAACCTTTTGAGTGCCTCAGCCTCGATTTTAAAGGCCCACTCCCATCCAGTAATAGAAATGTTTATTTCCTAAACGTAATAGATGAATATCCCCGTTTCCCCTTCGCAATCCCGTGTTCTGATGTATCAGCAGCCACTGTTATAAAATGCCTCTAACCCATCTTCAGCATATTTGGATACCCGAACTACATACACACAGACAGGGGTGCTGCATTTATGAGCGCAGAAGTACAGCAGTACCTACAAGAGAGAGGGATTGCTACCAGCCGCACTACAAGTTACAATCCCAGGGGGAATGGACAAGTCGAAAGGGAAAATGCCAATATCTGGAAAACGGTCCTCTTGACTTTAAATGCCAGTTATTAGATGGCAAGAAGTGTTGCCAGAAGCCCTACACTCTATACGTTCTTTGTTGTGTACTGTCACTAACATGACCGTATCTTTTATTTCACAAGGAAAGCCAGGATGGGCCCAGTGCTGCCTAAATGGATGATGACACCGGGACCTGTTCTCCTCCGGAAGCACTGCAGACCCCACAAAGCAGACCCGCTGGTGAATCAAGTGGAGTTGAAGCCTGCGAACCCTCAGTACGCCTTCGTCATGTTCCCAGATGGAAGAGAAGACTCAGTGGCCACCAGGGATCTCGCGCCGGCCGGATGTGTGAACAACGTGGAGGAAACACAGATGTCTATGGATCAACAAGGAGTACAGCAGCAGTCACTAGAACAGTCGACCATCGAGTCACCCCAGAGGACTATACCACCCACCCCGGAAATCAGGACCCTGGGTACGCCCGCCCCACAAAATATCACCAGCCTAGACTTGATGGCAGGACCTAATCCCATACAAGAGGATCCCCAGCCCACACGGCCACATAACCAACCAGTACTTCCCACTCCCACACCCCCACCAAGAAAGGCCGAAAGGCAGACTGCAGTTCCCACCCCTATACCACAACCGAGGAGGTCCAGAGGGCAACGGAAGCCATGAAAAATTTTGGACTTATGAACTTGCAAACAAGGGGAGGAGGACGGGGGGGGGGAGCAATTTTTTAAGGGGGGGTGAATGTGGTGATATGTAATTACATCACTAAGTCATCAGGGGTCATCCCGGTGACCTTGCATCTAAAGCAATCCAGAGATACAGTCTATCCTTCCAGGTTTGTCTTGCAGAGAGACAAGACCTCTTAGTGTACATATTAGTTTATTAAAGCTGTCTTATACTCGTACTGCTGTTGAGGTTATTGTCAGTACAGTCTGTATCTGTGCCATGGATTGCTTCCACTACAACTGCAGCACATGGTGAATACAGAGAGCTTTGATTTGGTCCTACCTTGCCCTGGTCCATCAAAGAATGGCAGGGTAGGAACAAATCAGAGCTCAATTTACACTGGCCAGTTCATATGCTGCATAAGACAGACATTGTGATTTGCTGTGTCCTTCCAATGTGCCTCAGCCCTCACCTTGGTGCCTATTGTACTAATTTCTTGCACCAACCACCCTGGTCATCTTTATCAGCCTCACATATATCCCTGCTTTCTCTCCTCAAAGTGAATCAGTTATTGAATCATGAAAGTTCTTGCAGACATCTCATGCTGGTCTTAAACCAGAAAGTCTGCAGATTCTGAGATTGATGCCATGCACAGATGTGCTGGAGGTCACACAGCATCCAGAGGAAGGAAAGGGCAACTGCCATTTCAGACCTGGGTAAGGTGGAAGCAAAAATAGGCAGGTACCGAAATAAAAAGGTGGGGGAGGGAGAGGAAGGGGCAGAGGAGGAGCACAAGAACTAACTGGTAAGTGGTCATAGGTGGATAGAGGTGGGTGGGGGGGGGGGGGTGGGTAGAAGAGAGAAAATCTCAGAAGTAGGAGAGAAAAGGGAATGGAGTAGGAGCTGGAAAAAAGGAGAGGGAGAGATTGGGAAAGAGAGAGAGATTTGGGCAAGAGGTATACTGGAAATTGGATTTCAACGTTAGTGCCTCTTATCTGTTAGCCTGTGCTCCTCCACCTGCCCTTTCCTCCCTCCTCTTCTCTCCTCATCCCCCTCCCACCACCTTTTTATTCAGTCAACTGCCTATTTTCTGCTCATGCCTTGATAAAGGGCCCAGGCCCGAAACGTTGGTTACTCTTCATTTCCTACGAACGCTGCGGGACCCGCTGAGTTTCTCCAGCATTTGTGCATTTTTTCACTTGACCACGGTGTCAATAGAACCCGGTGTTTCACCTTTTCCAGCATGTTTGTGTATTGCCCTCATCCTTGTTTGATGACTCCTAATTGTTAGATTTTTGCTCCAGACTCCAAATTCTGCAATTCCTGATGTCTTCGAATTTCATGACTTGTTCATGCCAATAAATCCTGATTCTCTCTCATCGCCACCTGATTTCCACCTGCACTTATTTGCCACAAGAGAGAGATATGGAGGCACCCAGGAGCATGAGGCCCGTATGAATGCACTTATCTCTCCTCTGTTCACCCAATGTTATTTAAGCACTCATATATTATTACCCCAACTAAGTAGAAACTGTGGCCAGTCTAGTTAAACACATAGACAGGTACCTTAAACCAGCAGCCATCAAAAATACCATGTCATCACCACAAGGCAAGTGACTTTGTAGTTATTAAGGAACCATATATCATATTCTAGCAGTGCAAGGGAAATAATGATCACAGTTGGATGTAAGAATCATTTGCAACTTTTGATATTACTCATTTATGCTGCCTCTTAAGCTGCTTTCACACATCAGCTATTGTAAAGAACGAGCTGAGAATTCCTTTTCATCTTTTGCCAAGAGCCTATTGAGAATCATCTCAATTCACCCGATTCACTAGTAAATACATCAGAGGAAAAGTGGAACATAATTTGTTTGAAAATGGCACTGATAATTGAGCACATACTCACTGGCATTGAGAGCTTCTTGTCCCAAGAGTTTTGTACCTGGCAATATTTTTTTAAAATTTAGTCATACAGCACAGTAACAGGACCTTTCAGCCCATTAGCCCGTGCTGTCCAATTATCTTCAATTGACCTACACCCCCAGTACATTCTTTAAATAGTAAGAGGAAACCAGAACATCCAGAGGAAACCCATGTAGACATGGGGAGAACATAGAAACTCCTCACAAAGAGCATTGGATTCGAACTGCAGTCGCTGGTAACTGCAATGCCAACTGTGAATGAATATTTTGATTAGACTGATGCTGATTCATGGAGGAAAGGTGTGAACATTGAATTGTAGAATTTGTCACTGCAACTGAGATGACCTTTGTTCACTCAGAGTTACCCTTAAATCCAGGCCATTCCTGACACCAAGAGAAATCTGGATTAGTGCATCTCCTTCCACCAGGACAGGGATAACTGTGTGGCGAGGTGTACAGCTGTTGAGGTGGTCAGATCTATGAGTCAATCATTTACATACATTGAGTTCCTCAGGATATTGAACTACACTGAGGTCTGGCTTCATTAACCTGCGTGTCAAGATGTACCATTGAAAATGGTCTGTCAGGGTCCATCACTGCCTTGGATGGGAACTGCTCTGCCCAAAACTGCAGAGAGTTATGGACGCAGGTCAGACCATCATGCATACCTCATACCTTCCATCTATACTTCCCACTATTTAGGAGAAGCAGACAACATTTTAAAAGACTCATCCCATGCTTGCTACACTGTCTTCAACCCCCCCCCACTTCTGTCAGGAAGATTGATGAGTGTGAAATCATGCACCATCAGATTCAAGGCCAGTTCCTTTCCTGCCGTTATCAGATTCCTGATAAACCTCACATGAGTAAAACTATGTTGCCTTCAGTCTGCGAACTGATCGCTCGCTGTAACTCTGCACTTCTTTTCTGTGTTTTACTTGCTGTGGTATGTATGAGATATCTGGCTGGACCACACACAAAACAAACTTTCTCACTGCATCTTGTGTATGCGACAATAAACTTCATTTGCTTGACTTGCTTCATTCTGTGCTGGAGCGTGGCCAAAATTGGAGAAAACAAAATATCCACAAACCTTCCCTCTAACAAATGGAACAGAATCCTGGCTCCAAATACCCCTCCTCACCTTTGCATGAATCCAGAGTTAGGTCACAGTCTCCCACCCTCTGAGGACCTCTTCTGCAGTGCAGACAAATTCAGTCCTGCTAATGAACCAGTGTGGCCTGCTTCTCCTCCCCACTCGTGACATGCACTCTACAATAACCCACTGCAACAATTGCACCCTGAACAACAACCACCCTCCCAACAACACCCCATAAACAACCCCTCTCCCAATGACACTTCTCCCAACCCCCAAAAACATCCCCTCTTGCCGCCACTCCTCTCCCAACCTTCAAAAACATCCCTTTCCTAACAACCTCACCTGGAAAATTGCATCCCCAACTACAGCCCCTCTCCCAACAACACCTGCAATAAACCCATGCCCAACAATCCTTTTTGATAATCCCACAACAAGCACATCCCAGCAACCATTCCACTAACTACCCATCTCCCAAACACCAATAACCATTACACTTCAACAACAACCCACCCTCAGCCACTCCTCTACCCCAAACAATAACTCAATTTCCAACAAGAACCCTACATAACTGCCTAACTCTGAACAACACTGCTCCCAACAACCCCATGCACGACAGTGCAATAATCCTTCTGTGATGCATTGAATGACAATTTGGATTTTATAACTGTTTTTAGAGATGGATTTAAACACACAACCTTTCTTTCTCTCTCTCTCAGGCAGTTGCTATGGTCTTGCAGAGGGTTGAACAACTGTGGTAGAGTTGGTTGCTTCACCATGAAGAGCACTGTACTCTCTGAACCCCCTTTACCCTCGAATACGGTCAGCTAGATATCTCCCTTCCGGTTCCCGCGAGTCCTGGGGCACAGTGCTGGTTTAACTTCACCACAGCCACAAATCAGTCACCCAACTTGAGTCTGGGCCAAGGTTCTCATGGTAAACTACACCTTAACTCCAGAATCTTCAAAACTCCTCACACCCCCTGCTTGTGGCATACCAATCAGCAGTCAGGTAAAGGAATCAGTGAAAGACTGCTTCGTCATTACTTATGTGAGCATAACTAAATGAGGCAAGGATGGATTCCATTTTTAATCTGTCCTCTGCAAGCTGAAGAGCTAAATAATAGCGCCACAATTTTGCTTAAACATTCTTCCTTAACCATAACCTTTTGTACATTTCAACCTCTTTTCAATACACTGTACTGCATTAAAAGTGTGATTTTTACTCTTTATTTGTGAGAATTCTTCAATGTGATCAGCTGATATCACATATGCTGGGAGCCAGCAATCTCTTTGACAGGCGGCTGATGGCTGTCAATGCTGGAAGAGCATTGAACATAGAACAGTGCAATCTACGAACAAGCCCCTTGGCCCATGAAGTCTGTATTATCTATGATGCCATTTTAAACTCATACCTACATGTGGCCTCTATCACTCTATCCCTCCTGGTCCGTCTAAATGCTTCGTAGAAGTCACTAACACAGTTAGTTTCTCCAGCATTTTGTGTTTTTACTTCAACCATGGTGTTTCTGGATTTTCGTGATTTACTTCACTAACACAGTTCCTTGACTCCTTTCCCCGGTAGCTTAATTCCCAACATGTGCAAAAAAAAACCTGCCCAGCACATCTCCTTCAAACTTTCCCTTCACACCTTAAAGCCAAGCCCTCTGATAGCTGATGTTTTCCCTGGGAAAAAGACAATTGACCCTATCTAGGCCTCTAATAATTTGATATACTTGTATCAGATCACTCCTCAGTCTCTGATGCTGCAGAGAAATGAACCCAGGCTTGTCTAACCTCTCCTTCGAGCAAGTGCTCTCTGACGAAGGGCTCAAGCCCAAAATGTTGAGTGCCTTTCACTTGCTCTGTATGCTGCAAAGTTTCTCCAGCACTGTTGTGTACAACTAAGTGAACCCTCTTCTGTACCCTCTGTTAAGGGTAAAACCCATGGTTTTGATTTGTAGTTAATTTTGTGCCTATCCCTTTTCAGAAGGAGTATTGTTTGTGGTGTTACCATAGTGACGATGACAGCACATGTCGCAATATCCAAGTGGACCAAGAGCTTGCATCTCGTTCTTCAAAGAATTATGAAGGGGACATAAGCTCGAGATAACTTTTCTTTGAATTCATCTTAATTTGTCTATTTTTTCTTATATCTGTTTAAAGTTGAATATCGTTATATCATTAAACATCATGCTTAGTTTATTCATCATTATGAAAATCTTAATACGAAGTTATGCAAAATATTTATCCATTTTATCAATGAATTAAAGCTGCTTAAAGCTGCATCTAAGGCGTTTGGATTAATGGATTAATAAGATATTAATTCAGGATATCATTCCCATGTTGAACATGTCTGTCTGACTGCAGATACCTGTAACCTTGGAGAGACAAGACAGAGCTCTGGTTTGCAGAATCTGGCAGGAAGTCCAGAAGAATGTTTTGAAAAGTTATAAAAACACCTGATAAGATAGCTTGTGTGCATATTCACAGATCCAAGACAAGTAGAGAAATCCTCTCAAAGGGACCAAGCAAGATATAAATTTGTTTATAGCTCCTAGGAACCCAGGATAAGCCAGGAGAAGCCAGACTGCAGTGTGAAGAACCCAAGATGGATAAGAAGTCTCGTCGGGCTAAAGGCCTCGAGCAAACAGCTCCTCTCAAAAAGCTGTTTGGTCGTGAGTTGAGTCAGTCAGGCGGACCAACAATGCTTGGCAGGAGATTGGAGCCAGCCACCAAAGAAGAAGTGGCTTCAAGCAAGAAGAAGACTCCAATAAGGCACTGCAGGCCTCATTAGCTGACTTAAAGGTTAGTGAATCTGAAACAGATAAAGTACGTTTCAAAGCCCCACCAAGCGAAATGCTGAAGATACAGCCTCAATCAACGGTATTTGAAAGGTCAGATGTGAATCCTGATGATAGTATTTCCAAGATTATGAGCACAGGAAGATCTTCAAAGTCTTCAAAGGCATCCAGAGCAAGTACAACTTCACGTACTTCAAGCACATCAACTAATCTTGCTAAGGTGCAACCACTTGGCTACTATCTGTATACGTGAGTGGTTGGAGAAAAGACGTGCTTTGGAAGATATGGAAGCTGAAATGAAGAATCAGCAATTGAAGTTACAAATGGCTATTGATTATTGAAGAGAGAAAAGACGAGAGCTTGAGGAACAACGTGCTTTGAATATGGCCAAAGTAAAAGCATAACTCAGGCTTCTGCAAGATCTATCACTCAAAGTGAAATACCCGAAGGGCTAGCACCTAACCTTCCAGCAGATCAATGGGTACCGCAGCCACAAGAAACGAGTCGACTCGAGCAAGGAGTCACGGTTGGCGCTGCTAGTGCTCGAATGTCAATGATCAACCCTGTGGAAAGGGTTCTATCTCTTCAGAGCGCACAATATACGAATCTTCCCGAAAAGAGAGTATTTTAACCATGCGAGTTGATCATACTCAACCATTGATGTCTCTTCGTGTGGCTGAAGAACCAATGACAAGTCAAGAATCTCCACTAATGCCATCACTTACATACCAAGGATCCCCATCAATGCCATCACTTACAACTCAAGGTCTTACACCTATGGCACCAGTTCAAGTTCCATATGCTCCATTCACAACAAGACAATCAGCCACAAGCCATGGTGGGCAAGACAATATAATATAATTTCATAGCAAAACGTAATGAAATTTCTGCTTTTCGTGCAGCAACAAGGTTCATACGGTTTACCTAAGAAGAAAATTCCAGTTTTTAATGGAGATCCAGTACAATATCTAATGTTCATGAAATTCTTTGAACATCACATTGAAAGCAATACTAAAAACACTAAAGGTTGTGTTACCTGGAATAGAAAACTGGAGGGCAGGTGAAGGAGTTAGTCAAAAGTTGCCAATATGTGAATCCAGACCAAGGTTTTAAAAGGGCAAAAGAATTATTGGGTCATCATTATGGGGATGAACATTAAATCACAAGGGTCACATGGACAAGATTCTTTCTTGGTCATCAATAAAATCAGATGACATAAAGGCATATGCACTCTTTATGAGAGGATGTTATAATGCAATGGGAAGTAGTGTACATTTGCAAGAGCTGAATTTGCTTGCTAATTTGTCGATTATTGTCAATAAAGTACCTTATAAGCTGAGGGACTTTACAGAGAACCAAGGTTGCTGAACTTGAGATTCTTCCTGAAAGGGACCCCACTTTTGAGGATGTTGTACAATTTTTGGGATGGCATGTGCATGTTAACACTGTACCAGTATTTGGAAATATTAAGGATACTTCAATAGTTCCTAAATATGTAAAGGAATTTAATTCATCATCTCAACATAAACCAAAGGGAGGCATCTTTGCTTCTGCTGTGTCAGATACAAGCAGAAGAAAGAACAAGGAAACAAAGGAAAAAGAAGATCAGACTATTCAGGAAATTAACCTTTTTAAAGAAGAATGGAATATGTTTCGGTTGCTTGTGTAAAGGACACATCAGTAAAACTTGCAATAAGTGACTCAGGTGTGATAATATGCAATTTAAAGCATCCCAAGTTACTGCATACTCAATGAAGTAAAGTTGAGAAGGAAGTCAATCGGAATCCAAGACTAAAGACACAGTTAAAGAGAATGCCTCAGCTTCAGTTCAGACAAACAGTATTTCTGGGGCCGGTGACAAAGCTCTCTCAATAGTTCCTATGCATGTTAAAGCTAAAAAAGGAAGCTTCATATTGAAGACCTACTCATTTCTTGATCCAAGAAGTACCACATTATTTTGTACTGTTGAATTAATGAATAAACTTAATCTTCAATGGAAAAAGGTCACAGATCTTGTTGAAGACAATGCATGATGAAAGGAACATTGAAACTAATGTAGTTTCAGGTTTACAGATTGCTGAATTTGAATAGCAATGAATTTTGCGATCTTCCAAGTGTATATACTCAGAAAAGACAGCCTGTGAATAAGGAGAATATTCTCTATCAGGATGATATCAAACAATGGGATCATCTAAAAGAAGTTTGCTTACCCAAGATTGATGAAAGAAATCGAGATGTTAACTGGATTAGATGTACAAAAAGCTCTTGAACCTCTTGAAGTAATAAGGAGTCATAACGGACCTTATGCCATTAAAATGTTGCTTAATGAACCATTAGGAAAAATGAATAATGATCAGGAGTCATCAAATGTAAATGTCAACCGAATTTCAGTTGTCAAACTTAATGATCTATGGGAACAACAATTTAAAATTGATTTCCATGAATGTCTCAAAGATATTCAAGAACCTTTGAAGGCGGATAAGCAGTTTCTGGATTTAGTTTCAAATTCTGTGAAACATGGTGATGGTCATTACTGTATAGCATTACCTTTGAAGAAAAGGGAAATTTGTCTGCCAGATAATAAAATAATTGCAGACAGTGTATGCTGAATTTGAAAAGAAAATTCAAGAGAAATTCTTCCTTTCATTTGGAATATAGCAATGTCAAGCTGGACATGTTAACCAAAGGTTATGTAGAAAAGGTATCTGAAGATAGCTTGGAACATAAAATGGTAGAAAATTGTATTTACCTCAACATGGAGTTATACATCCACAAAAGTAGAAACTACATATAGTATTTGATTGTGGAGCATCATTTCAAGGAGCTTCATTGAATTCTCAACTTTTACAAGGTACAGACTTAACCAGTACTTTAATAGGTGTTCTGATAAGATTTGTAAAAAGCCTATTGTAATTGCTGCAGATATTGAAACGATGTTTCATCAAGTGAAAGTACCATCAGAAGATCGTGATTTTCTACGATTGTTATGGTGGCCTAATGGCGATTACAGTAAAGATATGATTGAATACAGAATGACAATTCATCTATTTGGAGCAACTTCACCACTGAGTTGTGCAAATTTTGGTCTCAGGAAATGTACTGAAGATGATGAAGAGGAGTTTAGGTCTCAACCTATCACCATCATCAGAAATAATTTCTATGTGGATGATTGTCTTACTTCAGTGGTTTCAGAAAAAGAAGCAATAAATCTTTATTGTGAGTTAAAAGAGATCTGTAATAAAGGAGGTTTCTTCCTTATGAAATGGATTAGCAACAGTCGAGATGTGTTGGCTGTTATTCCTGAGGCAGAAAGAGCAAAGGAGATAAAACATCTTGTCTTGGATTGTGACTTTCTACCTGTCAAAAGAATTCTAGGAGGGCAATGGTGTGTTCAATCTGATGTTTTCAAATTCAAAATTGTTTTGAAAGAACGACCTTTGACAAGAAGAGGTACTCTTTCGATCATAAGCTCAATATATGATGCTTTGGGAATAATGGGACCAATAGTATTAATAGCCAAGAAAATTCTGCAAGAACTGTGCAGAAGAAAATTTGGATGGGATGAAACTATACCAAATTCCATCGTACAAGATTGGATGAATTGGATTGAGAGTCTTAAAATGTTAAAAGTATTGAAGTCAACAAATGTTTTAAACCTACAGATTTTGGTATTGCCACATTTGCTCAGTTACACCATTTTGCTAATGCAAGCGAAGGTGGTTTTGGTCCTGTCAGCTATTTAGTACTGCGAAATAACCAAGAACCATTAAGGATTTATAATGAGAAAATCCAGAGTGGCTTCATTAAAGCCAGTCACCATACCTCGAATGCAATTGACTGCTGCAACTATGGCGAGCAAATAGGCACCATGTTAAGAAGAGAATTACAGATGGAGTTAGCAGATTCTTTGTTTTGAACTGATAGTACATCCGTGCTTAAATAAAAATAACAAAATCGTGAGGTTTCGTACCTTTGTGACCAATAGAATTAATGAGATCAAGAAGGTTTTGAATGCTAAACCTGGACAACAACAAATAGCGGATTTGCCACAAGACAGAATTTCACCTGATGAACCCCCATTTACATACATGGGAGTTGATTATTTTGGCCCTTTACAAGTAAAATGAGGGCGAAGTGATGAAAAATAATACGGAGCTATTTTTACTTGTTTAACTACGAGAGCAATTTATATTGAAGTAGTGTCATTACTTGATACAGATTCTTTTATCAATGTTCTTCAACGTTTTATCACCAGACGTGGTCAAGTAAAGGAATTACGTTCTGATAATGTATCTAACATTACAGGAACTCAACTAGAGTTACAAAAAGCAATTCAAAAATGGAATCAACATCAAACTCATGATGCATTACTTCAGAAAGAAATTAGAAACAAATTAGTTGGATATTTAACCCACCCACAGGATCACATCATAGAGGTGATTCCATTTTGAATAGTCAAATACTTAATTATGACAATCTTCACACAGTATTGTGCGAAATTGAAGCTATTTTAAATAGTCGGCCAATAGCAAAAACTTCTATCGATTCAAGTGACATTGAGGCACTTACACCGAATCATCTCTTACTTCTCAAATCTAAACCTTTAATACCACCGGGTCAATTTCAGAAAGAAGATATTTATGCAAGATACAAATGGAGAAAAGTGCAGTTTATTGCGGATTTATTTTGGAAATGATGGATTAAAGTACATCTTTCATTTTTACAAGAAAGACAAAAGTAGTTTAAAGCTAAATACAATTTTATATGCGGAGGCATTGTAATTAACATGGACGATTCTGCCCCAAGAAATTCTTGGTTGCTGGGGAAAATCGTGGATACAGTTCCAGACAAGAAAGGTTTAGTTCAGCAAGTGCGGATTAAAACCAAGACTGGGTACTTAAATCAACCTATTAGTAAAATCTGTCTTTTACAAGAAGCTGAAAGTTTTGATTTCTAATCTTATACTTATTTTCCTTTGTATCTGTAATAGTAATTATTATATTTTAGTCATTAATATCTATTATAATAATTAGGGGCCAGAATGTAAAGGTTAAAACCTGTGTTTTTGATTTGTAGTTAATTTTGGGCCTATCACTTTAAGAAGGAGTATTGTTTGTAATGTTACCATAGGACTATGACGTAATGTCATAATATCCGAGCGGATCAAGAGCTTGCATCTCATTCTTCGAAGAATTATGAAGGGGATGTAAGCTTGAGATACTTTTCTTTGAATTCATCTTATTTTGTCTATTTCCTCTTATATCTGTTTAAAATTGACTATCAGGCTTAGTTTATTCATCAATTATGAAAATCTCAATCCGAAGTTATGCAAAATGTTTATCTGTTTTATCAATGAATTAAAGCTACTTAAAGCTGCATCAACAAAGTTTGATTTATTGGATTAATAAGATAGTAATTCAGAATATTGTTGCTCATGATTCTTTGAAGATGACACATGTTGAAATTGGGAAATACTAGAACTTGGAAAGTGTCGTCTGTACCCCTCTCCAATAGTCTGTCTGCAGCTCTCTTGTGTGATGCAACAACAGACCCTTGCAGCAGTCTTGCCCAAGGAGGTGGCAATTCCTGTCAATTTGCTGCTGAACTTAAAACAAAGGTGGGAACTTCAGCCTTACACTGCTTCCCATTCTTTGCTTATTCCTTCATGAAGGGCTCAGGCTCGAAATGTCGGTATTATATCTTTACTTCCTATGGATGCTGCAAGACCAGCTGAATTCCTCCAGCATTTCTGTGTGTTTTTACTTTTTTCCCCCCTTTTTTCCCAAACAATCGAGTTCCTGAGGACAATGAGCTCATAGGTAATGGTCAAGTATGGGTGTGTCATGGAGTACAATGCCTATGATTCCATGCACCAGCTCCGTCATGGTTAAGGAACAGTGTTACAGGCAGAGAGGGGTGGTGGGGGGGGGGGGTGGTGGAGTGAGGAGGAGGGTCAATATTTTCGGTGTAGGCGTATTCCCAAAACAACCTCCCAGCTGTTCTTATCTAAATCTATTCTTGTGACTTTTGATTCCTGGTGTAATGGTCGAGGTAAATTGATGGGAGATTGCTGAGGATTTCTAAGTTGTTCTTTGACTACCATTGCTTAAATGCTTTTCTGGGGGTGTTTATTGAATGGTTTACTGTCACATGCACCAAGGTACAGTGAAAAGCTTTGTTTTGTGTGTTATCCAGGCCAGTCAACTCCCACTTAAGTATAGCAGGTAGTGCAATACTAAATCAAAAGTGCAGGGTATATCCTCTGCAGACTGAGAACAGGCCTTGATTCTGGAAGTTATCAGGAGTCCTGATCTGGCTACAGAGTGGAAGAGAGCTTGGAACTGGTGGTTGGAAGGTCTGTAGTGATAGTGCTTTAATCTTAAGCGATACCAATCCAATGAATGCTACACACCTCTCTCTATCAGGAGAGATGCACAATGAGGTGGCTCAATCTCGATTAACTGATCGTTATGTAATCTACAAACTACAGAGAGTTGTGAACTCAGCCAGTGTCATCTCAGGCATCAGTCTCCAGTCTATCGAGGACATCTAAGAGGCAATGTTCTAAAAAAGCACCCCCTATCTTCAATAACCCTCACCTCTCAGGCCATGCCCACTTCACACCGCTACCATCAGGAAGCAGTGAAGACAAACACTCAGTGGCACAAGGACAGTTTCTTCACCTATGCCATCAGATTTCTGAATGGACAATGAACCACAGACAATGCCTCATTTTCTCTTATTTCTGGACTGTAAATTTCTGTAATTATTATAACAATGTTTGCTGTTGCAAAACAATAAATTTTGTGACATGTTCATGAAAATAAATTGATTCTGATCTCTCCCAAAATCTAAAGGATCCAAAATGTAGCACAAATTTCATCACAAAAACTGATATCTTTGTGTAATGGTCAAATTTTGTGGACCAATTTTTAGGATAAAATTTAGGGGGTCGTCTATTACATCCGTACTACTTTTGACCGTGGTAAGTACCTGCATCATTTGAGGCCTTGGGAACTTGGATGGGCGGGCTGGTGGCAGGGACCCGGAGGTAACTCCATGTTTGGGGCGTCAGGTGATTGGATTGGTGAGCGGCTGAGGGGAGGGAGCACAGCCAGTGCGCCAGGAGATCGGATGGGTGGGTGGCTGACCCAAAATGAGAGTCCTCAGTCAGAGTGACAGGAGATCGGGTGGGCATGTGGCTGGGGCTGAGGTTAGAGTCCTCAGTCAGGCCAACAGGAGATCAGATGGGTGGGCAGATGGCTGGAGTGAGAGTCATCAGTCAGGGCATCGAAAGATCAGATGGGCGAGCAGCAGAGGCGAGGGTCCATGGTCAGGGTATCGGGAGCTCCAGTGGGTGGGACCAAAAATTTTACATGTGATACATTCTAAATACCAAATTTTGGGGTCAAAAATAGGGGGTTGACTTTTACACAGTATCAACTATTACACAGGTATATATTACTAAAATAAACATATTACTATGGACCTTAAATCAGCTCATCAAACCACGCTAACCCCTTCCCCCCTCCCTATTAACAAGGAAAGTTCACTGAGAAGTGTACACAGATAGAAAAGAACACTGCTTATTAACAAAGTTAATCATTCTTTGTAACTTTGGTTATTAAGCACAGAAAAATTCCAACAAGTTAATATGACTCCCCATTAACTCTAGCTGAAATGTTAGCGTAGATGTGTAAAGATATCTTTGCAAGGGATTTGTTTTTTTTGAGTAAATGAGTTCTCTGTTTACAATGAAACTTACATCTTCATATGAGAGTCAGTTGGTCAGACTGTCATTGGACTCTGGACGGACTCAGTAGGAGTCACCAGCTTTTTTCTCAATCACTGATCAAATATTGAACATGTATCTGCCTGATTTGGACTATTTCCTGAAACATTTAGAATTGTTCCAATTGCATGGGGAAAGATGTGGCTGTAGGAAAGAACTGGAGAAGTGAGGGATTTTGACTGCAAATCAGACTGGAGCATGGGTTGTTTTAACTGGATCAAGGAATCGAAATATTTGATACAGGCTTGCGAGAATGAGGAGGGTTTAGATACAGCAAATAGAGGGAAGCTGTTTCCATCAGAAGGTGGTTCAAGGAATGGAGGGCAGATTTAATAATGAAGGTAAAAGAGATTTAGGAAACTGTCTTATTCAGAGAAGGGGGTGGAGTGAATCAATGCAATTAGAAGGAAGTGTGTCATTGAACGAGCAATGGAGAAAGAGTGGAGCATGGAACTGATGGAACTTAAATAGGGCTCAAATAATTATTGAGAACCCTTTCCATCCAGCATAAAGATTCTTTGACCCACTACTATCAGGAAGAAAATACAGGAATATTAAAATCAGGATTGCCAAGCTGGGAAATAGCTTCTTCCCACAGGCTGTGAAATTGATGAACGGTATCCTGTAACCGAGTAAATTATCCCAAAAATTTCACATACATTTTAAAAAATATATCTTGATGTATATATGTGCTGTGTGTAATGTGTCCAGATCTGGAGAAACAGTGTTTCACCTAGTTATATATGTACATTCAGATGATAATAAATTTGAAAGGATCCATGCGAGTGCCAATTGGAAAATTACCTCCTCTGTTCCATGATAATTCTATGATACCAAAGATAATGAACACCTGATCATCACCAAGACCACCATTGTTTAAAATTACAATGTCCCCTCTTGCCATTTACTCCTCTCTGGTATAACAGGGGGCAATACTCCCCCTTGCCATTTATGCCTCTCGGATATAACGGGGGCAGTCCTCCCCATGCCATTCATGCCTCTCTGGTATAAAAGGGGGCAGTTCTCCCCCTTGCCATTTACCCCTTTCAGGTATAACGGGGCAGTCCTCCCCCTTGCCATTTACCCCTTTTGGGTATAACAGGGGGCAGTCCTCCCCCTTGCCATTTACCCCTTTTGGGTATAACAGGGGGCAGTCCTCCCCCTTGCCATTTACCCCTCTCTGGTATAACAGGGGGCAGTCCACCCCCATGCTATGTATCTCTCTCAGGTATAACAGTGGGCAGTCTTTCCCATGCTATTTATCCCTCTCTGGTATAACAGTGGGGAGTCCTCCCCCTTTTTTTTGAATATTTTATTTATAATTTTCAACTCAAACTCCAACAATTGCCAATATCATTAATATCATTATCAAAAATATCAACATTATTTACATTGTATTTGCTAATTCAATACAATTTTCTTTTTTATCCCCTCTCCTCCCCCTTCCCCCCAACATTGAATATTTAACACAAAACTAATTAAACTTTTTCACAATGTCCAAAACACTCACAACAAAGGTGTGAAACTGATATTTGGGTGTTTATGGGTTTGTCACATTGGAGCAGCCAGCGCATAGGCTGCCTTCCTTTTTCCTGAACTTTTCTGGTTAGAATAGATGGACCCTCCCCTCCTCCACCAATGGAGGGGTGGATTAGGGCAGTGCTCCTCTTTGCAATATACCCCTCTCAGGTATAACATGGGGTCAGTCCTCCCTTTGCCATGTAGTCAGTCGGTCCCCATGTTATGTACCCCACTTTGGTATAACATTTCTATAGTGCCATCCACAACCTCACACCACTGAATGCTTTAAACTGAATGAGGCCATTTTAAAGTGTAGTCAAAGTGAGAAAGGTGACAACTAATTTGAACACCATGAGTTCCCATCAACATCAATGAGGTAATTACCAGACAAACTGCAAGTTAATCTTCATCAGCAGAGAAGGTGACATGTTGGCTGAGTGATGAGCATTGGACAGCACACTGGGAGAGGGCCCCAGTTGATTGTTCAGATTCAGACAAGAAACTCGTATGCTAAAAGTTTTACCTCTCCACTCCTTCCTCCCCACTCCAACACTAACCCCGTACCTTCTTCTCAAATTCTTCTCCCTGTTTCACCTCCCGGGGGTAGCCATCAATCAAGAAGCCCTTTGACACATCTGCTTTGGCAATCATTGCATCCTTCAGCATTTCCAGCACGGTTTCCTGTGGAAAGGAGCCAGGGGTGGGTGGTCAGTGCGAGGCATCCACATAGAAGGAAACACGTATGAGGCTTGATAGTGTGTTACCAATTATTCCATCGTGTAGGGCGTTGGCCAATGCACAGATATGATTGCGACTCAGCAGTAATCCAGTGATGCAATATAATGGTGTGCTGGAAATTCTGAAACACTGCTCCAGTGAAATCAATAGAGGGCAATAAACATTAGGGACTTTGCTCCCGAGGATGAACTTGAATCCCAAAGTTTGTCTTTCTGAATTTATACAACTGAGGCTTTGTGATCTTGGGGAGGTCTGTAGAAAGTGTGGATGTCGTTATAGCTGGCTTTGTGTCATTTGTGGGAGAAGGAGTCTGATATTATCTTCCTCAGTAGACAGAGCATCACCTTGACATTAGAGGTGAGCAGGGCACAATTTTGCAGAGAGGTTCAGTGAGGCAACACTATTAGTGCTGTTACAATGATATGGTTCTGAAGGAGGGCCTGTGGACAAAGAAACAATGATCAAAAACATACAGGAAAATGAAAATGTTCCTCCTGCAGTTAATGAGAACAGGTTTAATTGGAACTCTCAAAATAGAATTGTTTTTATACTTGGAGCAAAACAACTTGCAGGAAGATGGGGAGAAGGAGAAGTGGGCCAATTGCATAGATTCGTCAAAGTCCTGCCTGAGGGGTGGAGGCAAAATGCTCTCATTCTGTGCAGTGAGATTCAGAATCAGACCATAGACCAAAGGCACACGACTCATAATGGACCTTGGGAACAAGATGATTGGGCCTCTTTGAATCTCTGGACTATGGGTAGAAAATAGATAAAAGATTGTTGGTGAAAATGAAGGAAATTAACATCCCCAGCAATGACTCAAAGCATTCACACCTTGGTTCTTTGCTAGAAGACTGTTTCAACCACAAAGGAGTTCTATTCTTAGCGTTGGCACAGGACAAGACTTTTCACAAAGGGAGATGGCATGTTTTAGCAAGATGTCCTCAGTGTGGGTGAACTTACCAGAGGTACCAGCTCCCCCTTCTCCATAATGGCCTGGAGATTCTTCCCCCTTTCTGAGCCAGAGCTGACCTCAGCCCTCAGCAGGTCTCCAGTGGACAGGTGAGTGTAACCATACTTCTGCACAACCTTCTCACACTGAGTGCCTTTACCAGAGCCTGGCCCTCCTATTGACAGGATGAAACCGGACACCATATTACCAAGACAATAGTAGGATAGCTCCAGGTGAACCACAAACCGAAGCCTGTGTTATACTG